>NC_058040.1:10718695-11335153 GCF_019176455.1 Solea senegalensis | reverse complement strand
GTGAAGGGGCGCCACTCTCCGTGAGTTGGGTCTGCACAAATAAGCAGACGAGTCAATAGGTGGAGGGCAACACGGACTGTACAGACGAGCCTCCTCCACTCATGACACGATGACCCCCACACCGATGCTGGGGTCAGCAACGGCGACATTAAACCATATTCTTCTGCAGGAAAAGCTTGAAAAACTTCCCCAAACTAAAGTATCAATGTGCAATTATGGCTTTAAAAGGCCACAAATCTACACTGCCAACACGTACAGTATAACTGACACTGACAGCACCAACTTAGTTGAACAATTATCTCCAGCTGTGATAATGCTAACAGTTAATGTTTGTGTTTTCACAGCTGCGGCCCTTCCCGCTGTACACAGACACATGAAGAAGTGTCACAGAGTCGTGTTAAGTGGTGAAGTGGTTAAGGCCATTTAAATGTAGCCACTCCTCAAACAGGTTTAGGGAGCCAAGTGACAGTATCATCACATTTACATAGTCCCGCCCCCTCCTGGTCTAAGCTGTGAGTGACATCTGATATCTGTTAGTCCTTAGGACAGAAACTATTGTAGAAATATGAATATACACGACCAGTCAAAGGAAATACACTTCAGTACTGGAAAGATCAACAATAGATGCATATTTCTAATATCAAATAAAGTACATTTACACAATAATGCATTATTAATCATGTATGCAAGCCACATCGAGTCTGAATATCTAATTCAGTGTGTTGAACTAAACTTGCCTAACCGGTTGCTTTGACAACTCTTTGACACGTCTGTGCTGCAAGGACTTTCTATGATAGAGGCGGCTTTGAAAGAGCACTGAGACAATGTGACTGAGAAGACTGGGTCATTAGGCCTCACATGGAACACAGCAGGGGCCGACTCACCTCAGACGACCAGCATGCAGGGTAGGAGACCAACTCGGCTAATTATACTGTCACACCAGTCTTAATGATTCACCTCACATTCAATTGTGAACCACCGATTGTGAACGGACTTCCTCCTGTATTGGAAAGGAGAATGAGCAGCCGACGAGGTGAGATCTTTTAAAAAAATCCAAGAGGTCACTGCATCTACAAAAAAAAAGAGAGAGAGAGAGAGATGAATTGTTATCTGTGCAGCATCCACGTACCAGCTCACAAAGCTCACCTCACACACGCTCTTGTACCAAACGATCCTACCTCGCGTTTCCCAAAATGCCTCTCGCATCACTTTTAGGCCTCTTCGGATGCAATTTCTCCTCCAACATCACAGCAGAGCAGCTCCTGTTTTGCTGCCAATGCCGTCGGTGATAATGATGCATGCAACCATTTGTGTGCAGAGAGATGTGACAAAAACCCCGCCCATAAGGAGCTGATTCATCCGAATTCAAGTAAAAGCAGGAACTCTGGGAATGTGGCGGTAGGTAATTAACCCAAACAGAGCCGGTGAGAGCCATTACACTTTAGTACATGGGGATACATCAGGTGCTGAGGGCTTATATGTGGGAGGTGGTATTACCTCAGTCACAGTAGGGAAGGCATTTGGTTTGGTAATGTAATCTATCCACTATATATACATGTGTATATACATATAGTGCTTAACAAATAGCACAGCTGCCTTACATTAACATTTGTTTATGCTTCTGTAATGGTTAATGCACCAGTTTGTAGAAGCTCTTTCACAGAAAAGTTATTGTTGTTTTAAATTGTACTATTTTACAAAAAAATAGTAAAGCACATTATTAGTTCCTGATTGAGATTTGAAATCATAGTTATTTACTTGCAATTCCTTAACAGAAAATGTTGTTTTAGTGGTTGAATGTTATATTTGATTCATGTATGTCTTCCCAGTGAGGCAGGCTCAAATTTGGGCATAAAAAGGCAAATAAATAACATTAACAGCACAAGTTTTTTTTTAAAGATTTTTGCCCCTTTTCATAACAGGTGGTTGTGTAATACATGTGCTGTATATATATATATGTAGTATTTAACTCACAATAGAGAATCATTTCCACTCTATCCCACATCGGTTATAGGATATTCACTTTTATACAAATATGTATTGGGGACATTTTGAATAATAAATACCTTGTTTCTTACATGAAGTTACTGTAAGGGTTCTCGGAATAAATTTTAGCAGTAACAGTGCTACAATAACACGGGTTACTAACTGTGACTGATTGTGTATACAGGATGTGATATGGAGGACCATTTCCACATCTTTTATGTCTTTTTTTAGCTCATAATTTCGACTTTGTATCTCATAATTATGACCTTTTTATCTTATAATTATGACTTTGTGTCTCATAATTATAACTTTTATCTCATAATTATGACTTTGTGTCTCATAATTATAACTTTTATCTCATAATTATGTCCTTTTATCTCATAATCATGACTTTGTGTCTCATAATTATAACTTTTATCCCATAATTATGACTTTTTATCTCATAATCATGACTTTGTGTCTCATAATTATAACTTTTATCTCATAATTATGACCTTTTATCTCATAATCATGACTTTGTGTCTCATAATTATAACTTCTATCTCATAATTATGACTTTTTATCTCATAATTTAAACATTTAATCTCATGATTTAGACTTTTTATCTCATAATCATGACTTTTTATCTCATAATTATGAATTGTTATCTCATAATTTCGATTTACTGTGAGGATATTTTTATTATCAATGTTTTCCCTCTTTTTTCTGGCGGAAATGGGCTTCCATACTGTGATGATGTGAGGTCAGCCAAGAAAAAAGAGCACTCTCTTTCTCTCTCTCTCTCTCTCTCTCTCTCTGTTTCTTTCTCTCTCTCTCTCTCTCTGTGTCTGTCTCTGTGTCTCTCTCCTCCTGAGGCTGAGCAGGGCAGGGATGTGATTGGCTGAGGGAAACACCAGCTCTGAATGAGGCAGAGGATGCCGGAGCGCCCGTGCAGCCAGTGAGTTCATAGGCTGGTGCAAAGAGGGGACGTCGCTTTATTCTAGTAAAGCTGCCGTTATCACAGTCCTACCTGGAAACTGAAAAAAAAAGAAAGAAAGAAAAAGAAACACTCTTGTACTGAGGGTAGATGCATATTCCTGCTCGTCCCAGTGTGATGTTCCGGCTGCATGAATGTTGTAAAATCCCTCTCACCACCACCACTTGCACAGACACGTCCTCTCAGGAGTGATGGGCTCCAAGTTGACCAGACAGAGAAGTCTCGATTTTGAGAGCAAACTGTCCAAGAGGAGACGCCAGACAAATGACGTCCCCGCAGACAGCGAGACAAGTGGAGCAGAGAGCAGAGACGTGTTGTTTACCTCTTTGATGCTCAAGTCCGACAAGATACCAGGGATGCTGCGTAAAAGCAACCAGAGCCCGTATGTCAGACGCGTGGCGTGGATCCGGGAAATCCAGAGGCTTTTTCGGGAGCAAAAAAGGGAGCAAGCAGCTGAGGTGCTAAAACTGCTGAGGAAGGTTAGGGCTTGACATTATTTTTGATTTATCAGTTGTTATACTTGACGAAGGAAAGCTGTGTTTGTGTGTCCATATACTTGCACAAAAGTTGTTGTTGTTTTTTATTTCAGTGGTGCATAATTATTTGTCATTTGCAAATCACAAATTTGTAAAAAGGCCAATTAGTTTGATGAGATTAACAGTAGCCATTAGTCATTTGTATTCAAGTAATTCAGCCGGTTTTGAGTTAATCCAATCCTGCAAATGCTTCATCTATATCATTATGTTCAATTATTTTCCACATGTGCGTCATACAGCAGCAGTTTACGCACTGGATGTGTCTAAAGTGCACTGAAATATGACATGTACTCTAGTGATTGAGTAATCTAGTAAACTACCAGTAGCAGGCACTTGAACCCGCAGGTGTCACTATATTAATGATTTCTCTTTTTTTGAGTTCAAATTTGTTTAATATTTTACTTTTTTTTCTTTCTTTTTTTACAGCTTCTCATAAATGTTTGAAAGCAAACCTTGCTGTTAGGTCGGACACGCCAGAGACTCTTGATTATTCCTGAGGAATAAGAATAAGTCTTATTTTGACTTGGTGTGGCTACATTTTAGACCCTGCACAGGGTTTGGCGAGACAACTGGTCTGAAATCGAGTCATGTCCTGGAGCCAGCCAGTTCATGTCCGGAATATTTAGTGAGCTCCAAACAACACTGAAATTTGTCACCTACACAATTTTGGCCTTTCAGTGTAAAGGTTGTGGCGTTTAAAGAAAAATATAAAGAACCTAAAAAGGTCTGAAGAGACTTAATCTCAAAAATGCACATGTGAAGGCACAGTTTGATATATTTTTAAATCACTGTATTATGTCCGTGTTGCAAAGCATTGAGCAATCTTTGACCTAGTGTCATTGCTCCCAGCCACTGCTAAAGCAAGTTTTGTGTCCCATCCATCCGACTTTGTGACATAACACCTTCCCCTAATCCCAGATTTCTGAAGATCTATCCAAACAGAAACGGTGTTGAGGTCTCATTCTGAGCTTCCCACTGACTTCTGAGGCATTGACAGTAAAAGCTGGGTCACCTGTCACGGAAACTCCCTGCCCAGAATAAATTATACAGCCGTGTTCAAATTAAAAAGTGAAAACTTTTGTTAACATGTTAATATATCCGTAAAGCATGGAGGATAATGACTCACGCATAGCTTGACTCAAGTGTCTTTCCCTATCTGTTAAAGCAGTCGTTCATATCTTTTTAGGAAAAGCTCTTTTACAGATCATGGCATAGATTTGTTGGTCATGAGCACAGGCGGCTTTTCTCCTTAGCTTGGCATTAAAACTGCTCACGAAGCAGGAATACTCTCGCCATCAGTCACTGAGCTGAAGCCAGAGTGTTGCCACTGTTTTTTTTAAGAAAAGAAAAATACCTGGCAGAAAAGAGCTCCTGTTGTTGTTTTCCAGCTTTTTCCTCTCAGGGATGGATTGATTTGGAGATAGTCGTCTTGTGGTGAAGGATGCTGGAGTATATTTCCTTTGAAAAAAATAGACGACAAATAGATGAGCCTATATTATCTACGTAATAACAGAAAGAAAATTAAAGTTGTAAAGAGAAAGTACAGAAATGCGAAAGTTCTGCAAAAATGACAAATGAAGACTGTGTTCCTTTTAGGGGAGGGGACATGAACTAACAGAAAACCTGAAAGTGCATTTATTTTCCTAAACAAACAATAAAGTGGTGATGAGCATACGAAAACCAAACAATGGTCTGTGCCTTTGTGGCTGAGGGGAAAGAGAAAGACACGCGAAGGACAGTTGGACACCGGGCCCCTGCAGGTGTTTCTAGACAACCAAAAAAAGTCTGGCTCCACCCTCCAGGAAATCTACATCACAGCAGGAAACTAAATGCAGTCCAGTGGAAGAGTCACAACAAAGTAAACAGAGGCGAGCAAAGAATTGACACAGTAAGAAGAAAATCACCTTAAAGATCACCTTAAACTAAATCCAAAATCTTGAGGTACAAAACGTCCGGGAATGAATCTTAGATTCTTCAGAACGTATGCAAATTCTAATTTGCTGCATCTCTGTCTCAGACGGTCTCCGAGCTGTCAAGTTGATTAGTTTGTGATCTTCTGGGTATTCATTAGGAAACAAAGAATCAGCACATAGTCATAGTGTTTATGCTGCGGCACGCACGCTGATTAACCATCACTTCTACACTCGGCTGTTATTCCTCTGTTTTGTCTAACTTTAAATATATTTGAATACTAATTCTTTTTGAAACATAGGCATGTGTTAATGTCTTTGTAGCTCTTTAGGTTCTTGGCGATTTAGAGACAAAGCGTTAAATGTTGTTCGTACTGTTTATCTGAGTTTTTCACCCACGAGGCAAAACAATACAAGTGATGAAGTGTTGTCACTTCGTCTTTTGCGACAGAGTAAAGTTAAATTGTGATATACGTGTATTAGGGATGGGATGATACCACTTTTTTGTGTCCGATACCGATATCACAAACTCCAGTACATATACCGATACCGATATTTGTCCGATACAGTCATTTTAGACTATTTTCAAACGTATGAAGCCGTTAACAACACATTTGTGCCGAGTCATTTTTGCTGATTTTTATTTAAATGTTTATGTATATATATGTGTGTGTGTGTGTGTATATATATATATGTATATATATGTATATATATACATAGGATTAGCAATATTACAACGATAGATAAGTGAGCAAAAGTGACATATAGTCATGTGTCACATAAGAAGCTCCTCACAGATCCTGCCCAAAGCACCGTTGCCCACGGCTGAGCATTTGTGTCTCTGAAACGTCAGATTTCCATTTTTTTATGTGATCCAAACCATTCAGAGATATTTATTCAGCCCCAGACAGAAAGTATAGGTAAACAGAGCTGGAGTTAATTTGTCAGTTGTGACATGTTGCTTCCACTGAGGCAGAAAACTGTGGGACTGGGTTTGTCGCACTGTGCAGCAGATTTAATTGGATTCTAATGAACCGCATGTGTGGGATGATGTTCTGCATCTCCGAGCTCGACACTTTATATTCGGGGGGGGTGGGGTTTCTTCTTTTGATGTGGCAGACATCAGATTAGATATGCAGCTTTCACAAGGACATTTCTAGCGAGATCTGAAGTCCATGCATGTTTACACACGTCCTGTTGATGGGAAGAAGGAAAACATTCAACGCTCTTGGGATTTTCTTTGCAGCTTCATCTGCGAATTCGCCACAGCGCTGCACAAAAACAGTCACACCTGATGCTGCACTACACGATTAACACACGGCACATCATTACTGGAGAGCAATTTTCTCTCTCGTCTCCCATTTCTGGACACACTCAGTGTCCATCGTCTGCAGTAAATGAGGTGTGTTGCGGGGCGGCTGGTCTGGAGGGTAGCCCAGCACCAGGGAATCCCACAGAGCTCCACTGTGATAAATCAAGCCAAAAGCTGGAGGAGGAGAAAATGCTGATGGGAGTTTTCCCCGTTGCTTCCACTGAGCCCTGAAGTGTTTGGGATGTCTTATAGAGCATGTTTTACACAGCGGCAGCCTGCAGCCTACTATTTGAAAGGCTTTTCATTTTCCATAGAGCTGATAGTATTTACTCTTCAGCTTGTACAGGTTTACGTGGCAGTAAGCACTCACTGCTGTAAACAACAGGGTTCTTGTGGTTATGCGAAGGGTAAAACAATATCCATCAGGAAGTACACCATGTGTTAGCGAGAAGAAAGCATTTGACTTCCTTCTCCTTGCCCTAAAAAATGTAATTATCTGAATATGCCGTCGCTCCGCTGTTTTGTTGCTGCTCACTTATAATCTAATCTTCTCATGATCTAATATAATTGAGGTTGTTATTCAAGTGTTTCTCATGTTGTCCTTATCTGTTCAAGCTGTAGTCTGCAAACACTTTTTGTCATCGTTAAATGAAGTTGTCTGGAATACAACTTGGCAGTGCCTGTGTGTTTCATTGACGCGGTGATTCAGATATCATGTATTCGGTGTCAGTGAAAGTTCCTCTGTCGTGCTCTCTCTCTCTCCTGTGTGTTTTGAGGACGGAGTTTCGATAGGAGAGCAGACGGGAGCAGGTGGAACGTATTGTCTGCATCAGCTGCGACGTAATCTGCTGCAGCGACCTTTCCCAGACTTTTATATTGCAGTTTCAGTTTCAGTTGATGCCTCACCACATGCATGTGAGTCAGCCATAGAGATTTCAGACTGCCACATTATGGGTGCTTCTCAAATAGTAAGGTCCTTATAATTTAAACCCTTAAATTTCATCTTGGTTCACAAACCTCAAACCTTATCAGTTCACAGCCTGATAAGATGTCAAGATGATAGGGGAGCAATATATTTAAAAAAAGAAAAGAAAAAACAAATAAAACAATAACAGTTAAACATTGAGTTATAAGCCCAGACATGACTCATCACATCACTCTCATTTTGTCCTCTCCCTCTCAGGACTTGGGCCTCCAGGGGTCTTCACTCAACGACATCTTGTACAAGAATGCAGCTTTCCTCAACCTGGTCGACCCCATTTCCCACGAGCTGCTGCTCAGTCTGGCCCGAGACCTGCAATGTCCAAAAAGGGTAGGAGTCATGAAAACCTGTCTCTTTGTTTACAATGGAACAGATCAGGCAGGGTAATTAATGCTGATGTCTATTTGTCAAGCTTTATTTCAAGCACCGTGTTTATTGTCGGGCTATTATTGTGATGTCAGTTTGCTATAAACAAAGCTCATATGGCCTTTTACTATGACGGGATCCTGCATACTACTCACAGACTTGTCATATATTCAGTCTTGTATAAAGTACCTAAAAGGGATACTTTTTAAGTAAAAGTCTTAAATAATATGCAGTTTACTGTAGTTAAGTGTCAAAAGTAATTGTCAGTAACAAAAATAGTTAGAGGGACTGTAGTGAAGTAAAAGTGAAAGTTGTGAATATGTGAATAACAAAGTAAAGTACAGATACGTGAATTTTGTACTTAGTACAAAGTACAGTAACACAGTATTTGTACTTTGTTACATTGCAACACTCCATATATTAATTCACTTTATCACAGATTAAAGGTCCAGTGTTTGCGAATTAGTGACATCTAAGCAAGAGACTGTACAAGGAAACTACAATGACCTGTTAACACTCTTTCACAACTCTCTTCACTCATCTACTCTCTCTACTTAGTGAATGATTGTAGGTTTGAGTTTGTCTTCCAAGGAATGTTTCGCTAATTAGCCACAGAGGCACACACACACACACACACACACACACACATATTGCAAGTCCAAATGTTTAAAATGTGGAGTTTGGTCGAGAGGTCAGGGATAAATGGCATGGCCAAAGGGAGTTGCCGTGTCAGGGTTTGACTGCAGCAGCACTTGTGGTCTGCCCCTGTGTTCTAGAGGCTAACATATGCAGTGGCTGTGCTCCAGGACTTGTTGCTGTGTAAGGTTAGTGGTTAAGGTGTGAGCAGTGGTCATCAAGCTGAGGTCAACATGCACTGGAGGTCTCTGGCACGGACAGTGAGAGCGACAGGTGGCCGATGGGCTCACACTGGACAGGCTGGTGCTTCTGTTGTGTCACAGCTGTCTCACACTGAAAAATGAAGAAAATCCGTTATAAACCATACTGTATATAAATAAAGTAAATTATTCTCCAAGCACAGGCAACATGGTCTAAAGTAAAAGACATGATAGCTATACTATACTTTCTATAGTATTTTATTGTTTTATTGTTTGTTTTATTGTTTGTTTTCTGGCCTATGATGTCACATATTTTATTTGTCTTATTTATCTCTGTTGTACAGCGCTTTGTTTCAGCTGCTGTTGTCTTTTTTTAAAGTGCTTTATAAATAAAGTTGGACTGGATTGGATAAATGGGGTAAAAGGACAACAATTCTGTCTGTGTATCTGGGTTTTTCTGAATGCCTAATGTTTATGGTTTATTCATATCAAGGATGCACAAAATGCAGATTTTCTGTCATTGAGACCGATTCTGTAATTATTCAAATGAAGGTCAGATTTATGGCTGATTAAAATTAAGACACACACTGTGATTTATCCAGATCAGGAGTCGTCTCATCTGCTTGCAATTTGCCGTACAAATCAAACACATTATAATTCCAATTCCATTTTAAATCGTGGCTATGTGAGGCTGAAGAAGCAGCTCGGAGGAGCTGTAAAACGTTATCTAATGTCTGGAGAGGATGGGCTTCTTTGAGATAAAGTCGCCGTGGTCTAGTTTTTACTTAATGGCCTCTGCTGATAATCACCTGTAAGAAACTGATCTCGTCTGCGTTTACTGTGGCAAGGAAAGCCCAGGAGGAAGAAAGGGAATGGTGAGTTGTGAGTTGGCAGCAGTGTTCTCCTGACTGGCTGGCAACGGGGCAGGATACTATGTCAGACGTGACAAGGATGTAGAGAGGCAGTGTTCTGGATTTAAGGCCTGGCAGCTGCTGTGGCCACCCCACCCCATACACTGAGACTGATTCAGATCAGATTGACTTTTCAAGGACAGTAATTCTAATTATATATTACTGTGCAGTAACAGTTATGTAAACAGTGTTGTCATCATTTTGTAAATAAGGATGTAATGTCATTTCTATCGTAATAACAAAATACTAGCATGGTGGTAGTTATGGAAAATGTGTGTGTTATATATAGAAGGGTAAATGTCAGTGTTAAAATATGTAAAACATTCTCATGTAGAGGGATTTATTGATTTATTATGGTACTGACGGCAGCCTATAGTAATTCTCATGAGCCAACTACAATCACATTACTTTGGAAATAAGATGGTATTAATGTAATGCTTATCTTACTACCATACTGACAATATTTGAGATTAACATTGTCATTGCCAAGCTAGAAATTGCATTATTGTTTAGACATTATTGCCATAATACTACCTCACTATTCAAAAGCTATTACCATCTTGGCACTGGACTGTACCTCATGGGTATCCATCCATCCATTATCTACTGCTTTATCCTCCACCAGAAGGTCGCCAATCTCACAAAAATATTCCATCTCACTTTTTTACATTGATTTGTTGCACTATTATGCAAGTTTACTCAACAGTTGCAACCAACTTTCCCTGAGCATTCAGGCCAAAGAAATATGACTTCTGAAAAGATGTAATTGTAATTTAGCCGACTTGTGCCAAGTATAATGGACATTTAACAAGGATGTAAGACTTGAAGTACAAACTCTAAGCTTAACTTCATTTAATTTTAATTTAAAATTAAGGTAAACAGCAATGAAGACTTTAGCGAGGTAAAAGGTAGCTTCAGGTATTTCTTTCCACCGCTTGCTAGTTGCTTAAGTTACCTGTTGCCTCCATTAGCTGTGATGTGGCTGCTCTCCCACTTCTTTAACTGTTTTTTGTGCCTTGTCTTTTTGGGGAAACTCCCCCACGTTTTGTTTTCATTTTCAGCCATGGCATCCCGCTGCACTCTGAAACAAACAGGGCGTGGAATGAGAAATCCACGGCACCGCCCATAGTTCATTATGATTGGTTTATATTAGGAAGGACACCACGACTAGCTATTTGTCTACATACTTAGCGCCGAGAGACTCCAAGAGAAGCTGAGCTTCCCTGGAAGCGATGCTTTTGCCGCATTTGTCCGATCAATGTTGAGCTCACTGCAGTGAAAAAAAAACCCTATTCTGTGTTGTCCCATAGAGAACAGTCAACAACACAGTCATGTGTACCACTGTAACTCTATAGTTACAGTGATTCTTCCACACGACAATACTTTCACATTGTGAGTCACTATGTGTTGCTGTGACATTGTGCCCAGTCATCCAAGTGACAGAAACAGCAGCGCTGAACATTTTATAAGTATGAGGCGTGTTTTGTTTGATGCCCAAGAACACAAGAGGCGGTGGGGATGCCTAATCGCCTGAAGGTAAATTGCTTGTGCCTTTTTCTCTCTCTCTCGCTCTCTCTCTCTCTCGCCACATTGCCACTCTTCTTGTTGTTGTGTTGTACCATTAATTAGATTTAGCGCGCTCAGCGCAAACCATTCCGTTTAAAACCTTTACCGGGGGAGGAAGAGAGAGAAGGGAATGTAAAGAGGAGGTGGAGACACAGAGGCAGACTGAGGCAGAGGGTGAAAGGAAATTAACGTTTTTGAGGAAAATGTTTGAAGCAGCTGTTTTCAAACGGCATGAAAGAAACACTTTGTTGCCAAGTCAGCATCAGTACATTAGCTTGCAGGAATGAAGAGGCGGAGATCTGACATTCAGCGCATGTGACGGAATTTACTCTGTACACCATTTTGAAGATCATTTTCTATTTTTATCATTAAACCCAAAAGCCATAATTGTATGTTTACAACTGCAATATGTAACTTTTAGTGTGTGTGGTTTTCTTTCTTGTCAGTGATGTTATTCTCCTCATGTTTGTTGTGTTTGAACAGAAAAGATGTAACATTACTGTGTTATGTTGTGTCCGGACTGAGGGAGAGTTTATGTATCTGTAGCCATGTTTCTATTATGGTACGGTACAGTTTGGAACGGTAAAGCCCTGGCTCAGGCTTGCGTTTCGACTGAGATACGTAGCGTGAAGTTGTACCGTGCACCGACAACAAACAACGGACAAGGGAAGGGAAATGAAAAATGGAACAGTTGGGGCCGGTTATTTTGATATTATTTCTAATGGAAAAAAATGCAGTTGCACTGCGTGGAAACACATATTTATGTTTTTTGAGGAGTAGAATTCACTCTTTTGTCGTCACTTGTGTTTTCAGACCAGGAAACACAGAAAGAGTCATATGGAGCTGATACGCTCAATCAGCATTGTGAGAACTCCTTTGACAATGATTTGAATGACACCGACTTGATTTGCTTATGAAAACAGATGAGGTCGGAGGACTTCTTGGGCTCACATGAGGTTAATAAGAGGTTTGTTGTGCTTTGCAGGAGACTCACTCCTTCAAGTCCACCAACAAGATCTGCCGCCAGCTGCTGTACCACCTGACCCCTCACTCCAAGTGGACGAGGCACAGCGTGCCCAGGAGAAAGTCTCAGGCTTGGTGAGTGCATCCTCTACACTGTGTGAACTGATATCACGTTATATGCATCCTCACCACGAGCGTCAGAGCCTCTCATAATCCTCCGCAGAGCATTTCCTAATACTGGTGTGACTCAGACGAAGTCATTTGCCTGTTTCTGGGAAGAATTTCCTTCAGGGTTTTAAAGTTGCACTTGAGATTACATGGTAATCAGGTTTTATGGGTCTGATGTGCTGTTTAAGTGGTTATTTCATGGGAAACACTCTTGCATGCTTCCTTGGATTTCATCCCATGATGAAGACATATTTCTTTGACTACATGGCATAATTTCTTCTCAAATGCTTGGTGTCATCGAGGCAGAAAACAACCCAGGAGGATAACGTGATCCTCGGTTTAAAATACGAGTGGTGACACTGCAGAGTGTGAACGTCTCTATCCTGCTGACCTGAGGTTATTACTGCTGCAGTGGAAGGCTAACAGTTTCCATCACATGCAGACATTCTGGAGTGTAATTTCAGTGGCACAGAATGAAAAAGAGGAAGAATGTTCATGCACAGTAATAACACTGGGAAAGTCTTATGGACCCAATGGATCATGTGATTAACAGCTCTAATCAACCCCCTCTGCTGCGATTAGTGCTTGGCAAAGTTTTTTTTTAATCAGAGAAAACGAGATAAGTTAGTCTTGCGCCATGCACAGTGGAACAACAGAGTGTGATATTAGGTTTCGGAAGTAAAATAGGTGAAGGTAAACATTATTTTCGACAATGTGGGAAGTTGTTTTTGGCTCCTCATTGAAAAGCAAGACACCTGATATAAAAGATTTATCGCTGACATTTTTTTGTGTATCCCAGAGTTCTAAAAATGTCTTCATGAAGGGAGTGGTTGCTAAGCTGCATCTGTGGTGTCCATGTTAAAAGATGCTGTGTACCAGCTTCTTGTACACAAGAACAAAAACAATAACTTGAGTATTTTCAGAGAAAAGCAGGTCTCAGGTAGCGGCGTTTGCTCTCAGACAACAAGGGAGGCTCCGCTTCCTCTAAAATGTGGTCAAATATGTACAGTGTTGTATTTACAGTTCAATACTGAACTGGCGCAAGAATGCAACGTGTTACTAATCACGTTCACATCAATTCAGATCACTGATGACGGATTGTCTTACGTGATTTTTGTATTCCCGTAGCAGCCTCCGCATTAACGCCACTTGAAGCTCAGCTTCAACTGTTCTCTATTTTTCACTGCGGTGAGCTCAACAGTGATTGGACCAATGCGGCAAAAACATCACTTCCAGGGAAGCTCAGCTTCTCTTGGAGCCTCTTGGAGCTAAGGCTGTAGACAAATAGCTGGTCGTTGTAACACTATAATAGAATTCCAGTTTTACATAATTGTCACATTTCCTCGTTGTAGTTGTGTGTTTGCAGGATTGAGTAGAGGAATGAGAATTAGAATTAAAAGTGTAGGATGTGATGAAAAAAAACATTTGGCATTGCAGATAGGATAAATAGTTTGAAGTGGAAGAATAGGAAATTTATACTATCGTTATAAATCTTCAGGTACTGGAATGACTAGAAAGATGCCAGCTCCCCCTGTGGCACTTTAAAATAAATCACTAGGACTGTATGTTGTGAGCCAGACAGCATGTTCACTGCGCTCCTGTGAAATATTAATGATCTTCCCCAATTATGATTATACACATCATAAAAATCCACCACAACCAACCTAATGTAAGTGCTGTTTTTATTGTGATGAGCAATAAAAAATTATATTGTCAACGCAACACTGGCAGTAAATTGTTTTCTGGCATTAATGAGATTATATTTACTGATGAAATGTGATGAAAAGAAAATTAGTTTAGCAAAATTCCTGAGGTGACAAATTGATGTAGAATTAGTCAGTGATGCAATTTGTTTTTTTCCACACGTCCCACTCTGCAGTCAAAACACTTTCAGACCTGTTACTGTCGTGACAAAAAACAGCCTCACGCCATTCTCTCTCAGCATTAATGTTTACACTTAAAATTGCAAGCATGACCTGCTCTGACAACAAACTGAGTATTTGTGGAAATAAAGGAGCGACACAGGGATGGAAATGTGAAAATGCCGTGTGAACAATTCAAACAAAACTCCAATAAGGCAACAGGTACGTTGTTGATGATCGTGATAATTATGAGGCTCCCTCTCCCTCAGCAATTAAGCCAGATTGAAAGATTATTTTGACAGCTTGAGTTCCATCCCCAACCAAGTCTCTTGGTTGCAATGTTTTCGAAAGAACGCTCAACAAAACAATAAGACACACTCTCCCAGTTTGCTCATTATACAAACACAGCTCTGCTTCTCTCACGGCCTCAAACAGCAGCACGTTGCTGTGGGACCCTTTCTCTTCTCTTCTCTTCTCTTCTCTTCTCTTCGCCTGCAGAAAGCGATGCGTTTCAAATGAGGCTTTAGGACATCGGTTACATTGTTCCGGATCCTTTTCTGCATTTATCCATCTCCTCTCTTGACTTTGTACTATGCCTGTTTTTCTTCTCCTTCTTCTTGTTTTTTTTTCCTTCTAACCCCCTTGATTTCTCTTATTTTAAAAATTCCTTCTCGCATCGATTTTCTTCTCCCACTCCTCTTCTCCTGGGGGATTTGGCTCCCTCCATCTTCTGAGAATCCATTTTGTTCAACAGTTGCCACACATCACTGTTCTGCAGTTTGAGCTGCGGCTCTGGGGAAATGCTCTGTCAGACAGAGGGAGAGAAAATTACTGCAAGGTTGCCAATTAGAAGTCTCGTATCCCCGCCCCCTTTTTTCTACTTTGGTCCAAATCTGCTTAGAATTTATTCTGTAAAATATTTAATAATGGAAAACCTGTTTTCTTTATGACAAATCCAGAAATTTGCTCCAGCCTGCTCTCAAACACTAACTCAGTTTGATTTTGTTTCATAAGATATATTTGATTGGTAAATTTAGATACAGATAACACATTAATCGTAACCCAGGCTTTATTTCTGGCTGTAAGTGCAACGCCTGTGTGTCGCACTCACTTTATTATCAAGGCAATTTAATTTGACTGAGAAGTTCAGTATCCCTGATTCCCTAGAGAGGATTTTTAATGTGATTGTGAATGGTATTGAATTTCTGATTCATCAAGCTCGAGCAGATTTGTAAGAGAGTAGACTCCAATTTCGACTTGATTGCTTGTCTTTCCTGCGAGATAATAATTGATGATAACAGCATTACTATTGCAGATGTCAGTATATTTAAAGAAATCACTGTGGTTAAGTTCAAGCAGCGGGAGGAATACTGATTCCCCTTGTTATCATTTTATTTACAAAGAAGCTACTAAAAAGGAATCTATGCCCAGTATTTCCTTTTTCTATGTGTGGTTCTTTGCATTATAAAGCATTGTTCAGGTATTGTTAGGCTTTACCGATGTCTCTATATTCACTCATGCAAATTATGATGGTGAGAGTGAAGCGAGTTGTGGCGGTGACAGCTGTTCGGGCAGGTGTCACCGGCTGTGGGTGTGCGTTGCTATTCTGCCTGAGTCACGATGATGTGACCCAGACGTTGCACTTCTCAGACTTTTCCTCCCACAGCCCCCACGGTGACGGTCAGTCCAAAAGTGATTCCATTACTTTTATGCATCTTCATGTGCAGCCGTAGTTCGAAAAATTGTTTTTTGTTGTTTTTTTTTTACAAACACCGACTGAAAACGTCCAGAAAACAAGAAACTAATTCAATAACATCTGCTAACACGTTGTATTTAATGTTGCAATGAAGGCATGAGGGAACACCAGCGCTGTACAAAGACTTTGTTGCTGTAGATTTTCCAGGTTTCGACATGACTTGACTGTTTATTTTGCTGATTGATTTTTACTCTGCTCTCGGCACTGACCATGTCACACAACCAACTTTTTCAGAAAGTCTCATCTGGGGGCCATTTGTACTGTTGTTCTTGTTTGTTGAATTTGAATGATTAAACTGGGGTTTGATATAAAAACCAGATGCTGACACTCTGATCTCTGACCAAGATCTGTTGTTAATTGCTGTTAATCACACTGGTGTCCACTTATACTGTATGTTTCATGATTTATCGTCTATTTTCCTCTAAATGGGAAAGTATTTTACAACATTGTCATCAGGTTCTATTGAAGAAGAAGCGCTGAAACTAGTTTGAGACCATGAAGTCCTCAGGAAAAAATGTTTACTGATGTTATGAATCGATTAAGAAGTTGGATAGTTTCCCATCCAGACTTCCATTCACCCCTTGATGACTAACTCCTTTCTACTCCATTCTACTTACTTGGCTTCACTTTTCAAGCCAGAAGTCTATGTCGGAAGCAATTTGACCATTCAACAAGCACTCCTGATGAAGCTGCTCAAATGCTCGGATTCCACTGTCGCTCAGGGACTCAGTCACAAATCCACTAACAGGTCCCAACTTTCTTCCCTAGAGGAACTGCTCTTCCTCTCCTCCACCTCTTCCTCCAGCTACCAAAACCCATCACCTGGCTCTCTGGCCATGATATATTTGAATTCCTCTTCAACAACTCAGTCATGTGCCATATCCAGCGGTTCCCAGTGGCTGTTCAGATTCAACTCCCAGGTGCTGACAATGAAATGAGACTAAAATAGCCACTTGATGTTCAGGCCCCAGTGACCCACAATGTGACTCTCTCCACTTTAAAATGCATGTCTTCCCTTTTTATCAATGTTTTTTTTAAAGCTGCAGTGCAGCAACGTTTATCCCACCATAACGCTGAAGGAACTGTTTTGGGGTTTTATTTTGGAACAGCAGAATCCACTTCTGAAACTTTTCATGTCCTTAGTCATTCTTCAACCTGAGCTAAAATGAAATGAATGCCTTTTCACACTGTGTTGCCGTCTGCCGTCATAATGATGCATATGTCTTATTTCTGAACAGGCGCTGACTCAGCATGTCCGACCTCTGCACTGCCTCAAAGGTCAACCCCTAAGGCGTAGGCAAACGATTCTACAAAACTATATATTTAAGGTTTCTTAAGAGTTTGTCTTCCGCACTCACATCTCTATTTGGATTAGAAGTGGTCCACTTGACTGCACGCAGCACTCCATCTACTTTCTGTTTGACCTCCACTTTTAATAGGGACTTAAAGATCTTGCCACCGTCCTCATCCATGAATAATTGAGGGCTTCTCGTGGTGCAGACACAGATGCTGGAGGATGTGGGGAAGAGAGGAAGGAGGGAGAGAGATGCTCAGTATTCATTTCTCCACTCTTAGGGGCAATAAAGACATTAATTATGATAAAAAAAAAGAAACTGTGTTGATCGGCACACACATAATTTAACAGTTTTTTGTTTGTTTTTTAATCATGCACGCTGATTTCAATGACAGCATTTCTAGACTTCCATTTTAACCCCTCTTAACCTGTCATTGATTAGATTGGATTTAAGTGTAAATCTGCTGCTGCTGCTGCTGCTGCTGCTGCTTGAGAATAAAATAAACAAGGATTCATGATGATCTGTGGGTGATGAGTCTTTAAGGGATTATAAATACACACACACACATACTATTAAGCCCCCCAGTTAGTGTTGAGAGTCCTGCATTCGGCTGCCGGTTTCATAACCGTGCCTTGACATAATACAGCAGACACAGGAGAGCACACTCCTCCATGATACGCAGTTATGTAACGCAAACTGTTTTCGACGTGTTCTGTCGCAGTGTTTCTTTCCTCCTCGGCATCCAGTTTGTCGCCTCAAATCAAATCATGTGGTGAATTTATAGCTCGGCGGTGGAGTACATTTTGCATTTTCCACGCTGCACACTGGCATTATGGTACATTGTGCGCCGAGCAGTTTCATAATCGTTGGCACGGCGGTGGGAGAATGCTTTGATCTGTGGTCGGCAGTCACATCTCATTAGGTGTAATCCACGTCACCTCCATGTTGTTATTTTTGGTGTTAACTCAGGGTAGTGGAGTGGATTAAACTGCACCTTTGCCTTTGTGCAAAAGAAGGGAATCATTTAAATTAAGATTTTGCTCCTGTTTTTATCGATTTGTGTCTAATTTCAAGGATGCTGGATCCTATCTCTGCTTTCAGTTTGCTCTGTGTTGACATCGGCGTTGCAACTTCTCCCCAGGCTTCAAATTCAAAGTTAGCACGAACCAAGTGAGTGATCTGAGATGTCATAACACTGCACAGACCCGAGCTGATCCACGGACGACATACAATGGCAGAAGCCTTAATCACCCCCATTCAGTGAACGTTTCACTAAAAGTTAATCCAAATGAGCTCTCTGGCTTTTCTTCCCTTCCCCAGAATATGGGCCATTATCCCTATTAAACTGGAGCACACTGGATAGAACGTGCAATCACCACTTTCATGTTTTCCCAGAACATTTGCCTTTAGTGAGACAGAAAATGTCATTTCACCAAGGTTTTTGCTGAGTGACTGTAAAGGATTCTTATTAAAAATGACCTAAGTGGTGAGAGTCATATCGCTCTGCAGCCGGCACAAAGAAGCTGTCCTTTACCAGCTCACTTTTCAAACACGGGTTTGTACGTGGAGCCTCCCACGGCTGAGCCAGACAAGTGCACATTTATTATACAAATGCCTGGAGGCAAAACAGCTCCAATCGACCGGACAGAATAAACAAGTCAAGACCAAAGCGTTGATGAAGCAGACATTGATCCGGCCGATCCCACGAGTCTGTGAAGCGGCATCCACATCTAATGTTTCTCAAGTGCTTTTATTTCCACTGAAATGAGTCAAACGTCTCTCTCTGCGTACGTTCAGCAGGAAATACATTTGAATGTGTGACACAAGAGATTCTCTTCTTAGCTGAGATAATATTTACATGCAGGACTTTTAACCAAGAGAGTGACAGACTTTACTGTGTCTTCATTTTCATTGTAGCTTCATATTTAACATTAAACGAGATCATGATGATTTATAGTTTGGAGTCACTGTGTGTTCTTATTAGAAGAGATTTACTTCACATTTTGTGTAAAACACTGTCGGACATTTTTCTCTTTGACATGTTGTTTTTATAATAGAGATTAACCGAGAAGAAGATCAGCAGATTAATGAGTATTAGAAACATTCTCTGCTTTCAGCCTTCATAGGATCAATCTTCTCTAATAGCTGTCAGAAGCAAAGAAGCATATTTGTTCGACCAAGCCAGACACTTTTGTTGTTAAATCGCGCAGTCAATGAACATATAACCTTTAACAGGCTCTCGTGTCTCTTGATGTACTGATTCATGAGAGGAAATGAAGGGCCGTTTTTTTATTATTATTATTTCATCTCAGTTACTTCTCATATTGCATTCACCTAAAATCTTTTTTTAAATAGTTCCACGTGACATGTTTTGTTTTCAAAATGTGTTTATTGGATTTTCTGAGGTTTTTTGTTCCTTACATGGAACCACAAGTTACAGATACAGATAACCCAAGAAACAGCCAACCAGACAAAAACATACTTTAAATTAAAAAATAATAATAATAAAAATATAGCTAAAAGTATGCCTTCTACTGTAGGTGTGCAGTTTGCTAAATTACCCGCGCTGGATGAGGAATTGAAAACTAAAGATGTTCCTTTCACTGGGTATCAAACTGGAGCTTCTCCGCTATCTCATTTACTCATAACTTCTCTTGAAACAGAGGTTTGTTATCTCGGCGGTGTAACATCGTTGTGATGACTAAAATGCAGGACACCATGTATAGTAGGCAGGAAGCAAAAAACTTTGTCTAGTAAGTCCAAAAAACAGGTAAGATAAGACAAACAGGTGAGAGAGTGAACACAGTAAGTGAAGTCATCTAAATGGAGAGAACTGAATTTACCTAATCATAACTGTATCTTACTGACAGATGTTTCCCTATGGTTAAATAAATGAAAATGAAAAATGAAACTATCACACTGGAAAAGCCCTCGTCACTCTACATTTATCCAGGAGAATGATCGGAGAGGCTTGGACATTTTTCCACTTTGCCATGTCATGTCCTTCTAGTTCCCTACTGTTTCAGTTGCCTTTGAGCAGAAATTGACGGGCAGAGTGTTGAAGTGTGAAGTGTGGAGAAGGGGCAGACAAAGCTGATAATGAGCACTTGCCCTTTGTTACAACTAGACTGACTGGATACTAACCTGACAATGAGTGGCTCTTGAAAATGAGTGTTTGCTCAGAACAGAGGATCTGCCGTGACCTTTAAAGAAGAAGCTTTTATGTTATTGAAGAATAAAAAGATGGAAAAACACCATTATTTGTGTTAAATAAGAGTGTAAATACAGTACAGTAGGTTGTTGCTATTCACCCAGGGGTCAGTTTATCTGTGATCGTTTTGGAGGATGTTGTTTGTGGTGCTGTTGCTTTAGACGTGCATCTTTTGCTCAGCTCTTACATTCGTTGACTTTCATTAGACGGGCAAAATAATAGGAACACCTGTCAACATAAAAACATTCAGTTTAAGACTGACTGCTTTGCTTGTTAAAGCCAGCTAGGAAGTAAGAATGTATATTGTCTGACCAGTAGGGGGCGCCTCCACAGCAAAGAGGCTGTTCTAAATCAACACCTGTGTGATTGACTGCTGGTATGATTCAGTAGGTGCCGGGTTGCAGGTGACATCTGTACATGGCGCTGTGTAGAACAATCAATCTTCAAAACATGCAAACAAAACTATGATGACCTTTTGATCATTTGCAACAATTCATTTATGCAAAATCAAAGGTTTTGTTTGCAAATTCAGAGGGTCTTTTTTTTGCAAATCTCCAAATTTTGCCTGCAAACCGTCTTGCATCTCTCACAGAAATTGTTGCAAATGATCAAATGGTCATCATCATCATCATCATCATCATGTCAAATCCATTCTGTTTGCTTGCGCAATAAAAACCCATGGATGCACCGAAAACAAAACAGAAATCCCATGATGCCGCGCTGAGTTATTACAGTTGTCGCTGGACATCTGAGCCTCATCTGAGTAAATCTCTGTTTCAAGATCAAGCTGCTGTGGGTTTCTCATTAAATTCCTCAAAGCCAATTCTCCAGCAGCAAATCTGTCAAAATTCATCAATGCTTTGTTAAAACACACACACACACACACACACACACGCTTCTTCTGGTTTTGTTCTGGCCTTTTTTCTCTAAGTGCAGTGTGTGAACATCAAAAAGATGTTTTATTTCCTTCCACACGGGGTTTGAATAACTGTAGAACAGCGAGCAGCGTTGTTCGGTGTGTAAAAGTTAACAACATCCCCGAGGAAAGACAGCCTATGAAAAGCAATTAGACAGTCTGCCTGAACCCGCATTTAAACAGCCAGTAGTTTGACACATGAGAGTCGGCTCTTATTAGATGCCTGCACTGTTGTATCAGTTGCTCCTGAGGATGTCAATAGATGGATTTGCCTCAGCTGTTTGTCTTTAAATGAGCTCTGTATACAGCCCGTGGTCGTAGCGTGGGGGACACTCTTGTTTTATCACCTCCTGTTAATGCTCGATGGCTATCCTTTGAAGTTGTTTGTGTCTGAGAGGATGCGCATGCACTGCCCACGAGCATGGCAGCCACATCAGAGGGACGCGAGATTAGACGTTTTGTCACTGTTATCATTTCATGATGGTGGCGGCGGCAGACGGCAGTTTACACTGTGGTTTTTTTTTTAGAAAAGCGAACTGTGTGCTTGGGCCCACGCCAGTCGCACAGCCAGTGGGTGGAGCTGTGCCCACGGAGGCGGAAGGCAGCAGATTTGGAAGGAAGTCTGAAGTCGCCTTTACTCAATCTCATTAAAAGCACATTAGATTCCACTCCCCCCTCCCCCCCTGCACCACCCACTCAGCTATAGGACCGACCCTGTGTCTCAGTGGAAGTCGCTCTTCCTACACAAACATAAGCGCTCAGGGAGGAAGGCTCCAGCAGAAGTAGGAAAACCCTCCAATAAATAAGTCCAAGGGGACAACAGCGCTCAATGCTGATGATTAGTTTCATTACAGTAAGATGCACAAGCTGCACAGTGGTACAGTAAAACACACTGATGCTGTCAGTCTGTCCCAGTTCAAATCAAAAATACTTTGTTTCTGTACTTTACTTTGTTATTTATTTTATATCCTCGGAGGGTTTCAGCCTCCAGGCAGTTATTTACCATTTACTGCATGTCAAAATAGTGTGTTAACAATTTAAAATGAAGAAAAACAAAAAATGGAAATACACTGCAGTTGTACACGAACAACAGAATTTTGAACAGTGTGAAACAATAAAGTTTTTCGAGTCTCAATGTTGCAAAAATGGGCCAAAAAATGCAAAACTACAGTAATGCCTAGGTGTTAAAGGGTTAATCCCACAACAAAAGATATTTGTCTTTATTTAGAATGCGACGAGATAATGTTGTGCAATGCTGGTCATTGCATATAAAAAGAAACAGAAAGAGACATGACATAAACCCTGTCACTTCACAGGTCTGCCACCTATGGAATCCATTATCACTAACAAAACAAATAATTAATAGAAGATAAATCATGAATAATTAAACTAAATAATACATTTTTATTGCGCTTGTAATGAATTATTACACCCTGCAGGTGTTCAGGTGATCAAAGGTTGGTTGTTTGCTCTTCGACAGAACCAGGGGGGAAAAACTGTCCCTCAACCTGTAGGTGTGAGTTTAAGACATTAAAAAAAAGCAAAAGTAAGGAAGTTATGAGTGAATTCAGGTGATTCAGTCGATCAAATTTAACAACAGAGACAGTGAAATGATAAGAAAAAAAGGAAAAGAAAAAGGGATGAAATACAAAAGACAAAGAAAGTGAGAAGCAGTGAGCAAGAATAAGGATATGAAGGAGGGAGAGATTAATTATAGCCTTCTCCTGCAATCAATAGTATTTGAATCACAATGCAGGTGAGCTGCATATCTTTTTCTTTCTGTGATCCAAGCAGAGAGGGAGACGGATGTGAAGAGCACCGCCTCCCAGACAGACAGACAAACAAACAGACAGGCAGACCAGAGAGCACAGAGAGAGATGCCACTAATCCTCACGTTTGCCTACAGGGAACAGGAACGAGCAAATGCAAACAGACTAAAACAAAGAGAGGATAAACTTTAAGTCGGTTGCGCTGAATATTTTTTCCTGTTAGTCAGATTCTTGTTCGGGTTTCTCTGGTATCTTCATTTGTTTGACAGATGTCTTTGCCTCAATGCCAGTAAAAGCAGAAGGGTTTAAAAGTCACTGCAGCAGCCTCTCTTCACGCTTCAGTGCCATCAAGTCTGTTGTGCAGCTGCCTTATATCTCCTATGAATATTTGACTACACCGTGGTGCAAAGAGAACATTTTTTGTTCCATTTTCCCGGTGCTAGCTGAAGAATACAGTGATCCGACCCGACACTCTGTGGTAGTGGTATAGTGGTTCCCGAGATGGATTCAGCTCACATTCGTTTGCACTGAAATATGATCACTTGCTTTTATCACTCTTTGTGCAGTCTGCTACAAACGCAAGAGTGGCACAAATCTTCCAATTTGACACTGAGCAAAAAAAGATAATACTTAGAATATTACCGAAACTAACCACCCAAGGAATTAGATTTACTTTCATTTAGTTATTTTCAGAATTACAAACATTTTTACATCACATGTTTACGTTTGGCTTGTTTGCTCTGGCTTTTGATCATTTATCGCCATCATTTGTGCACCCATGGTAATTTGCCATGGGAATAGTACACAGCTCTCTTGGGGGGGTGTTTGTAGGTTACATATTCAGGCTTTATGTGCTGTTGAGTCAAAGTTATGATTCATCTTATATCGCATTTTAAGTAGTGATGTAAAGCAACAATAACTGTGCAGAAGTCACAAAATTAGACTGTTTTTTTTCTTTTTGTTCAAAAAAATGAGCCAAGTGAACTTTGAACTGTGGCGAACACCCAATCGTAAACATTTTGAGTACTTTTTGCTCGGGTGTGGGCGTTTTTTCATCGGATTGCCGAGGTCGTGCTGGAAAAAAGGATATAAGACACGCTATATTGCACATTCTTATACCCTCTGTACTGCATGTTTCAGCATTGTAATGGAAAAAAGCAGCCAAAATGCTCTGTGTTCTAAGGGTTATATTTATTTGTTATTGTTCTGCACCCACAGCTCTGCCGTGAAGAAGTGACCCATGAACCTGAAATCCACCAGTGCCATTCAGTCAATGACATTTAGAGCAGGTCACAGAATTTGTTGCTTGAGGAACTCATTGAAACGCAAACTCTCTGCATTATTGATCGCCACACTCTCTCTCCAGTCTAATGTTGCATGCTTAGCGATTTCCCTGCGGGACAGTGTGGAACCTCATTATAGAGCCTTTTCAATCAATAACCTCTGTGCCATTTTGTTAACATTCCCTGAGTTTGGATTTAAAAAAAAAAAAAAATACAACAACAGGACAATTCAACAAGTTAAATACAACAAATATTGTTACTCATTTGTTATTACTTATTATAAGTTTGGTAACGATTCAAAAAGCATCAAGTAAATGCTGTTTAGCATATTGTATTTCAATTAGTCTTGAGATTAGATTCAAAGAAGTACAAAAGAAAGCAACATATATATATATATATATATATATATATATATAAAATGCACAAAAGGTCAATAAGGGCAATTCATAAATAAGACAGGCTATAGAGACCACACAAGTAAACTCTTCCTAAAAATATTAGCTCTAAAATTTCATTAAAGTGAGAGTAAAAACATAAATCAGTTTCAAATAATATACAAAATACACATTTTAAATGAATATAAGGATGAAGAACAGTGGATTAATCCAGGACGAAACGTTCGAGTTTAAAGCCAGAAGTATTCTTGTGCTGTACTGAGAACTTTAAGGATACTGTAAATATGTAAATATTTGGTGACGGGATAAAGTAGTGTATACATTTTTAGAGTTGTGTGTAATAGGAATGGCGTTAGGTACATACTGTACAAGTTCATACTTCTGCACACTCCTTTTCAAACATGTGACGAAATGTACAGTAAACGTGTTGTCATTGAAATGTTGCACATGTGTTTGAAATAAAAAACTGTCTCTCTATCTAACTTTATTCTGTTCTGTGCTCTTCTGTCACAGTCTGAAGAGCACACTGAAGAGGAAACTGTCAGGAGACGTGGTCAACCTCTCTGGCATCCCACTGTCAGGCCGAGACGTCCACCGCGTGGCCTTATACCTCCAGAGCAGCAGCGACGCGGTGTCCACCTTGGACCTGAGCTTCACTGAGCTCCGGGACGAGAACTTCCGGCTGCTGCTGCCTCACCTCAGCTGCCTGCCCAAACTCGCCATACTCGCCGTCAACGGCAACCGTCTGACGGTGGCCATCTTGAAGGACCTGACGGACACAGTTAAAGACCCAAAGAAGTTCCCCAGCCTGGCCTGGATCGACCTGGGCAACAATGTGGACATCTTCACCGTGCCACAGCCGCTGCTCGTAGCCCTGCGGCGACGCTTCGGCTTACGCAGCAGCCTGCCCACGATTTATGAGTACAGCGAGGTGCCGGCATTCAGTCGCTACATCCCAAACATGGAGACCTCTGTGGAGGAGCCCAGTCTGTATGAGGAAGAAGACGATAGAGAGGAGGAGGAGGTGGACAGGCTGGAGCTTCAGGCCTGGGGCTTCAGAGAAGAAGATGTGCCAAAAAGTGTGCCACTGCACTTCTGTGGGAGGTGATCGCCCAGAGATACTTCTTCTTTTGTTTTTTTAGACTGGCAGCTCCTTATATTCCCCTGTATCAGCTCACCCTGACTGTAGCCTCCTGTGTTCACAGTGGTCTGTGTGGCAGAAAGTGACGCACACTCCTGAAAATAACTTTAAAATAAGTACCTGTGTTGTGTTCCCCTATATGGATGCTCTGACGGCTGAAATAAAGCAGTGTGATGCAGACAGAGGCCATTGTTTGTTCAGACTGATTGATTTCTCCTTTATTTATCCTGGCGAAGTTGGACTGAGCTGAGCAGTTTTTCTGTTTCCCATTGTTCTGTGTTTCTGAAGTTTTGTGCTGTCACACCTTAATGCTTCCACCGGAGCAGCTGGGGGTTAAGTGCCTTGCAAAAAGGCACCGCAGCAGTAGCAGTCAAGAACAGGGGGGAGTGTTATTAACTCAGTCTTCGAATGCTTTTTCTATCGAGTCTCCCATCTGTAACAACTTCTCCCCCACTGCCCTGTTTTCTGTGAAAATGTCTGAGTAAATCAAAGCAACGAAGTTACAAGAAATATTCCACTTAAGAAATCAATTTCAGCTGATGTTCTTGCTTTGATGTGCGGCAACGCCTGAGACCAGCTAGTAAATGGACACGTGTACACTGCGTTTTTACAACTGCACTGTAATTATGTTTTTCTTTTTCTGTCGGGATGCAGCATGTATTCAGGAGTGAAATGAGGGAAGTTAAGCACGATGAACACATTTTCATTTCAAGTCCAAGCAGTTTCAGCTGCTGATGAGCCGGTCACTGCCTCTATCAGGTCTACTTATAGACCATTTCAGTCACAGATGGTAAATAGGAGATCTGGGGGTTTTTACCTCCGGCAAATAGGACGAGTCCCAGATTTAAAAAATGTGTCCTCTGGTGGTTCATGAATGATTCTATTTATGAATCAGACCATGAGCGAGAAAAGATGCCCAATCTGGTTTTAATGGCACACACTGAACATTACAAGCAGCACTTTTTTTTCTCCTTCTACAGTCTGCATATTAATCTTCTACGACATATTAGTATTAGGGCCGGACTGAAGATTGTTAATCTTTGGAGAATAAAGTCGTCACAAATAAAGAAATACTTCATATTATTTTTAGCATCAGGACTGAAAAGATTGTGCAAGAAACTGAGTCTGTTTGGAAGAAAGAATCACAAACTTGGAGAAAAGCATCTTTACTGTGGACTGGAGGAGGAAATGGCTGGTCGTGGTCGACTGTGTGCTGCTGCTATTTAATAATAATACATTAGATAATGATAGAAAAGAATCTCATGATATTACGACTTAATTCTCATAAAATTATGACTGTGAAAAATACTAGAATATTACTTTATTCTGGAAATGTTTTTATTTCTCTCTCTTGAGTTTGGCCTTAATACGCCATCGTAAATCTTCAATCTAGCATGAATACATATATTTTTAACTTATATGTAGGTGTCATGTTTTTGCGCGTTCTTCTTCTTCTTGTCGCCACTGTGGCTTTTCTGCCTCCTTCATTTCTTCTTTCCCATTTGCTTTGTTCTTTTATTTGGCATTTATTTAATCTCGTGCACCCCGAGTGGATGGATTTGTATAAGTGTATGTATGTTTTTATTTTTATTTGTTATTATTGTTATTGTATTAAGTGGACATGACTGTTCACTGCAATGTCAGACGCCCTCAGACGCAACACATGCTCATATATTAGGGCCCCAGAGGTCTCAGACCACTCATCCATGCACTTGGAAAAATTAAAAATGGTCTCAGACATTTGGAGCCCATTGTATTTATTTATTAATATGACATAACATATGCCAATAAAATAAAGATTCATTCTAGGGGGAAACATGTGGAGGCATCTCTGCAAGATCCTGCATATAGATGTTTAATTCTCCTCGGTTTTGTTCAGCGAAAATTGGTTTATTTGAGTTAACAGAAATGTTAATGGACAGGGTGTTTGTGTGTGTGTACATACTGTATGTTGGTGTGTCTGTGAGAGTTAGAGTGTGTGTCTGTGTGCAAGAGGCTGCTCTGGATATGCAGAGTAAATGACTACCTTTGATCATAGAAATGAAATGTTTACTCATTTGCACTTTAAGGAAAACTCCTTTCCTGTTTCTGTCGCGCACTGTTGGTGTACAGTTTGAATGAAAATAATAAAGTCTCAATCGAAGTCTTTCCGAATAATAATAACAAGTTTCTTTGTTTGTGTTCGTTAAAAACATACTGAATTTTGCAGTTTGTATAAATCACTGCCATGACAAAAAAAAAAAACACTGGTAAATGTATTTGCTGAACTGCTTTGCCTGCTCTTGCTTCAAAATTAAAGATTATTTAAATAACTTTTTTGTGATCTTTTCCTTTTATAATGTGACATTGAAATCTTTATCCTTTTGTTCCAACTGCTGCAATTCATAAAACTGTGAGCCAGTGAGACATCGTGAAGGGGATGAGTATTAGGTTAAATCTGAAGAAAAAGCACCGTTTTTACATGGATTTAAATGTTCTAATGAAGTGGCTTTGCCCTTACCTTATAATAACTCATATGGATGAATCTCAGCGTAGCTATATCCACTATAAATGCCATGTAGTTGAGAGCCCATAGTCAGTGTCATTGATTGTCCTTCATCTGGTGAATAAAGCCAAGACAATAATTATTTTCAAAAAACTTGAAAGCTCATTCTCATCATAAGCTTTAATTTGATCCATTTTTATACTCATCTCTCATCTTCTATCGTTCTGCCATCCACATGAGGGTCGCTGGTGCCAATCCCAGCTGACTTGGGGCCAATTTTTAATACGAAAATATTAGTTGGTGCACATTCAGCTCATCATCGTCTTTGCATCGTGCTGTGATTATTTTTGCCTATTTGTGAGCCTATCATGACAAAACATGAGCATATTCATAAATAAACAAATAAAGGTATCACAATTCTACTCCTTTAAATGAAGTTATGGTGATATTCTTCAAAATAAGTTATAATAAACATATACTTGAGCCTCTGTGGTTGAGTAATCACCAATTTAAGAGTTCGTAATTGCTTGTAAACACTTCAGGGGCCCATTAGTGATGCACCTGGTTTCCGCATCAGCATTTCATTCCCGAGTGTGGATGTATAAGGTGCCCTGTATGGACCTGTCAAACGCAGAATAATATACACAGCCTGCTGACTTGTAGAAGCTCTTGCTAGCGTTTCATATTTTGCAGGAGGAGAGCCTGAAACCAGCCATCACTCTTCTACGCCTGTAAACAGAGAAGTGTCAAATGACACAGGAGTCTGTTCTGGTTCATTAACGGCACTGAAACAACCTGCGGACATTCAGCGGCTGCCTTGTGTTTGTCTGTTTGTTTCTCACTCTATCATTAGTGCCTACGTTTGACGACGCTGAGCAAGGTGCATGCTAATAACAGAAGTATTCACTTACACAGGCTTTGTAAGGTATCACTAACATCCTCTGATAAATCATCGTGTGTTTATTTATTAAAACAAAACACTCATTAGCATTTAAAGTCATGCTACTGATGACATAATGATGTGCACCAAGAAACAGGCAGAATCCAAATGTTCTATTTATTATGATTATTATTATCATCAGTAGTAGTAGAAGTAGAAGTAGTAGTAGTAATAGTAGTAGTAGAAGTAGTAGTAGTAATAGTTTTTCTTTTTGTTTGTACAATTATTCATTTCGAATAGTAGTAGTAATGATGGTAGTAGTAGTAGTGGTAGGACTAGTAATAGTAGTAGTAGTAGTAATAGTTTTTTGTTTTGTTTGTAATGTTTATTTCGAATAGTAGTAATAATAGTAGTAGTAGTAGTAGTAGTAGTAGTAGAAGTAGAAGTAGGAGGACGAGGCTTAATAGTAGGATTAGGAGTAATAATAGTAGTAGTAATAGTAGAAGTAATAGTAGTAGTAGTAATATTTTTTGTTATGTTTTGTTTTGTTTGTATTTTTTATTTCGAATAGTAGTATTAGTTATAGTAGTAGTAGTAACAGTAGTAGTAGTAGTAATAGTACTAGTAGTAGTAATAGTAGTAGTAGTTGTAGTAGTAGTTGTAGTAGTAACAGTAGTAGTAATAATAATAGTAGTAGTTGTGTCAGTGTCAGTCTATTTATTATTTCACCTTTCCATTGACACATGGAGGCAGCGTGAAATGTTTTCCTTCACCTGCAAACTTAGTACTTAAGTTTGTTCAAGCCTCAAGCGCATTTTGCTGCAAATATAGGTGTCAATGCCACTGTTAACATGCTCAGTTATGTAAAAAGAAACTAAATTGAATAAGAATAAAATCCACAATTGTACTTGACCTCTTCAAGCGGTTAAAGGTCACATTAGAGATCAGCTGGAGGTCATAATAGTGCTTCCACACTTACCCCTCCTTTCCTGTTCTCAGCGAGGTGTTGCCTCTGCTCTTAAAGGTGTTATAAAGTCTTGTTTAAACACATCTCTGCACAAGTGCAGCGAAGTGCACGCATATCAGCAGAACAAAAACCTGCTGCTTCATGTACCGTGAGATGTTTCCAATATATCTCACATATGAGAGGACCGGGCAACTTTTGGAGCACATGGGTGAGGAGCTTTGGTTGGTAAGTGTTTGTGCATGGCGTGTTCAGTGACCCAGCCTGATAGATTTCAGCTATAGTTTGCATGGCTATTATTGTCAGACTGTGTAAAATGTACAGTGTTTATGTCCCTGAACGACACCTCAGTGGGTCAGTTTCAACAACATCAAAATAATCAACAGAGTTAAATGATTGTTATTTGCTCACAGCACCATTGTGTCACAATATTTCCACATATAGTGGGGAGTGTTGCATTCAAGACCACTTTTTGAAGGTGTCGGTCTTGTCTCGTACACAGACACATTTTTACTCTGTCTTTAAATCAAGCTTGTTTATTTTTCATGAATCCTTACTGTGAATGCATGGAAAACTCAAATGACATATGGACTTAGAATGTTTGGTCATACCGTCTCACCACCACTTTTGCAGCACAAATTAAGGTTTAGGTTCATGAAGAAGAAAAAGAAAAGGGACTGTGTGTTTGTCTTGGAGCGGAGAGGTAGCCTGTTCATTTGCACAACAATACGCACACACCCACAAACAGGAAACGCTAAACAGCCTTTCATTTAGAAATGGGACAGCAGTGAATGGAGCTGAAAGCATCTCCAGTTCTAAGAAAACATGCATAGGTTGCTGTGTCTGGCTATGAGCAGGATATTACTGTATAATTGCTCATTTTAGGTGGAAATACAGTTACTGAGCAAATATGTGAACCCTGTGTTTCCATTTGTGTGGAGCAGAAGGTATGGGCCTCGTGCTTTTGCAGAAAGAAGATTATAAATACAGTATTCAGCTCAACCCTTGCAAACTCCTGAGTGGACATTGTATGTTTGCACATACAATGTCTCCATGTGTCTCTGTGATGGACTGATGACCTATCCGGGGTGTACCCAATCTTTTGCCCTATGTCAGGACTATTCAATTACAAACTCAGTTGGGCCGCATTTTCAAACCGAGAAATCTAGCTGGGTCAGACAGTTCCTGCAGCCAGTAAGGAGCAGATACGGATGTATCTGCTGCTGATATCAGATGTACACGTACAGATAAGATGTATTTATGACATGGCATACTGATGTTGAAGCCTCGTCTGTACATACAGCAATATTCTCTTTTATGTGATATGTAAACCTGTCAAACTAGTGGAGTGAGCTACATCATAAAGATTTCTGATCATGGTGAAGGTCTGGAGGCCAAAATGTCATCACTGCAGTAAACATGTGTGCACATGAAGCAAGGGCGTGCAACACTTATGGTGGTTTACTCTTCAATATCTGCTCGTTTATTCTTCTTCTCTTTTTGTTATCACAAAGGTGGTTGCATGTTTTCCATTTCAAGCTGATGTAAGAACTATAACATTTAAAGTGAGAGTTTTTACGTGAACTCAACTTCCTGTGACACATTTTACTGTGTATGTCTTTAAAACAGGAGCGAATGAGAGAATTGTTGAACCTCAGTTGGATTAACAATGCCGGTACACATCCTTAAGTTGCTCCGCAAAGGAATACCTGGTGAGAAACATGTGTACAGATGCTGAACTGGAATGATTTCTTACCCAAGAATAGAAACATCAACAGATTTAGTCTCTGAGCAGAAAGTGGATTTTACCGTGGGAGACTCAATCCCTGTCGTTTCCAGCTGTGCGTCTCGCTGGAGTCGCAAATGAGACTGAGCAGAATGCACAACTTGACAAGCCCTAAGTCATGCGGGGAAAAAAAAACAAAAAAAAGAGAAAAGGGGGACAAAGATCAAAGTCAATATATGTAATCATAGAGTCTCAAGTTTATCAGTGGCAGTTTGATAAACTGGAGACTCAGAAGTCAACCCAGACTTCCTCAGAGTTTCCAGTTTATCACTGCAGGTGCAATCAAACCAGAGGGCATGCGTGATGTCCGTGAAGTCCTGGACGAGGTAAACAAGACTCCCTGCCACCTGCTGACTCAGCCCAACCACTGTTTAGTCCTGATTTCACGTCCTTGGCCACATTTCTGCCACCAGGGTCATAGTTACTGCATCAATCTCACATACTATTCCAGTCGTGATGATTACCTCAGGAAATCTGCCTCCTTTGTATGCCCTTGTATTCCTTGAGCGCTGAGTTCTCTCCATCTGGAGTGGAGAGTGACGTGAGCGTGCACAGTCAGCATGTGTGGTCCTCAAACAGGAGGTGCGCACGGATTCATAAACATAAGAGTCCGAGTTGACTTCAACACAATTGGGCAGATGACAGATTTCGGGCCGAATGGGTCCAGGAGCATCATCGTCACCCGCAATGTTGACACACACAGCTAAACAAGGAGGAGGCCTTGTGAAGGCCCACAGTCAAGACGTTCACTCTCAGTTGCGGGCCAAAGTGAAGAAGCCAAAAGCAGATGATCATGAACAGGCCAAGACTCAGAAGTTGTTCAAGTATTTGTACAGTGTCCTCCTCTACAAGGATGTTAGTGATGAAGAGGCTTTCCACAAGTGAGCATCCAGCACAGACCCCTGTGCTGTGGTGAAAATAAGCACCGGTGTGGACTAAAACACACTAAATGTGTAAATGTTCTTTCCGCCACTGCAAAAACTAAGGCAGGAAAAAGAAGCAGAAAGAAAATGTAAACTTTAAACTGAAGTTGTATTCTAATGATTTGATATTGAAGAGCAAAATGAGCAGCAGATTACATTAATTTCCTATATAAAGCACACAGGCTCCATCTAGTGGCCTTTACAGGCTGCAAAGACAAATGTTAAATCCACTCTCTCTCTCTTTCTGTGTGTGTGTATGTAAGCATGCGTGTGTTCCCTGAAGTGAGGTAAAGAAACCTTTTCTGTTTTCTAGTACACATATTTCACAATCCTGGAGGCAGTTGGCCCGTTGGACTCTCTCCCAGATTGTCAAAAGCCCGCTGTAAACTGCAAAGTTTGAACTTAAACAAATGAAAAACAGATTTACCAGCAAGGATGTGAAATCTTTTGCCCGTGACGTGAGCAGCATCCTGGTCATGGACAGTGTCGAGGCAAAGACGCATGAGCCAGAGAGTGAGCTGAGAGTTGTGTAACTGGGTGAATATGGGATGCAGCTGTGTGAGACAGATACTTAGTAGCGTGGGAAGAACGAGGCTGTTAAAGTGTGTGTGTGCTCAACTCATTGGATTGAAATAGCTTTTTACATTACAATACATGTCATTTAGCCAACGCTTTTATCCAAAGAGATTTACAAAAGTGCATTTAAACATTTGGGTACAAATAAGAGCTAGAAGTAAGTAAGAGCTTCAAGTAGATCAAACTATGAAGTGCTAGTCATAAGTGCGATGTACAAGGTTTTTTTTTTGCTTTTTTTTAGCTGATCACAGCTTTGCAGAGTTTAGAGTTCAGAAAGAAACATTACCAAAGCCTTTGTGGTTCCAGTTTCTTTAATCTACTTTTCAATGTTTTTAGTATACACATTGGTGCATGTGCAGCTCTTGACACTGTACGGATGTTTTCTAAGTTCTAAGTTGCTTTGTTGACATTTTAACGGTCGTATTTATTGGGAGCCATTGGACATATTTGCGTGTAATCACACTAAGACGAGCCAGAGAATGTGTTTCAAGTTTTGAAGCGGGGGCTTAGTATGCAAACAAAGAAGAAAGACTGTGTAAAGTGAAGGCCACTGTAGTTCACCGACATGTATGGGAACAGCGTTGGGTGAGCAGAGGAGTCTTCTATTTATTAGATTAGAGTCACTAATTCATACACACTGGACCTTTAAATAACATGTCATACAGAACACCTGCAGCATCTTATGTCTTGTGTGTATTGGTGTATTAGAGTAAGTTTGACCTGCAGCCACGACGGCATGTTAATGAGACATATAAAGAAGACATTATGTAAAAGCTTAATGCTTAATTGGGCTTAATGCATCTCTACTCTGATCACATACCCTGGTACATACAGTAGAACAGCATTTCTGATTTTCCTCCAAGTACCACAATGGGGAAGCTTGCATACCACAGCTTGAGAACCGTGGGTACATTCTTACTTTGTTGTAAGGAGGATAATTCAGTTCAGTTAAGTGTGTCACTTTTGGCCTGTAGGCCTCCAATCAAACTCGCTGTTTGATTGGATCCTGGAAAAGGCAGATCATTTAAAGTGACTCCAGCTCCTCCTGGTACAGACTTCTGTCTCCTGCCTATACGTTCTGTACTGCGTGAGCTGCATTCATGTACAGTAAAAGAACAACATGCTGTGTCTGACTGATGTTAGTCATGATAATGCAGATCTATCTGCTGCCCCCTGCGGGCTCGTGGCAGCTACTGGCGATGTGATAGAAGAGGAAACCCTCTTTTTTTTCCTTTTCTTTTTTTTCCAATCTGCTTACTGGAGATATTGTGTGTTCACATGTAAACATGCATGGTCAGGCAGTCTTATGTGTTGAACTACTGTATATAATATATAAGTGTTTTATTTTGGCATGGTAATGTCATGTTTGCGTCTCCGAATTAAATGAGATCATAATAATGCATTTAGCCCAATTTTGCTTTTACATAATGTGCTTATATGTCTCATTATTATTTTTACACAATGTTTATTGCATTGTTCACTTTAGATTCGCTCTTTCTTGTTCTTGCGTCACATTTTCTTGATTTTATTCCTCTTTTGCTTTAATTATTGGCGTAAATGTTGTGGCTTTGCCTGCGTTTCGCACTCTTCCGTCCTTATTCTGCTTAAATGTGTTATATAAATGAAATTATGGGGGAAGTAATATCCTAAAATCTGAAATGTTTAGCTGTTGCAGCAGCTGATCGCGTTACACACCACTGTTATTGTCGTTGCACATATGGGACCAAAGCTGTGCACGTAGCATGAAGCGTCTGTCTTGACTGTCACGGCTCGCACATGCGTCTTTACGCACGGCACAGAACGCCCACCCCGGTGCCATGTTCGAGCGGATTGGCTGCTAAAGATAACAGCAGCTCGGTGCGCGCTGTGGTTGGCTGCGGCTCTCTTGGCCATTACGTTATGCTCACTCCACACACACAAGCAGTCGGAGAGAGGGAAGACGTAATGGTTTGATTCCCTGTGCACTTGCCATGGTCGTCGTCCCGACATTACTCGGCAGATTCCTGGAACGGGAGGTGCAATGAAGGTATGCAAAACCTCATCTGCAATTCTGTTCTGTGTGATTCCATTCCATCCGTGAATAGGGTTTTATTGTTCCCCGTTTTTACGCGCGATGCTGCACCGAGGCGCAGAGGAAAACCTCCATCCAGATGCCAATTACATTTTTGCTTGTGTGCACTTAGTTGTGATTAGAACACCGGGCTTGCGTAACGGATGCCGACACGACTGGTTCATTCCGCGTGTGCGAGTCTGAACATTTCCAGGATGTGGTCGTTTTCTTGGCGATACAGCGCGTGCATGCCTGGAAACGCTTTCCCCTGCATCCGCACCGGTCATTGTGATACACAGTGTGTGGGTACAGTGTGTAGCGTTTTAATCATGAGCCTGGTTTGACCCTCAGTGTGAGAGTTCACTTGACTAAAGCTGCTGCTGCAGCGACGTCCATTCATGTCCAGGCTTTAATCCGCTGTAATGAGATAGAGACTGCGGTCATTGAGAGAGTGAGGCATGTTTAACAGAGAGTGAGAGAGGGAAAGGTTCGGATCTCCTCTCCGGTTCGAGCTGCATGTGTCAGGCTGTGGAGGTTCCCTCGGAGTCTCCTTCCTTCCTTCCTCTCAGCAGCAGCAGCAGCAGCAGCATCATGGATGTGCTGTGGTACAGCTGCAGTACAGGAGCACAGGGAGGAAAAGGTGATGATGATGATGGTGGTGAAGGTGATGTAGCAGCTCGAGCTCAGGACCAGATGATAATAGTGAAGGTGATGGCGATGATGTCATCGGTGAACTGGTAGCAGCGTGTCTGTGGCGACAGTCACAGAGCGAAAGGTTAACACAGCCATCAACGTGATTATGTCGCTGCAATATGAAGAGATGCTGCTGTTTGTATGCAGCTGTGACAGGAGTGAGTGACTGAATGTGTCCTTTATGAAATATCATCATACATATGCATGCATACATACATACACCCAACCTGAATTTGTAGTATATTTGAGTATTTGCAGAACAGAGGATTTCCCCTAATCCAGGTGTCTGCAACCTCTAGAATCAGAAGAGACATTTTTGACAACTCAAAAACCTATTTTACCCGCAAAATGATGATTTTTAAAGTTTTGTAACTAAAGTTTGTCGCATTTGTTGGCACGGGAACCCCTTCTTTGAGATTAAACACAGAACTATGTGGCCAAAATTGATTAAAAAAAAAGGTGACCCACTTTGACATAAATAAAACATTGTTAGGACTTTATGTAGCACTAATACATGTATCCACATGTGCACTTCTTCATGTACGCGTGACTTCATGGCTTTCCATATTTCACACACAGTTCTGTTGATTTTTTGGGGACGTTTTTAAATATCGCGTCTGACGTAGACATAGGACGAACACATTAAAACACTTGCCTTGTTCTCTAAATACGAGGTGTGCACTTGCCTTTCATTTATCTTATCATTTATGGAGTTTTTTTATGTTACATTACTTGTAATTTGAGCTTAAAAAAGCTGAACAAATCGATTTACTTGTCTTGGATTATATGCGGGGGGGTTGGAAGCTAAATTAAATCCTGGCCATGTCAAATAATTTTATATCCAACAAGAGAAGAGAAGGCACTCGTCTCGGCGACTGAAAGTATCCACCAAGGCCACTCCGTTTCCAACAGTGCCAGCGTGGATTAAAGTCCAGATTTGGACCAAAACATAAATAACAAAAACCTATGGTTTTTTTTCTTTTTCACAGCAACACATTTTTGCAGAGCTAATAGCAAAAATGTCAACAATCCATCTCACAATTGGTTAAAATTTGTAACCTACGTACATCCCCACAACATGTAATCAAAATCCATTCTCAATTTTTTCAGTCATGCTGGATGCAGTAAGACAGGCAAACCGACAAAAGACAGCACATTTGACATTTGTGGGTGAGTTATTTTACCAGATCCCGCCTTTGAAATAATATAATATATGATTCATGTCAGTATTTGACATTTTGTTTTAGGGGAAAACACATTATTTATGTGGCGTCCATACATATATATGGTATTTAAGGTTTGTAAATGACTATATAGATGTGATAAAATGTTCCGTCAGGTGCACTGCATGAAAGTTAGGACAAAATATTAGTAAACAAAATGAGAAATAAATCAAAGTATGAAGCACATAATCACCATGGTAAATAAAGAAAAAAAAAAGAATAGAGGTCATGGGTTTTGTTCAGTTTGTTTTTCTGATTTTTTTTTGGATTGGTTAAAAGCAGCTTTTCCGACTGTTTTCGCTGAATCATGTTAACTCTATGTCATCAATAACAATTTAATCTGGCAAACACTAATCTCTGCTGAAAATTACAAAGATGTCACAGTGATGTGGCACAGAGGCTCACGCCGTGTTCCACATGAGACTCCGTTTTACTTTAGGGGCCGACTCCCCAAAGTGGATGAAGAGATCTAATGCTATGGAGGAGAGTCCAGGGGGCAGAGTGGATTTATGGAGGCGCTTGTTATGTAGTTATGCATTAATATTCCAGGACAATCTCCACAGCAGTCAATATGTGTTTGCACTGCCGAACCAAAAATATCCTCCAGGCTAAATCCTGCCTAAGTTATCCTCTGCCCGTGGAGAAAACTGTTAAAAAAAAAAACCTGTTCTTCTGCAGACACAAATCCAAATGTGGCCAACAGCAGAGTGTAACACGCGTCTCCAGTGGAAGTGAACATGAATCACTGCGCGTGATTGAACTTTAATGTGTAATTTCGATGAAAAATGACATTCATCATTTTTAGACAAATGACAAAACGCTTATAAATGATGTAGTTCCTCTCTCTCTCGCTCTCTCTCTCACACACACACACACTATATTACTCTTCAGTCAGTCTGCACACTCGCAGTTCACTTTTCACTTTGAGTGACACTTCCAGAGGGAAAAACAGGATTCACCAGACAGAGAGAGGAAATGAAAAGTGTGCGAGAGACAGACGATGATGAAAATGTTGTGAAGGATGACAGTTGTTTACACCGCGAGCGTCATAATTATCTTAGTTTGGTGTGCGTTTGTGTCTGTGTGTTGATTTGCTGTATCATGCCTGCATTGTGATGATGATGATAATTTCAACCATCATCTGAGATTACTAAGACTAAGTGCATATTAACAGGCTCATACCTGATGGACTCTTATCCAAGCGATCGATATCTGAGTTTTTCCAAGATCACGTGGACACAGGAATCAATCGTCAACTCCGATTCTCGAATCAGACTTGTGTCAAACCAGGTAAGTATCTGTTAAGTGGCTCTGTGACATTAATTTGACAGTGATATTGGAGTCCACCCTGCTTTTTGGCCAGGACGCACGTGCCGAGCGTTGTCAACATTGACCTGCAGCAGCTGCACGGTAAAGTGTGCAGAGGACATCACATTCAATGTGTACATTTAGTCAAAATGTAACTTAATTAGCAGCAGATATTGTCCTTTTTTACACAAATTAGGCTTAAAATGACCTTTTCCTTAAGTGCAGTTTTACTTCCCACGACCTGCAAACTTTACCATCAAAGTTTGGTTTTAGCTGATTTACAAGTATTTGATTTTTATGGTTTGTCCATCAATGCTGTAAAGTAGCTCTATTTCCTTTTGTTTTATTAAGTTCCCACTCAGAGTCAGAAGCATGAGTGTATCAGGGCACGTGGTGGTTTTATAGACGTCAACTTCACCAGAGTTAATTGTCACTGACATTAATGACGTTAGTCGTCTCCCTGGTTCTGTTCAAAGTGTTCTGTGACACTAAACAAATCAAATCTCCTCACCTGATGCTGCTCGAAGGAAGGTGAATAGTGTTATCTTTGCATTTCAGACTCACATAGTTCTACTTAAACACTCCAACCCTCGTATGACCCATTTAGGCCTTATCTTAAGTTCTGGGCCCATATGGTTACACGTGTCTGTGTCGATGCAGTTCTTGAGATTTCATCCCCCGAAGTCAAATTAATGTTCATGCAGAGGAGGCCTGAACGTGTCTGATTTTCCTCTCCTATTTCTATTTAAACCTGTTTTTTTTTTTTGCATGTAAACTGGGTCTGGAGTGTTTGCTAATCCAATTCCAGCAGCAGCGTGAGAAATGTGTCAATCATTTAGCTAAGACCTGCAATTACAGTGTCCAGACGGAGGTGATTGGGATAACAAAAATGTTATTACACTGATTTCAGAGCTTCCAGAGGGAAAAACTTAAATGATGCACTAAAAAAAACAAAAATCAAAACAGTGTACTACATGTGATGTTTGCTCTTGTCCCTTGTTTGTGCGGGACTCCCTGCCTGCTGAGCTTACAGTGTGCTAATTGAAGTGACAGAGGGATCTCGTGCCGCTGGCTCTAAGCCAGATCACGGTGTTCTCTGGAGGAAACGCTGCTGCACAGTGCCGTAAATATTCATTTTCAGAGGCTTCACTGCATTACAAAGACAGTGGAATGTAACCTGAGAGACTTTTTAGCAGCCGAACATCCGGTCAAGTCAAAGCACCGGGGCAAATAATTCCAAGTTGTCGTTGTTTTATTGCACGTATGAAGCCGGGGGAAGTAAATTTCATGACAAAGCGAGCTGCTGGTGGTAGGTTTAGCTGAGGACAAGACGCAGGGAGCTAAAAATAGCATTCTGATTAACATAATATTAATTAAGAGCTGCTTTGATCATTTTCTTGAAACATTTTTGTCATTTATCAAACAGGAAATGCTAAACATTAATTGCGTATGTCCTCTGTTTGAGGATCCAGTTTTGTATTTGCCTAAATTCTGTAAAATTACTTTTTATAAATATATATTTGGTTGAACAAAGGATGAGTAGCTTAATCAGAATTCTACGTTGGTGAATAGGGAAACATATAATACATATGAGATATATTATAACTTTTAAGTCAAAGTTCATGTTAGAGATTTAAAACAGATAAAACAAGATAAGATGATGCCTTACCACATGAGGTACCATTGAAATACTGACTTCTGTAAATGGACATAGAACATACAGCAGAGCAATCAAATATAGAACAATGAATGTAATAGGTAGAAAATATTCTGGTAGTACCATGTCATTACTAACAAATCCCCCTTGGTAACATCAATGATAAAAGTGTGATAATAAAAAGAAAATTTTGCAGCAATACCATGTTATTTCCAAATTAATATCCAGGTTACAGCTTGGTAATGTGACTTATCATAGGCTACCATAAGTGTAATACCTTCACATGGGCATTTTGTGAATGAAAATGTGTAGAGTTGAAATTAGGTCCCACTTGGTAATTACTATATAATAATATAACTTGGTATCGCCCTAGTATTTCCTCCCAGATACAAAATGATATTACTACCATGTTGTTACTGCAGTGTAATGTAAAGTCAGTGTAACTTTGCAAACCTGCCCTGAGCTCAGACCTTCCGCCTTGACGCCACATGTAGTGCCTGCTTCATAAGATTACATAATGATTCCCTAAGCAGACGGTTGACGCGAGACCACACAGTGTTTGTGACAAGTGGGAGCAGAATGCTGCCTTAAGAGGAGATGTGGCGGGACCCTGTGAACTCGCAGGACTTTCTGCACAGAGCTGGGAACCACAGAGGCCTGACATTATGCTCATGTCAGCTATTGATTCTGCAGGCCGGGGAACAACAGAAGACATATTCTCTCCTTGCTGACCTGCCCCTCCCTCTACTCTCATCAGTATGCTCAAAGGAGCAGTGACTCCCATCGCGGCATCTTTGCTCTCTGTCTCTGGCTTGTCTTGTGGTCAGCAAACACAGATCTGCCTGTTCTTTCTGTGTGGACCCATTTATTAAATTTAAAAAACAACACGCACTGTACTCTGTACTACATAAGTTTACATGCGCAGTTTAATGGAGCTAAGGCCGTAGTCGGACTAAGACAGGCAATCGGACAACTTGCAGAGTCCAAGTATACATGCGGAGGAGAAAATCGATGTAGTGTACGTCTGACTCCACCTCAATAGGTGGCGATGTATCGCTCTATAAGCGAGCACGTACTGAATCAGTTTCCTGTTGACCTTTTACGATGTGAATCATGATACAAATTAGACGGATCATGGCTCTTGTGGTTGCCGTATTGTCCGAAGAAAGACGCCGCCACCGAGTAAAGTTTTGTGTGTGTGCAGAAAGTCCAACTCCAGTCCGACTAAGCGTATACATGCAGGAGTAATCGGACTATGAATCGCATTATCCAGGTACGTTAGTCCGACTTAGACTGGTTCAATTGTAGTTGGACCATCGTCACGTTTACATGACTTTAAGAAAACCAAATTATTGTCTTAGTCTGACTGAAATCGGACTTTTAACATGCATGTATACGCACTGACTGACGCAGCTTTCGACTGACATTTCCCATGATTCCACGCGCCTTCATGGCGTTATCAAACTAGTTCCTCTGTTATTGTTTTGATTGAGAGACCCCTAGCAGTAGAAGTTACATACTGTGCTTTTAGCTGAGCTGTTTGCACATTTCCTCTGGACAAGGAAAACTTCTTGTGTGTCTCTCGCATCTAATACTTATATATGCGGCTGTTTTTCAGATTGCCAAAATAAAGTAGTGACTGAGACATTTAACTCACAGATAGATCTCTTTGTTGAACATCATTAATAGGAGCTTTTACAGTGCAGTTCTCTAATTATCTCTGACCTCAAAGATTCTCAGCGAGCACTCTCAATAATGTGTCTTCTCCCCCCTCCTCTTCCTCTCAGTTTTCACTCTTTGCTCCAAACCAAGGGAGACCGTCTCCTTAATAACAGAGTGTAGGGTTGCATCGTATATTTCATATCAGGGTGCATTAGGGCTCTGCAATAATTTAATGTGTTGCAATATCATTTTCCTCAATAGCAATTGAATGCTGTATCTCAGAATTGTGAATAGTTTTGCTGTTTAATAAGTGTGTTCATTTCTGTCCATAAAAAACATTAGCTGGTTTCCTGAACTCCTCAAATATTAACTAATAAACTGATAAGAAAATAAAGAAAACTACATCATCCAGTGATCATAATAACAAACAATATTTTATTGTGTGGTGACAAACAACATTTTGATGACTGAAAATGCAAACTAAGTTCACCCAGGACGTATCAATTTGTGCATCCTTGCATAAGTGTCGTGTATAATGGTAGCTTTATGGTGACATGCAGTAAAGGACTATCTTATTTTAAAACTATAACGGTAAATATGAAACGGAAGCTTGAATCTTAAAAAGTTATATAGCAAATCAAGTCGCAGGGGCAATATAAGTCAGAAAAGTTTGCCATTAGACGTTTTGCTTAAATCGTTCAGCCCTATTACTTGCTTATGTTTACAGTTTCATTCACTAAAACTCCACAAGAGTTTCCTGACACTTGTTAAGTTTTTAAATTATTATACCTCTTGCCCTGGATTTAGCCTTTCCAGTGACATAAAAGCTGCCCTACTTTTTGTGGAAGGTTGTTTGGGGATGTAACTTAATAGGCCTAAAAAAAACAGATCCTAAGCTCCCCTCCCCTGTGTTTTAGTTATTTACAGAAAATTCTTGTTTCTCAGAGTCTCTGTTAGATGATGCCACCAAAAGTTTGTTTGTGTGTCTTTGCTCTCCACAGGCAGGAGCATCGTCCATGTGGGCGTCATGCTGTGGGCTGCTGAACGAGGTGATGGGCACGGGCACGGTGCGGACACAGCAGCCTGGGTTTGGAGCAGGGGCTCGGCCCTTCCGCTTCGCCCCCAGCGCCGGCTACTCAACCTACCCGCCCACCGGCTCAGGGAGCGCTGGACAGCTGTGCAAGGCCTGCGGACTGGCCTTCTCCGTCTTTAGACGCAAGGTAAACAATCAGGAGTGAAATGGAATCCATGCTCTCACAGACGAGCTGATTGAATGAGGCAAGCTAGAGTAGTGTTTGGGGACAATACTTGGTCTGTTTTTTTAGCAATAACAACACATATCGTGATGCAGGGGTGATGATATGATGTACTGATATATATGAATACTACAAGCAATTTGTTTCCCCCTAAAGAGTCTAATTGAACAAAAACTACAGTCTTTCTTTGAAAGACATTCTGCCAAATGACAAGAAATCTATACTGATTTATGTAGCAGTGCTTTTTTAAAGTTCCAAGATAAAACTAAGTGAATAAAAAGGACAAAACTCTTGCTTACACATTTTTGCATAAATGGAGTTTGAAATAACGACAAACTGCATTGTGTTGCGTTTTTTGCTGAAGTAAAATATCTTGAGTTATAAAGATATAATTTGACTGAATAACTCAAAAGTCCGCACTATTGATGTTTCAAAAAAAAAAGGGGGAAAAGCATTGGCGTTATCCTTTAGGAGGATACGCCATACATATTTATTCTGGTATTTCCTGGTGTCTCTGCACAGCTGCCCGTGTCAGGGATTAATGGCAGCGTGCACCGCGTCCGTCTGCCACAGGGTTTTCATCAGGGCTCGCTTGATTCACATCGCTCTATCGTCATCCACACGCCGGTTGCCTGTCTGACTGCGAGTTGATTTCTTTGATACACGTGTGTGTGTGTGAGAGAGAGATATTAACGGTGAATGATTGAAGAACAGTATGTGCCGTGGTGGACCTGACCATATTTGCGCACTACTGATAAGTAAAAGGTTGACAGCATTTCAAGTGTCAGTCTACTCAGGTGGTCTGGAAAATGTCAAGCAGGAGATAAAGACAGCTTGTCTCTTTTTCCTTTTTACCTAGAAAATAACAGAGTGTGCAGGACATGAGCTGCAGGATATTTTCTCTCTCTTCTTACATTATCTAAGGTTTCAAAACCTCTCTCTTTGTTTATTGTCAGTCATCATCTAACCGCTTTATCCTCCACCAGAGGGTCGCGGGGGGTGCTGTGCCAATCTCAGCTACATCAGGCGATAGGCGGGGTACACCCTGGACAGTTCGCCAGTCCATCGCAGGGCCACACACAGATAGAGACGAACAAACATTCCCTCTCACACTCACTCCTATGGTCAATTTAGAGCATCCAATTTACCTAATCCCCACATTGCATGTTTTTGGACTGTGGGAGGAAGCCGGAGAACCCGGAGAGAACCCACGCACACACGGGGAGAACATGCAAACTCCATGCAGAAAGGCCCTTGTTCCAACTGGGGCTCGAACCCGGGTCTAACCACTACACTACAGTGTGGCTTGTTTAAAGTGCAAATCTCAAAAATATTAAGCTTATGTATAAATTAGGGTTGCTATTTCGTTTGAACATTTGTAATTTCACCTTCTTAAAAGATCCAGTGTTTAACATTTAGGAGGGATAATTGGAATGTAGCTTGGTACGCAAACATGGTGACACAAAAAAGGAGTGTTTACATATTTTCTGGTATGCAAAGGTCAACATAGTTCCCTGATGTGCTTCAGTAGCGTTAGCAGATAACTACTCACTTCTGTCGTCACTGGAAGAGTCATGAGACAAAAGACAAAAGAATCAAACCGAACAATGCCAATGTGAAGATCAAAAAAGATGTAAAAAATCCTGAAAACATGTGTTAATCGGCAACATTTAGCAATGGACATTTCTAAAAATGTTAATATTTAACAGAGGAGTCTGGTGTATTTAGTGACAGCACTGCCAAAAGCCATGTAAAATAAATGCATATTCTCTGGGTTCTTTTGTTTGTGGACAAAACAAGTCATTAGTGGACATGTCAGTATGTCAGTATGAGTTTTGGTAAACAATAGCGCAAGTTTGGTTTTTTTTACACATTTGTGACACATTTATGACATTTTATAGACCAAACAACTAATCAATGAATCAACAAAATAATATAATATAAAATAAAATAAAAAATCAGCGCTTGCGACACAAATATAAATCCATACAGTTGGAGTTGGGATATACAGACATTTACTTCTTATATTAATTCTAACATTTATGATCCATTTTCTGCCAATCAAAACCAGCTAATTAAGCACAAATAATCACAATTATATAATACAAGGAAAATATATGCACACAAAACATCAACTGTTTGCTGAAATATAATTGTCTTTTAGTAAAAAAGTTATTTGTGATGTGACATCAAAAAAGTGTCACATTGTCATGCAGCAAGTTTATAAAGTAGAATTCTGGATTACTGCTGGGAAGTAAAAAAACAAAAAAAAAACAATGGTGGGTTGATTTAGTTATTCTGGTGCAAATGAAACAATGTTACCAGAAGCTGCAGTGAGCTCAGTTCCATCATTTGACCCATTTCCCACTTCTCAAAATAGTAAAGTCCCTCTCAGTGTATGATTCATTTATTCATCAAAAGTGATGGAGGATGAATACTTTAATATGCCAACAGAAGTCGAACATCAGGGCCCGCTTAGTAATAATTATATAGACATCATTTTAAAAGGCTTGATGTAGATAAACTTACTTGAATGAGGAGTTAGATTTCTTTACTCAGACCAAATCACATCTCTTTCCCCCCCCCTCATCTCCCCCACAGCACATCTGCTGTGACTGTAAGAAGAGTTTTTGCACCCTGTGCTCGGTGCTGCAGGAGGACCTGCACTGCTGCACAACCTGCCATCTACTGCGGGGCACAGCTTTCCAGCGGCCTCGGCTCATGCAGCTGCGAGTGAAAGACCTGCGCCAGTACCTGCTGCTGCGCAACATCCCCACCGACACGTGCAGGGAGAAAGAGGACCTGGTGGACCTGGTGCTCTGTCATCAGGGGGCAAGGGCGCCTCAGAGAGCAGTGCTGGTAGAGGACGAGGAGGAAGAGGAGGAGGAGGACGAAGAAGAAGAAGAAGAAGAAGAGGAGGAGGAGGAAGACACTCATGAGGAGGAGGAGGAAGACGGGGAAGATGACACAGACAGTCTGCACTCACTCCCCCCATCACATGCCGCCTCGCCCCGCTCAGCCACCTCTGAACAGTCAGTCCTCTCCGCCTCTCAGGGAGACGTTCTCAGCCCAGGAAGTGACAGCTCAGGAACCACCAGCCAGGTCTGACAGTGTTCAGTGTGCAGCCACTCATTCACTCATTCTCTCATTCACTCACATCTGCCCTCATTCTTTCCAAGATCATTCATTTCAAAGGTGCAATCAAACGTCTCTGTGCGACAGTTCTTAAGTCCCTGGTAAACAACAGCTCTCTGTCATCCACATCTTCAGATGTTGTTGTTGTTTCATTTTAGTTTATTTGCCCTCATTGTTTTTTGTTTGACTCTCAGTGCTTTGTTGTGAACAAAGTACAACTGTTTTCCCTCAACTGACAATGACACAGCTCAGCTCGACGAACTCTGAAGTGACAACTGGAAACAGCTGCGTTAGCTGTGTTTGCTCACACTACTGTCTTTAAGTTAAAGAACTGATGCAGTGAGGACATTTTATTTGTTCCCTACAGATTCAAAGACCTGTTTGTAGTCTTACATTTACATGCAGATTAACAGTCTGATTGTAGTCGAACTAAGACAATCATTTGGTTTTCATAATGTCATGTAAACACGTCAGTCCAACTAAAATCGAGCTAGTCTTAGTCAGACTAATTTACCGGGATCACATAATCAGGTCTGATTACTCCTGCGTGTATACGCTTAGTCGGACTGGAGTCGGTTTTCTGCGCATGCACCGAAATGTCCTCCCCGGCATCAGTGACAACTACATACCTTGGTTAGAGTTAGGTTTCGGTTTAAGGTGGGGATAAGTTTTAAAATCTGAAGTCGGAGGTCAACGTTAGGCAATGCATTATGTAAATGAGTGTCCTCACAAAGGACAGAAACGTGTTTGTGAGCACATAACAGAGTTCTCAGTGCAGCCAGTGAAGCAGATTAAGCTCTTTGCCTTTTTTAGGTCTGTAACATAAGCTGAGTCTGTTATGCAACAACCACACAGGTTGAGAAATCCCCCACAGCATCACAGCTGCAGCTAAACAACAAAACACGCTGTACATCTCTCACATCTCTCATCCCCCCGTAGATAATCTCTCAATTTGTTTTTGTTTTTCTTGTTTGTTTTTAGAATTTCTCCTAGTTTGTGCAGGTTTGACATTCTTGTTGTTGAAAAAGATTCTCCAAATCCACAGTTTAGACTTTTGAGCCACTCTTCTGTTCAGTTGTTATTTTGTCTTGAGGTAAATAAATTAGTCTATCTTTTAATATAGGCATCATCTCAAGTGTACCAACATTGTGATGTTATATATGCAGCGAGACATAATATTATAATGGATAACTTGAAATTGTATTATACAAAAAATGATTTGTGTACCAGTTTTTGTTTTTACATTATAAAGGTAGTGGGAGTTCAGTGGGTTTGGAGTCTAACCTATAACTAATGTATTTATATAGCACCTTAAAAAACAAAGTGCTTTGTCAGACGAAGCAAAAGTAGGATAATCGGGGGGGGAAATGAAATTCAGAACACCAAATCTCAAGAGAGTCAAGATAACATCATGTAAAGGCGAGTAATTAATAGTAAAAAGAATAATATTAGATCTGTGCTCAAACACACTTAGGAAGAATAGGTAGAAATGCAGCATTATAAAGAAAATTAAAAGTATCAAAAGCAATGAAACATCAGAGGCCATTGTTTATATCAAGATATGAGACTATGGATATTTCCTGAAACATGCTTTTAGCCTCATGAAAACGATTATGTCAGAAACACCTGAAGGGAATTTCTTTATATTTGGCAAGAACAACATGCTTCAACTGGAGTGATTTGGAAAACGTGATAAAGTGGTGTAAGCAGTGTTTTATTAAGCTGACTGAAAGTTAAAACAAACTCAACTGACTTCCGTCTCCACTCACACAGGAGCATGAGGACACTCCAGCAGCGTCCCTCTTGAACCTGGAGCCCACTGAAAATATCATTGAGGTATGACACTTTTATATTCAATCATAGAAATGAAAGAATAGACTTTGAAGTAAAAGCCTTGCTGGTCGTGTAGTGACCACAGCCGTGGTTCTCATTTGAACGACAGGTCAGTCCTGGGACACAGAGGAGAATCAGAGCTTCGTTGTCTGATCTGGACAATGAAGAGGCGATAGAAAACCTCTCCGTGCGCCAGCTGAAAGAGATTCTCGCCAGGAACTTTGTCAATTACTCGGGCTGCTGTGAGAAGTGGGAGCTGCTAGAGCGAGTGCATCGACTCTACAGAGAAAACGAGCAGAACAGGAAATCCAGTACGAAACTTTCATTTGATTTTGTTTGCCTCTAAATGTATTGAAAAGTGTTGTGACCTGCTCTTGTCTATAATCAAAATATGTTTTTCTCTTCTTTTTTAGTAGAAAATGTGAGCATCACTGCAGGTAATTTGGCTTTTTCTTATTATCACATTTGTTGTTGATACGTAACTACACCTTCCAATGCTTCTCCTTATGCAAATAGATACCACTCATTAAGGAATACATTGGCATTGAATGCAGTTTTAATGACTGTTAACACTGTGTTTTATATTAATTACTGCTCATTTGTATCTATAAAGTGGTGGCATATCCCCCACCTCTCTGCAACAGTGGAGATGGAGGTAAGACATTCTCATAAAAAAAAACGTCCACCTTCATGGAAGATTCCTGTACATTGCACCTCTCATTTCATAGTAATAAACAGTCAAAGCATGCTGAAGCCATTTTTACACATTTGACCTTTTAAATGATTATCGTATCATGGTCAGTTGAGTCATTATCTTGTGTCTGTCTCTCTCTCAGCCCCCCCCCCGTGTGTAAACTGTGCATCATCTCATTATATTCTGAAGAGCAGCCTCTCATTGTCATTAATGCACTCTCTTAGAGCTCTTACCTCTTGATGAGTCATCGTATTACTCCAGTGGCAGCGTGTCTCCACCAGGTGTAATTACATTTTCAGACCTGCTCCAGCTTCTCTTATGATACGAAGGTCGGGGGATCATATTATCCCACTCGACAGTCAGATGCGTGGGGACAGCAGGCAGGCCGCAGCTCAGTTGGGCTCATCTAGATGTGAGCAGCGGGAGACAGATTCAGGCCAGTGAGCTGATCAGTCAGCTGTCAGACATTTAATTCCTATTAACTAACACAATGACTAACTTGTGGCTCATTTGTGTGGTCAGATTCCAGCGCTTTAATTGTTTAAAATGACTGTTAAGTCACGCCGCTGTCACCAGCCTGACAAGGACACTTGCCCTTACTGGAAACGTGGCTGCCAGCAAAGTGATTTTAGCCACTTAACAAAAGGCTTGTCTAATGAATTCTATGCCTGCTTAAGTCTACAATATCTGAAGAGTATATTTGCCACTTTACACAGTTGTGAGACAACCTCTTCTGACACCTAATCCCATCCATCTTCTACCGCTTTATCCTCCACATGAGGGTCACGGGGGAAGCTGTGACATAGGGTGATAGGCGGGGTACACCCTGGACAGTTCACCAGTCCATCACAGGGCCACAAAGAGACAAACAACCACCAACTCTCATACCTACGGTCAATTTAGAGAGTACAATTTACCTGATCCCCATATCGCATGTTTTTGGACTGTGGGAGAAAGCCAGACATCCCAGAGAAAACCCATGCACACACAGAGAGAACATGCAAACTCCACGCAGAAAGGCCCCTGTTCTTCTTGCTGCAAAGGCAAGAGTGCCAACCACTACACCAACCGTGTGGCTGCACCAAAATCAATAGAGACAATTATTTTTAGCTTTATTGAGAACACAAAAGCTACTGGTCTTCTGTTCCGGACGTTTGTGTCCAGTATATCTAAATGCCCAATCATCGAATCACTCGATTTCACAGGGTAGCACATTTGAAATGCACTGTTGGTGGTCATAATCTTATGTGCGCAGTGACGTAAAATCACCGAGAAAAGGTGGCAAACACATACTTAACTATCTTTGAGACAGAGTAGATTTCATTAGATGAGCCTTTTGTTAAGTGTCTAAAATATGTTTGGGTTTGTTTTTGTTTTCCTAACAACAGACATGTTTTCAGTGAGGTTGAACGTCTATGTCTCAGACAGGCACTGACTATGACTGACAGAACTATTGTGTTTAGGCTCTGTGTTACAGCCCCACCTATGTTTAATAAAGTTTCAAACAATTGAACTATAGAAGACAATAAAATAGAAATATATTTACTGTCATTGCATATTTACATTGCACAACAAAATTGGATGCAGTACTGCCAGTGCAACATCAGCTTTTATAAAAAAAAATTAAAATAAAGACGGTGTAAAATATAGTGTAAAATACAGAGTGTTCAGTTCATCATCCATATTGCATCTGTTCTTTAATTCACAATTTCAAACTCTCAACACATAATGTTTCCCTGATTGTAAGATCCTGTTTCAGTCTATATTTGAACTATAAGTGCTTACAAAGTCCATTTACCCACATGTTCATCTCAACAACATCAACATCTCACATTTCTGATGTACTTATAGGTTACGGTCACAAGTAACATACAAGTACACTCCATCATATAAGAGCATCAGGTCTACTATATTCATGTAGAGCAAGTTACAGCAATACTAATAATACATTTATTCGTAAAGCACTTTTCTTTTAACAAATGTTACAAAGTGTTTAATTGACCAATCAAGGTAAATCAAATATCACAAGGCTACTATGAATACTTGTCTGCTAAGGCAGAAACAAAACAAAAATAAAAACACAACCGACAAGAACCAACAATAAACAAGTATGTTAAGCTCAAGCCAACAAGAGAGAGATGAACCAACTGCAAAATACAAAACAAAAAACAAAAAAACAACACTAGCACAACATAATTGTGCTTAAAATAAACTACTTTTGTCTGCAATGATTCTGGACCTACACCCTTAATTTAAGCACACAGGGAAAAACAAAACATTGTCAGTGCAAAACCCTCTGGCATTATTATTCCTTCATTGAACAGCATAAATTACATTTCAATTTAACATTTTCCATAATCCAGTGCTCTTATTGAAGAGACAAAACAATATTCTTCATAACTGAAGCTACGACATGTATAGGAGCCCAAAATAAACCTTGTGTGCTAAATAAATAAACTTAAAATGCAAGCCACGTGTCTGCGAGACTAAACGCAGGGCAGACAAACAGGGACACACGCCGGTGCGAGCGACCTACCTGCGAGACTAAGCGAAGGGCAAAAAACCCCACACCGGTCTGTACCTCGAGGGCAGCGGTATTTCATAGTTAAAGTTAGACAAAAATGGTCAAAACAATATCCGGAAGTTATAATAACAATCGCCAAGCTTATGTGAGGCTTTATGGAGTAATTTCGATCATTTTAACCAACTACTAACCTGTGAAATAGAGTTCAGCAGCCGTGTTCGTCATTCAGATTGCACCTGGGCTCCAGGCGAAAGTGTACCCCGCAACAACAATGGGCACAACTGTTCCCGTACCAACAGTTCCACTTGCGTGCTGCTTACTTTTACACTTTCTTTCAATCTTACATATGAAAAATAAAATAATAATGTTAAAGTCACCTGTGTTATTATGTCGAATATTATGACGTACAATTAAATTAAAATACATTTTTAAAAAGACTGTTGAGCTAATTAAATTAAATAAACACAAAAGTGGATGCAGAAATGTTGTGGCATATCTTGCATGGTTCTTTTAACCAGCATGTTGTGCATTTATGAACATTATAAACTGTTCAGTCTGTTTGTCCAAGTCTTAATCGACTTGAACCACCTGCCTGAGGCCACAGTTCAAAACTCAGTTCAAGAACTATTTCATGCTGTTGGTAAAACATTCAAACCAATGTGTCCATTCAGTTTCTCATCTTCAAATTCCAGTCATAGCATGTGTTTGTCATGAACAGATGGAGTCTCACATCTTGCCCATTTAAACCTCAGAGAGAATTGTTGCTAATGGGACGTGACTTTATGTCTCCGTCCACAGATGGTGTCAAAGCTCATCTGGCTATGGACGAAAACCTGTGTCGCATCTGCATGGACGCCATCATCGACTGTGTGCTGCTGGAATGCGGTCACATGGTGACCTGCACCAAGTGCGGGAAGAGAATGAGCGAGTGCCCCATCTGCAGGCAGTACGTCGTGCGTGCCGTGCATGTCTTCAAGTCCTAAAAACTATGAGTATGTGCGTGTCTCGAGCGGCCCTCAGGCGTGCACGTGGCCCCAGCTCTGAAATGATCACCATGGATGAACTGCTGTGCATGACGTCTCATATGGCCTAATGTTGCAGCAGGCGCAAACAACTTCTTTGCCATCTTTGAAGCCAGACTGTTGCCTCTGGGCTGACACAGTCTGTTTCCTCCTCCTCCTCCTCCTCCTCCTCTCTCCTTACTAACTCATCCAGTCCCACTTCTTCTCCCTGGTGGACGTCATCAGCAGCAGCAGCGGGACACTCACTCTCGTTCTCTCACTCCCTCGAGTCTGATAAACACACAGCAGAATCGTCTCTGCCGTCACTTTCTACTCTGTTTTTAGATTCTACTCACAGGGGAGCAGGGGAGGTGGTCCTGTGTTTACTCGGAAGTGGGTCGAGTCGTTGTGTGTGGCACAGAGAAGCAATGCAATGGAGAAAGTTGTAAGATCCCAGGCTCACAGTCGATACAGTTTACACAGTCGTGCCACATGACGCCGTGTTATCGCCCTTAGTGTTCGTTAGGATGTGCAATATTAGAAAACACTCTTTTTTCTTTTTTTAAAGGAATCTCTTCTTGTTAATTTGAACACCACATGCACTGAGTCACCTGACCTCACGTACAGGAGGGTGTCAAGGTGCCAAACATCATGTCTCTGATTGATGTTTGGCTTAGGGTTACACAGTAGCTACTGTATATGCATCTCATAACCAGCAAGCATTTGTTTTCTGTTTTCTCTACAATGAACTTAAAGGAGAGAAAAGTGGGTTCCTCCTGTGTGAATGTGTTTCACCAAACTCCTCTAAAATTGAAGGATAGGGATATGATTTATGCTGATGACAAGAACGGTAAAATCACTGCTCGTCATTCCTGTAACATCTTTTTCATTCTTTGGAATAGCAGTGTGACACAAAAAAAAACCCAAATCTTCCTCTCTAGCCTTGATGTTTTAGCTGACACCATGAAGAGGATAACTAAATAAACAATTGAAGGTCCAGTGTGTAAGATTGAGTTTATATAACAAACAGAGGACTCGTCTGCTCGCACCTCCCTTTTCCCACGCTCGTCAGGGAACTACGGTGGCCTTCGTACACCAGAAAGGATGCCGTTCTTCTTTATTTGTGTCGTAAGCTCACACTTCATGAAAACATGAAACACACACACACACTGTGCTTGGTTTGTCCTTTTAATGCAGCTGCAGAAACATGGCGGCCTCTGTAAAGCAAGAAAGTACATGTTACAGTACATTTATTTGAAAGAGTGATTATACACTTTTACAAACACACTGGACCTTTAATTAAGAGGACGTTTGAGTTAACTCTTAATTCCTCTTTCATTTGAAATGAGCAGATTTTGTCCATCAAGCAATACCATTGAATTAAAATTCACTAGTCTACCAACCACGTAGAATGTTCTGTAGGTAACAGGTGCTATTTTTCGTAACGTGTAACGTCAACATACCTTGCTTGTCATGTCGTCAAGGTGACCGTCCAAACATCCATCACACAGTGAGAGGGAGAGGAATCCCGTTTTACTTTAAGTTGTTATGCAAATGAAAGTTTTGTTTTGTTTCTTCTTTTTTGTGTGTGTCACAGTTAACTCACTAAAATAACCGTGGGTGCAGTTTGACTCTGGTATATTTAAAAAAAAGAAAAAGAAGAAGAAGCTTAACTACTGTTAAGTGAGTCCAATACAGTAGATAGTTTATATTGTTGTTTACTGATAAGTTATTAAATGTATATTTTTCCATGTAATTGGGAGGTGATATAATTTCAAATTATAATGCATAATATGGAGGTTTAAAAATAAAAAAAAAATCTATACTGTGTTTCGAATGTATTTTTGCTGGTTCTCGTTTAGAAGATTTTCCTCATTTCACTCGGTCACGTCACTCTCACACGATTAAAACTGCGCCATGGTCCAGATTTCCGACATCTACCTTTGTTTGTGCTTTGCTTCGGATCCAAAAAAAAAAGAAAAAGTGGCACTGACACCGCAGACTGTAACAAAATACTGTAACTCTGTTTTGTCTGTTTGTTGATGCTGCTGTTTTCTCAAAGATGTCATTCATGGGCAGCTAGTATTACCAGAGTAGGAGGGTATCAGTATCACGAGCACTCATAATCCTGGATCTTTATATTTTGGAATGTTGGAACCTTTTTATTTTGGTAAACAAGAGATAAATGATTTATTAGATTCAATAAAATGCAGTACAACAAACCATAACATAAAACCCTGCTTGTCCTTTTTTTATATTAAGAGTAAAATTAGATTAACAGGATTTCTGCATTTAATGTGTTCATTTTGTAAATATTATTCACGATATTGATGTTCTCATTGTTTGTGGTGGTATTTTAATCATCTTTTCAAATCTGAAACCTGTACCACAATATCCACAAGGACCATAGTTTGTTTGGGTTTTTTAAAGCAAAGGACCAAAAGCACAACCAGTGTTTTAAATGAATTTAATATTTCAAAGATTGACTTGACTTTTCCTAGAGGCTTTACATGTACATTATGTACATGGAGACGTGGTTGTCTAATAAAACCCAAAAAATGAAATGTAAACTTACTGACAGAACAGTTATCAAATGCTATTCAAAAGCTAATAAAAAGAATCCAAACCATTTGAAGCATCACACGGACGTGGCTGAAAGGAATCTCCAGTCAGACAAAAATCAGTGGTTTCTGTATCACGTTGAGTCTTATAAAGTTGAATACAGGCACACTATAAGAAGAATGCTTCAGAAAAATGCTACTCAATGATGCCATAGGTTGTTAAGTTCTTAAGGACAAATAGAAAAACAAAATGACAACACAATTTGATGGAAAGAAAAATGTCTCTCCCAGTGGAATGTGTGACTAAGAATAAAGAATAAACAAAATCAATGTTCACAAATCTCCCAGGAAAGAAGTTTCTGCAGGTTAAGTACAAGATGTATGGACACAAAAAATCTAATTCTGTTTTTATTGTAGCTGACTGTAAAAATAGAATTTCCCGACCTTGTGGTCAGAGATTGACGCATTTAATGAAAGAGACTTATTGTTACCTACACTCGCTGGCCACTTTATTAGGTACATTGAACCTGCTAAGGTTCCATCTGAGCATCAGAATGGTGATTTAAGTGACTTTGAACATGGCGTGGCTGTTAGAGTCAGACGGGCTTATGGAGAAAAAAAGGGCAGTTGACACGGATGATTCAAGAGGTCAGAGGAGAGTGGACGGGACGGTTCAAAATGACAAGAGAGGTAGCAGTAACTCAAAATAACCACTTAGTAACGTCTATGAATATGCAGCACCTTGAAGCAGATGTGCTACAGCAGCAGAAGACCACGCCATGTGCCACTACTGCCACTTTATTTGGTGTATTCCTTTTCCCTAATAAAGTGGCTGCTGAGTGTAGGCCACAACACTGTGGTATATTCCAACTGATGGGGTCATGTGACTCTAAGAGATACAGTATTAACGTATTAAGAAATAGTCCCTTTTCACTTTAATCCCACCTGAGTTTCATCGTCTAATCAAAAGATCGGTGTGAATTTGGAACACTTGGCTTTGCTTATTCTTTATTTGGTGCATGACTCGTTGCCAACTCTAATTTCTTTCTCTCTCTTATCACATGGAGTTAAGCTAAGGACAGGTGTAAACAGATGGTTATAGTATTTAACAGGTAATAAATCTACTGACTGTGTTGTAAACTGATTTCTTTTCTGCATGCAGCACTTGTATATAAAAAAAAGAAATCTTCCTTTCACTATAACAAAGAGTGACAGTAAATAGACACTGTTCGTAGAACTAGCAGAACATTTTAGAGTTGGAAAAATAGGCTTTTATACACTGTACACTGTATAGTGTACGTGTGAGCGCGTTTATGTATTCATATGAACTGTTTCAGTGCAAATAAAGTTCTAAATGTGTCATCCACACGGACAAAGCAACATAGTATGGAGCCTGAATAATAAAAAAAAAAGTTTCAGTACCTTTGTCTAATCAAAAACAGGCACTGACACGTTTTAATAAAACCCACACACAACACAAGATACCATCTTACAGTTTGGCAATAAACCATTCGACTTTTGTCTGTCAACCGATAATATGACACTGTACACTGGTGCATTCAATACTGCACATAAATGTATGAAACACTTTCTGATACAAAAATATTACTCTATATAATGCAATAAACGTTGCATTGGAACAGAAAATAGTCTATGAAAACCAAAAAGAGAATCATGATACATCCATACAAAGAAATAAATAAGTTATTAACAGGTGCAAACAACAACAGAAAACATTTTTGCAATATTGCCATCACTGGACAAGATTTTCCATTTTACATTCGGGGGCTTAGCAGCGCAGCTTCCCTGTACATCAGACACCGACTGTCTGCTCAGTAGTCTGCAGATATTTATGGAACACGGAGCCGTTCTCCGGCAACACGCAGTCATCTGCTGCCTCCATGTGGATGCCAGCTTCTCCACTGGGAAACCTGTCAAACCTGTCTCCCGCGTCGCTCCGTCTAGCTGATCTTCTGCAGCAGTTTGTCCTCGATCAGTTCGAACTGCACGCTGACGGACATTTCCGCAATGAACTGGTCACAGCCTTCCTTGGTCACCTGTTTGCAGTATCGCAGGTCGATGTGACATATGCTCCCACAACGCTTGAAATAGGTCAGCGACTGGTCTGTGACCCTGTTACAGACTGCACAAGGAGAAATTGGGTTAGGAGACAAAGGACAAACGATGCGTGATGGGACACCTGATATAACAAGAGCTATGACACACATTAGATTAATAAACCCTTAACAAATTGAAAACCTAAGGCCTGATTTTTTTTATGGAGAGGTGAGGCGGAGACTGAAGCGAACAACCAGAAAGCCAGCATTAATTTTCCTCTCTGCTGTTCCCATAAAGGCCCTTTGATTCACTGCTTTCAACATTTAATGGCACTGAATGGCAATCCAATGAGACGAGTATCAAGATCTGATTATTTTTAGCTTTGTGTGCACTTTGCAACAAAAAGTAAAAATCAATTTCTATACAATTTAATATCCGATGGGGGTAAAAAGCAGGAAAACAAAACACACTCCATCCTCAGAAATGATCCTGATGTTGAAGTGAGAAAATGCAAAAAACACTTTCAACTTTCAAAACTAAGCATTAAAATCATCATTAAATTGCAGGATGTATTACAGCCTAATGTCGGGCAGGTGTCTCTACAACTTATGCTGACATAAACCTGTACTCTGGAGAATACGCTTCAGTACTGTGTGCTATATTTGAGTTTAAAATGTTTGTTTTTAAAACGGTAAAAACATAATTCTGGTCCTCTAGCTAAAGACATGGTACATCAGTGCCGAACTTGAGCCGCAAATGGAAGCGCGTCAACTGAGACCAGAGTTACAGCCAACAAAGACTGGCCTGTACCTGACAGGTTGATGTCTGTGAGCGAGTCTCTGGTGGTCGTCCCCGCAGCAGTCAGGATGTTCACTGACTGGTCCGTCACGTGGTTGCAGTAGCTGAGGTCCAGCTTGGACAGCAAAGGCATGTAGCGGATGATGAGGCGCAGTGATGTGTCTGTGATGTCCAACCCCGCCAGACGCAGGTCCTCCACGTTGCGGAGCTTACTCCTGTTGTCTAACTGACCTACAGTTAAACAATAAAATACAGAGAGACGAGGACATTAATACTTGACAGACTGTTTTGCAACCAAAATGCTGACGACGTATCACTCCATACCAACAGGCTCTTTACACAGGAGCCTTTTTGACTTGTTTGAACAGGTTAAGCACTGTGTTACCTAAAGGACTCACTTTATGTTCACTTTATATTAGTTCGGACAGTGTGACAGTGAACCAGTATATACTGTATGTATTATATATATACAGTATATATATATGTATACATATATATGTATATATGTGTGTATATATATACATATATATATGTATATATATATCACCAAAGTTTGGTCACCAAAACTGGCCCGCTAGCATCAGTCATCATATTAAATTATTTGCTTATCTTCCCAAAAAAAAAATCTAAATTTCATATCGAGTTCAGAGCTTTTATTCTGAAAAAATGTGCACTGATTCAAATAGATTCTGTTGCCAAAAATAAAAATGAAAACACTGCTGTTGTCATGGACAGCCAGGTTTGGGGAGAAAAAAGTACTTGCATATGTCAGGCTCAAAGAAGAAGTAGTAATTCTTAAAATTGTGATGATGCACAAGCAATATTAACAGCACGAGTACGTATCTCACACACGTTTGTCTTCACAAGCTGCTGGTTAAAGACATTATTGTTAGGTTAAGGCAGCAAGCGTGGGTTTTTGTTTCTGACTGAAGACGTTTAAGACATTTTGCCTCATGTTTAGGCCTAAATATTCAATTGTTTACAAAAAATATGGCCCTCGGCCACATTTACTTGCTGATCCCTGGTTTATGTAGTTAGTCATAACATTCACTCTATGTCTTCCTGTCAACTGCTGAGAATTAGAGCATCCAGATGTTTTAGGAACCAGCTGAAAAATCTTCATTCTAAAACAGTGAAGTCATAGTGTGTGAATAGCAGGTCGGCACCTGGCCTGTTATCTGTGGGAGGCGACAGCAGGTCCCTCATCTGGGCATCTTTCAGTCCCTCAACCCATTGAACGTCCAGAGTTCGCAGCAGAGGACAGCTGGAGGTGCAGAGAGCAGAGACGGCCACCCAGGAGCAACCTGACAGCAGCAGCACACGCAGGCCTGTGGGGACATAAAAGATATCTAGTTAAGTCTTTTGAAAACTCGGCGCAGCCCCGCACAGCATCATAGCAGGATAAATAGAGTACACTAGTGTTTTATCAGACGCTCTATTTTTTCCGGTTTTCTGCCTCCAGACGTTCAAGTTAATCTGAGGTCACACAACAAACCAGTAATTACACTGGAATGATCCAGCAACGTTTATTTATAAATAACAAAAGACAATTATCTAACTAGCACATACTCCGCTACAACAACACACACCACACTACCGTTCTAAAATAAACCATCTAAATGCAGGAGCCTCCGGGGACACAATTATACATATGGAGGAGCCATACGGGACATGCTACTGAAACCCTATAAACTATATTTCACAGAAACAACATTTAAGCAGTTATTTCTTAAAAAATGACTCATTCTCCAAAAACACAGTTTATCGACACCAGATCAGGAATATAGCTGCTTTTGCTTCTTTTTTGTTTTTCAATTAAAATATGTAGATAAATGTACTTTTTTTTTTATTGACTTAGATATTTCCGTTTACTTTACTTTTAACGGCCCGACGTGCGATTCATTCACTTAGCATACTATATGTGCAAATTAGGTAGTAGCAGAGGTTGGAGCAAGGATGAGTCACCGTCTCCTCATATCTCTATAATTAATCTGCCAAGTCATTATTTTTTCATAACCACTGAGAAGATACTGGGTAGGAGACAGACATTTTCCTATGATTAAACCTTCAGTTTATTTATTGATTTGTTTGTTTTTTACAAAAAAATAGAATAATTATGCTGTGAAAATGACCGGACTTCCTTGGCGTAAGTGCACTCATTTTCTCCCTTTTGTTCCCGACATCCTGCAAGCACACAAAAATACCCTCACTGGTCGCTTTATTGGGTACATCTGTTCAGCTGCTTTGTTATGCAAATATCTTACACATAGCAGCAACCTACTGCATGTCAGAACGTAGACATGGTCAAGACGACCTGCTGAAGTTCAAACTGAGCATCAACATGAGGGAGAAAGGTGATTTGAGTGACTTTGAATGTGGCAGTGCTCTGAGTGTTTCAGAAACTGCTCATCTACTGGCATGTTCACGCACCTCCCACACATCCCAGTAGAGTTTACAGCGAATGGTCCGAAAAAGATAAAATATCTAAATGAGTGGCAATTCTCTGGGTGAAAATGGCCAGAATGGTTTGGAATGATAGAACGGCAACATCAACCCAGGTATGAAGAAGGCCATCTCTGAGATATAAAATGATATATAATGGTGTATAAAAATGAATATGGTGAACCGATTGCAAAAGTCCCGATTTGACTATCACCATGTCAGTTTTTACATCCGGAAGACAGACGTCACCTGCAACCAGGCTCCCATTGGACAATACCAACTATCAATCTCAATGGGGTCCACTAAAATGTGCAAATGTGCAGTGCTTTTCCCTGCTGTATGGGGCAGAGGCATGGACCTCAACAGTGTTCAACATCAGCCCCTGGTGGGCAAAAGAAACCTTTCAAAGACAACATCAAGGCCAACGTAAAGAAGTTCCACATTGGACAACTAGGAGTACATTGCACTGGACAGGTGCTTATGGAGTGAAACTGCACAAGAAGGAGTAGACGCCCATGAGACTGAAGAGTAAATGGGAATGTAATTTACTGTAAATAATAATAATAATAATTCCTTCAGTTTCAACAGGGTTTCAGGGTGCGCTCGGAACCCAAAAATTGACTTCATGATGTAACTGCTGCCCCCAAATAAGAGGTAGAAAACAACAACAAAAACATCTTGATCATTGAAGAAGGCCTAAAACTAGCAATTGAGACCTTTAACTCCTCAGGAAAATGTTTACTGACACTGTAAATCAAGTGAAAAGTTATACTGGCTGTTCATAACACAAATACAGTGCAGTATTTTTCCAGTTGAACGGATGTAGCTTCACCTGGAAGTCTGTTGATCAGCCAGCTGAGTTGTTTCTTGGAGATGTTGGTCCAGCTGAGGTCCAAGGCCAGCGGCTGTCTCCGGATGATGCCGCTCAGCATGAGAGGAGTGATGGACTTACAGCGGTTAAGATTGATGTGCTTCCAGAGTCTCTTGTCACAGCACCTGACGGGAAACACGCGGTGGTCACTTTCACTCGAATGCCGTGTACGGAAGTGCGGAAGACATGCTTTCAACTCCACACCGCAGTGTGTACTCACCATCTGTTCCACGTCCTACAAACGCGCATGCACACGCAAAGATCTCTGTGAGTCAGCTGACCGAACACCGTCATCCACATCTCTCTTCGCATCACGTGGGCTTCGCCGTCGTTCAGTGGCAGCCTGTCAGGTGGCGGGCTGATGGGAGGGGGCCGGATCACGTGGCGCTCCATTTGAATGCATTTTGGCGGCGACCGGCAGGGAAGCGGCCGGGGGCATATCGGTGTATTTCTGTTCCAGCCAAGGGGCGAGTAACCCCGTGGCGTCCCGTTCACCTCACGCCCCCGATGTCGCAGCCAGTCGCCGAGGTCGCTGCTGCCGGTATTAAGAGGCCACCTGGGCTTCTGCTCTTCAACTTCGTTCTCAGGCTCAGGTTTAATTGGCCTGTGGTTCTGATTGGCCAGGCAGTCCTCCGTTTTCAGTGGCCGTCTGTTTTGACTGGTCACACCTTCCTCCATTTTAAGGTTCCTACGGCTCTGATTAGGGGTCAAGTCCTCAGTTTTTGGTGGTTTACGGTTCTGATTGGACATGGAATCCTCACTCTTCAGTGGTCGTCGATTGTGATGGACTGGACTGTCCTCTGTCTTCACCGAACCGTGGTTCTGATTGCTCAAACAGTCTTCTGTCTGAGTAATCTCCTGTTTCAACTCTTTGCTCAGCTCTTTGTTGGGTAGGCGGCGGCGCTGGTGGCGAGCTTTGAGCTGGGCAGAGCTCCTCACCTGAGCATCTCCTGATTCACTGCTGGGTCCGGCTCTGGGAGAGTTGGAGGTGGGCTGGTCACTTTCTCTGGCTGCAGATGTCCTCAGCAGTGGACTTAACATGACTTTGGCTTTGTTCTCCACGCTACTGTCTCTCTCTTTTACCAGTGACTCCTCTTCCTCTTCTACCTCATCTTCCTCTTGGTCCTCATCGTCATACTGGGTTTTCTCCTTTAAAAGAATTTTGTCCAAGAAAAATCCGTCTTCTTCATGATCCTCCTGGTTGGCTTCTTCATCACCGCGATCCCTCTCTGTCTTGATTTGACGTAGTAGCTTTGGACACATTGGATCATCTGGTTTCGGAGGTTTCTTCTAGGAAGAAACAGCAGAAACAGAATTAGTTTTTAAGCAATAACAGTAAGAAAAAAAGGGTTCAATAATATGCAGTAAACCTAGGAGGCATCACTCTGTGACTCCATTCTGTTCAGCGTAACTGTAAGATGAGGTTTGTACCTTCTTTTTTACAACAGGCTCATCATTGGTGTCAAAAAGCTTCCTCTTTTTCCTCAGCGGGTTGTCCTCGTGCCTTGGCCGCGGCGTACCATCCAGAGACAGCAAGGGGGGTCGTTTTTTGGGAGGTTCTTCCTCTTTCCTCTTGGGAATCTCTTCCCGCTCTGCCTTCCTCTTCACAGCCGGTGTGGTCGTCAAAGCGGTGACAGTCGCTGTGGCCACCATGGGCAGGTCAGGCTCTTCTCTCGATTCCCGGTTTAACCGTGGTTCTTTAAGAAGCGAGCCGGGAAGGTTTGATGCGTATTTAAACCCTGGCCCCCTTTTTTGCTTAGACGCCAAAAGGTTAGAAACAAAGAGAGCACAACTTTATTTTCCTGGATCAGAGCAAGAGTGCACAACTTCATCATGCCGTGACTAATACAGATGCTTACTTTCCCCGTTTTCCCAGCGTGGTTGCACTTTGGACACTCCCAGCAGTTTGGCAACTCATCATTGACCACTCCATTTGAATCTTTTACCTGAGGAGAAGCAGAATACAGAAAGCATTAAGACAACTACTAAAGGAGAAAAACCTCACTATATTAAGGTGGCAGGTTTCGTGAGATATTACCATGCAGTGATTTACCTTCAGACAGTTAGGATGAACGATCTCATTGCAGATTGAGCACTCCATGAGCATGAGATTAAATTTGTCTTCTTCATCCTCCACGGTGTCCTCCTTTCCTGCCTCTCCACAGACCAAACACACTGCTGTGTGGGGCAGCACAGGCTTGAGGAGAAACACAGGGTGAGAAGGTTGGTGTGCTTTTTATTGAAGGATGACCATGACTGGGTCACAGACACCTTCAACAGCATGTCTCAGATTTGTCTAGATGCTTTCTGGCACCTAATTTCTGTACTTTCCTGACTCTCCCTCATTGTTTCTATCAAAAAAGGCAAAAGAGCAATTATATAGGATATAGGATACTTTTAATTGTGATTAACACATAGCAAATCCACACTTATACTGTACATGCCACCTATTTTGTCACTTACATAGCACACAATCAATAAGGTTATTTTTACTAAATCTGTCAACACTTTACAAACCGAGTCACCGATATGATTTAATTTGTAAATTGAATCAATCATCTAGTCTCTAATCTTCCATTACAGGTTACTGACAGGTTAGTATTATGCAGTGGAAGCTATTTCATAATTATTTTGTTTCTTTACTTATTGAATCACTATTTGATACATTTCTATTTGATTATAATCCGCCTGAATCCAAAACCTCATGAACTTGCTTTTGTTTGACTAGATACACTGAGGTTAAGTGCGAGATATGCGAACAGTGAACATCAAGGTGGTCCAAACATACTGCTGTGTCTTAAAAGTGGAACACTGTAAGTGTAGAGCAGTCAATCGATCAAAATGACTCACACTTTTATTTCGTACTGTACTGTACCGCTCTATGTGTCACTCTCCATGGTGCTGAAACACCCACAGCCTCTACAATCCCTGGCAACTCCCGCTGACACCGACGCTGCTGATACCACGTCCTCACTTATTATCAATATTTGTGTAACTACTACAACTAGAGGGAACAAGTCAACAGCTTGCGCTGCCATCACAACCAAGTTCAGCGCCCTAGCAACCACTTCACTACCACATGAGCACAACCAGAATGAAGTATTCAGGATTAAAAGGAAGACAATAACCACAGTGAGCAATCGTTAAAAGGTGATTACGAGTTCGGGAAATGCATTTGTGATGCATTACACGAATGAAGGTTCACTAACAAACAGCTCACTGCAATGTCTCATTTATTTGAATTTAAGGTTTTTATATTTTTCATACATCTTTGATCTTTGGAGGTGACAAGGCTCAAGCATGAAATTCATTTGAGGTCATGTGTATACAAGGAGATACAAAGTTTCGTATCGATTCCGGCAAGAAATCAATATAAAAAAAAAAAGGTAAATCATGTTCTCATGCACTTACGGCGATGCACTGCCTCATGATGCAGGACTGTTTCATACGCCCAGGCCCGCCAAACTTCTTCATGTCCTTACAGAAGTGGCACTCTCCGCACTCCGTCCGCAGGCAGGCCTCACACTTGCGACAACGGGTCCGTCTTCTCCGGGCGCCAGATGTTCCCCGACTTGCTGACAGCTTGACTGCTGATCCCGGAGAGGCAGCCATCTTAGGTTTCGGCCGGTTGGGAGGCCGCGGCTAACAGAGACACAATACAAGTACATAAAACCATAAGTTTTCAAATATGTAACATCTATTTTTTACTATTTCTGAATGCTATTCTGCTACATATGAAGTCTTCTAAGTGGATCAATACCCTGTAGGTTTTAGGATCCTCACTAAAAACTGAACAGTCAACAAACTATACATGATCAAATCAGTGTTGTTGTTTTTTAACAATATATTAATTATATTATAAGAGCTAATGTACTTCATTATATTGTATATTACATATTCAATTTAACTGTGCTCAGTATTATACTGGATGTGGGTGGCTCCATCTCATCCTGTCTTTTTCTCTTTCTTATTCTGTATCAACATTTCAAAGCACTGCACCTACATCCACACATATACAGTATGAACATATACACATATAATGTTTATCTTCAATCAAACGCAGACCTGACAGAAACAAAAAAAAACATGCTGTGTTTAAAGAGATTATTCGCCGCTGTTAAAGCAGAAGATCGAGGAGAAAACAAACACATCAGGAAAGTCCCCAGAGGCGTCCACCAGATTTAGCACTTCACTCGCCTGCATGTTTCTACTTCAAAGAGAAGCTGCACTTATGGTTACATTTCTCACATGGTTCACTAGGGCCCATTATTCTGTGTGAAGGGGCGTGCAGACTGATTTATAACAGTGCACATAAAATGTGCTCCATTTATTAGAAGTGGGCAATGGAGATGAGACGCCTTTGATCTGCTCATTATTGTAATACAGTTTTGCTTCTTTCCAAGTTAAGAGAACCCAACCGCAACATTGTTTTTTTAACATTATATAAAAATAAATAAATAAACAAATTAAAAAAACCATGCACACCACATCATGTGAGAAAATATCAGGCAAGAAAGTGTGAGATGAAACACACAAGGAGTGAGAAACACTGCAGCTCTTGGAAATGAAGATCAGATTTCTTTAGTTCCATCGGCAGTGCAGATTTTCCTAGCGTCAGCATAGCAACAGCCACATCCCGCTCCCTAACAGAACAGTCTATGACACACAGACTTGTAACCAATAAGAACTGTAACACTAACAGAAAAAGAAAGCGGCCTCAGTCTTTAGGCACACTATAATAATGTATCCTAACAATAGCCATTAAATAGACTGACACAGGCAGTCAGAAATGTGGCTTCCAGACAGGATTAGAGTAAGATACTGGGGCGGGGGCTGTTCTGGGGGATTACAGACATCAGCAACACTGAAATGAGACCAAATATTCCAGCCAAAAAGAACCCAGTGCTCTGATTACCCTGTTTTCAGGCTTACTTATTGAAAGTCCAAGTTTTTATCAATCCAGTAATATCAAAAAACAGATATTTACACATACAGGTGTAAAGTATAACTACACGTGTAACTTAAACTACAGGTGAGAGGATTGGATGTAAAACATATTCAATTGAGCAGCCCATATTGTCCACGATGTGCCCTCTGAATGCCTCTCTCTTGAATTAAATAAGAGTTTGACAAAACTGCTACTGCCTCCTCGACACCTGGTTGTGTTTTTGCGACTGTAAATCAAAAAAAAAAAAACCCGACCAGAAAATGAACTGGAATCAGTAGATGTTGCATCCGGATCTATTTACAGCACTGAACGTACACATGGGTCTCCTTTCAGGGGAAATGAGAACAGAGCAAGTGACCAACTGGTAATTTCTTCAGAGCTCATTTAGCTGGGATTCATTATGAAGTAGGCTCTTATGTTCACTGACACAGCCTTGAAACCTCTTGAGCAACTGTGAGGAACAGTGGAAATCAATTACTGCACACAGTGTACACTTAACATCACCCTGGAGACAGTGCATACAGATTGCAGGAAGAAAAAAAAAGAAAAAAGAATGGAACAAATTGTTTTGTCAAAGAAGAGGAAATTTAAAATTAGAAGTACACCTTCTACAACACTTGCCATATTATTTTTAATGTAAACAAAACATATAATTTCTATTTCCCCCCCGTCTTGGAAAATGCCTAGAAACAATTGACTTGGCAAAAAAAATTTAGTTCACAAGTTCCTGGAGGGATTACTCTCCTGTTAAGCCTGAGAGGTGGCATATGTTGTGAAGCTGTTGCTGCATTGGGGGAAAAAAACACACAAAAACACGTGATTACTCTAGGACACAGTGTGGAGTGCTGTGCTCATATTTTAATATGGGGAAAGCAGGAAAGTGTAACACCAATCAAGTGAAATTACATAATCAAGAAGCAGAGCCAATCAAATTGAATACAGATGATGAACTGGTAGTGTGTTTTTCTGAAGAGGCACAGCACTCAAAATATTAACAGCTACTAAGCCAATTTAACCTTTAATTGATATTCAAATAACTCAACTCTTCACATACAGTAACTGGACCAAATAGAATTTAAAATGACTTTAAATCATAATCATGTCAAACCAGAAAAAGACCCAACTGTAGACAGAATTATAGAGAGGGGGTGTGGTTCAGAAGTCAGCTACAGAAATATTCCAATTACACATTTCTTGCTGTGTAAGCAAGTATCTTCTCAGATCAGCCTGACAGATCAATATAAAAGGAAAAAAATGTTAATTACTGCTGCCATTCTGGCATAAAAAAAACCCAAAACCATTTTGTCTTGCTGTCACACATGCTTTAACATTGCACATTAATTGCTGTCACAATCACACCATGAAAGACTCATCCCCTCGCTCTATGTGAATTCCAGTTCTTCTGCTTCTCTCCCAACAACCAATAGCAGCCCTGAGGGCTCTCAGCTACATAAACACAACCTTTTCCCTTTTGCTTGGACCTGACAGACAAAAACACACACGCATGCACACACAGCACAAAAAAACAACAAAGACTGAAAAAGAAAGAAAATTAAAGCCCAGGCAGAGAAGGTAAACTGAAAGCATTCCTTGCCAGGTAGCTCCATTTCCTCGCTGCACTGTGATGCTGCACACTGCTCTGTCTGGCACTAGCATTCCTCTGGTGGCCTCACTACGCCTGCAGGGGTTTGATGTGCTAACCTGCTCAGAGTCTGAGTCGTAGTCCTCATCATCAGCGCTCAGCGACATGGCCATGGCTAGGGGGTTTTTTTCACACGCCGTCCAGCTCACAGCAAACTGACATGGCTGCAGTCTCCTCCTCCTCCTCCTCCTACTCCAGCTACTGCTGTCTGGCCTACAGCCCTCCCCTCCTTCTCCAAAAGCTCCACAATACCACAAGCAGATGCAGGAAACACGGACGAGCCTGCCTCATTAACATGGACTGACTGTGAGAAAGAGGAGGGGCGCTGGGTAGCACGGAGCCAATGGGAGGCCACGGTGCATTAGAATATGTACTGAGGGGCGTCTGGCTCCATCCAGTGAGGGAAAAAAGATGCAGAAACAGTGTTGTCATATTCACGATGAGGAGCACAGGGAGAGGAGAGAGGGCTCCGCGCAGCCAATAGAGCCAGATGGCATCTCATTACAAAAGGCAAACACAAAGAGGCCCCACGGCCAGCAGCTGGCCTTTGGAGGGATGAGTGGGGGGGTGATGCAGAAGGTCCACAACACCAACAGGAATCACTAACACACATTCAAATTAAAAAAATAAAAAAATAAAAAATCCTGCCTCCTTTGACTGTCACAGAGTTAATTATGTAGCCACAGCTCAGTGGTCATCTTTTAATCTAGAGATTGTGGGTTCAAACCCCCGATGAGCTGATGTGTTCCCGGTCAAGACACTTAACCCACAGTTGCTCTCGATGGCTCTGAGTGGGTGATGATAATGGGTTATGATAAATGTGCGATAGAAAATGCCCTGTAGGAATGGGTGCCTGGCAAAGACTGCACTGTACTGTACAGCAGAGAAAGGTGACAATTAATTACTCACAGAAAATGAAAGCATCAGCTTTCCACTTTACCTAATTTTAGCTAATATTCTGGCCGACAACATCCTTAACTGTTTATGAGGGGCTGTTACACCGGAATTACCTCTCACATAAGAGTATTAAACCAGATTTATTTGCAAATTATACCTCTCTCACACACACACACACACAGTCAAAGTAAAATGCTTTTACAAACACAACTCACAATAGCAAGAGGCACTTTGAAGATTTGGATCAGCACTAGAATGTAAGGCTAGCAATCTCCAACGTTACATCCTCCTTCTGGAATTTTTGGGTCAGACAAGGTTAGAATTGTGAAATGTTACATTACACGTCCAGAATGTCATAAGTTTTCATCACACTCAAACTTCTGCACTTTATGACAAAGTATATTCCTTATCACACTGTAAGAGAACACAGATAATGAACACTCTATGAATCATTTCAGTTGTCATCCCGTGACTCTCTCTTTTTCTCTCCCTCCCTCCCTCTCGCTGTCTCTCTAACCAAGGGAAAGTGGTTGTTACTTTCAGTCAGTTTTATTTTCCAATCCAATACGTTAATATGATGTGAACACATAGATTCTGACCCTGTTAAGGCTTCCTGTTCAGCACAAGACTTGACAAAATCATAAAGGGAAGATCTTTCTAACGGCCACAGTGTCAAAATATCACATATTGACACTTAATTTCTGTATAAAAAAGTTAATTGATTCCATAAACTATAAACATTCGTGCCACTTAATGTAAAGAGTGATACCTATAAGAGCTCCGTGTACACTTTAATTAAGTGCGTAAGCTAAGCAGGCTGCACAGTGTCTGAGAAATCATATATACTGTTTAGTTAAATTGCTCTTTGTAAATGGTAATGTTCCTCAATCAGAAGGTAAAGAGGTGTAAGCAAAATAATAAATGACCATTTCTTCATGATAATTAAACATTTAAACACACTTTAAACAGCGTAATATTCCATAGTAATGACAAAAATAGATGTATAAAGTAATGGCCCACCGCTATATGCTACACTTAAGTTAACACCTTTATTTTTGTCAAACAGCACCACAACAAAAATGGGTTTTTTTGTCTTCACTTCATGAACATAATGTAAAAAATAAAAAATATTCTTACCTTTAAAGATTTCTTAGGCCAGTACACCACAGGAGCTCCAGTGACCGCTAATTTGGGGTCATCGTCAGCATGTTCTTTTAACACAACCTAGACACCGGAAATTAAAAAGGGAAATGTGTGTAACTCAAATGAACTTGTATCTTTGTGATTGTTTTGTTTCGTTTTGTTTCGTTTGTTTACCTTCAGGTCCTCCAGCAGGGCTTGCGGGTTGTCTATTCCCAGTGGGACACATTTCTTGTGATCAGGGAGTGACTCCAGCTTCTCCACCAGTGTCCTAAGTCCACTCAGTTCAAACTCTGTCAAATGAGTCAATTTATTCTGAGACTCTGACGCAGGAGAGTCAGAGGGGGTTTTAGGGAAATCCAGAGAAGAGGAGCCAGGATTACAGCTGTCTTCAGAGTCGACGGATAAAACAGCTCTGAGGTGTTGACCCCTCCCGTGGTCAGGAGAGCAGGACCCATCCTGAGCAACGCGCTCCAGTTTTTCTCCAGGGTCCTCCTTCATTTGGGTCTCACATGAGTCCTCATTCACGTCCTGGCTCCTTGAGTCAGAGTAGGGGCTCTCTGTGGTTGCCTTAATCTCATAGTCTTGAACAGGAAAAAATACAGAGAGCAGTGTTTTAGGTATTTTCAGGGACAGAGCTTGAGATCAAAGACCTCTTATTTGTGTCCAGGAGTGATAATGTGTCAACAGCAGTAACACCACCAAATATAAGCCTGCCTATTATTCAAAACTCATATTACTCCCCTTCAAGTTAAAATGGTTAAAGAATGCTACATAATTCAGTCAACTCTGGACTTAGACAGAAGAATGTGTGTTACTAAAATGTCACTGCAGAGCTTGTTAGAATGCAGCAGGACAGATGGAGATCCGAAATATCATTTATTATTAACACCTAGGAAGAGATTTAGTAGCTTGTGTGAGCTAATTACAACTCCAGTACAAGATCTTAACAGTATCCAGGGGCACACGAGAGAGAACAGCTGCACCAGTGACTGACCCATTAGCACAGGCTCTTTACGGATCTCCAGAGAAAGGTAGGAGCGCTTGGTGAGGCAGTGCAGGTATCTCTCCAGGACATACCAGCAGATATCATAGTAGAAGGGGAAACGGAACTTAGAATTAACCTGAAAACAGAACAACAAAACATGAAAACATGCATTTACAGGCAAGTACAAAGTAATTAAAACACCAGTTTTCTTAATCAGTGTTGCATACAGTTTTCTGTATATACTTAAAGGTACAGTAGATAGGAGGTTTTTTTTGGCATTATTGATTATTGATTTTATAATATTTCAATGAGAGCAACACTTGTACACGTGGGAGGATTTGTCCAAGCATAAAGCAGCGCATCAACTTCTTAAGCTGCAAGGAAAAGACTCTAATATAATAGAAGAGAGGGACAGTAAATGCAATATAACGTGTCAGTGACAGCGGATGGAGAGGTTGTTTCGGGTCACCTGTTGCAAATGAAATGACTGTCCGTGCCCCTTTGATAAGTGGAGCTCAGGGCAGAGAACCGCGATCCCAAAACGTGAGTGTTTTAACAACGCGCGGATGAAACATATCAACTTTTTTTTTTCAAGCGACCCTGCTGCAGCTTTAAACCGATGAAAGTGTGTGTGAGTGATGTATGACAACGATGTCGATGACATTTCAACTGAGAGACTGAACTTTTTATGCAGCTGAAGTGTGTATATAAAATGAGATGAGATGAGATGAGAGTGACATACACACAGTAACAATGTGGACTCCTACCTTAGTCCTGCTCTCTATCTCATGGATGGTGAGCTGCATAGGGATGTTGAAGCTGTGCAGAATGTTGCCTCCAAACACCAGTGTGTCCTCAGGAGTGTAGACAGCATGAATCCACCCTTAATCACAAAAAGCAAACATAAAATATATATATATATGTATATACATAGCTGTATACGCGGCTTAGCTCTTCCTCCTGGCTACATTTTAATAGCCATGCCAACACACCAGATGGGATGAAGAAGGTGTATCCTTGCTTAAGCTCCACTCTCTGGCATCCATCGGCTCGATCCCCCAGGAAGATATCACTCTGCTTTCCTGACAAAACCCAGTCCTCATACAAGGCGAGGTTATGAGTGGTGGGAGGCACCAGCCAGAACACCTGAGGAGAGGCATGAATCTTTATTTAGAGGTTACACTTGTGGCCAGTTTGAGTGACAAATAAACTCTGGAACAGTTACAATTAAAGGGTTTCTTCTTCTTGTAACACTCAGTGGGATTTACAGAAATTAAGTGATGGTTTATGGATTGAAAGACTTGAATGAACTTACTTTATGCCCCTTAAATACATGATACCAAACTGAAGTTCCCCCGAAATCGATGTGGAAATCGGTGTAGCAGCCCTTCACGCTCATTAAGCAGTACCTGAAGAGAGAAAGTTGAATTAGTAAATCATTTAAAGGACGTACAGGTAGACAGTAAGAGTCTACAGGTTCATCAGACCGGCATCTATAACGACATCTAAAGAAGGAGAACGCACAGCTCGACCAATTAAAAAGCAGCAGTAAGCTCAGCTCTTGTTTTTACGAAACATTAGCTACCAATAAAAACAGCCCTAGAAATCACTCACAGTAGCACTGCAGCACAAAAAAACTGTTCTCAGCAGGACACTGCTCCAGAGGAAATTAATTGGGAATGGTTAGCACTGTGAGACATTAATAATTCACTAATTTAGACAGAGAGAATCAGCTCCAGTTATCTGAAAAACATCCCAGCATTGTGGAGTAAACTGACATTTATTTATTTTAAATAAAGAGAGCATTTTCACAATTTGTGCATCTCACTGAGAGAACACGGAGCTTCTTTAAATGAATGGAACTGTTGTGGCAGTTAAAGCAGATTATTACCGGCTACAATGTCAAGATTAGTCTGTTATATGACGTGTAGTTCTGCTCTTTTCTATCCGACCACATGCACATCCTGCCTCCGACTTTGCATGATGCAGCTACAATATCATCATCACTTGTAAGATTAACAACAGTTTTCCTGAACTGCGTCGATGAGACCACAGCCAGGGCAACGCCACTTTGACTGCAGCAAAAAAGAAAATGAAATACTAACATGTTGAATAATTTAATTCACATGAAAGAATACGATGAACCAAAGACAGATCATTCTGGTCAGTAATTAAATTGTTATCCCCATTAACAATTTGTTCTGCTGATTATTTTCACAACTGACCACTTGGTCGTAGAATCGGTCTAATAGGAAAAATATCCTTCAATCACAACTGTTCTGAAGAGAAGATTACATCTTCACATTGCTTGTTTAAAGAAATACTTCACCAATTTGCATTTAGCTTTATATTACTACTATAGGGATAGTAGTAGTATGAACATATTTCTCAACTCAGGGGAAACTAATCCAGTCACAGGCCACTTTATTAGCTACATCTGTTTAGCAGCACAGTCTTGTGACAGCAACTCAATGCATGTAGACATGCAGACATAGTCAAGATGGCCTGCTGAAGTTCAAACCAACAATCAGAATGGAGAAGAAAGGTCATTTAAGTGATTTTGAATGTGGAAAGGTGATCTGAGCATTTCAGAAAAAGTTCAGAAATGCAACTAAATGGTACAAAAAGGAGAAAATATCCAATGAGCAGCAGTTTTCTGGGCCTTGTTGACACCAGCTATCAGAGGAGAATGGCCAGACAGGTTCCAATTAAAAGAAAGGCCACAGTAACTAAAATAACCTTTGTTAGAGCCAACAACAATTCTCTGAACACACAACACCAGGTGCCACAACTGCCACTTTATCAAATGTCCTCCGTGCCTAATAAAGTGGCCAGCTAGTATTTATTTTAATACAGCATAATAAATGCATGCCCATTAGTTTGCGCCTCTACGACAGGAGGATGATTATCTGCTGAAGGTAATAGTGAAAGACAGTGTGGATTTTTGCAGGCAACACTGACAGGTAGCAATTTACAGGAAATTGTTCAAACATCAGCCTGCTTACGTAAAAACTGGGAGCAAAAAAAAACACAGCTTGCACAGTTTCCTTTTTCCTTCTATAGTAAAGTAACAGATTTGTGGCACCACCAAAATGAACATTACTTATATATGTGCTGCATGAAACTACTATACACTGGAAAATATTACTACTCACACAAGCACACAATAAACGTCAATGGCCACTGTACAACAAGAATGATGGTTAAATGCAACTCAGTAGAGGGAACGATAGAAGAGGAATGTGGGATTCATCGGGCACAATATGAACAATTGAGGTTAAAATGAACAGAATAACTGGTAGTGAGTACTAATGCTGACAGCTGATTGGCCGAGAGGTGTCTATGCAGTCAGACCATAGCTGTTAAAGACCATCCTCCACCATCGGGGGGAAAAAAAAACCTCTGCTGCCTAGCAACAATCAGGAGCACTTACAAGAAGTGGTTAACATGGGTAGTATGCAGCGCTCTTGATGGAGCGATACATGAGACATGAGAAGAGAAGTTGCATTTACTCCCGTAGAAGCAGCAATTTCCTCTCAAGTGTGATTTACATTTTGTCCTATGTGTCACTTTAGATTGACAGAAATGCTATTCAGTTAATTCGCACCTTTGTACTTTAGGGTACTTCATCTCTGAGATGACATTGGTGGCTTCTGTTTGGCTTTGTTTTAGATCCGGAGGCCACATGTTGTCCACCCAGTCAACCTGATCCACCTGTGAGAAGAATCAGAGACTTCACTTTTAAGCCGTCAATCAGTGTTTATCCAGTGTGGTCCAGTGTGTAAGAACGAATAAGGGATGCAGGCTACTGTTGAATCACAGCGACGTAAAGCAAGGCTCTTGCCTAACGTACATATAATAAGCTTATTCTAATGCCACATAAAACAAACATTTATACACGTGTGTAAACATAATTAACGACATTTCCTCATAAAACTACCTATGTTACACGCTGGACCTTTAAATGTGATGCAAGATTTGTCACCCTCATAAAATCCCTTTAACAACAGCATACACAGACAGTCATGGAATGTTACCACTGTGGGTCGCTTGATGAGGTTCTCCAGCTTAGTGTGGCTGAACTCTAGGCTGATGACATTGAAGAGTTTGTCGCGCTCTTCCTCCGGTGTCTCATAATATCTCACAAACTGAGCCATGCTCATCTCGGAGCCCTTCTGAGTGCTCACATCCATGACATCCACCGACCGACGACTGCCTGCAAACACACAACCACAGCACCGGGTGAAATTCACCAACACACTGTCATTAAAATGTAATAAAAGCCACGTCTAATAATGAATACAAATGCACAGAGACAGATGCAAATGTATTATTCATATTATAGCTTCTGTCATCTCATAAACAGTATATTGTATATACTGTACATGTAAGTCACAATCTGTTCCACTAGATGGCGCTACTGCACACAAATCATGCTTTGACTATTCTTTTCAGTCACATTTGAATGTATTATACAGTACTATAGCATATATATGTTATACAATATTATACTATATTGACGTGTTAGACAATATTACTAAATACATACATTACTCATCATTATTTTTAAAATACTGGATTAGATAAATGGGTGTCATTTTTAAGGACATGCCCAGCAGTATTGAGAAAATGGAAAATGACAGTGTAACAAGTTGTAATTTGTGTAAATTATACATAATGTGAGTTTAAGTTTAACTGGTGGTTGTGGAAAAAAAATATGTCCTGGATAAATAAATAGCAAAACATCTGTTTTATTATTTCTTTTTACTTTGCTGTTGGTAGTACTTACCAACAACAGTTTTATCCTTACGTACCACCATTGGTTTTTTGGGTTTTTTAGTTTTTATTCTGCACTTAGAAACTACAGCACCCGTATTTACCCTTTTAAGGATCTTAATCTTGTTTGTCTGACCTTGTTTAACATTTCCTGAAGACATTTCCTGTCTTAAAATGCAGTGTTTTAATATATATGAGCATGGATCAAAATAAAATGATACATCAGGACAATTGAATTATTTTTGAGATGGTGTCTGCAAGCAAACCAATGACACTTCTAACACCTTTTTTATTGGCGACAGGTTATTTTGTTTGTGTGTGTGTGCGTGTGCATGCGTGTCATTTGTAGTATTCAACTTACCAACCAAGCCTTTAATTTCACTAACTGTGAATTCTGGATCAGGCATTCTACATTAATTAAAGAAAAAAAAAAGATGACTGTCAGTTAATCCGTTGTGTGCATAGACAAAAACTAATATACAGCAAATATTGTTAAAAGTTATGTTAAACAAAAATCTGTAAACTTATAAAATTGGCCTCTCACCTGATGCCAAGTCCGTCTTTCTCTTTGAATATGAGTGGAATTCGAAGACCTTCCCTTTGCACATATTCATATGTGAAATCTGCAAAACAATGCATGTTTGACAATTTACAATAAATTAGGACAAATACATTTCCAAGCAGAATGCATCCTTGACAACTGCAGCTGATTTGAAGGAAATAATATGTAGTAGGTCTCTCACCTTTACCGTCCATTGTGTGGACAAAGTTTGCACTATAAGAGTCACTGGTGAGCTTCTCCTCCACACTGAACCCCCTGATGTTTGTAATTTCTTCCACATCAGACAAGTCCTCGTTTTCGTCGTACATCCTCCGGCAGATGGAGCGCTACCATTGACAATGAGGTGATTTACATGACAACAAAGAAACACACAAAAACACACAATGTTAAGAGACCCATACTCTAACAAAGGGCCCTATCTGTACAAAAACACACTGTTTGAGTGATCATTCATAAGCACAGTTTTTTACAGAATATTTTGTTGTGACATCAGGAAAACTCAAAGAACTAGTTGTAAGTGTGCTCTTTTTAAATTACGCCAAGGTAATTACATTATTCAAATGATATGTGAAATATCAAGACCCCCCTTTTTAATTTTGGGCTAGTTTTTTCTTGCTTGTTTAGTTCAATTGTTAACTGTGTGCACTGACATGAATACATGAAAAATATGAATATAGTCACAAGTATATGTGAATGCGTATGAAAAATATATGCATGACGAGGAATATCAGGCTTGAGGCATGTTTTGTTCCGTTGTCCTGCTGTAAAGGGACTGTTTACATTAGAGCAACTTAATTTGTTCATCAAAATATCGATATTTGCCCTGGCGTACCGAGGAAGGACGACAATATATCACCAAATCAATATTTTGACCCACCCCTAATGTTTAATAGCATTTTAAATCAGTACACAACGAACTTAACCTTCACTTGGATTGAATTATATCACTAATCAAATCACAGTTGCAATATCCAGCGAAATAATCACAATTACTTAATCATGCAACCCTTATAACAATGTATACTGTGACTGGGAAGCCCATGGCTAAGAGGACAGGGATTGGGCTTGTAACCCTGAGCAAGGCACCCAATTCCCCATTGCTGAGATAAGTGCTCCCCACTTGAGTGTGTGTAATAAGGATGGGTGAAATGCAAAAGTCAAATTCACTATCACTAATTGGTGTATGAGCAAAAATTACTATTCATATTCTATTCTATTCCACTTGGTTGATGATGGTGAGAAAGTTTTGGATACACTAGTCTACATTATTTTCCTTTTTAAAATATTTTAAAATATTTTTATTTATTTGTTGCTTATTTATTTCACGTGCATATGTTGCTCTTATAATAAGAGTAAACAAACAAACATAACTTAGTCAAAGGCTGCTCATCATGCATCTGCTGTGTTTGTCCAACAATGAATGTGAAGTGTTTGCAGGATTTCACTGATGTATCCTGTCCTGTAAACGCAGGCTCACTGAACTACTACAGAAAACACACAAGTGATAAAAACCTTCAACAACACAACTACTGTTTCCGCTCGTGTGCTCTGACCTGAGCAGCTTTTCTGACGTGACAAATGTCCAAGTGTTACAGTTGCCATCGTTAGCCTAGCTACCCTAATTAGCTGCAAGTATCGCCTCATAAGCTAACGGTAATAGAGCAGTTACTACACACCAGCCTGCGTCCAGTCTCCGTGCATGCTTCCGCAGGCACGGCCATCGTCCGCTGCGGTTCGTCCTCCGGTCACTCAGTGTGAAGAAAGCATCTTCGTGCGTAATGGAGGTGAAGCAGCGCTCAGTTAGCACGCTTTTCTGGTTCAAAACAAGGGAACCATGTTGTGTGTATTACGTCACCACCAGGAACCAAAACATTGTAGAACAACGTCACAGCGGCAGCAGCAGGAGTATGTCAGTCAGTATAACATACATTAGTTACTCACTGTAATTAATGTGATATATCCTTTTTAAATTAACTTTATCTACCTCCATTAAGTGGAACAGAGAGGCAATTTCCATACACACACCCAGTGTTATGGCTCTTATATATTCCTTACACTTGCTCAAGAAACCAACAAAACTGGGGGACATTTTGGTAAATTTACATTTGTGTTTATAAAACAATTCACCATACAACACTGATAAACAGAACACAATTTCTGTAAATGTGTATGATGTTCAATGTAGCCATACTAAAGCATACTTAAGAAATAAAAATGCACCTGCTCTGGGGTCTATGACGGCGATAAACAAAAATAAATATATACAATTATTCAGCAATACGTTTTATATTTTCTATAAAATGCACAATAATTGACCTATCTTAAATATTAGCACTTTACATCCAATGTTAATAGCACTTTATTAACAGCTGTATTTTTATATATATAAGTGTATGTGAGTATGTTTGTATGTGTATTTCCTCCTTCATGTAACTTTTGTATTTTTGTGAGCTCTCATGTTCCTAAATATGTTTTTGTTTCCCTGAATGTATTTTCAATTTTATCCCTTGTAAAAATCAACCTGCCATGGGACTACAGGCAGAAATTAGACTCAGGCTACAACCTAGTATCACTATTTTTATAACATTTTACTTAAGTACAAGTAAAAGTCAGTCAGTCAGTCATCATCTACCGCTTTATCCTCCACCAGAGGGTCGCAGGGGGTGCTGTGCCAATCTCAGCTACATCGGGCGATGTAGGGGTACACCCTGGACAGTTCGCCAGTCCATCGCAGGGCCACACACAGCTAGAGACAAACAGTCATTCACTCTCACACTCACTCCTATGGTCAATTTAGAGCGTCCAATATACCTAATCCCCACATTGCATGTTTTTGGACTGTGGGAGGAAGCCGGAGAACCCAGAGAGAACCCACGCACACACGGGGAGAACATGCAAACTCCATGCAGAAAGGCCCTTGTTCCAACCGGGGCTCGAACCCGGGTCTTCTCGCTGCAAGGCGAGAGTGCTAACCACTACATCACCGTGTGACCACAAGTAAAAGTACCGGTCAAAAATATACTTTTTAAAGTTAAAGTAAAAAAGCAGCTTGTTCAAAATGTACTCAGAGTAAAAGTTACTTAGTTACTTTTTTAACAACATTGATGTTCTTTCTTGTTTTTCTATGCTAAAAAGGACAAGGGGATACAAATCTCAGGTTAATTGTTTTTAATTAAAGGCAAATCTTTACAAAATAAAATATGTGAACACATAATGTATCATTCAAAATGGTTCGTAAAGGTCACAAATGTTTTAACTTTCTCACTCACTCTGGGACCTTAATTAGTGCCAAGTCACCTGTCCTCATCATTCATTCACCTGTTCACATCATTGACCTGTCCTCATCATTCACCTGTTCACATCATTCACCTGTCCTCATCATTTCCTGCCAAAGTTTACACAAGTACAAAAAAACGTACTCAATTACAGTGGTGCAAATAAATGTAATTAAAAGAAATATTTTACATTCTAATGTTTATTAATATGCATTGTCGCTTTCCTTAAAAAATAAAACAATAAGAAGAAAAGAAAAAAGAAAAAGAAAGAACTCTCAATATTTTTTGTTTGTTCTCGTTTTGTTATTTATTTTATTTTATTTTTAGTAAATAATTTAACTAATACTGCACACTAAAGGTTGTTAAACCAATATAAACGTAGTGCTAAGCTAAAGCCAGAATTCACCCCCATTAAAACAAACGTAGCTGACAGTAGCGGATGTTGTCGCGGTGGCGCACAGACTTGTGGGTAATGTAAGGTGCAGACTCGGCGTGCCGGAGAGTCTGGTCTGGAGGTGCCTGGTGGAAAAATAGCTTCCGCAGTTCTCGACGAGGGTGAAGTGTGCGCCGTTGTTATCGTTAGCATGTTGAACACTTGTTTGAATCGCGTCTCTCTTGAGTAACAGAAGGTAAAATAAAAAATAAAATAACAGTCCTCAGACGCGAAGACACGTCAGCATGAGTCTGAACGAGCATTCACTGCAGGCGCTGTCCTGGAGGAAACTGTACCTGAGCCGAGCCAAGCTGAAGGCTTCCAGCCGGACATCAGCGCTGCTCTCTGGATTTGCTATGGTAACAATTGTCTCCAAAACTACCCCGTCATTGCTCCACAGATCGGTCAGCTGTTAGACGTTATTTTTTAAACAGGTGTCTTTGCATGGTCAACGTGTCAGATAGAGGTTTTGATTTTTATCTTATTGTTAGTGACTGGAATGAACTTATTATTACTTGTTTATAAATGTGCTATTTTTTACATTTTGTTTTTATTGTACAATTGAACATCAGTGTAGACACAAAGTACTTGTTGTACATGTTATTATTTGATTATATTGTAAGCCTGGCTGGGAGAAGGCCAACATCTTGGTAAAAAGAAAAACTGCTACACATTATGTGAGGGCTCAGATACAAACATTCATGTTGGTCAACGAATTTAAATTTAACTTTAAAAGTCAAGGTTTAAAATAGAGTGCTGCTGTAGCCCATCTGCTACATGGTTGTTTACATTTGGTCTGCATAATGTTGCCTCTCTATCATTTCAAACCAGTCTGGTCATTCTCCTCTGACATAGAGACAGTGATGTGTGAAAATCCTTGTAGATCAACAGTTTCTGAAACAAACAGTCAGTTTCAAAGTCTTAAATCACCTTTCTTCTTCATTCTAATTCTTGCTGGGAACTCCAGCCGGTCACCTTGAGCGTGTCTACACGCCTGAATGCATAAAGCCATTACCATGTCCCTGATAAGATATTTGCATGAACAAGTCGTTGAATGAGTGTACCGAACAAAGTGATGTGTGAGTATATGAAACAACAGATAACTGAATAGGAAACATGCTTGTAATAATAGAAGGGGGAAAAGCAGGAGGCTAGCAACAGAAATGTTTAATGTTTTTCACATTTGATTGTCAGTGAGTCATATTTTGAAATGAGACTTAAATGATTGATGTTTATGATGTGATTTTGTTCCACGTGGCTATAACAGAAAAGAAAGTCTAAAGTTGTTTTCTGTCCCCTCCTTTCCAGGTGGCTATGGTGGAAGTACAGCTGGACAACAGCTATCCTTACCCACCCGCTCTCCTTATTGCCTTCAGTGCCTGCACCACTGTCCTTGTGGCTGTTCATCTGTTTGCTCTGATGGTCAGCACCTGCATCCTGCCCAATATAGAGGCTGTCAGTAATGTCCACAACCTCAACTCTGTGAAGGAGTCTCCACACGAGCGAATGCACCGGCACATCGAACTGGCGTGGGCTTTCTCTACAGTCATTGGTACTTTGCTCTTTTTAGCTGAGGTGGTTCTCCTCTGTTGGGTCAAATTTTTGCCAATCAAGCCCAACAAGTCCAACAATAACACCGTTTCCTCTGGCGTTGCCGCTGCCATTACGTCCACCTCCATCATGGTCCCCTTTGGTTTAGTCTTCATAGTCTTTGCTGTGCATTTCTACCGCTCATTGGTCAGCCACAAGACGGACAGACAGTTCCAAGAGCTGGAGGAGCTTTCTAACCTCACCAGGCTTCAGAACGAGCTGGACAACAGAGGAGACTCTTCCATCTTACAGTCTCCAAGCTCACATTTTCCATAAAGTATGGTGGATTCAACCCAGAAGCCATGGCTTGGCTTCTCTCTTTTTTTTTCTTTTTTTTAACATGGATGAAGATGTATATCTCACATATCTGTGGTTCATTGAGTTTTGTGGAAAAAGTATTTTTTTTGAATGCTTGATCAACTGTGAACTAACAGACCTGCCAAGACGCATGTAATTTAAAATTCATGTCTTAACTGTGATAGTTGGGTGATCTCACATAACAATACAAGGAATCGTGTCTGTTGCTTGCTGCATTTATTTATTTTTGTGAACCACAAGTATTCAACTTTTAACTCCTTGTTCACTGTGCACATGATCTATTGTAGGTGTTCACTGCTTGCTTTTGTAACCCCTGTGTAGACCGTCTCCACAGAGGCCTAAAACTTGAATATTGTTTGAGCAAATTTGCTGACATGTTGTAGCGCACAGACTGTGGTTATGAAATAAACACTTTTTTACAGAAACAGGCTTTCATAGTTTCTGAAGTTACAAAGTATTAAGTCACATCCACAACATTTAAAGTTTATGAAATTATTTATGCAAATAATTCTTTTCTAAAGAATTTTCACTTAACATAACACATATTCCATAATCACATCTCATTGTGGAATAACTTATCTGTATAACACACTTCCCTGTGCTTCATTTTGTAAATTCACAATGAGCAAGCTGCGTTCCTTCATTCACTCTTAAGCAGTGCCATTGGAGTGCTTGTCTATCAAATCAATATTTACTATAACCTAACTTTGGTCTGGATAATAAAACTATTTAGTCACAATACAACATTTTCAAACCAGTTGATAACAGATAATGTCTGAGTTAGAGGAGGTAGACCTGGAGATTCAGCTGGAGATTCATTTGTTAATGTTCAGAAAGCAGAACATTGTGATCTAGCTGGTTGGATGCAGATATTCAGATAAGAAGAGGCGATTGTCCTCTAATTGTGGAAACAAACTAATTAAGTAATCCGTTAAACTCTTAATAGTATCAGAGCTTTCCTAATGAATAATTAAGAGTGGCTTGTTTATCAGCTAACAGCTAATATCAGCTAATATAACAAAGTCTAATAGTTGCCAGTGAATACAATAAAAAATATTTAACATGTACTAAATGTATCATATAAACCGCTTGGTTAGCCTGTGAACGTGTAATTCAGCACCGTTATTTTATTTTATTTTTCTATTTTGATTGGAATGTTAAATCATAAAAGATTGTTCCACAGAAAAATATTTGAGTGTAAATATTTTTGTCTAAATACTGAGATGTTATTTTGTTTGTGCATTGGGTGAAAACTTGCTGTTGATCCTCTTGTTGTTCATCAGTATCGATCAATTCACACTGACCGGGCTTCCTTTAAAACTAACTCTGCATCCACAAGACCTAGCTTGAAAAAGAAGATAGAAGAAGTTTCAATTGTGCTTTTGTTGTACATGGTACCATCATTTAAATAAATAAACCAACCTAGTAGTAGCCACACTCATAATATCATACCTTTGGAATTGGATATTTTGTTGGCATTGGTGCGTTATCCCTCCCACAATCAGTCAGGGTCCCACATTTTGCCACTCCATCCACCCACAATCCTTTATATAGCTGCCCTTTGTCAGAATAGTAGAACTTTCCATCACCGTTCCTCTTGCCATATTGCCAGGCACCTTCATACCAATTCCCATTTGCTTGGACACAAATAAGAAAGTGAAGAGTTTAACCCAGATCCCACCATGCCATAATATCTGTGTTTGATCCAGAAAATGTATTTAAAACAAATAGCTTTACCAAATTGAATAATGCCTTGGCCATGACACTTATCCCTCATCCACTCTCCCTCGTAGATATCCCCATTCTTGTAATAGATTTTTCCCCAGCCACTCCTTTGTCCTTCACTCCACTCCCCCTCATAAACGTCAGAGTTACTGTAGGAGAAGGTCCCTTCACCCTGAGGGGGATAGAAAATAGTGCAAAAATATCACAGAGTAACTACATCATGTGGTCATATGAAAGTATATGTCTGATACATACATGCTTCTTTCCATTTTTCCACGTTCCACAGTACTTTCTGACATATTTGTTTGTTTCTGGCAGTAGTTCACTGTAGGTACCGTATCCGTCATATTTGCCAAATTTCCACTCTCCGTTATAAATGGCACCAGACGTCCTCCAAATCTGAGTTCCCTTCCCTTCCATAAATTTTCAAGCATAAACAATGGATTAAAGGGTAATGAATTAATTAAAAATTTAAAATCAACTATAACCAGGTGTTCAGAAATATGCAAACTGTCAAAAGAAATCTCACCATGTTTCTTGTTGTCCTGCCATTCACCAGTGTATTCATTCCCAGTGGGTGAGTAAACTGTGTGTCGCAGTCCACATTTCTGCGACTTCACGTCCAGCTGTCTTGTCAGTGGTTCATTTTTCTGAGGTGTCTTAATATAAGGCATGGCTGGAGGCAGCAATGAAGCTTTCACCCCAAATGTAAAAAACAAACTCATTTTATAAAGAAAAAGAAAGAAGAAAGAAAAAAAAAACATCAGATCAATAACAATGTGTTTATTTATCAGTTTATTGTTGAACACAATTAAGTTTGTATCTTTTTGTTTAGCATGCACATGATTTATTTTAATGCTCACCACTTCCAATGGAAATGCCTTCTATTAACTTTCACTGAACCGCTGCCAAAACGTGAATATTGACTGAGTTTATTTGCTGGTATGCATATATTTGCTGTATGCTGTATGTCATAGACTATAGATGACAACTATAAAAGGGAAAAACTCTGCATTGCAAGAATCAAATACAGGAATAAATACAACAATAAAAATGTCTAGCATGTGCAGCGTGTGTAATGCAATTCACAGATTTGATAAAAACATAAAATATCCTTGTGTAAACAAAAACACCACACCACATACACTACATGTAAGTTGTAGCATGTCTCGTTGATTTTGAAGATAAGGTAATATAGTGCAGAGACATAAGCAAACTAAACTTTAGTTTGCTGAACATCAGTGTGTAAAGAAAAAAGAAAAGAAACCAAAACATTTTAACATATTAAAGAAATCTAGATATAATACTATACAAACGTGCTAATTAATACTTGGCCATTTTTTTGTGATTTTACTACCCTCTAATTTAAAAAAGAAAAGTGACACTGGTTAGATTTAAATAACATAGCTATAAATAATCCAATGTATAGTGTTACATTTCTATCAACAATATTCAAGCACCAATTCTGCTTTGGGCCCCAGAAAGTCTTGGACCGGCCCTGATATGGTGCAAACAAATGCATGATAAAGTTTAATCAGTTGTTTTCTGACCTGTCTATCTAACAACTCTGTAACTTTGCACCAGGTAGGAAGGAATATCAAACACTTACCCTTTGTGTATTCAAGTCTTAATATGTTGCGACGTAATTAATTAATATAACTTCGTCAAGAAGCGATCCAAGCTAACAGAGTTGACCGGAGTCCTGAGTTGGGTGATCGTTGTATCCTAGCAACGTAGCGCAGTGAAAGCCGAGTAGGTGGAAGTTTTTTTGTTTTGTTTTTTTGAAAATCATTTTTAAACGGATCTATTGTGTCAGACTTAGACACGAGTCGTTTAAATCAGTCATTAAAATATGTATAATACATTTCTATGTGTTTTATTGTAAAGTCTGTCCTGCATACTGTAGTAGTAAGGTTGTGGTGTGCGCGTGCGCAGTGCAGTTAAACGTGAGATTGAACGGTCACTGTGGAGGAGAAGCGGCAGAGCCAGACCGTCCTCTCTCTGTCTCCTCACTACACCGGCTGCTGCAGCACGATGTCCAAACCGAAGTTTCAGACGGAGTGGGAGGAAATTGAAGAGGAATACCAACAACTGCAGGTGATAGTAGACACTGACAGACGAATAGAGCTTCGTCTGTCGTAGATGTTGTGTGTCGTGAATGATGCCACTGACTGTAGTGGCGTGTTTTACTGGAGCTTTCCCATTCGCCATTCATTCTCGACTCAGCCTTAAATCGAGCTAAGATATAAAAGTTAGCAGCACATTTGATGTCACAAGTTATGCTTCACTGGAAGTGTATAACCTGTCACTTTACGGCAGTGTCCTTGTGTTTTAGCTGCTAATCTTAGCAGCAGGTTGCTTGACTTTAATATGGCTAAAAAAAGAAGCTACAGAAACTTAGCTAACCCCGCACACACTGCAGCACTGTGTGGCTCGTGAATGTGAACGACTGCTACAAAAGTTGAATTACTACGCGTGTTAGTTATCGATGCCTTGCTTTTGTAAATTATTTCCTAGACACTGAGTGAACACACCCCCATGCATCATCACTACCGTGCTAGCTCGTTTTAGCTAGCTAGCTAACTTGAAAACATTACCTACATTATTATACATGCATAATAATAATTCAGCTTCAATAATTTATGCCAAAGCACAGTAATATAAGGCGCAAATACAGTAAAGTTAGAGTTAAATACTGCATTTATATTACATTATAAATCACAGTAATGCTGTGTAGGGCAGAGCTACTGTGAAGTTACAGTGAACAGTTTTAAATGCAGTCATTTATTACAAAATAAAACTGTCACTTACTGTGAAAGTACAGTATCATGACACAGTAATTAATTGCTGCAAATAATCACGCATTAAAAAGTAGCCTTTAATATGCAGGCAAAGTACAGTCAAATATTTTCGGTTAAAAACCAAGAAATGTTTTGGCAAATGACTCACTTTGATTGTATGCATGTTAATTAATGCATTTACTCAAAAATCACACGTAAAAGGCAAGGGCTAGGTAAAAAATATATCATTGTCCCTCCTCATGCAATGCAATAATTTATATTTTAATAAATGAATGCGCTCTAAAGTAAACAGTTCCTCTCTATTGTGATATTATGGGTATCATGGACCATGCATCACGTATCATGTCATGATTCCACACCTACAAAAGTCTGGTAACAGTAAATTTGTTTGGTGAGAGTGAATTGTTGTTCGTCTCTGTATATGGCTCTGTGATGTACTGGTGACCTGTCCAGGATGTACCATGCTCGTCACCCTATGTCAGCTGGGATTGGTGGTAGCTTTCCCTGTGTTCCTCATGTGGAGGATAAAGAGGTAGAAAATGGATGGATGAACCTCCTTAAAAGTCTTCCACAACCCAGGATCTGGGAATGACTGCAAACATAGAATGAAGGAGAGAAAAACAATTAAAGTATTAATATAGCATGAAGAAAACATTACACCCTAAAAGCGCTGAAAATTATTGAAAGGTAAAATTCAGACACAGAGTCCTATAAAAGCACACTTGTCCTTTTATAGAAAAAAAGAAGGAATTTTTACAGGGGAGAATAAGCTTGCCAAATAGATCTCAGGTGACTGTTCCAGAGAGCGGGTGCTTGAACTGAAAATGGTGTTAGAAGATCAGCAATATATTTAGCTGCAATTCTGGATGGGGCTATAAAGTCTTTAAATGAATTCTAAAACTTGTTGGAAGTCAGGGTAGAAGTAATGTGTTCCTTCTGTTGGTTTAAGCATGTGAGGAGAGAGCATTGCCGTCGTCAAACATGAGGAAATTGAGGCAGGGATAATGATGTCAAAGTTTGTCCTGATATGAATGAAGGCGTCGTAAACATGAACTGTGCTACCACCGTCTCTCCTCATAAACCTGAGACATGGATGAGTGATTCAAACCTCAAAACCTAACAAATCTGGAGCTGCTCCACAGGGAAGCACAATGAAGCTGCTAAGCAACTGTCGTGGGATTTTCTTCAGTGAAGCTCACATTTCCTGTATAACCGTCTTCAGTTTTCCCACCCACTCTACATACATACCTTATCTTACCATTTGTGCTTTTCCATATTCAAGTTCAAAACTCTAGGCTGTGGATTTGATGAGATTCAAACTGTTGTTTGATTGACCTTTAGTAAACCCTGTTTGCAGAAGGCTGTGCACATGTTGACATTACTGATGAGGGGAAAAAAACTGTCATGTGATACACCTACAGTACCATTGAAAGCACAGTGACCAGTGTGGTGTCCCATCGTTTGCTTCTCCTTTGAAAGGTCAGGAGGATCTGCTTCGAACCGTAGTAAAAAAGGACACAGGAGATGATATTTTATTTCAAGTTCAGACTGCTTCTTCATTTTGACACAACTAACTAAGACTGACCTCCGATTTGTATTTTTTTATCCTTGACGTTCATACTCTGATCTCATCTACCGGTAGATGTGACCAAAACTTTTAAGTCGAGTGTGGAAAATGTGGTTTTGCTTAACCAGCATAAATGCGTGCAAACCAGGCGTTGTATTTCATCACATTAGAGTCATGGACTGTTTGCACTGAGACAGAAGGATGAAACGAGATTTCACAGCAGGAAGTGTTTACATCTCCACTGAACAGAGACTCTTTTCACTGTTCTCCACTGAGAATGTGTTAAACTTGGCAAAGGTTTTATTGAGCTTACGCCACAATCTCTCAAAAGTAATTTTAGTAGAATGTGACAAATTGATCTTATCCTGTGATAATTTTAGCAGCAGTACAGCAGACATTCCTGCACTTTCAAATTGTATTTGTTCATTTTTGCATGCGTTTCATCCCCAGGAAACTCACAAAGTATACAGACAAAAGCTCGAGGAGCTCACCAATCTTCAGACAACATGCAGCAGCGCCATCAGTAAACAGAGAAAATGCCTGAAAGACCTGAGGCACAGCTTATCCAAGTACGTATTCTCTTGATCAGTGACATGAAACACCACATTTTTCACTTTCAGAGTATATTTGCTATAGAGCTGCAACAATTATTCAATTATTAATCATTTACTAAATGAATCATCAACTATTTTCTAGTTTTCTGGTTTTTCAGCTTCTTAAATGTGAAGATTTTGTGGTTCTTTGCTTCATATAACAAAGAAATCATTAAAACTGAATAAAACAACTACTCGATTAATTGAGAAAATCGTTAGTTATCTTGTAGCTCTAATTTGCCATGTGATGAAAAACCTATTTCCACTGGACCCACATGATGATCATCATGCATTGTTGCCTTTAAGGCACATGTTGTGGACGTGTCAGCATGATGGTTGATATTTTATCTCCACTTTAAAAAATGTTTTGCAGTAAATTCAACAGGATGAGGAAACAGTTTATGATCACACAAAATCTCGCCATATTAAAACAAACCCCAAGTCAAGGCGGAGTTATTGGATTTCTTCAGCTCAGCTGAACAACATGTTTACTCAGCAAATAAACGTTTGGCCAGTTTTTATTTCATTGCTGTTGTTTGTGGACATTTTATTTTAGTTATTTCAGGTAAATTGCAAACTTTACACAGAATCATTATCACTTGTTTGTGGTAACATATCTTGTAACACATCTTGTAACATATCATGGTATGGTTGAAAGCTGTGAAAAGATGCCTCAGAGTCAGGTCTTTAAATCCATCCAGTGAACTCATTTTAATCTGCTCTCAATCTGTTTTTCTGGATTTTAATACATTTTTATGTCTGGATTCTCATAGATTTTATGGATTTAATTGATGGATATTCTAACTGGTGGCACTAACTGGTTTTGTTTTCATTGACTGCCCTGCTGGTTTGACAAGTTGTCTTTTCTATTTCCTTGATATTTCCTGTATCTGTAATATACAGTGATGTTGCTTGTTTTCACTTGTAGTGGTTTTAAAAAGTACGGTATAATTAAAGACCAATCATTAGCATAATCATACTCAATCTTATGAGACGGAGTGTTCCGGAATTCTTCCTCTTGTTTACTTTTTCACTCACCAACATTGTGTCTTGTCTACAGATATGCAAAAACGTGTGAGGAGAATGATTTGAAGCTGGTGACAGACATCCAAACTCAAATGAAAGACAAGGAAAATGTATTCTTTGATATGGAAGCGTATTTGCCAAAGAGAAATGGGTCAGTTCATTTCTATGTCGCCTGTTTTATCAATGTCAGCTGTGACTTTAAGTCCTTTTATAATTATGTTTTTGCTCTCTTGTTGTTTCCAGACTCTACCTGAATTTGGTCCTGGGCAATGTGAATGTAACGCTCCTCAGTAACCAAGCAAAGTATGTGAAGTATTTTTGCCTCAGGACAACAATGTAGACTGGATTTGTGTGTATTTGTTGCATATTTTACCGGTGTTCTCTGTTTTCTTCTCACAGATTTGCCTACAAAGACGAGTATGAGAAATTTAAGCTTTACATGACGATAATACTGATGTTTGGAGCCATAACCTGCCTCTTCTTTCTCAACTATCGGTGAGCAAATCTTTCTGCCTAAAGCAGTTTTGTAATTAATGTTTGCACTTTTAAAGTGAGGCTCACTGTTTTATTTCCCCTGGTTTGTATAGTGTCACTGATGAAATCTTCAATTTTCTGCTCGTGTGGTACTACTGCACTTTGACCATAAGGGAAAGCATCCTCATGAGCAATGGCTCCAGGTGTGTTGCGACACTGTCGTTATTAGTTGTTTTCTTCTTCTGTGTCTTTTGTAAAAGCAAATTCATCCTTTATTATTATTATTTAGTTGCTAAATACTGAACAATTTCAATGTGCATCACAGTAGAAAGTCCCAGCAATAAGTAAATCATGGTGTATTGTCATTATCGTTACAGAATATTTTTATAATTATCACAACAATATAGTTAATTGTGGTTATTTCGGTCAGGATAATGGTGATATTACATTTTCATATTTCATATTCTACAGTGTTTGTTGTTATTTCTATTTCATAATTTAATCTCCTCACATTCTTTCAGGATCAAAGGTTGGTGGGTGTCCCATCATTATGTATCCACCTTCCTGTCAGGTGTAATGCTTACCTGGTGAGTCTGCTTTGATTCCACAGATTACTCAAATGCTGAAGCAGGGACGGCTGCTGTGTATTAATTCAATGCTGTGTATCGTCTTACAGGCCAGAGGGACCCATGTATCAGATGTTCAGAAGCCAGTTTCTTGCTTTCTCCATTTATCAGAGTAAGAATTTTTCAGTCTGTTTTACATATGTGGATCAAAGAGTACAGAGGTGATGATATTGTGTATTTCTTGACTAGTTTGATAAAGATTGTATCCTTTAAACAGCAGCAGCAGCAGTAACCTTGTGATTTTTAGAGAGCCTTGTGTTTTTGTTGCTGTTGATGACTTTGGTTGCGTGTAGCCTGATTCTGAGGTCAAGTTCACACACGTTCTGTCCTTCTGCGTGGTGCTTAAATGCTTATGGTTGATCACTGCTTTTAGACACCAGCTATAGGAGTACTGTTACAGTTGCATTGTTTTCACATGATGCATATTTTATTTACTAGTTGGCTAAATAACTAGCAGAATGATTTTTAATAATTAATTAATCTGCCAGTTAATTGATAGATTAATCAATAAACTTATTTCAGATTTCCTCCATGTTCTGGATAATAGTTCAAACCTCCAAATATTCAATTATCTGATAAGAAGAACCTCTAACTTTGACAAGTAATCAATCATTGACTCTTTTTTTTTTTAACATTTATCTTCTACTTGATTGTACCACGAGGGAACAAGTACATCATTAACTCAACAGTCATTAAAATAAGTATCCCGCAATTGAGATGCAAAGACATGTGTCAGATACTATCTCACAGTCTGCGAAGGCAGGAGCAAGTCCAGGACAAGATCACCCCGCAACACCGCTTTTGTTACGTGACAGTGAAAAGTCCATGACAGGCCTTTTTTTTATAACGTGTATTTAAGCTGCAGGATGACACAGCAATCTTTGGTAGTCGACACTAAATGTTTACACGGGCAGTTAGGTGTAAGGATGTAAGATAAATAGAGATGTCATTAATTTAGGATGTGATGTGTAAAATTTAGTTGAAATGGCAAATTGGAGATTAAATAATTATATATTTTAATGTTATTGTAACATTGTTATGTTATTGTTATATACTGTATATATATGCTTCCAATCGCCAATTTTTAACACTGTTTTTTTTGCAATGGACAATTTAAACATACTTTGTGTTTTAATCTAAGGTTACATAGGTTTTCCAACACTATTTTTTTTTACCTTTCTGATATAATTTCTAATGTATAATCAAAATATAATTGAATATTCATGCCCATTCTTAATTGTAGATGCTTTTTTTTTCTGTAAATTACCGCCTCACCAGAATAGAGAAGTGAGGTCACGTCCTGGCGGTTTACAGCCACTGCTTCAGTTTATCCCATGTAGACTCGCAGTGTGACAGCTAATGTGAGGAGACCTCACCTGACGAGTCACTCTTCATCGAGATAGTGTGGATACTGTTTTTTTGTGTGTGAGTGTGTCAGGCTTATGTTGTCCTAGTTTATATGTTTGTTTTTTTTACTCTTTTTCTTTTGTGGAAAGTAGATGTCACAATTGAATGACATAAACCTGTTTTAATGTGTATTTATTCAATACCATGTTACCATGGCATTGGGTCATGTTTTGTGTCTGTTAACGCAGGGAATTCTGAACAAAAACATGACTTTAAAAAGTCAAATTTGGATGTTTTCACCAAATTGTTCAGCCCTTGTGTAAAGTAACTGGTGTTAATCTGACGATGGTGATTGAGATAGATGTGTGTTTTTTTTTTTATCAATTCTTCCTGCAGGTTTTGTTCAGTTCCTCCAGTATTACTACCAGAGCGGCTGCTTATACCGACTGCGGGCTCTGGGGGAGAGAAATCAGCTGGACCTCACTGTGGGTAAGTTGGGGGGGCTATTTTTGGCGGAAGTCATTTTAATCATTTGAACTCAGCCATCTGGAACAGCAGGGGGGAAAATAGGGTAAAGGTGAGAGACGGAGGCGGTTGTTAATGTCGGTGACGACACGGTAACTTGAGTAAAAGGCCGCGGTAATTTTGCTGCTCAAACATCAACGAGGAGGATACAGGAATCACATTGTCCCAACACCGGTGTTCTTTGTTCTGTGTCTCCGCAGAGGGATTTCAGTCCTGGATGTGGAGAGGCCTCACGTTTCTTTTGCCATTCCTCTTTTTTGGCCACGTAAGTCAAAACACAACGTTTGTTTTCAAAAATTGAGCTGCAGCCTTTTTGCCTTCTTCCGTTCATTTAGTATCTGTGTGAATATTATAAAATGCCTCTGTCTGAAGAGCATGTAGTTCAGCAAATATGATAATTAGGTTCAGACTGCAGACAAATCTGTTTACATGAGATTTTGTTTTAGGCCGACTATTAATTAAAACTGATCGAATTGGATTAGTGTGTCCTATCTGCATGGTTTGCTTTGGTAATGACGTTTGGTTTGCTTTGGTAGAGACGTTAATGCGGCTTTCAAACACGGATGCAGAGAAATATTTAGGTTTATCATCTTCTCTCTTTCAAGTTTTGTTGCAGAACTGGATGTTTCTGGTTTGATGGAAGATCCTGGTCAGATTTTTAAAACCAATCTGTATATGCAAAAAAAAAACAGATTTGTTGTGGCAGTCTGAACAAGATGTGGATCAAACACTGTGGGACAACATAATGAAAGATAAAACCACTTGTTCCTTTGCAGTTTTGGCAGCTGTACAACTCAGTGACCCTGTTTCGCTTGGCAGGACACGACGACTGTAAGGAGTGGCAGGTAAGGATCGAAGTGCTATGTGATCCATTACTCTATTGTCAAGAATAGAATAGCTTTTATTTATTTAAGCACATTTTGTGGGCACATTTAATAAGGGTGACACTATTAGTTGGCCCCAAAGATGTGCAGCCAGTCTTTCTTAAACTAACCACTGTTCCTGACTATTTTTATCTCCTTGCTTCGTCTTGTCTTGAAATCTCTTTCAGGTATTTATGTTGGCACTGACATTTCTCGTCCTCTTCCTGGGGAATTTTCTCACCACGGTCAAAGTCGTCCATCACAAAATTCAGAAGAACCAGGAAAAGGTACAAAAGACGGACTGAGACCTAAACTCAACGAGACGCCTCAGATTCGTCAACGGCCAGTAACTTTGAAGCAACACGCACAAACAATCGCTCGTGAGACTGACCGCGGTGCCCGGGAAAAAGACAAAGCTGAAACCACTGTTTCTCTCAGGCTTTGATTACAGCGGCGGTGTCCCACCAGAGTATCCAGTGAACAAGCTTTTGCTTTCTAATGACTCTTTGTTGCTGTCGTTGCTGCTCAAGTCAATTTCAGCGCAAAGCGTAGTTCACCTTTTTTGTAGATGAACAGCTTTGCCGCTTATGTTCTGTGTATCAAATAGGTGAGTGGAAAGAATGCGTCTCATTCAGGTGTTTGCGTCGGTGCATGAGTCTGTGTGTCTGTGCGAGAACCTCTGTGTCAAATCATATGCAACTGAAGGGGAGTGGGTAGCATCGAGTTACAGAACAGGAATTTACAGACGGGACAACTTAAAGGGGCCATCGGAGCAGCTTCTGTCTGCCATTTTCCAAGTAGATATTCATTCTTGTGTTGTTTTTTATGACTGTGGCATAGGAGAGTGTTGGCTTAAATCTACTAGGTGTCCCTCTGTGCTGAAATCTGGTGACTGCCAGGGCCAAAGCTTATGCTTTACATTACTTTACATGAATTACAGGAGTCAGTGACCCCTCCTGGTCTAAGGATGGATTGTCTTATTTACCTTTAATTTGTCGCCCGTCTGTAGTTTGCCTCTCTGTCATGTACATACTTCATACTTCTGTGAAGTAGAAACAGTCAAACTGCCACTGGCACAAACATTTCTTTCTTAATTCATTTCCTAACGTAAAAGTAAAGTTCTCAACTATCATTTGTGCCGTTTCACAGCTAACCAGTATTTTTTTTGTCAGTAGTCAGTCTTTTAACTTTAAATCTTCATACTTGACAAATGGTAACCAAGGTTCAGACCCTGTTCAGACCTGGTATTATCATATGTCCTGAGTGATCCAATCACATGCAGATCTGGGTGTTCCCAATGTGTTGTTCTCAGATTTGATCACAATCTGTTTCTTCTCAGCTGACGTCCTCTGACCTGATGAAGTGCTATGTTGTTGTTGTTTTTAACACTAATCAAGTAATTTATTTAACACACTATTAACAACATAGGCTAAAGTGGACGGATGTGACAGTCGCACTTGTTCAAACATCATTTTGTTCCTCACAAATGGACATGATTGTCATCATTGTCGGTTAACGGAAGCCAGATCAGATCTCAGCTGTGGTCACAGGAGATGTATCATCAAGGTCACATTAACGCGCCGGGTGTGAACCGTGTCTGCATGTGTTCGGGTTTCACTGAGGACGGATGTTAGGACATTTCTTGTCGTGTGATTAATGTTTTCCAGGCTGGAGTTCCAGCTGGAGGCTGCTGTTTGTGTCGGGACTACCAGGTTAATGCTAACAGTTATTCCCTTCAGGCAGAATTTACATACGTTTATATTTGCATCCTGTGAACTTGCCTATCTGGCTCCGCCACTCGCATAAACACTGGTGTTACTGTCGTCCACTATCATGGTCAATAATGTGGCCCTACAAGCTTGTTCATATACTCTGTTCTGCTGTTGCAGAAGTGTATTACGATGCTTTACGATGCTGCTGTTAGCACTTGTACTGTGAGACCATGTTACACAATAATGATTACTAATGTGCTGGATTATTATTACTATTATTTTCTAATTCTGATCAATATACCAATTTAAATATGTTAAATGATCAAAGATACTGAGGGCATTGTTCTGTTTTGCTGTTGTTTGGTCTGGTTCACATTTCATCCTTGTTTATGTTCTTTGGTGGGGGTGTGGGGGGGAGTCGAGTGGGTTCAGTTAAACAGCTGTACTGTAGTGGTGTCGGGTCTCTGTTTTTCCCCTCTAGTCAACGATGATGGTGGCACTAGGTTTGTCATTTTTCTCCCATCGAGAGAGGGCTGCAGAATTCACGTATCACATTTATTGAAGCACGAGTCACAAACCACAGATGTAACATTTGATGTGAGCGCTGCCAGAATGCACATAACACATTTAAGACCCCCACCCCTCTCTCGTTGATCATGTAGCCATAAAACATCTTTCATCTTCAAGTTTGTAATTGGTGCCTGAGAGACGGTTGACAAATTCTCTGTACATTGTTGTAAAAAGTATTAAAAAAAAAAATGAACATGCAATTCAAATATTTTTTTTCTGTGTATTTTGTGCACCGAGACACGGAGGTCGTTGAATTTATTTGACAGTGATGCATTCAGGTTTTTACAACACTAGTGGGCACTGTTGGTAAAGATAAGAGCCCTCTGCTTCAGTTGACAAAACAGTTTTATCATTTGTTTTACTGTAAATGATCTAACCTTGTAGGGTGTTAACACGTTGTTACTTCTTCTCAAGCCTGAACAAGCTACAGTGCCGTTGTTATTGAATCTCGGTGTATTTGCTTTCTGCCAGCAGATTTTAAACCATATTATCAGACATTTAAACGCCGGCTGTAAAAGCCACAGGAAAACCCATGTTGACATAACACGAGGGAACTGTTCGGCTCCTCTAATAAATACATATCGGTTTGCAAATAGTGCAATGTTTAATCTTTTTAAAAAAAAATTAAAACAAGATTTAGAAAACATTTTCCCATAGAAAAGTTAACACATTCACCCAAGGAGTTTCAAGTTGTGTATAACACTATATCTCCATTCTGCAATGTCTTGCAAAACCGATTTTCCTGTTGCATCATTAGTCCTCCTTTCATTTGACAGCAAAAGGAAAACACTGTCATGATTCAGTGAGGCCCAAACATCCTGGGACATTACCTGAACATCCAAACTCTCTTAACACAAAATTAGACGGCCTTAGGTGCTCATCTTTGACCTCAGAGAACTACACAATTCCTCTTCCTCTTACACATCTTCTGTTTCCGACAGAAGGCCAGGGCCATCTTGGTGGCCTCTCTGAAAATGTCTTCTACGTTCTCCTGATACTTCGCCGAACACTCGAGGTAGAGCTCTGCTTTCATGTGCTGCCGGGTCTCCTCGGCCTGTATCCAACACCCAAAATAATGAGACTGTTAAACTGTGCAGAAGCTGCTTCCTCTAACCTCAAGTCAAAGGCCAGTAAATGAATGCATGCACACTGTGCGAGGCCTCACCTGTGCGTACGTAATGGGACTCAGATTCAAGGCCTTCAGTTTCCTCGTACACTCCCTGTCCTTCCTGAGGTCAGTCTTGCAGCCAATCAGGATGACCGGTATGTCCTGACAGAAATGCTTCACCTCTGGGTACCACTGTGATTTAAACAACAACAACAACAACAACAACAACAACACTGCATTATTAATACAAGGATTAGATTCAATGATTGTATGAAGAGAAAGTGTTGCAGTGCAGTGTTCGGTTTCTTGCATGCGCAAGGTCAATGTCCACGACCGCACGAGTTAATCATAGTTAAAAGAATGCAGACGACACCAGACCCTAACAATCATTGACAAAGTCAATTTGAACAGCAAAACCCTGAAACTGCCTTTGACCGCGCTGACATTGTTCTTTATCTGCATGTGAAACTTTGTGTGTGTGTTTTTGTCTACGCGCCGCAGAAGTGATTACCTTTATCATGACGTTCTCAAAGCTGGTGGGGTTGGTCACATCAAAGCAGACGATGACCAGATTGGCCTCTTGGTAAGAGAGTGGCCGGAGTCTGTCGTAGTCCTCCTGTCCTAAAACAAAAGAGAAAGAAAGAAAGGTGTAACCTTTGTGTTCAATGACGGATAGAAAGACAACGACTCAAAAAAATACTACATATGTTACTGTGAAGACGTTTAAAACCACATCCTGGCTTCGGCTTCCTTATCCGCTGGTGTAAGCTGCTGCAGCATTATAGAAGATAAGTTGACATTTTGGTCTTTCCTGAAAATGAAATGACTTCAGCTTGTCACTTCACAACAAACAATTCAGTCTTTATGTTCCATAGAGGTACAGCAAAACAAATGGGATACGTTTGGTATGTAAAAATAGTTGACATTGAATATAAGACCACATATCCTATTTACCAAATATCAACACACGCAGAGATTATATTTGATAAATGCATAAAGTCAAGCATCATGAGAGGTGACATGAACTTTCAGTGCAGGTTTCTTCACCAAAAGCTTGTGATTAGTGAGAAACAACTTGTCAGTTCCTTAAAAAAAAAGGACTGTGATGACGCTCTGGTGTGACTGTCAAACCTTTACCACTTCCTCTGTGTCGCTCAGTGTCGGAATAAACCAGACACACTGTTGGCATTGCTTACATATCTAAGAAGATACTGCTTATCACTATAAAGTAATTCCTCCCAACTCTGTCAGTGTGTGCTTCTTTATCAGTTTCGGTTACACTTCTGTGTGCTTGGATGTTCAAAACCCTGTCTTTTCACATAAATTCAATATATGCCACACTGAGACACTGATTTGCCGATCTTAAACCCACAGCACAGGTGACTTTGAATTGAAAGACTTACCAGCTGTGTCGTACAGCTTGAGAAGTATCTCTTTTCCTCCGAGAGAGATTGTGGTGGAGTATTTTTCAAACACTGATGGTGCATATTTCTGTTTTCGACACCCAGGGAAGAGACAGGAGAAACATGTTTATTTCATTGTACAGTTATATACTCACTCAGTCTGTTATATGTGTCAAATTTCTTCCTAATAACATGACATTCTTTCACATTTATCCTCAGAAACTGTGATATATAATATAAAGAAATGAGGTACATTAGAAGGCAATGAAGCTCCTCTTACCTCTGGAAAATCTCCTTTCGCATACACCATCAAGAGAGATGTTTTCCCGCATCCTCCATCACCAACAATCACAATTTTGAGTTCTTCTACCTTCTTCTTTGGGGGACCAGTACCAGCAACGGCCCCATTTTGTGTCATTTTGCCTCCAAACAGTCACAGAGATGCCAGCCAGAACAGGACTGATGATAATTGTTTTTCCCCCCACGTTTAGGTCAAATACATGTTGAAACCCTATATTTGGAAAAGCTGAGATGGTTCTCAGGCAGTGAGCTGAGAGAGGAACAGACAAGTCTCATGTTTTACCAGGTAGCTGCTCATCACTTCCTGTTCCTGTCACATCAAAGCACTTTCCAGTTGACCCCCCCTGCACGCTTTCCTCCTGCACTGTTGCCGGTCTTCTTAGAGAAGCAGCATCTCTGGGTATGAGTATCTGCAGCCGCAACAGCAGCGAGCGAGACTGCACATGTGGATTATCTGAGTGTGGCTGAAGCTACTTCCTCTATGAATGCCTTCTCTCTCTTTTCTTTTTTTCATTTAATGGGTGGTTACTCGAGGTGAAGCTCTACCTCCATCCACAGGGGTGTGCATGATAAAAACAATGGAAATGCCAAGGATGAGTCAGCGAGTTGGGCTGACGAGATCATTAATCAGATCTCTTTACTGTTAAGTGTTAAGTCTGGTGGAGGCTCTGGTGACAGTGAATGGGACTGAATGCTGCTTTTGATACAACAACATTGTGACTGGTGGGATCTTCTCTCAGACACAAGCACAGGTAAAACCATCAGCCCCTCCTCTTCCTCTCAGATGAAGCTCTTTTCATATCCTTCTAATATTCTACTGTGTACCAAGCACATGCCAGTTTGACCAAATGTGGTTATTTCATTGCATCTTCATGGGAAAAACTCCTTTGAGTGGAATCCACCAAATAATAGAACAGGACAAATGTAATTATAGGATTTAAACTGATTAAATTCATCGCATTGGAAAGAGTATCCAAGCATAGAGTTATCAGATTAGGAAATGGTACACTTCATCTGATTAATGTTTATCTGTTGTTGTTGGGGTTTTTTTTATCCATGTGATTATTTTTAGGCATCGTTACTGTACAAGGACGATGTCATGCGTCAAAGCAGTGACATCACAAGTTGGGCGTCAGGACAAACTGTTCGCTCTCTCTCTCTCTCTCTCTCTCTCTCTCTAACACACACACACACATCCCAGGGTGTAATGTATCCAATGAAAATGACTTAAAGTGACTGAGTTGGAGAGAACATTGTGAGAAATTGCACGGTGTCTCTTATTTACACTGCAACACATTCTTTTTTTCAAATGGGACTCCGATGGGAGACGAAGGTGAGGTAGTGACCAATAACTTCAAAGATTCACATTCAACACTGCGTTGTTTTGACAGTAACTGTGTATCGAATGATATCCATGCAATAAAATGACATTTTGAACAAGTCTGTAGGTCACCATGGGTGTCAGGAGAGAGCAGTTGAGTGTGGATGTAAGAATGGTTTCTTCTCTAATGGATCATCATCCGTCATTATGCATATGAGTAAATTCTAACACACTATTAACAATTTTTGGAGGTTACATTTGACTTGTTTGGTTAAGGATGGATGTAGTTATAGGTGATGGGGTGGGAGTGTATACATTTTTTTGGAGAAAGCTGTCTCTTTAAGGGGAGATGTTGTCTCTGCCTTTAGCCTATTTTAAGCAAACACACACACACAAGTAACTATTCCTGAAAACACTTGCACTTGTACAACCAGATGATCCTATCACCTTGTCGAGGCATGTTGCAGGACAACATGCCGTGACAAGGCAGGACAACATTGTCTCACTGTCAATGTTAAGAGTGGTTTCCAGTGTTGCAAGACAGATTGGGTTACTGTTTTAAACCTATAAGGCCTACAATCATTTAAGGTTAGTACATTCACCATGAAATTAGAACCACAAACTGCTTCAGTTTCCACAACAAAACAAAAGGAAATTGGCATGTAATCTATTTATTTAAACACCTTTAAAAACACATACAAAACATAGGTATGCCCAGTGAAAAAGAAAACAAACTAAAAACACAAACCATTACACTAACATGCAAACAGAGAGCTACAAAGATGAGAGGGGGGGAAAAAACAATTAGCTTCAATTATAATAAGTACAATACCACCATTTTGAAGAGTCCTGGAATAAGCAATTCAAAAAGCTTCAAAGAGCTGAAGATTGATTCAGGGAACAATCCATCAGAATAAAAGCCTGCTCATACAAAGACAGAGAGAAAGGGAGAGAGAGAGAGAGAGAGAGAAACTGCACTGCCTGTTTTTCTGCCTCCAGAAAACAGCTACACACCTCCTTTAAACGTAGGGTACTGCACATTATATAGCTATGTAAAAACCCTGTATAATAGTAAAAAAATGAGTGCTTTTTTGACTCACAAGGTGAAACTGGCAGCCTGAAATATGAATATCTCTATGAAGGTTATTAAATTGTCCTTTAGGGTGTACAAAATGTCCACACACGTAAAAGCCCCATGCTCAGTAAGTGGATAAACAAGAACAATTGTCAAAAAAAAGTAGTTAGTCATTCGCCCTTCAGAGAGACAGCTGTCCAGAGAGAAGAGGCCAATCTTCAGTGTGGAATATTCCAGACTGTCAGCAGCGCGCAAAACTGAAAGGCGCAACCCACCGGGGAGGAGTTCTTCCTTTCCCCCCCTCCCCCCTTTTCTCTAACAAAGCTCTATAAATATCACTATTATCGGATTCACACAGAGCCCCCCCCACACACACACCTGATATCACATGTTCACCTTTGCAACACAAACAACATTTGATCGCCACTGAACTGAATAAGCGTACGTAAAGTGATGATCTAATAAGGAAGGATTGAGAGAGGGAGAGAGAGGGAGTGGGGGAGGAGCAGGAGGAGCGGTGTTTACAGCCTCGTGACCTGCAAATGGAGGAATTTGCACATTAGGCAAACCGGAGCTGGAAAGAAGAACAGGACCAACAGGCCTCACCAAACAAAAACGACTACAACGACCTTCTGTGTCCTGGAACGCACTGTGCACACGCTCACACACATACACAAACACAACGCAACACCGCGCGTAAAAGGCACCATGTTGTGGATATCCCCACACACACACACACACACACACACCCCGACTCATTCCAGCTCCTTCCCCCGAGCAAATGGTCGAAAAACATCTCGTGTGTTTGTTTTATCTGGCCTTCAGCATTTCAAAGCAGTCGGAAAACGGTGATCCGTCGTTTTTTTAAGCCTGGACACAGAGACAGGGGGAGAGGGGATGGCGTAGCAGCCTGAAGCAGCCACACTGATTAGTTTCACCCAGATACACATCTACAGGGCGTCTGCGGCAGCTGGTGCAGAGGATTCCTGATGACCTTATATGGCAGTTTGGGGGAAGGTGCCGCGCGCTCCGGCTCCCATGGCAACCGTCCAGAGCTCTCGGATTACTGCCGTTGCCAGGGCGAGTCAACACAGCAACCCGGCAGCCTGAAAGCCCTTACCGACGTTTCCTTCCTTAAAAAGGCACCCCCCTCCTATGAATTCTCATTATTATGTTTTTTTCTGAAGTAAAACACACCCTTAGCGAGAATAAATACGCATATGTGCTGTTTAATCGCTCAGTATCAACAAGAAACGTCCTCACAGCCCGAGATAATCTCCCTCTCTCGCTCTCCCTCTCCCCCCGGAGTGAAAGAGCCTCACCCAGTTATGGCGCAGCAACATTTCCACAGCACAGTGCTCTCCTTTGTCTGCAAAGAAGCCATTTTGAGACAGAGAAGAGCAGAGAAACCATTGACAAAGTGTAGCCTACACTTCACCCAAAAGGTGTCTGCGGACAAAAGGGAAGCAGTGAAATTATACGAGAGTTCTCTTTGTAAGATTTCCTTTTTGCTCGTTTAATCCGTGGATTTCATGGTTTGAATGCCAACTGTAAGTTTTCAAGTTACATCAATTAAAAATAAATATTGGTTGTTGTTGCTTTTTTAAAAAAGTAAATATTTAATAATGATGACGTTTGAATCACAATTTATGACATTTTTATGCTGTCTGTCCTCCGCAAGAATATACTTACATGAAGACACATTTAAGTGAAAATAGTCTTTTTTTTAAAAAAACAAAGAAAAATCCATTACCTCTCAAAACAACATTTCCTTGTGGTTTAAATGTGATGTAGCTGAGTAAGAAATGTCGAGGTTATACTTGACTGCAATCCTGTCCTCAAGGAGGGAGAGAGAGAGAGAGAGAGGGGAGATGATGGTTTTGCATATTGCCCACACAGATGATGCTTGAAGATGCATATTCGCTGAAAGAGAAGCACATGCCTGCCACTGATATATATATAAAAAAAAGTTGTCAAAAAGAGATCTTCTCGTGCTAATGGATTCCTTCCTTTTCAGGAAACGCTCTCCCGCCCCATTATTAACGCCGATATTATTAAAGGATCCGAAGATGGAGCTGAAAACATCCCTTCCCCTGCGTTTAGGCCTGTTAACTGCATTTCACCAAAGTGCTGAGGTAAATATTTCCACCATGAAAGTTTCGCCTCCATCTGTTTCCTATTATGTTTGACAGACTACTCTTACATGGCTGTGTACTGTAAAAGAGTCTAAAGAGAATGGGCTTGATGTCTGAAAGGGAAATCAAATATGCCCTTTTAAGTGAGGTCAAGCCGTCATTTGCACCTCGGACACATTTGCTTCGTTTAAAATGGACAGCTCAGACCCTAACCCGTGCTTGAAGTAGTCTCCACACTTCCAGGTAGGGGACAACTCAAGCCACCAGGATGATAAGTGTTGCTGTAGTGAGAGGAAAGTTAAGAAAAAAAAAAAAAGAAGTAATTAATCAAACAGAGGAATTATCAATCAACAGTTAAAACAGCATAATTAGAAGTATTTTTTTTGCAAAAGGGCCATTACTTATCCTAGGCCTGCTGTCTGTCATCCTGAGGAAGAGTGGTGCAATTTAAAGTTCATAGGTTGTATATTTATATGATAGCATGCCAGTGAATGTGGTATTTATCTGTCTATGAAGTTGGTTGGCACACATTTAATAAAATCAAATTGAGATACAATGACAGGAAAAAACAAACTTTAATCACAAGAACTGCATGCCTTACATTCACATTAATAAATCAAAGCTGTTAAATTGATATAAAAGAGTGTAACTTACTCCTACAAGGCCATAAGTGCAATGCCAACAGTCAGCCATTACACAATTTGCCACTTTGACTGTGTTTGTTGTTCTAATCTCAAGTCTCCAAAACCATTAAGCTGTTTATTCAAAACATTTGGTTTTTCTTTTCACATAAATACTATTATATATGGGTGTGCCATGACCTAGTTAAGACAAAGATGGATTCCACAGGCAAGAGGAGAAAAAAAGGCTCAAAATGTCACAGGGTATTGCATCCAGTACTTTCTCTCTCTTCCTTCTTCTCAATCCTTTCAAAGGAGGAATCATAGTTTTATCATAGTCCGTGGTGAGAGATGAGGAAATCAAGTGTAAGATCCCTTTTTGGAACAAAGGAAACCCATATAGGCCATTGAGTCCTGTGTTTTTTTAGGTGAGTAAAATGGCTGCCGAGAGCGCTCTGCCCCCTCTCTCTGCTCTCTGTTGAAGGACTCCTGAGCCGTGCCTCTAATAGCAGACAGCTCCTCCGCTGCTGCACTCTGATTGGCCCGTCGAACCACCGCTGTTAACCAGCCAATTGCTCGAGCACTGCAAAACAACCAGGCAATGTCAAACAAAATCCACTTTATCCGACACAATTCGGTTCCTTTTATCCATAGAAGCTCACACAAATAACTAAATACAGCACTTCCGGATAGCGCTGGCGAATTTATGATTAAAAGCGCAGAAGGAACGGTGACTTAAACGACGCGTTGGCACTACTTTGTTGAAGTGGATTAATAACGACAAGGGATAAGGGGAGACACAGATCACAGCCCAAAAACTCCACTGTACATTTGTTGCTCAAATTATTCCGCGCGTTTAATTCACTTGTAAACGCCAGAACTTCATATTAAAGCCATAATTGCAGTTACACTTTAGCAGCTAGCAACACACTCCAAAGCAGCTTATCCTTTTTCATTTGCACATGTCCGTGAGCGACAACTCCTCTCACTCACACAGCCGTTAATAAATTAAAAAAAGAAAAAAGGAACGGCTACCAACGTTTACTTTTAACGAGCCACCCGGTGACAGTGAGGAAGATACTGACCCCTGTGTCTAGCTTGTGTTTGCTATTTAGGTAAATGTAGTGGGCAGATTCGACACGGAAAATGATTGAGGGGTTTAGCCACGCACGCCTGTTGTTAGCCACGCGATAACGTAGCACACGGGCTCGACGTTATATATGTATTTAATAAATTAAAGCTACGTTGTTTTTAATGACCGGCGCGGAACGAAGTGAATTCGTGTCGAAAGTGCAGGTAGCGTCGGAGGTGGGTTAGCCTAGCGGTGTATTGTGGGAGAGACAGGGAGCCACAGAGCACAGGCTCACACATACACACACACACATACAATATGTGTTGGCTCTCGCCGTAAGGGAGGCAGTATTCTTCAAGCTAAATCATGTAATGTAAGCGGCGAAAAGGGAGAGCGATTTCGTCTTTTCACCAATTCAAGAAAAACCCGCACTCGATCGGACGAACAATGTCCAAGCCAGGCGAGAGAAACAGACTGAACGAAGACCATGGTAGAAAGCAGAGTTCAAGTAAGCTTGTTCTTTTTTTCTCCCTTTCTCCAGCCCTCCTAATGCCTGTTTCCCCAGTCACTGGGAAATGCTAGGTCCCGTTTTCGCTCTCACTTTTCGGTTCACCGGAGCCATGCACACACGTATGTGTGTGGCTGTTTTTAAAGTGTTGAGGGGGAGACAGTAACCGTGTGCGCTTGTCTTCGCCGCTGCCTCACGACGCCTCTTCTCCCCGTGTCGTTTCAGGTTTGGCGAACGGCATGGACAGCAGTCATCCTGTCTGCGGCTCGGCGGAGAAGCGGAGTCACCACTGGAGAAGTTACAAGTTGATCATCGACCCGGCGCTGAAGAAGGGGTCACACAAACTGTATCGCTACGATGGACAGACTTTCAACATGCCCGTAAGTGGACCCCCCTCTGCTTTGACAATAGTAACCGAGTCGCCGACCTCCATGATGGGGCTTCTGTGCTGCCGTTGCCGGCCCCGACATGCTCCAGCATCCCAAACGGCGTGTTGGACGCGTTCATTTTAACCAAACATTGCGTCCGGTTTGTACTTTGCAACAAGTTTTGTGGCGTGTGAAGTTGTGAATCGGATGGATAACAACCGTGTGCCTCCACCTTCCCCACCTCTCTTCTCCCACAGAACTCCGGGATTCCACCGGTGGACATCGTCCGAGACCCGAGGATCGGCCGTTTGTGGACTAAGTACAAAGAAACGGATTTACCGGTGCCTAAATTTAAGGTATATACACTCAAGACAAGCGTGCAGAAAGAGGTGCTGTCAAAAGTTGCAGACACACCCCCTTCAACTCTATCATGTGTGGCACACTGAGTGAAAATGTGATTAGTCAATTCAGACTTTACTACAGACTCTTATAGTCTTAATGTTTATGTCTATAACTGATCGAGTCAGCAAAGACATTTAAAGAGATTCATTGAACTGGCCTGAAGAAGAACATGATTATATACCACCTGTAGTCTCTGAACACTAGATTATGTTGTAGTTTGCACACAAATGTGCAGTATACAGAGGTTTAAAATACACTTCAAAACGGAGATATCATCACACTTACTACCTCTGTGTGCAAGGTTTATTAATCTGTGTATACTTACTTAATATACTTCATCAAGACATTTTATCTTTCATCACTCATCAACATAATGCACTTTTATGGTACATGCTTCATCCTTTCAACTTCTTATTTGTTTTTAGTTTTTTATAACAAGTCAGTCAGCACATGCATGTTCATTGCATCTGTCAGCTGTCAAAAATCACCCACCCAGCATTCACTCATTTTCTCCTTATTCCAGATCGATGAGTGTTACATCGGCCCCGTGCCTCCTAAGGAGGTGACATTTGCCAGGCTGAATGACAACATCAGGGAGGGATTTCTCATGGACATGTGCAAGAAATTTGGGGAAATCGAGGCGGTCGAGATCCTGTACAACCCAAAGAACAAGAAACATTTGGGAATTGCCAAAGTTGTTTTTGAGAATGTGAAAGCTGCCAAGGTGGCCGTGCAGTCGCTGCACAACACTTCTGTTATGGGAAACCTCATCCACGTGGAGCTGGACCCGAAAGGTAAACACTGTGATTCACTCATTCAAGGAAAACAGGCTTAGAGCACATTCACTGTGCATGATCAAGCGTCTTCTGTGCTGCAGCAGCACAGATATACAGATGCGGATGTGTTGCCCTGTTATGATTTATGAGGAGGATAGCAGTCACGTTTGTAAATGTATGTGCGTTGCTTAGTAACATGTGGAAATTGAATTTCATTGAATGTAATGCTGCTCCCATAAGCCCAGAGCTGAGGGAGCAGTCAGCTCCCACTGTGCCTAATTTCAAACCTGTAAACAAACACATACCCATCTGTAACAGCCCTCTCCCCCTCCACACCAGTACCATTCAGTCACTTTTAACACAAATAAGTTTCTCACTCTGAAGCACTGATAAGAGTCTTGATACTCATGTCTTGCGAACAGCTTTACTTTTTCTTGGTTGTCTGGCCACAGTTTTGTACCTTTGCTCATTTATTTAAATGAATAATAACTGAGCCATTGAGGTTATGTTTTGGGCCGTGTATGTCTGGTTGTGAGCAGTTTTGGATGACATTTTCTGGGCATGTAGATTATGACCCAAGGAAGAAATGATCTTGGTGCAGGCACTTGAGTGTGTTGACAGTTGTGAGAAACTGAGCGTCCTTAGTGATTGTGTGGGATTTGGGAGTGCACCAGTTTATTTCCATGTATTATTCTCACATAATTTCTTTAACATAAAGTGTGGATGTGCAGATAGTGTGTACTTTGTGTTTATTACGCAATATTTATTCATTGCAGCTAATCTTTCAAATGAAATATATATTACTTGCTCAACACAATTGCATTTTACAGTTCACTATTCATATGATGGTAGACACACCGTAAATATGGTCTTGTTTTGTGCTCAGTTGCAATCGAGTAATTGAATAAACTTCATTTGTCTTTTCTTTTTTTTTATTCTGCTTTGTGATGGAAATCAAACGTTGACAGCAAACAGCATCTAGTGTCATGATAATCAGAGTTTGGACAATAGGACAATAGTCTCTGAAATTCTATCTAAAATATGTACAAGTTTGTCAGCACAAATATCCATGATCTTAAAGTCTTGCCAGATTAGTTTTGATAAAACTCAGTGGCCCACTAACATCTTATTGTCATTTCCACTGATGATTACTGTTTTGCAGGTGAGAATCGCCTCAGATACTTCCAGCTCCTGATGAATGGCAGCTACACTCCGAAGACTCTGCCTGTTGGTGGAGAGGAAGCTAGAGAAGTTTCCCCTCGTAGCCTAGCAGAGGCCTTGCTGGTAAAACCCCTTTTTTTATTATAAAGCAAATGTTTCATTTTTGTTGTGGTTTATTAAAAAAAATTTATATCTAAACTGTGACAATAGAAACTGACCTATTTGACATGTAATCCAGGTTATTGAATTTTTATTGGTGTAGCAGGTGATGGAATAGAGCAGAAGAATATACAGATACTTATACAGACCCTTGCATGTGGACTAAAATCACATAGCTACTGAAATGTGCACTTTGGCCTTGTAGCATGAGATCCCCTAGGCCTGGATACTCTTATCCATTGGGTTGTACTTTTGGAAAGATCCTCACAGGTGTAAACTGTGAAATGAAGTTCATCCCACTTTTTTTTAATTGCAGATTGTGGACTTTCTTAGTATTCTGTTGGTGTTTTGATGGTTTATGTCTGTTCTGCCTTTGACACATTGTTCTGATCCTGTTTGTCTTTTTACAGGCCTGTGAACCCATCCGTAGGTTGTCAGAAAGCAGCCTGTCAGCCGTGGGATCAACGTTACCACCCAGCAGCTCCACCACTCCCCTGTCCCTGGAGACAGGCTACTCCAGCCTAAGACAGGACACACCCCAGTCCCAGGGAACCCCACGTCAGACAAGTACACCCTTCTCGCAAGACTCAAATTACTCCAGTCGGCAATCCACGCCAGCGTACCAGTCCAGTCGGCCTGAGAGCTCCGGAGGATACAAATCCCGGAGACATGAGAGTAAGTTCCAGGATGCATATAACCGCAGACCGGAGAGGCCTCAGTACCGCAGCAACATGTACCAAAGTTCAACGTCTGAACAAGCTCCCTTCAAGCATCAACTCACCCCACCTGAACCTCCACTTTCCACCCCATCTTTCACCTACACAACAACTCCTTCTGCTACGCCCACTTTCAAGTCCACAATACCATCCTACCAGGCTCCTCTGCCCCCTGCATTCCCCCCGTCAGAGCCGACTTACCATCATGCAGCTCAAAGGGAGGAGGAATACCTCCGACCACCACAGCCGCCGCCTGAAGCTGCCACTGACTTTGTGCCCATCAAGGAGAGACCAGAAACTCCTCCAATCCCGGAGCCCCCACCTGAGCCAGCGGCCCAACCAGCCACCCCTCCTCCTCAGACTCCAGAACACTGTCCCTCACCAGGGTCCCCCACGCTGGATCCAGAGCGCAATAGCCTGGATTCCCGCATAGAGATGCTCCTCAAAGAGAAAAGGACAAAACTGCTGCCTTTTCTGGAGGAACGAGATTCGGACACTGAGGTACGAATGGTGGGAAGTCCAATTTCCTCCTCATCCTCTCAGCTATCCCCAATTCCCCCTTACACAAGTGGCGGGCAGCAAAATTCCCGTCCCTCTAGCACAGGCTTGGAGGATATCAGTCCAACACCACTGCCAGACTCGGAAGATGAGGAGCCAATTCCTGGAACTGCCTCTCTGGTCAAGAGAATCAGTTCACCTGTCCATGAGAAGATGAGCAACAGTGACCTCAAAGACGGACATTTCCGATGCCACACTCCCACTGATAAAATAGACACGGTAATGCAAAGTTTTTCTGATATTTGTGAAGTTTGTGTAAAAACAAGTTCCATATTTCTCTGTTACATAAGTCACATTTAGCAAGAAATAATATTCTAAAGTGCCACATTTGCTAAAATAAGTTCATATCAATTGTCGATTGTTGCTGATGTTTACATCCAGCTGTAAATGGCAGTTACACAGAGGACACAGGAAGTGAGGTCTAGTTTCAGTGCCAGGTGCTAGTAGTAAACTTTCCCTCTTTTTTTTTTTGTTTCCTTTTGCTCTGTTTTGTGAAGGAAATAAAACCTTCACAGCAAACTATCTGGAGCCACCACAAAGAACAGTATTGGCACTTCAAGTTCACTGCTGTTGTGTGATTTTGGGCCAAAATGAACAGTCAAAAAAAACAACTTACTTAAAGAGTAATAAACCTTTTAAATGACAATAGTGAAATTCAATGTAAACATGCACAATTATGTCAGCACAAACTAGAGAGTTGAATGAATGAAACCAGCTTTACATTTACATTCATAAGAAATGATCTCTTTGTGTGTGTAGTCTCAGTTGCATGTGTTTCTGCACTTGCTGTGCTGTGTTTTGAAAGGAGAAATAAGAGACTTTTCTGCTGTTGGGGAATCGCACGCTCTTGTTTCCTCTTTCTAACACTCACGCTAAACGCTCACTCACAGGAAAACACGTTTAGGCTGTTGGCCCCATTCAACACCACACTTCCTGGTCTTGCTGAGCCTGATTGTAAAGGCTGGTTGCAGCATCCCAGGTCTCACATTTCAAGTTATCACAGTGCAAACAGTGCTAACAGCTCATTTGGGTAACTCCACTCCCGTGCTGTGTAGACTCCATTTCTGTGGCAGTTGTGACAGAGATCACTCTATAAATTTAACAACAGACCAGAGTACAATACTGTTGAATTCAGTTGCATGATCCTGTCGTTCATATGTTATGCTGTTGGTTTTAGGAATTCACAGATTGATGCCTGAACAAACAGCTTTGTTTGGAAACATGTTGACCAACGACTTGGGTCAGTCGTGTTTGGGTACTTGCTAATCTTTGAACTTGGATCAACATTTAAATGTTTGTTGCTTTTGAGTAGCGATGATTGAAATGTTTCCATAGTCTAAAAACTGTCTTTTTGTATTTTGTATATTTAGTATTTTTACTTTGGTATTGAACGTCTGGTCGTACAACTAATTTCATTGACTTATTTAATGAAATTGTTCATTTTTTTCAGGCAAAATTCTTGCATGGCTGTTTATCTATAAAGATTTTGCTTTAGCAATTCGGGGAAAGCTCAATTTGTTGTCCTATGTTCAGTGCCAGTTTAAAAAAGTGCAATACATGAATGTTAGAAACACTATATATCAAAGTTCTCATCTTTGTATTAGTTAATATTTTCATGGCATGTCATGGTAATGCTTCATCTTGTATTAAATCTATAACTGTACATATTTAACTGAAGCTAGGCGGAGAAAAAACACTTTGCAATCGCAATCTATGTCAGAAAAATCACAATTACCCAAATCTTTCAGCCCTGCTAGCATCGAAAAATACCTCATTATACTCGTCTTAAAATTGAAAGAGGCAAAACTGACAAAACAATCTTAGCTCAAGTTTCACTTAACTAGCTTTCACCTGAGCTGTGACCGTTGTCGTGGAGATAAAAAGGCAGTTGACTGTCATCGCGCAACCTGTGAAAAAAATCATTTCATTCAGTGCAATTCTGAACTCTCCTCTTTTCACACACGTAGTGTCATCAGTCGTCGGGAGAAGACATGGAAATCTCCGATGACGAAATGCCCGGGACTCCAATCACTGGTGGAGAATGTGGCAAGGGCATCGTTGTCAACACTGCAGTGTCACCGATGCAGACCATTTCCATGCCTCACCCTGGTTTTCCCCATATGGCACACCAAGCCGGCTTCCCAATCCCACATCACCACCTGGCCCCTCACTCTGCCGTCCCGGGACATCCCGCTCACCTGGCTGCTCATCCTCATCACATGCTCGCGCACATGGCTCCCTATGCACACAGCATGATGCCACTGGTGCAAATGGAGCTAATGAACTGCCTGCGGTGGGAACAGTGGAGCACAGTTCCCATGTCCTTCCAGATGCAGCAGCAGATGCTGAGTCGCATCGCTCAGACTAGAGGGCCCTTTCCATATCCACATTTTATGGACAGTGGCGCAACAGTGCCGTTTGGTGGGCCTTACACACCACTGTCCGTCGGTGCTGCACCTGCGAACGGCAATGCAGGGACACCTGGGCAGCAATGGCAGAGTCCCAGTATACCAAAGTTCAACCCTACTGTCCCTCCGCCTGGATACGAGGGTAAAAAGGAGGACCCGCACAAGGCCACTGTGGATGGTGTTCTCTTGGTCATTGTCAAGGAGCTGAAGGCCATCATGAAGAGAGACCTCCACCGCAAAATGGTAGAGGTGGTGGCTTTTAGAGCTTTCGATGACTGGTGGGATAAGAAGGAACGCTCGGCAAAGGTAAGACCATCATTTCACCTGTGGAGGAAAAAAAACACAGTCATTTCTGTCAACATATGAATTTGTATTACTGTCAATTCAATTCAGATCTTTACTACAAAAATCTAAAACAAGTTTCTATTATACAAGCCATTTATATATAACAGAAGCTATGAATCGCAGTGACATGAGTGTCATTGATTCTGCACAAAAATCCATTACAAACATCTGTTTAGAGCTGAATAACAGACACTCGCAGATTATTAAATTGCTGATTTGTATCTTTGGTCCCTGCCCACTTCCACAAGAACATTTCTGAATTTGATTCGAGTAAACAAACGTTTTTAATGAGATGTTTTATTAGTTGTTATTGGTTTCAAAAGAATATTTCTCAAAGTTGTGGATTATTGCTGCGACGGAAATGGTGCTGAAAAGATTAGTCATTTAATTACACACAATTACAGAAGCATTCAATATTCCAGTTTGAACCAATGATTCATTTTGTTTTTGGACTGTTGATCTTTTTCTTTTTTTTTTACTGGCATTTTATAGACCAAATGCAGCTTCCAAGCATATAGGAGACCTATGGTGGCCTTCAGTTATCATCAAGTTATTCTGTGGTATTGAAAACAATATTTACATGCAGGTGCTTGTATTTGCATGATTATTTTGTGTTCCATTTCTGCCAAATGGAAAAGGTGTCACCTAAATGTTACACAGTGGATCATTAAAGTCATGGTTTCTTTTCGCCAGACTTCACTGACTCCAGTGAAGGGTGCAGACGTGAAAGAAGAAGAAAGACCCAAACCCAAAGAGACCATGGGTTCAAGTCTGCTGGAGAACTGGAACAAGGGTGAAGGACTGGGCTATGAGGGAATGGGCCTGGGAATCGGTTTGCGAGGCGCCATCCGTCTGCCTTCTTTCAAGGTTCGCCATGAAACAGTTACTTTTGTTCACCTGGATAAGAAGGGAGTCTCTGTTATCTTGTAAACAGTTGCACTACCTGATGGTTTTTTTACTCTTGTCATTATGTTTGTCAGGTGAAAAGGAAGGACCCACCTGAGGCTGCTGCAGCGAGCGACAGTAAACGGGCCAGACCGTCGACTCCAGTAGACGATGAGCTGGAGGATGAAGGTGCCGTACTACTTTTGATGCAGCAAAACACACATTTTCTCTCTTTTCTTTTCATATACATCTTATGGTTGATCTTTCTCAGACCGTGATCGAGACACAGCGGGGCTCCCCTTGGACAGTTCAAAAGTGGACGCCGATGGCCTGTCTGCAAAGCGACGGCACTCCCGACCACTTGAACTGGACAGTGAGGGAGAGGAGGAGGTGGACACCTCAGGGAAGGAGGAGTCTCTGTCTGACAGGGAGGAAGAACCTGGTAAAACGAAGCCTACAGCCACACTGTCGACCGGCGAGGTACGTTTCCTCGAAAATGACAGATTGTGTGATGAATATTGCGTTTGTATCTTAATGTTATATTTCGTCATCATCATTAGGAAAGTGGCGACGAGGAGAGCGATGATGAGGAGAAGGAAGACTCATCCAGCGCGAGCGCTTCCTCGGATTCATCTGATGACGGTACTGTTCTTCAAATATGTATCTCTTCATTCGTAATAAAAAGTATATGTTCCCATAATCCATCATTTCTCTGCTCTGATTCTCACAGAGAGTTCAGCTTCCTCCAAGGCCAGCTCCGACTCCTCAGCAGAGAGCGGAGACTCCTCCGACAACGAGCTAAGCTCTGAAGATGAAGAGGAGGCGGAGGAGACGGGAGTAGACGACGCGGAGGACAGAGACAAAGAGGTAGCGACGTCCTTGACCTCTTCATCCTCGGCGTCTTCGTCTTCTGATGAAGAAGAGGGAGCGGGGGCAGAGGCCAAGCCGCCGAGTCCACGTGCAGCACCAGTCCTTGAGGCTCATGAGGAAAAGAGCAGCAAAGAGGTGATGAGCAGCAAGTCCAAACGCAGGCCTCCGAGTCCTAAAGAGGAGCCAGTGGATCTGAAGCCATCGTCGCCAAAAGGCATCGCAGGTGAGTGTCCTTTACTGATTCTGTTTGTGTAAAACTGAAGAATGTTTTATTGCTTGAATTTACAAAGTTATCTCAGGTACTCACTCAGGTCTCACAATCGTCTTCAGTTTAGAAATTGGGAAATCAAGCTTTTCCTTCAGTGGTCCCTCTTAATGATTTTCAGTCTGAAATTGAATTGCTCTCCGCCGACTTCCTTTAAAACAAATGTTTTCTAAAAGGTTAAATAAATAAATAATATATATATATTTTTTTTCTTGTCTTGTAGTCAAAGAGCGAGACATCGGAGATGGAAACATTTCCGCAGTGAAGTCTGAACCTCAGGAGCACGTAGCAGCAGCGCCCCTTCGGCCACCCACTCCCACAGGCTCCCCGCCCGACAGTGACCAGGAGGGAAAAGCCAAAGGTAAAACAAAGCCTGTGGAAGTAGCCTGCACCCCTGGTCAATTAGCCACACCCCACTTAGATTCAAGCACACCTGTCCCCAAACCCGTTTCCACACCAGCAATGCACCTGCCTCTCCCTCCTCACCCTGCCATAGAAGGTCGGTCCCTGCTTCATCCACCTCCTGGTCCCCTACCTGACCTCCCACAGCGGCCCAGGCTCCCCACGGACGAGGACATACCCCGCACACCCGGCAGGGACCTGATGGACCGAGCTCGGGGTCTCGGGAAGTCCCAGAGCACGGACACGGTGCCCGTCACACCTGGTGGTGATGCTCCGCTCACAGGCAGCAGCCTGTTGCTCAGCTCGCCTCACATCCCTGGCAGCCCCTTCTCTTACCCTGCTCAATCCCCTGTCCTTAGTGCCGGAGTCCCCCGCACTCCAGGAAGAGACTTAACCTTCACCCCCGTCTTCCCTGACCCCACAGCGCTTAATAGAAAAGTATCCTCCGAGAGCCTGGACGATAGACCAGTTTTTAAGGAACCACCCATTAGTGCACTGCCTCAACAAGCCCCATCAGAGCACTCTGCTAATGTCCCTGAAGATCTGCCTGCCGGTCTCACTGTAGACGTCCCTGTGCCATCAGACACTGCTGCATCGAAGAAAAAACCTGGACGACCCAAAGGCAAAAAGATCCCAGCTGCCTCTGAGGCAGATGAGTCTTTAGAGCTTTCGTCTAATTCTGCCCCTCTGCCTCATGAAGCTCGCCTTGAAGATCTCGCTGCGAAAGTCATCTCGGCCAAGTCTCCCAACCACAAGAGCCTGGACTTCCGGGAAGGAGGCGCAGAGCCTCAGACGGACCTGCCCGCAGATGACGGCTTCCTGTCCTATGAAGACGAGGCGCCCGTGATCGCGAAGCCGACTCGGAGGGCGCGGCGAGGCTGGGAGGAGCTGCTGCTGAACAGCCTGTCCCCGGTCACCACGCCACCCCGACCGTACTTCAAGCCACGGTCCGACTTTGAGGAGATGACCATCCTGTACGACATCTGGAACGAGGGCATCGACGACGAGGACATCCGCCTCCTGCAGATCACTTATGACAAGATGCTGCAGCAGGATAATGGCAACGACTGGCTCAACGACACACTCTGGGTCAACCATCCTCATATCCTTTAACATCTGCTGATCAGTATTGTTGAGCTTCATGTGTTTGTCACCTTTTAAAACGCCACTAAAAGACCCATGTTGTCTTTTTTGTGAATTGTATTGGACCTTTTGTATTGAAATAGCAGCTCCCCCTGGTGGTGAAAATGAGGAACTTGAGCTGGAATGAGTAGCACTGTATCTGTTGAGCTTTTGAAAATGTTCCGGCATCCAGTCGTAGTTTCTCCCTTAACTCCTCTGCACCTACCAACATCCCTGGAGTGAAGAAAAAGAGGAGAGACGACGGCATGAGGGATCACATGACGGGCTGCGCCAGAAGTGAAGGCTACTACAAGATTGACAAGAAGGACAAGATCAAGTACCTCGAGAGCACGCGGCTGGAGTCGGAGGAGCCGCCGGTCGACACTCAGGTGGGCAGGAGATGTGACACAATGTTCAGCTTTGAATAATACGCGCGTTTGAAAACAGCAGTGGTTCATACTTCTGTCTCTGTGTTCTCTGTTGCAGGGAATGAGTATTCCAGCGCAGGTCCACGCCTCTACCAGAGCTGGCTCGGAGCGGCGGTCAGAGCAGCGGCGTTTGTTGTCCTCGTTCGCGTGCGACAGTGACCTGCTGAAGTTCAACCAGCTGAAGGTGAACCAAGTTAAACAGAACTTTGATCTGTGGGGTTGCTGCTCATCCTGGATTAAATGTTTCTTTTTTAAATATATTAAACACCAAGCAAGTCAATGAGACAGACCCAATACTTGTAATTAAAATGAAAACCTGCTCTTTCAGTTCCGTAAGAAGAAGATCAGATTCTGCAAGTCGGGCATCCACGACTGGGGTCTGTTCGCCATGGAGCCCATCGCTGCTGATGAAATGGTCATCGAGTATGTGGGACAGAACATCAGACAGGTGAGAGGCAGCTGAAGTCTGCTTTAAAAGTTTTACATTTAGTTTAAATTTCCATCAATCTACTTGCATTCCTCTCTGTAAATGTAGTTCACATCTATCAGGACAAGATGGCAAATTAATTGAATTATGAAGGTGTAAGATACGACGGCTCATTGAAATCTTACTAACAGTAAAGTTCGGACAAAACAAATGAATAAATAAATTATTCTGAAACAATTCGATGGACTGTGAAACTTACTGAGATGGAGCTCAATTAAAAAGCACCACATTTCTCTCTCCTTTATTTTGTTGGCATCACTTCGAAGACGCCTAACAAGGAACACATTTTTTACTTCCAGGTGATCGCAGACATGCGGGAGAAGCGCTACGAGGAGGAGGGGATCGGCAGCAGCTACATGTTCCGCGTCGACCACGACACCATCATAGACGCCACCAAGTGTGGCAACTTTGCCCGTTTCATCAACCACAGCTGCAATGTAAGTCACCAGATCATCGACACCGACTTTACTAATGTGTTTATTACTCTGTGTGTATTTCACTGTTCCGTGACCACGACTGTGACTTGTTCGTTTCAGCCGAACTGTTACGCCAAGGTCGTCACGGTGGAGTCTCAGAAGAAGATCGTGATCTACTCCAGGCAGCCCATCAACGTCAACGAGGAGATCACGTACGATTACAAGTTCCCCATCGAGGACGTGAAGATCCCGTGTCTGTGTGGGGCGGAGAACTGCAGAGGAACACTGAATTAAGAAGAAGAAGAAGAAGAAGAGTCTGTCACGGGACGGGGGCGTCAACAACTTCTGCTCCCTCTGAAAGTCTCTCCACCCCCTGCCCCCCCAACCCCCCGGAACTTCAGCCCCAGATGAGGAGCGACTGAAGAATGGGGAGGTTTTTTGTTTTTTTTAATTTGGGAGGAGAAAGAACCTGCACGTGGAACTCCTCGCACATTGAAAACTCTAGATTGTTTACGATTTATGGTGCTCTTGAAATGAAAAACGAAAAAAATGCATAGTTTTTTATGTCATGCCAGTGACCCAGAATTTACAGAACACTTTGACTCCCTGGTGAAGCATTTCCTCCTCCTCCTCCTCCTCCTCCTCCTCCTCTCAGCGTCGGACAGTGTTTTAACTCGGCTCGCTCTACTTCGAGTGCCGGTTTGTACAGTTTTACACTTTTTTTCCCCTCCCTCTCTCTCTCTCATTTGTCTCATAAGCTTTACATACACCACACATGACACGAAAACAAAAACACAGCTGCTCACGAACACTGAGACGCACAAGCTCGCGAGGAAAACTCCGACGTCGTTGCCACCCGAGCAGACGGCACGTGAGCATTTTTCGCTCCTACCTCCTCTGGAAAAGTCAAGCAGCAGAAAGAAAAGAAACCAAGTCCAATCCTGCCACAAAATCTACAGAAATCACACGTGCGCTCACCAGCCAACGATGGATCGAGCTGCTGCCTTGTCGTTTATGCAAAAGCCCGAAGAGGAAAAGTGCAAAATTTGTATTATGATTATGATATTCCAGTGTTTGTTTTTTCTACTTCAGCTCTGCTCGCTTTGTTTTTTTTCCCCCCCTTTCAAATACACTATTATATCTGTGAGCGTGTGAATGTGATATCAAGTATTAAATCATCTCATCGATGTCTGTGAGGGACGGACACCGTGCAGAAGATTGAGCTTTGATTGTGTCATACAAATGTCTTTGTCTTCAGAAGACGGGCATGAAATTCACCTGTAACTATGGCGACATTAGTGCTTTCTCACAAACGTGGGTATATGATGATGATGATGATGATGATGATTCGCGCTCACGTGTGTGGTTTTCCTCATCGATTCCACTTTGAATGCAACACTTTATTATTACTCCGACAGTGTTTAACCTTCCCGGCGAGGCATTAAGTGTTTCTACGACTCAGCAGATTTTATGGCAGCCGGTGAGGGGCGGCTCATCCTTTATAGAGTCATTAAGAAGAAGAAGAAAATGAAAGGAAATGTATGTGAATGCACTCGAGGACTTGCACTTCTGCGTTACGCTCTCTTACGTCAGCCCACTCCCTCACCCCAACACCAAGTCAGTCATTGTTCCTCATTCACGTTTGATTTTTCTTTTCCACCTGTAATGTTTATATTGTAAATGGTTACTTGTACAGAAGATCTAAAGTTTGTTTTTTCATCTTCACAGGGTTAACACTTTTAAGACGCGTCCTTTCACTCTTTATCTTTCTTTATTTCTTTTCTTTTAAACAAAAAGACTGAGTATTTAAAAAGTATTTTCAGGTATCAGTGAAATGAATCCGAGGGTTAAAAAAGGTTGTTTATTTAACGTAAAAGTTCCACTGTGTACAAAAAAAGAAAAAGTCTCCACCTCCCTTTTTGGAAAGATTGTTTCTTGTAGAAACGTCTTCATTTTTCTGCCTGTTTTTGTTGTTGCTTTATAATTCCTGAAAATGTGTAAATACTGTAACTGTGAATACTATATAAATATATATATTTTTGTTCCCTGGGATTTGCTACGTTGATTACGGCTCGGAGAGCTCTCGCCCCGACGAGCTGGTAGCAGGACATTTTCGGCTTGTGTCAAGCTTTTGTTTTTTTTTATTTTATTTTTGTTTCTGTTGTAAATTCTATGAAAACGTTGTTTGCGGTGCGGAGAGAAAAATACAAAAAAAGGTGCAGAATCGGCATGGGACGAGGATCAAAGCATCAGCAGGTCTCATGTCTATTTATTACACGACAAAATGTATGAAAAAGTGGAAATAAAGCAGTTTTGCATACGTCCATAAACGTTTGTGGTTTCTTTTGGACGTGGAGGTGATGGTGAAATGATGCAGAGTCTTTGTGAATGAAAAGCCGATGAACAAGTGATTCTGTGTCCAGTCTGACGACCAGGTCACGTGATTCACTCTCGTCAGTGTTTCATTCAGCCGTGAAAAGAAGAAGAGCAAAAATGTGATCTATCCTCACATTATTGAGGACGAAAGAAAGAAAGAACAAAGATTAATGAGAATTCACGAGTGTCTTTTAGATCTAATAAGTTCTGGGATTCCTGCTTTCTTTGCTCCTTTACTACAGTCAACTGAACATCTTTGATTTGTGGACAAAAAAAGACACTGAACAGCTTTGGGAAACACAATCCCCTGATGAATGATTGACAGATGAACAGTCAGATATACATGTGTTACTTGCAGATTTATGTTGAATATTTCAGCTTTTTACTCAACAAAATCTGACTCTTGGTTGTTTTATTCTTTTCTCTTCTCAACACATACAGTAAACACTAAACTGTGTCCGCCTGACATCACTTCCTCCAAAGCCTCACACTCACAATCACAAGAGAGAGAGAGAGTGTGTGTGGATCTTTTCTGGCATAAACACTGGTCTTGTCAGGACCAGTAGTCCCCATAGAGACCAGAACCTGGTCCTATAACAAGGAATAATGTTATTTCTGAGGAACTGCTTACATTTGGTATGGACTGGTTATTGCTGTTCAAATGAATGGAAGTCAATGCAGTGTCCTCAGAAGAATAGCTGTATGTGAGTGTGTGTGTGTTGCCTGAGGCGGTGACAGGAGGAGAATGGTGTGACCACCACAAACAGAGGATGAGAGAGAGAGAGAGAGAGAGAGGAGAGAGAGAGAGAGAGAGAGAGAGAGAGAGAGAGAGAGAGAGAGAGAGAGAGAGAGAGAGAGAGAGCAGCATGGGAGCCCAATTTACAGTGGTCTCCATCTGCTCAGTGATATCAAACACACAAACAGAGCTCACATCCACACAGAGTGACACAGAAGGATCTGCCGGGACAGACGTTATCACTGTGCTCTTTGCAGGCTCGTCCTTCCGTCTCAGCTCAGCACATACGATGCACTATTTTTTTTTATTTCAGTCCTGTCCTTTGTTTTTGTTTTTGTTTTGGGTTTGTACAGCGTCTTTGAGTGTCGAGAAAAGCACTATATAAATCTGATGTAGTATTATTATTATTATTGTTTTATTTACTTTTATACTTTTCCAGTCAGCGTGCGTTTCTATATCGACCTTTACTTGTACTCCACGACATTTCCTCTAACTATCTTTGTTACTCGTTATTACTAAATAAAATCAGAAGAAGAGATGGTAATGGTCTGTATCTATGGCGCTGCTTTACACTACACTTTTCACCCATTCACACGCTGCAACATAGGGTTAAGTGTCTTGCTCAAGGACACGTATATAGACTAGCAGAGCCAGGAATTGAACCCACAACCTTCCAGTTGAAAGACAACTGGCCCTACCACTGAGCCGCCATGACTCAATCCTCACTTTTTTTAATACTTTTACTAATACTTAAGTACATTTTATATCAGAAAAGGACTTTTGATACTTAAGTAGTATTATAAAAACGTGTCTTTCTGGTAAGATACTTTTACTCAAGTATCCCTTTAAGGTACAAGACTGATCCTAACTCGTGTCCATTGCAAACACACGTTCCGTGTCATTTAAACATTTCTCGGTAATGTTGTCGCCGAGTGTAGCCACAGATTTACGTCTCTTTACATCTTTCTTTTTTCTTTTTTCTTTTTCCACTGCCTCACAGAAAACCACAGCATGTCTGCGTGAGAACAGAGTGACATGAATGAGTCCGTCTGCTCTGCCTGTAATGATTTGTTTATTCTGTTTTTCTTGCGGGTGATTTTACAGCATTAATCATTTGCATTGTCTGCGAGTTTTGCAGCGACGCTGACGTGACGTGCGGACATCATTTGCAAATGCACAAAGAAAAATGGAAAATACTTGCAAGCGTCTAAAAAACACCTAAAGACAAAATCACCGAACACAGCCATCAGGAAACAAATGTTATTTTAATCCCATTTTTATCACTAACACTTTGTTTTAGGACTAAAAACAGTTAGGATTGTACCTTTTTGAAGAAAAATAAAGTTACTGTACAGTGTGACTTTAAAGAGTTAGTTAGCGATGCACTCACGGAGTTAAATAATCCTACAGAAATAACAGGTCAGTTTTTTTTCCTTTTTTTTACAAAAACAATACTTCTCTTCCCTTTTAAAATAACGCTTTTATATCTCAGTTTCAAATAAGAACGTGGAACTTTCTGGGGGTGGGCTAAGGTTCCGCTAAAGTGTGGAGACGAAGAGGAGAGAGGAGAAGACGACAAGCAGCTGCAGAGACACAGGTAACCTGAGGGGGCGTCCTGCTGTCCCGCCGAGCAGCTTAGCATCACTGGACGCAGACACGGTGCGACTGAAGGTGGCGTGGATGTGCCTGAAGTTCATCTGCAGAGGCGTCACCTGCTCCGCGTTCTCCTCCGTGGAGAAGATCTGCGACGTGAACTGAGCCAACTGATGGAAACCAAAGAGGAATGTCATCAATATGCACGATTAAAAAAAACAACAAAAAAAAATGAAAACACTTACTTGAGACCACGAGATGTAGACGGGAACTTCATACAGAGTCCACACGACCACCTGAGAACACGGCGGCGTGGTGAGGCTGCCGTAGTAACGGTAATACTGACTCATGTTGTGCTTTGGTAAGAGGCTCATCAGTGGAAATGGCTTGAGTTTAGCAGTTTGACCTTGTGGGGGGAGGAAGGACACGCGCACACACAGCAGTGATGAGGGGACACTGAGACACAGACAGACAGTCAAGATATTTGTGCGTCTACAAACCTCTGTAAGCGACAGAGGACAGTTTTTGTGTGAGTTGTCCAAAGTGGACATTGTCGGCGTAAACAACCTGCAAGAAAAAACAGGACAAAAGGTCAGGACAGTGTTTTTAAATCAACGACAATTGTTGGCTACCCTCTCTCTATGCAGACGATACCTTTCTTTTAACACTAATGACACAGATCATATTAAAGGTCTAGTGTTTAGAATAAAAAAATACAGTAGTGTCTTAACTACGCGAAAGACGGAGACAGCGTTCATTTCGTCCATCATTGTGCGCCAAGCAGGGGAGCTAACGACGGTGGATGAGTTATCCGGTTAAACAAGTTGTCAAAAATCACGGCGGACATACGGAAACATTGAAAATGCTGCTCGTCATGTATCTCACATTGAGTAATATTTACTAATATTAGTTTCAGTCCATTCTGGTCCAAGCACAATAAAAATAACCCCTTTTAATGGTCGCCTGCAGCGTTGCACTCGGCACTGCCCTCTAGAGGAAGTACTGTGTAAATGCATAACGATTCGGATGGACTGATGTATAATGGACGAAAATTGAGTAAAAATGCTTTACAATAGGTCAGTGTTTTAAAGTGGAAACCGATTCTGCGAATGAAGATGAAAGACATGTTTTCTGGTCCGCAAAGGCCACCGTAGTTCGTATTAGACAGCGGTTTGCATGTAACAGACGTTGTGTTTAAAACGTTACACACTTCAGCTTTAAAGCGTCAAGAATGTGCGAAAACAAACTGACATCGATGAAGAACCCGAGAACAGCGAGTCCCGTGGGATCGTCCAAGGCCACCGTCAAGTTTGGATGGATGGACTTCATGTTGACGATGTGCATCTGGACATGAAGAGGACAGAGGGACGGTGAGGAGGACACTGCAGGAGTCTGCAGCGTTGCTTTATGCCGGCGTAGATCTGTCTACTGACCGTACTGTACCTCCATCGGGTATCTGCGTTTGTCCACCGTGTGCTCTGAGCCGTTAGCGGACGGTCCTCCCCAGTGGAAGTGCAGCTGGATGGTGTGGTAAACATCGGGGAGGCCTCCACCACTCACCGACATGCCACTGCCCACCTGAAGCACGACTGTGTGGGAGAGACCAGTAACAAGTGAGTACAGACAAGAGACACATGATGAGGAGAGTATCTGCGGTACATTCACCAGAGTGTCCGTCGTTCTTGAGCGTCCAGTGACCCGTTTGGACCACGTCAAAGCCCTCCAGGTGTAGAGAGTCCAGTGAGCTGTTCCTGGTCATCTGCTGGTCCAGATTGATGGGAGAGTGGTGCTCTTCAAGGATGGGGTGACATGACGGGAACATGTTGCCCCACGCATAAGGATCTGAGGATGGAGGACAATGATCTAGTGTGTGTGTGGTCAAACCTGCTACGAGCTTTCATTCGAGAATCAATCGTATGTTCCATCGCAATGTCAGAGGTCAAGACGTTGATGAAAGACATTTTCTATGAGGTCCAGCTCGTAGCTGTTCTGGAGCTTTGGACCAGATTATCACAGATTCCTCATCCACACACAGTTTTCCCTGTTGTTACCACATGTCAGGGGAAAAAGCTAAAAATTAAAGATCAAACTTTTTTCTTTTACAATTGGCATCTACGTGCAAACTTACAGCAGAATTGTTCACCTTTTCCACGTCCTTTGATACAAAACACACAAAATCAAACATCTATTTGCAAGATCTCATCAAAAATATGCATGTAAAATGTAACCTTTGACCTTTGTCTTTGTCCAAGTGGTGACCATTTGGACTTTTTACAGTGACTTTCCCGTTTTTGTTTATAATAAATATTTCAGGTCATTTAGAGAGCGTCAGATACAATATTCATCCATGAGGCGTAAAGTGAGAGAAGATGACCTCCCTCCATAATTTGATCGAAATGCAAAAAACACAAATGTGGAAAGAAATTCACTTTAGAACGAGAGAAAAACACTTGAATTCCATAAATGGTGGTACCAAGTATGATGATGTGACGTGTGGAAATACTGATGCTTCAATGAATGGATAAATAAAGTTGTTTTAATTGGATCGAGTAAAGATTTAGAAACCATTTATGCCACAGTGACAGTTTTAACAATAAACCACTTTCTGTGTGTGTATTTAAATAAAAACACTTTTCTTAGGTTACTCACCACAGTGTGGCTCATGATAACAATAATCATCTGAAACGAAGAGAACAAAACACACATTAGTTTCCATGAATTCATTTGAAGTAGACATTTATAAATAATAACAACCAGAGCGCTCACCAGAATCTGCACATGAGACGACAACACAGGTGAGGAGAAGAGCAGCAGCAGCAGCAGCAGCAGCAGCAGCAGCAGCAGCAGTCCAGGTCATCGTCAGATGAAGCAGATCGGAGTCAGCTGTGTGAGGTAGACTGAGGTAGACTGAGGACCCGGCGCAGAGACGTCTCCGCTTAAATAAGACGACGCGAGGTGGAGGTTGAGTGTTATTTTCCCTGCTCTGATCAGTGAACCGTGTCGTTAGCAGTCTAGTGGTCTTTTTCCTGATCAACAGGCTCATTGATGCAGGTCAGCTTCAGCTTCACACCACCACCACCACCGCCGCCGCCTCCCCCTCCCCTCTGCTGCTGCCAGCATCGATGCCCACACTGACACTGGTAACAAGACACATTCATCTCACGGGGAAAGTCACAGGATGTGCAGCTCACTGAGTTTGAAAAGGAGAAGAGTTTATGTATGGGTCTGACGTCACCTGAGACAGTCGATGTTAAAAAGAGCAGGGAAATCCATTCAGAAAAAAACAAACATTAAAATGATCTTGAATGAGAGTTTAGCTCCTTTTATTGAACAAAGTTCAAAATAAAACATTGCACTTTCTATGCTTAAATGGTTCAATTTGGCGCGGTGGCAGTTGATTATAGACGGATGACTTCATCGACTGCTTTGAGAATAGATTAACTGGATTGAATGTGGTTTTAAGAGTTCTGTAATTCTGCGTTTAAAGATTTAATCTTATCTTTAAACGGTGAATGGAATCTCTCTGTGGTTTGTCGGCGAAAAACAGAAGACCTTTGACGTCGTCCTTCTGGGGTTTTGGAAACACCGATTGACATTTTAGGAATAAAACAACAGTAAATAAAAAAATAACATGGTTAAAATGTGAAGAAGTTGAAATAATATAGTCATTAACAGAGTATTTTGAGTGAGTGCAGTATAACTTTAGTTTTCATTTTTTCCACATGAAATAATCAGAAAATGGGGAGGGGGGAAGGGACTTTCTTGACTTTCACACGTAAGAATGAAGAAGTTATCCTTCTTCTCCCACGTCTGATAAATTTAATCCCAGTCTGGACTGAGCAGCTCAGTGTGGAGTGTTGCGTCTCCCCCGTTCAGTCACAGATGATGTGACTCTGTCACCACTCGGCCCGTGTGAAACAAAGCCTCTTTTCTCTGCGGGGTGCGACAACGCTCTTCAGCGAGTATCACTGTATCCACCTGCCGCGTCATGAGTCATAACTCGTGAGGTGTGCAAGCGCTATATCCACTTTCTTTAAATGATTCCACTCTTTTAAAGACTGTGGATTGGATTTATTCCGACGACCTCTATCCCACTGTCTGGGGGGGATTTCCCCTGCGTTTCACCTTAATCCTCTTGTGACATTTGGCCGCTTAAGTTTCCTCGGCTTAGTCAAGGGAGTCACAGAGGACTGAATGCTGAATGTCACGACGATCGCCGACGTGTAACACAGAGTTCAGCGTGTGTTCGCAGCCAGTGACGCACGAGTCGTCCTTCATGGTGCAATTTATTTGGCATTTGATTAGATGTACATCTACCTCAGAGAAAAAAAACACAGCCCCCACCTCCCCCCCTGCAAATGCAGCATTTTGTCAAATTTAAAGGCTAGCAGGGGGAGAAACATAAAGACAATAAAATGTAGTATTTGTTGTATTATACATGAAAACAACTCAAATTAGACCTCACACCGCCGTAGTGTTGCACAGAATCTACAGTGTAAATGCTGCTGTTTGGGTCGTAGTGGGGGAGGGGGAGGTTTTTAGACGTATACGCAGGTTTTAAACTATATAGTAGAGTCTGTACAGGACACGCTGTTGTGCTCAAAATATTTCCACCGAAAGAAATAAATTAAAAAAAAAAGAAGAGAAAAAAACCCAAAAAAACTTTCAGCATGCCAGAGCATAAAAACATGCACAGCAGGTCCAACAAAACATCACAGAAATAAAAAAACTTCGTTTCATAAGAAAAGGAAAAAAAACAAACAAAAAAAAAACAACCACAAGAATAGCAGTCGACCACCTCTGATACACATGCGTGGAACCTTTCTACAGTTAATGAAGATTTTGTTTGAAGAATAATCCACTGTGGATTGTCATTATACCAAAAAACAGAGGGACACATAAGCCTCAGCGCCAAAACATAATAAAGTTTTATCGAGTACAATCACACATCACGTGCACAGTCGTCCCTCACACACATTTTACAAGTGGATGCTGGTGGCTGTGGGTCAATTCTGTAAAAAAAAAAAAGAAGAAAATTCATCCTTGAGTGAGTCAAACGATTGTCATCATTACAGGAAGTTTTAACACTTCTCTTTTGAGACCCATCAACACCAGAGACAGAAAAGTTATTACGACATTATTCTCATCAGCAGCTGGAAACGTCCTCAGTAAACGGAGAAAAATGACCACACGCGCGCACGCACACAGACACACACACACACACACAGACACACACAGAGAGGGAAAAACCAAACGGACAAAAGAAAATCCAACAAAAAACGATCTAATCAAGGGAGAAGCTTTCTCTGCGGAGAGTTGATGAGGTAACAACGAGAACATCTGCGTTGATTTAACTTAATGAATTTCATCGTTGTCCTCAAAATCTTCACACTCGCACTTGAAAAGCTTTTCGGATCAGGCTGTTTCTACACGGCAACAACACAACCAAAGATCTCAGCCTCCACTCCTCAAAAAAAAACAAAAACCAACAAAACACACAATATCAAATTCAGTATCCATCAGTACCACAACATTCACTGATACGCAAAATCTTGTGTCAGCTTTACCTCATAGAAAAAAATCGGAGGAAACTAAATCGTACCTTCTTCACGAGATTAAAACCTCCGAACTACAAAATGCGGCTTTGCTGAAAATATGTATCATAAACGTGGAAGACGGCGTCAGGTATGAGACTAATGACAAACAAGGATTGTTCGGGGACATGCTGCGATCTGATGAGAACATTGCAGGTCAACGACAGAATGTTGCAAACAACGAGGAAGGAGGAACAAAAGCTGGCGTCACGGTCTTTTTTTTTTTGTTTCTTTTCTCTTATTTTTGTTGCTTTGTGCTGGACTGAAACAAACAAGTATTACAAACTTGACTGGCACGGTCCTGAGGGGGCTTATTTACATCAGGGCGTTCTTGACCAATCTTGGCCAACTGAGATGTTTCAAAAAGCTTTGCTCAGTCTACACAGAAAGTCAAAGTTGCAGCTTTCTCTGCTTGAATGTAGTGTTCTTCTCCGTCTTCTTCTCTGCTCTCACTGCACAGTCTTCAGAGAGAGGAAATCCATCCAGAAACCGGGGGCTGCTCCGTCCTCTCACACGTCTGTACTAACAGCAGGTAATGTCCGGGTGCAGCTCCCCACCGTCCGTCCGTCCGTCCGTCCACAGTCCTATACCACCGTGCTGAGGGAGGTGCAGTCTGCGGGCATGGAGGCGGGGACGTGGCCGTCTGTCGGCGTGTCTGGCCCCACCAGGAGGGTGCTGCTGTCAATGGAGTCCTCCCTCTCCTGTGTGGGTGGAGCCGAGCCGGGCATGGAGCAGGACATGTTGGGGATATCGGTCTGGAGTCGGTCCACCATGACGTTCATTGGGCCGGGCACCATAGAAACCCCAGCGTGATGTCCTGAAGGTAACGACAGGTAGAAGAAACCAGAGAAAACAAATACATCGATAAGTGAAAACCACAGTCGATCTAAACACACGTGAAACAATTAGTCTTCAAACTCTCTGCTTGACTTAAAGCTGCAGAGAGTAACTGTTGATGATGCTTAATCAGCGCTGTGAGAACTTGTGTGACAGGTTTAAATCTAAAAGACATTTGTTTCTATTTTTTTTGTTACGCACTTTAGCTAGCCAATTCAAACGGTGGCTCGCGGGCCACATGTGGCCAAAAGCAACCTCTTCAATGAGGAAAAACTAGACAAACACTTTGCCTACATTCCTACATAATTTCCCACAGTAGCACTGACCACACGTGGGTCATGTGTGACAAATATTTATCTTCATTCAGAGAAACTAATGCTGTTGCATGATTCATTTTTGAACTCATTTATTTTAAAGCTTAAAGGGAAACAACTGTGATTTCATGCACTTTACGGTTTACAAAGGACAGAATGAGCAAAGTATTTTTATTTCAAAGTGAAGAACATTATTGCTACGACCTCAGATTCTGTTCACGTAAAGTTATTTTATATTTGTTATAGGCCTTTCAAGCATTTGCGCCCATTTTAAATTTTAAATTCAGTTCATAAAATGTGGCCCAGCCTAGAGTTTGTAATTGAACAGCCCTGCACTGTAGCTTTAATGTTTAATCTTCATGTTACTGTTGTGTTTCCTTACTTCTCAAGTCCAAATAATATGGCAGAACTCATTAAGACAAGGCAAAATGAGAATAAAATGATATTTTTACACCCCCTGTAAGCTGTGTCCACAAATCCAGAGTATTTATTACGATTACAATATTTACAATTAAAAAAAATATCTGTTCATAAATAATAATTCTCAGTAATCTCAATGACGACAGGTAGTTTAATAACTATTGATTTTTCATAAATATGATATCCAAAAATATAAGTATTAAATCACTCCTCATTAAAAAGGTATCTTCCCGTCTAGCTACATACTGAATCGTCCCCTAAGGGAGAAATGAAAACCACTGTTCTTTTCTGTACATAATGAAATGCATGAATAATAATGAGATGCACGAATAATAATGAAATGCATGAATAGTAATAAGACTGCGCCAACCCAGATCAACGTAGAGGAGGCTGTCGGGGTTGATGGAGGCCTCGTATGGAGGTGGAGGGTCGTCAGGATGCTGGATGTCCGGGTATTTGTAGGCTGCGTACGGCGGCGGAGGCTCCTGGAAATGAAACGCGCCTCCTTCTCCGTCGTCAGAGAGATGCAGGGGAGTGAGGCCGGTGCCGAAGGCGTCCGGGCCGTAGTCGAAGCCCGGGACTCGTCGTCCGAGGTTAAAGTGATGCACTGAAGTCAGACAGACACAGAGGGGATATGTTATCATCTGAAACATTTAAAAACATCTAAGTTCTTCAAACTTGATGAATCAATACTCACGGTTTCCTCCGATCAGCGTTTCAATGCGTTCACGCCTCCGCTGACGCAGCCTGTGCACCATGAAGAGCAGCAGAGAGAGGATGAGGAACGACGAGATGCAGCTGACAATCAGTCTCATCCCACTGGCCATGGAGTCAAACAGACTGTTTCCATCTGAGGGAATAAAACACTAAACATCAGTACTTCTTTTAAAGGCTCATTGGTTTAAAATGACCTGCTGATTCTCACACTCTGCATTCTGTTCAAAGTGAAACAAACGCACTCACTACTATTTTGTTTCATTCTGCACATGAGCTGAGTTAATGAGCTGAGTTAACGAGCGGATTACATCTTTTACTTTTAAGCCCCCGTTAAAAACTGCAAAAATAAATAGTTTGGAATTTATGTGGAAAAACACCTTCAAAATACGCATTTCACACATCTGTGAATCTCCTTACTCCATATTCAACTAACCAATAAATGCTGGCAAAAACATTGACAATAATCTCACTGAAGTACCGACATAAGTGAAGACTGCTCATCACGTACTCGCACGATTCCAAACTCTATTTAACAGACACTGGATCATTTCCTATGAGTTAATGACTGTATTTTATCAACTAGAGAAAAAACAGCCAAACAAAACTGGCAAAATAAACACATAAAATAATAATAATAGTACTACATTTTATTTATAGGTTTAGGTTTATAGGTTATGCCTTTCAACACTCAATGACACCAAACAATGAATAAAGAAAAGTACAAAACAAACAATAAAAAAAACGTAAAAAAACACAGAGAGAAAGCAACCTGATGAGTCTGGATTTAAAGAGTGGAAGTGAAGTTGAGTGGCTGAAAGCTCTGCTCCACATGGTGGTAATAAAAGATAATACTATATAATTATCAGTAGTATAGCTTCACTTATTTCTGAACATTGACGTCGACCGTAGAAAAACCCTCATTACTTTAGCTCTACTTGAGAGTGTAAGAATCAATATCAAACCCTGACATAAAAATGCCATTAAGCTACATTTCAAGAATGAAAACTAATGATTAAATCATGAGAAAATATTCAGCTAAAGTGGAAAAAGGCCCTCTCATCAGTGTGATGTATCAGTAGGGGGGCAGCAGTACCTGGGTCCAGGCAGGTGAACTTGCAGCACTCCTTTGGGTCCTTGCGGAAATGCTGACAGCCCTGCGGCCGCTCGCACAGAGCTGCCACGCACATCTCGGGTTCGCCGTCGTGACACGTGCAGCTCAGACACGGGTCGTCGCCCTTGGGAGTGAAGTAGTAGCCCTCGTTTACGACGTTGTCCTTGATATCCACACACGTTTGCCCTGTGAGGGAGAAACAACATTAAGACAAAGCCAAAAAAAAAAAAAATCACAACAGAAATGTGTTACTTTTTTTTTTTTTTCCATCAGATTCAAAGACATAATAAACACGTACTCCTCTTGCAGAGGAAGGGGAACTTTTTGTAGCAGTTCTCGGCGTGCCAACTGTGCAGGCCTCGTTCATTCATGCTTTTGATCTGAAAGCGCTGCAGCTGGGCACAGAAGACGTTGTCCTGGGATGGAGACGTCTCCCCAATACTGGTCAGACCCTCTGGTGGTAGAAACACCTGCATCGATCCTGTTGAAAGACACAACACCGTACGTTTTAAGGAACAAAAATGATCGCGTAGTTGCTTTTTTTTTTTAAAGGAAAGAATTATGTCTTAAATACCTTTGTATGCAACCTCCCAGCGGCCCTCCAGAGTGTGGTTCTGATTGGTGATGACATATTGGTAACCGACCCAAAACCTTGAAATTAAACAAAAAAAGGGGAGGTTAACAGTGGGAAAATTCTGTCAAACTCTTTCAGGGTTTGCACATCAATCAATTTAAGGTGATTCAGTTGCCCCGACTTGCCACTAGATGGCCTACTAACAATAATGGAATACTTCTCTTCAGAACAGGCTGATACACTTCATGCAAATCAAAAAGGTCAACAAAAGGTGACGTTCAAGTTGTAAAAGGAGACTAGCAACTTGTTTTTTTTTTAAGGTTTTAAGTTTCCTCTTTTGTAATAACAAAAGCGAAAAGTAGAGATTCAAGCAAACGTGTTCAGGCAGTTATTTACTTTGTAGTAACAAGACAAATTGAAGGACAACAAAGTGGAAGGTAGAGGTTTGACAAGAGGAGAAGTGCTTTTTTTTCCTACAGCACATTTTCTCACAGAAACTAAAAAGCAAAAAAAATATATAATTACAGTGTTACGACTGAAACAATTTTATTAGGTTCTATAAAAGTGATAAATGGCTGAAAATTCCAATTTATCAGTTTGAAAAGTTCAGCTCCATCTGGAATTTTTGGCAGGCTCGGGAGTGTTTTCACATCTCTGACTTTCAGTGCGGTTTAATCACTTTCTGGCTTGTGTTCTGCTCTTGGTGTGATTTGTTTGGGCAGGTGTGAACGCGGTAGTGTCACGCTGGCGCAGACCAAAACAATCACACCGAGATCCTTCAGAGGAAGTGGACTCACTTCGCCCCGTGTGATCTCCAGAAACTTTGGAGCTGCCGGTGGGAACGTGATCCAATAACTATACGACCCAACAACAAAAGGTGCATTCGGCGAGATTGAGATAAATGGCTTCTGTAGTCAGAGCCGTGCTGGGATGCAACAGACCATACTAACTAAGGCATGAAGTGCACTAATACACTGTCTTAAGTGCTAGGGCTCCGAGCGTTTTCACCCAGCACTGAGACGTGTGCCTTTGAATTTTTGCCACTATGCAAGAGCAGAGCACACAATGGATGCGCCTCAAAGGAAAACTGGCCAAGTAGATTTGTGATAATAAGCAGCTGTATAGACCAGAGTCACGTGGTTCACAGAGGAAGCTGTGTCAAACACTTTGAGATGCACAGACTTCCCACTTCCCAAGTCTCATTTTAATATTTTAATGTAGCTTATTAGTGTAGCAACTAGTGTACACATTGGCAGATGTTACCTCACTGACTTCCTTATCCAGACTAGTTTCTTTGAATGCGGCGTTGCAGTGTCAAACATGTTGTTTTAAATCTCGACATCTCACGTCGACCATAGAAGTCTTTGCGGCAGCTTCTAATGCTGTAGCATCGGTCGAGGTCTGCACTGAGGTGCCTTGTGTGAGTATAAATGAGGCTTCAGGGGAGTTGATATTGTAATGTGGTTTGTACTAGTGTATTTTGGTTTGCCTGGATTCATCTACAGGTGTGAAAACCATCACAGACGAATGCCACACATCGCAAACAAGACGGTAAACACTCACTTGCACTGCTCTCTGTGCTCACACACCGAATCGTCAAAGTCCACCTCGATCTTCAGTATGAACTGCAGCTCCTCGTTGGTCACGAACGTAGCCAGCGAGCCGTTGACTCGCTGACAGGTGTCCACGGCCTGCCAGTAGTTCTCATTCCTCAGGTAGACTTTGTAACAGCTGGCCGTCTTCTCGTAGTGATGCCACCCACTGGGGCATTTCTCTGTGGACGAATCAGGGACACTTTAGCATCACGGTTGACAAGAGCTTGGTACACGGTCATAAAGACTACAAAAACAAAAGGGCGTACTTGAGATGCTGCTGAGGCGAACAGGAGGATCCACGGCGATGACATCTTCCACCTGGTCATATCCGTTACCGAAGCGAAACCTCTCCTCTTTTATAGCTGCAAGAGAATGAGTCAAAGTTAACAAAAGGTGGATGAATTTTTTTTTCTCTGTAGCAGTGCACATATTGGTTTGTGTTGTGTAACCTGCAACAAGGGTGTGATGCAACAATTCAAGGTAAAGCTTTTATATTTGTCAGACAGTGAAACCATCAGCGGTGCTTTTTTTCCCCAGATGTGCCTGGAAATGACTCATTTTAAATGATGTTGGTGGAAAGGAGACACAATTTGCACTGCATCCATGCAGTTTCTCCTGTGTCGTCTCCTCCTCCTGCTGCTTCGTGTATTACATGCTTCTGATCAGCGTTTCCTCTTTTGCTTTTGGTTCGCAGCTTATAACGGGAATCGGAGCCTCGGAAATGAAGGGAAGCAGAATACAAACTCAAGGAAGATAAAAGTGGAACCAAAGCCTTGTGTTGTTTTGATTATGATCAGGACTTCACAGTACTTCAGATCTTTAACTTAAAATATGTTAAATGCATTAGACATTAGACATCACTGCCAACAGACAGACTTATCAAATAACACTGGACAACTGTTGCATTAAAATCACAAAAAACAACAGAGCTGCAAATAACTCACTATTAAATGGCAAGCAATGGCAAGCAATGAGAAGCAGAGGATTGAGGATTACCTGAGAACTGAAGGAGCAAGCTTTAATGGAGCTAAAATAAACATGTTTGTCTGTTGCATTTAATTGTGCAACACAGTGCAATTACAACATAACCGTTTTATATCTGAAATGGTCTCGTTTCTGTAACTATTTGTACTTTCTATCCTGCTTGAACAGATACTCCCTGGAAGAAGAATTCTTTTATCTCAATGGGAACCTTCCTGGCTAAATAAACAATACATAAATAAAGAAAAACAACAGTGTCCACAATGGTCAGAATGAATGACAGCAATACTTCTGTTATTTACTGAATCAGTTGTTTCAGTTCTCAAACAAATACATAACTCAACATTATAGGTCGTAGAAATCGATTAAAAATGTCAAATAACTACTTTCATACCTCTTTTTCTCTCATCAAACAATTAATTCCTCATTTTCTATGTTTTTTTATATGATGACACCAAGTATACACTTTGCATTAATCTGACCACATCGTGTCTCAGGTTATGTGCAGTGTGGTTTACCTTTGTGCAGCTTGAAATGTGTCTTTTTTTTTTAAACAGTTGGATATTTTTAAAGTAGTTTCCTTTTTTCAGTTTTCTGTATTGTAATGACTAGACATGGCTGAACAGTGTCTGCAGGTATTTACTTTCATCTGGCTGGAATTAAGGATTACTGCACCTAACCATATTATTCAACAAAGCTAATCCCAAAGCAGGGACATTGATTTTACTGTGTGATTCAGCACGGACACTGCTCACTGAGGCATGTGTGAACACTGAGGCTTAAGGTTTTTTCTTTTTCAGCAGATAATAATCAGCACATTTGCTTCTGAACATAAACAATATTACTACACACGTTTGCACTATTTGACTGATTTTATTTGTTAATAAACAAAGAAACATTTCTGCAAAAGAATTCAGCGCTGCCGGCGAGATATTAACAGACAATTCCTGCTTTTATTTTCCGTTTGATTAATGGGTCTGGGGTTAAAACCTCAGTCAGTAGACGGTGTTGTCAGCAGGCACAACCACTGGTGTATGGAGGTCACATGCTGTACTCAATCCTTCCAATAATTCCCATTATACGGTCAGAGCTGGGGACAAGGTCTCTTTGGATTTAGCAGCAAACAATAGGATTTCAGTCAAAAGGCTTAGCACTGCATTATCTATGCACTGCTCAAGAGATCAAGAAACAGTAAACAAAAACACAGATACGTGTGTCGCCACTAAAAAAGAAAATCAAAGCACCTCCGTCCACCATCTGACACTGTCAGTCCACAGCAGCTAATCTTGCTCTGTGATTAACCGTGGTGGATTAGGTGGACTGTGTCCTACCTGCAGACAACAATCTGTGAAACTAAATCAGCTGGACTGAACAAACCATGATGTAACTCTACTGTCCTGTGGTTCAGGGTCTGGTTGCAACAAGTGGACTTAAGCGAGGTCAGAAATATGGTCCAATGTGCAAGAGTTAGTGACATCCAACAGTGCTACACAAGCCAGGTTACTACGGTGGCCTTTACCCACCGAAAAGGGCGTCTTTCTTTTTTAGTTTATGTGTTTAAACTAAAAAGAAGAAACGGTTTAGGCTTTCTCATCAAAACACAAAGCACACACACTCCAGCTGGATTGTCCAGTGTGGCCATTCCTTCAGTACAAAAAATGGATAGCGTTTAAACTCGGGCTGCAACAACGATTATTTTGATCATCGATTAGTCTGTCAATCATTTCTCGATTAATCGAGTACTTGAAAAAGTTGAAAAAGGTTGATCAGTGTTTGTCAAAACCTGGAGATGATGACCTCAAATGTCTTGTTTTGTCCACAAATCAAAATGATTGAAAACATGTTTAAATTAGTGAAAAAAACACTCAAATCAATTCATCGATTATCAAAATGATCGACAATTAATTTATTATTAAATCGAGTAATCATTGGAGCCCGAGTATAAACCCTACGAAATGTTATGTGCCAGACCTTTAAGCTACACCAGATGTGACTTGAATCCAACATTATCTTTATGACAGTCGGGCCACCTTGGCTGTAATCAAGGACAGCAGTAAACCCAGTCTGGAGCAGGAGTTATACTTTTATTTGTCATCACTGTCTTATGTTTAACTGAGAGTACGACAGAAGGAAATATGAAGAAAAGTAGAGCACAATAACATTACATATTACTGCATTGTCACTGAACACCAACTGTCTGCTTGTAGCAAATGAACGGTATAGGTATACTACACATGCGTATAATATAACACAGGTCGTATTAAAGATAACATGTATCAAGGATGCACAGAAGTGTTTTTCCTTAGATCAGGTAGATTATAATTGTAAATATTAATGTCAGTTCATGGTTGAAATTATCAATTTATTAATGTCAATCACATGGCTGTAATACCAATGTAATACCAAATACTCAAAGCCAAAGTTATATTTTTGTAAATGAAATTGAATTGTTCCTTTAACACAGACCACAGTTAACATGGCAAGATCTGTTCATTCGCTGTTGGATCAACTGAATTTCCAGAGCTATTTTGGCTTTCTCTAACTCCAGCTTCTGTTTCTCCAGCTCCAGCTTTTCACGCTCCACCTGTAGTTTCTGCGTTTCAGCTTCCGCTCTAACTATCTGCTTCAGAAGGAGCAGCTGCTGCAGGTGATCAACTCTCATCCACTTTGCTTGTGGGACTTTGCTGTTGGGTGGAGCGGTTTGTGGAGGACGAGGGGTGACATCAGTCTAGTCTGCAATAATATAGTGAACTGATTAAATCTGGCCTGTACTGTCATAATATTAGAATGTTTGTAAGCCCTATCAGTGAGCTGACTAAATGTCGGATTATTTAGTTCTTGTTAGGGTGCACAAGTAAATAAATTGTAATTGAAATTCACACATTCATCTCCTCCCTCTCTTCCAGAGGTTTCTCTGTACCACGTTCCCATTGACCAAAACCATCAAAGTCCATGTATAGTGTTAAAAATATCACTCCTGACTTTGTAACCTCACAGGAAAATGTGCTAGTAACACCTTACCAAATGTGAGTGAATTAAACACACTACCACACTACAGCATTGTGGTTCCTCATTGTTTGTACAGAATATTAACGTAAACACTCCAGTGATGTATAGAGAAGCGACATTTTTTTCTATTTTTGGTGGTAGTTTAACGACATATCGCACAAAAAATAGAGAGCTAGTTTAGCAGCAGTCCTCCACCCCTTTTATCAGCGGCAGCTGCAGCCTCACAGCAGGAGTCTGCATTTCCACATCTTAAAGAATGTTCGATAAAGTGTCAGAGCTTTTCTGTGTGTTTTCACATCCAGGTAAGACTCATTTGTGGGACAAAGACATCTCAGTTAGCGAGTATAGCAAAGGCAGTAGTGTGGGAGCAGTTGACTCACAAGTGAACGGGAGACCACAGTTAAAGTTTCCTTGGTCTGTGATGTGTTGGTGAAGCATCTTTAGTCACACATGCCTATCACGTGGTTGCTTGTACTCACAGGTGAAGAATGGAGAATTGGGCCAAATGATGCTAAATGAATTAGGCTAAACAGAGGTTAGACATTAAAGGGTACAAGTAAATGACACTCACAGGGACAGTCCATCTCGTCACTCTTGTCCTCACATGCTGTCCAGCCATCACACTGCCAGGACATGGGGATACATTGCATCTTCCCACTGCGGCAGGCAAACTGCCCGGGGCTGCAGCGCTGCTCTGAAATACAAGAAAAGGAAAACTTGTGTCCCGTCAAAACTACAAGTGACTGTGGACATTCTTTTTCCCCCAAACAAGACAAATCAAACATTGTATAAGTCAGAGTTCAACCAAGGGACAAAAACTGGACAACTTGAGCTTTCACTGCAGTTAATAAAATATGAGATGTTAGATGATGATGGGAGTGAACATTTACAATGTGGAATAACTGAATAAACTGTTCTTACTGATAGTGACCAGGTAGACATTAAGAAAACATAGGTCAAATAAGACCTATATGGGCAGTGAATGTAAAAAAAATCCAGAAAGAAAATCCAAAGCAGCTGTTGACCAGGTTGGTCTAGTTAAGTCCAGAAATGTGAAACCACTAAAATAACTTTTTTTGTGTGCATGCAATTTCGATTGTGCCCAAGTAATTCAATATATTCCATTAAATCAGACCACTGAGGAAAGCAAGTCTTTAAATAACACTTTGGCTATAAAGGAAACTGTTAAGTGTCAGACCTACAGTACATATACATACACCACAGTGACAGGGTTATTGACTGAGTTTATGCTGAGAGGGTCTCCATGCTGATGTGACGCCTCTGTGTCAGAGGTCACTCTCTTGAACCTTTTTCCATGTGATGAATGGACCAACAAAAAAAGTTGGGGTGACAGTGTTGTTCACAGAACAGGAGATCATGTACCAAAAAAAAACTAATACTACTACTTTGAAAATAAGACTTTTTTCCTAACAGAGTTAGCAATTGGTAAGTCAGAGTCAGATCTTCTCCACAAAGAACTGTCATACTTGCAAATACCAAGAAATTAAGATGATAAAAAAATCTCAGATGAGACTGCAGGACATTCTCAATTTCCATCTCAAGAGCTATATAGACAAAGGAAACTCCAACTGAATAAGCTGCTGCTGCTGATTTATTCCAACAAAAACACCTAACAGTTACTACACTCAAAGACATACTGCTTGCTTACCTGACAATAATCTTGCCAGAGCTAGCCGCGGACCTGAAACAAATAAAAACAATAGTGTGACTATTCTGTCAAATTGGAATTTTTAAACTTCCCTTGTCTATATGCAATTTGTCTGCTCTTACAAAACCACTTACTGATATACTGTTTTTACTGTCAGCATTTGTCAGTGACAGGCAGCTTCCTCAATTACAGTTTGACCAGTTGTGTGTACATTAGACCATCTGTTCTTGTACAGGTGGCTATGTGTACCTACAGTGGAGCTGGACCACCCAGTTATCTGGCCAATATGGCTACACTATTTTTACTATGAAAAGAAGCCCGGGGCTATTTAAAGACACTCTCTTTCGTTTCACCTTTGAACCAGTCACCTCAGCTGGCGTTAAACACAAACAACTTTGATGAAACCCATAGAACAAGGTCACGACACACTCATTAAATTAGCCTGCGGATCTATAATTTACTTGGAATATTGCAATGATGTCAATTTGTGCTGAATACTATTTGTCGTCATTTTGTTATACTGGCATAAATCCATGCCATCGTTCACTATAAGTCAACATATCCTTTACATCAAAGCCCAAATTGTCTGTACTCTGCTGAAGGTTGTTTTAAAGCCATTAAAACACAATACACGTTGCACTGTTTTAGTTGACTAAGTGGATTGAGAATCATTACAGATGGCTCTCTGTCCTGGGACTTCATTGAGTCTGGATGTGTGCCAGGTTGAAAGACCATTAGAGACCATGTATTCCAAATGCATTAGCGACGACGTGTTAGTTAATAATTGAGATTTCAAGAGAAAAAGAATGTATGTTATATGGCTTGACTAGGTTTAAATATTTGTGTCTTTAACAATTCAATAAGTAATTTTCCTTGACTCTGCATGGCTGCTGTGTTATCCAACCAATCCTCTGACGGCTGAAGATTTTTCCCAGTACACACTGCTTTTGCTTTGCTATTTGTTAGTTTACTCAATCATAAAAAGTCTTATCGACATGAGCTCATGACTGGGGAAAAAAAATGCCTCATGTTTCCATCTGAGCAGAGTTTGAATAACAACTCACTGCCTGCAGCCCACACAAATCAGTATTCATGTGTTCAGTGCTTCACGGATAAAAGCTGCTGCTGGAAATTCCACAAGAGGAGAATTCATTCAGAGATCGGTATCCTCCTGCTTTAGATTATCAGATGTTACAAGTTAGAAGTGCAACTTGGGCATCGCCACTTTACAATGGTCTATAGCTAGAACAGCGTTAATTTGATCTTTGCTTAGTTTCCTGATTGATAAAAAAAAGTGTCTGAACTGGCTGTAATATATACACAGCTGCCAAATAAGCTCTACTTCCCTTATCTGTTAGGTAATGATTTAACCGCACATAATTCAATTGTGGCTATTAAGTTTAGTTTTGAAGACCACTGGGGTTTATGAACACATTGTTTTGCCCAAGAACACACTGCGATAAAACCAAGAACCACCCTTCCTTGTGAGCCAATCTGCACAATCAGGAGTGATTTAATTCTGAAATAAAGTGACACATACACCCACCTTTTTGCATTGCGTGACAGGTAAATTTCAACTTAAGGCCCGCGTAAATAGTTCATATAACTATGGGTTTGGAGAATCATGACACCGATACACCCATTATCTGTATCTGAGCATTTATTCACTGCAATAAATCTGCCAGGAAACCAGAGCATTAACAAATTCAAACTGCTGTCAAATTTCACAATTCTGGCTTTTCACAATAGATTGGGAAAAATAATGAGGGATGGGAAGTTAGCAACCATTGCTTATTTAGCCCGTTTCTCTCATAAGCTTTGGATTTTGTCAGAAATGAGTGAACACTGGCTTCCCTGAGGAAAGAGAGCCTCTGCATCTCTTACATAACCAACAGAAATAAAAAAACAAAGACAACAAAACTGCCCCAACTCAGTGCAAGGCCAGTTTTATATGTATATCTGTATATCCTTCAATATAACTAACGCTGTAGATTTCCGGTCTCTCATGATTCACCTCTTTTCTGAGGATCACCATTAAAAGCAGTGAGTGGGTACAGACATTCATGTCCATTTCATTATTCCACCTAAAACAACTTTATCTTTCATCTCTGTGTGGTTTTAAGCCATTTGGTTTGCAAAACATTTGCTGAATAGCCAAGGTGAAAACAATCACCTTTACTGTTTAAAGTGGCTTTCAAGAAGCTTTTCCTGTGTTGCAGAATATTCATGCAAGACCTGATATAACGCAGTTCATGTAAAGAGGTCTTGTTCTCAAGCTAGTGGTTTGCAGGAGATCAGTGTGTGTGGTGTCTCCCAGAGAAATTTGTGATCTTTGTGAAAATTCAATTACAGACAGGGGTTGATCGACTACTAAGAGGATTTTCCTTAGTGGAATAATTACATTTTACAAATTGTAATCAATTAGCTTGTGATTTTCTGCTATTTCAAACCAATCAGCTACTCAAAAGATACAAATTACATTATACTGCAAGTATAAAAATAACCTCTTTATTGAACAAGTGAGCATATTGTTGCTACGGATGGCACAATTCCACTTTTTTGTGTCTGATACAATTACCAATATCAGTCTGATAAAATAATTGTAGACCTTTTCTATGAAGCCGTTTCCTTTATTTCTGCCTCTAACAGGAAGAAATCAGTCATCTATACTTGTCATTAGAACAACATAACAGCATGTCCAAATATGATTTATTGAAACACACTTAATCAAGTAATCACAATAAGACTGGGAAATCTGGGAAATATCTAAAAGATTTTTCCAAATACAAAAGTCCTCTCCATTTGGGTCACAGTACATTAACTCCCAACTGTAGCTGCAATGTCATGTCCATGTAGTAACAGGTGAACAAAAACATCTGACTGGTTGTTGATTGAAAATGCCTGCCAAAAGTTAAACCACGGCCAATTTTTTTGTGCGGATTGCAAAAACAAACAGTGATGAGCCAGCTGCCAGTGGAACAGATGAGAGGCTCATTCCCACGTACAATGAACAAAGTTCAGCTGACTTGTTGATCAGATTTATGGCCACATAAACACAGAGGGGATGATTTCAGTCCTCGTAACAAGCATTAGATTTGCCTCACCAGAGGCTGCTGACTTTCTCTGGTTTGGAGATTATTTTAATGCGTTTAGTAGCATTGGCTGCATTGTGCCTTTACAAACTTATTTAGCTATTGCATAAAAGTAGGTCAGTCTGGCACAGGACTTTGAGAGTGTCCTGTATATGTGCAATATATGATCAGAACAATCTCAGTTTTACATTTGTCACATACGTTTGCAATATTGTACATTGAGCTATGACTTCCTTTACACATGAGCAAATCACTGAATCACATTACTTGCAAGGGAAACTGATTTCCTCTTTAAAAGTGGTTATGACTGTACTTAAAGATAAAATCACCTCTGGCGTTGCAGTGAACAATAAATATGATTAAAGTCTGATTCAGAAGCATTTGACAATTTAATGGCTTCTGGTCAGTATCCAAACCTGGTTGCATAAGATTGACAGCCTTTTACACTTCTTTAATAGCAACTTACAAATGTGACATTTAGGTAAACTGCAGAGCAGCAACCCAAGCAAGATACAACCTTGCATTTCCGTTTCTGTAACCTGCTGTGGAGCTAGAATGGAAACCATGTAATCCAGGTACAGGAAGACTGGAGTGCCAAATAAATTACTAATATAGACTACAAGATGCACCTTTATTATACCATCATATTCCGTAAGAGTGTAAAATGGTTCAAGCTTACTTGTATAAAAGGGACAAGTAACCATGCTCATACTTGCTCAAACACCTTTTATTGAATTTTGTTCCAAGAAAATGGATTATTCTTTTGCTGAATGTCTAATCCATTCGGGGATACAGTTTGAGAAGCTAGTACTTGATGTGCACCAGCATGCTCTGCAAAAACACACCCTCTCTATCAAAGCCTGTGCAAGAAAACAGGTCGTCTCATGCAGGAGCTCTGAGATGAAGGCCACGGCGTAGCCCAAACAACAAGCAGTGATTTCAATACAGATATCCACAAAACAAAACACAACCCAGGCCACTTCTCTATTCAAAATGAGATAACCTTCATTTCTAAACGAGTCAATCAAGTTACAGAAACAAAGGGCTTGAGCTTGATTTTAAACATGGGAGTAACAAACAATTTGCCCATGAGATAATAATAATTATTAGTTGTTAGTTGAGTCAGCACAAATGAATATAGATATATATATATAAAATTAAACAACCTCTGTGTACACATTAAGAAGTTGTAACCCATTTCCTGGATCAATGATATGATCATTAATGAGCTGATAGAGTCTTTCTAATCTCCACAATTGCAAGGATCACATGTTGAGGCCAAGAGTAGACCACAATGATAATAACGCATTAATCTTGTTGCCCTTTAAACGCAGAAAAGCAGCGGTTAGGTGAAATTAAAACGGACACTGTGTGTTTCTTTAAAATACGTGTTGCGTTAAGACAGAAATTACGTTGCACTGGTACAGTCCAAAGCCTTTTCCCATGAAATCATGGCAGTTATATTTAATCAGTCTGATGTGTTTCACTGTACAGCTTCAGCAGGGGTGAATGGGCTTAGTGATGCAGGAACTTGAAGCGTTAAGTCTTAACTGTGCATCAACATCAGATTTAGCTCTGTCGTTGTCAGTCCCAGCTATGGGGACATTGGCACAGACGCCTCCCTTATAAAAATGAGGAAGAGAAAATTGTAGTTGTTTATATTAGTAGACAATTTGAGCAATACCAGCAGAGAGGTGAACACTCTGGAACACTAACAGCTTTTTATTATACCACTGTTACACCACGATTTCTCTCATCTGTGCAATTATATCTGTACCAGTATAAATCTTTGCAATAATCACATACTAGTGTGCCCTGTGGTGTTGTGTATAAAACGTAAGTTTTAGTGATATTATAGTCCTAGTTTGTACGTGTCACTTCTGCGTTTTTGCAGCTGTAACAAGTGGGTACGTATTGTGCCTTTTTACTGTATATTGTTTCATTTCCTTAACTGGACTATGAGTCTGTAATTAAGTCTAAGTTGAATTTACATACAGAACAAGTAGTAATGGTCTGTTTTGGAAGGACTGGGTCGCGTTTAAGTGATTTTTTTTCTCACAATAATGTTGCTGTGTGGAATGTGTTGTGAAGTGGTTTAATGTCTGCCATTTAATGATTGCATTGTTGTTATTTTAGTTGACCTACTTAATAAATAAAAACAAATGACCGCGTCTGTGCTGATGCGCCGCCCGCCAACAGCATCACAGCAGCGGCTGAAAAAAACCACCAGAGTCCGTGGTTTACTCCGCAGGCCTCTGACCCTCCTCCCGCTCCTTGCTTTCAGCAGTAATCTGTTTATCCCACTTTCATACACCAGACCACGGTTAATATAAGCAAAGAATGAACCTGTGTGATTTACCTGTCCGTAGCGGGTCCGTTACAGTGAGGACGAAGAGAAGAGAGAAAAGGACGAAACTGCTGCTGTCAGCCTTTGGCAACATTTATCCTCCATTCATAGTAACTCCTCTATTCAGAAATTTAAAAAGATATACCGACGAACTGCACCGTCTACAACGATATACGCTTCAAACGGTTTCTACCCATGCCTTTGTGCACGCAAACCGACGGCTAACACAGAAGAAAACAGCGCGTGTGTGAAGCATAGTCGCCCCGCACGGTGAAAACAGTTTGCGTATGTGTTGTCCGAACGGCTAACGTTAGCTAAGTGGCTCCACTGTTATCGTCGTCCGTCCCCCTTCCGCTGCTCACTGTGGAGCCGCGCTGATCCAAGATGGCTGCGGCCTCCCATCACAACAATCCCAAACACGCAACACGCAGGCGACCAGCTGGAGAAGCTGCCAGCCTGGGCGGAGTTAAAGTCCGCTGTGACACACGACAACCAATGAGTGTGTGTGTGTGTGCCCTTTGGGATTATTGTGAGATGAATCAAACCCAAAATATCAACCTGGTTCCATGAGGCAGATACACGATGATTAGTTACACAGATTATTATTCTACATGACCATCACGCCAGATACAGAGGTTTTTTTTTACTCAAAGAAAAGCCAATTTGATTGATTTTCACTTTAAGAGTCGTTAAATTGAATTTCTCATATTCATTTGTGATCAGAGTTGTTGAGCAAAAACGCAGTTACATGCAGATTTACTTGTAAATTACACCAGTTTGACCTTGTATGATACATTGTAAGAACAAGCTGACCAGAAACTCAGTATTGGTCTGATACTGATAAAAAAATTAGACAAAACTGGTGTCATCTGTAAATCCCAAATATCACAAATCTGCTTTACTTTACACACACTGTGAATATTTTTGAATTGTGCAGTTATATCTAGGTGGTAATTATTACAACAGTACAAAAGTCTTGTTAAGAGCCACGTTATTAAAAAAGTGGTGAAAACATTGTGCAGATCGGATACCTGGATATCTGAATATCAATGAGTTAGCAAGTGGTTATCAAGTCATCCCTAATGTTAGCCAATAGGTCAAACTCCATGACTGGCTTTATAACAAGCTAAAATCTCCTAATTTCTTCATGGGTTAATAACTAACATCCTCAAAAATAGTCAGGCTGGTCATTAAACAGGCAGTCAAACACTGGCAAAATACAGAGGTAATAACAGGCTCAGTTTTCTAATCATAATAGAAGGTTTTCACAGCAGCTTTGTAGGTTTAAAAGAAAAGCATGCAAACAGTTCCCCTTGTTGTGTCTTGAGAACATCACCAAGCCACCACAATTACAGTGTTTGTGCCAGAGCTCAACACCCACCATAAAAAATCATACTAAAAATCAAGTTTTTTATAAAAAAAAACTGCCTCTTTATCTTAATCAAATCCGAATTCAACATTGAGTTAAACTCCTTGATAGTGAAAGGTTTTACATGAATACTAATGCGCAAAAATTCTCACTCAGTCAATAAGACATTTGCGTACAAAAATAAGACGTCTAAAGTTCAGTACAGGTCAATATGCAGTCTTAAGAGCATGAATAAAGAAAAGTTTTTAATCCAAACAACTCCAAGCAAAAAGTCATTCCGACAGAGTGGAATTTAGTCTTTAAAAGCGTGTGTTGTCAGATGATATACCCACTTGACCAAGACTGCTGAAGTTTCACATTTGCTTCCGCTGAGGTTTAAAACACATATTTCGGTACAGAGGAGTTTTTCTTCCACTTCTTACGCTGATGCTGCAATACGCTTGGTTGCTAATCTGTGACATTTTGTTACTTCTCACCACAAGCAATTAAGACTTAACAAAATCCAAAACCAAACCTTTCCATTAAACACTTTTGACCAAATGGAAAGTAGACAGAATTCCTTATGAAAACAAATATGTATATTAAACATCAACAGAACTAATATCAAACAAATGAATATCCAAGTATTGCAACGCAAGCAACTCAGAATCAAAATCTGCCAAATCTTTGTTTCAATGCATTATCAACAAGAAGTCTTTTAGAAAAATAAAGCTGCAGCAAGTGTGCCGACTTTGTCTCACACCAGACCTCACTTGGATTTATAAAAAACAGCAGCAGGGTTCCCCATAACCTCAAACCACAAGCTGCGTATGTGCTGTAGTTGTGGGTGTAGCTTAAACACTTAAGTGTCTGAATATGCCTCAACATTTGAAGTGTGTTTAATGAAAAATGATAGACACTCACTGTTCCAAGAACTAAGAACTGGGTGTTTAAATCTCAGAAAGAATGAGAATAAGTACATTTAAAATTCAACTAAGCGTGTGTTAATGAGTTCTGGCAGGGATAACAAACATAAATACATCAAAAAACAATATTTCACTGGGATCTAGATAAACCATTTTTTTTAATTAAATCATCCAGCTAAAATAATGTAAAAATGATGTGGAGTTTCCTGTAAAGTTCGCCACATTACAATAATGTTATGTACAGTAGCAGCAGAAAGTAGCTCCTCCCACTTAGAAAAAGTCTGAGGCTTTTCTTCTCTTGGGAAGTTGCAGGAGATTGTCTGTGAGTGATGTAACATCCTGAGAGCTCGGCGTCTTGGCTTTGATTGGTGTTGGTGTTCCTGATGGAGTAGATAGGCCACCAAAGGGAGACTTGGAACCAAGGACTCTGTGTGAGGGAGATGGGGTGTAACTTGCTCTGAGCGCTTTGTCCGTGTATTTGCTAGATGTCCGATTAACAAGTCTCTGCAGGGCGGGGGACAGGGCCGGGCTCAGACCTTTAGGTGTAAGACTGCAACATGAAGAATAACATGTTCAGTTAGTTAATATCACATGACCGCTCTAACAAACACTTTTGGTAATAAACAAGTGGTGTCAAAGCTTAGAGTTTAAGTTTCTACCGTGTGTTGTTACAAGCAGATAAAATCAAAAGTGCACACGAATTTAAGTATTTACCTTGCAAGGTTCTCTGTGACCTTTCGTAAAGCCTCCTGCTTTTTGGCACGATTTTTAGCAGCAGCTTCATTCGCCATCTTTATACCCAGCCTCTCTCGTCGTCCAGGTTCTGGAATCTATTGAGAGACAATGTTAGAAGTTCAGATGTTAACATAGCAGCCTACAACCATTTTCCATACAAAGTGGAAATAATGGAGCACAAAGTGAAGTCACACTAGGGTGTTTTTGAAAGCGGGTCTTAGCTAATGTTCATGTTCACACACGCAGTTTCTTCCGTATGAAATGTTTGGGCCCTCCCATGTTTATAAAGCGAGACGGCTTCAGATTCAATCACCTGTGATGTTTTTCATGGTACACAAGCACTGTAAACACTCCTGACCACTGCAGTGCTGTTAAATCATAGAGACCGCAGCTACACCTTAATTTAAACAGTCCAATGCAACACACTGACAACCAAAGCTATTCTTAAGATTCTTGTGGGTAACGTAAGCTGCTTCCAGACATGCACTGTAGCCATTCTGCGGAGATCGTCCAGAAGGGCTGTATATGTGAACAAAAATGTCCACCGCAGATAATGGCCAAGTGAGCTCATGTGAGAATGCAGCAGGAATAACGTTGTATAATGAATGGTGTCCCTCGAGATGATCTGAAGATTCTCCGGTTGTTGTCTCACCCTGACAAACGTCACACTGTGATCGTCACATATGAACGGACATTATCCATACTGATACAGGGTAACTTCACTTTTGTTCAGACATCCACTGTGTATTGAGCCTAGTTTATACTCGCCCGAGGCACCATGGCTTGGATCTTTGCAGACAAGTTGTTGTGTGAAGTGTGTCACTATGCCTTGCTGCACCGCAACAAAGAAACAATTCTGGACACAGGAAATATTTTTCATATTATTAACAGAGCATTTCAGCGACAACTAGATGATAAGCACCTTAAATGATGGACCATGATTCCTCTCAACATACGGTGAGTCTGATCCATCCAGTCGAAATGGAGTACTTTCAATCTCACCCCAGGTCATCAGAGGTGACTCAGCCACACCTGACAAAAAGAGACAAAAAAAAACAAAAACGATCAGAAAAGTATTTCAAACATAGGTAGAACAAAATTAATTAATGTAAGGCAACAATTCATTGGTGATTAATTTTAGGATGCACTTACCAGGGGCAGGAGAAGGTGTTCCCTCAAAACCATATCCATTCACTGTTGGAGAGTCATGTGGGATGAGCTCTTTCCCATCAGGGCCAACTTTACCCTGTTTGAACTACACATAAAACCACATATCAGCCTCACTCAGCAATTAAACTGCAGAATAACATGTCATGCAGAGATACTTAATTCAAAAATGTGGAGCACATCTCGACCAATACAAAACGCTTTATTTCTGGATTTCATGAACCATGTTCCTAAACTGTACCTGTGCATTGAGAGCCGCAGCCTGTTGAATCTGGCTTTTGTTGAGCGCTTTGCTGAAAGGGTCTCCAACAAAACGTGTGTTTTTGTGAATTATCTCCCTTGGCTTCTTAAAGAGAGTGTCATCATCTTTAACACCTGGAATGATATAAAGCACATTATAACCTTTTTTTTGTATAATTAAATTTTTTTTTTTAGTTTTAGTTTTTAAAATAATCGTACCCTCTGGATAATACATCAAGGCATTCTTTGCTTTGTACTCCCATGTCTCCAGTCCAGCTTTGACACATTCAAGTGCTGCCTTCTCCGGTGCTAGTAAAGCGAGGTTCTCCTCATGGCGCTGAAACACATAAGTGTTTATTAATGTTTTTTTGCTGTAGTCTTGGGATGTGTGAAATAATAATCTAATGATAGTGATCAACTGCTTGAAAGGTTAAGTGATATCTAACTTAAACCACCGTCATATGTAGCAGAAATGTATGTGAATTTTAGTAAAATCAGATCTACAAATACATACCTGTTTGAATTCGGCCTCAGCTTCATATAACCAGGAATGTCTCAGTTTCTCCTTGTCTTCAGCCAGATCCATTATCTGTTCAAATGATGCATTATCCTCACTGGTATTTTTACCAAGGAAACGATCCAGGGAGGGAAGCTCTTTTTCTTCCTTGTCTTCATCTTTGTAATCTGTAAATAAAATATTGATAGAAAAAAAATGGTTTAACCACTGTTTAATTACTATTTACCTTCTCTGTTGGTCCAGTTTTTTGGTATCCTTGCCAAATATTTCTATTCATGGGGCTAACTGAAGAGGGAAATTAATAATAAACATGTCAAATTAGTAATTTGACATGTTTATTATTACATAGGTATATAAGTAATTTGAAAGTACTTGTAAGAATCATGAAGGGGACTTTAAGGGGGTGATATATGTCTGTGGTTTAGTGTAAACACACAAAAGGTCAGAAAATATAATAACTCATGCTTCAAATAAAAATAAAATAGATACTTACCTCCATCTAAACCTTTATTGCCACGAATTGAGGATGGAGATCCTGACTGGCCCACAGGTGTCTCAAAACTAGCCGGAGTAACATCTTACACACAAAGAGAATGAAATGGAAACATAGTTGAAAAGCACATACAGACAATCAGACATAGGATTTCAGTATACTGCCACAAGGCTGAAGAATCAATATAACATACAAAGCAGCAAAATATACACAAGCTTTTCTATCTTTCTGAAGATGAAGATACAGCATTTAAATTATCATGTAATGATACTCACAAGGTGCAGACGATCGCGGTGTAGATTTTGTTAAAGACGATCCATATCGAATGGATATGTCTCTCATCCTCTCGAGGTCTCCATTTTCCTCTGCTTCCAGATATTCCTTCTGTGCTTGCAATTTTGTCACATCTGGGAAGAAATCCCTTTGGATGATCTTCTCTAAACTCTAGAAACAAACACAGGTAAATGTATAAGTCTTATGTTCAGTGAGAATACTTGTTCTTTGATGCAACTCAGTTATGTGACCCATATTTCTCAGCCAAGCCGCTTCATATAATTTATTTTTCCGGGAAAATAATAGTTTCTAAAACAAATCAGAACGATAACGCTGCAGATTATTCACAAATTAAAATTAAATGTCAATAGATATTTTCCAAACCTCATTTGAACATCACTAAATAATTTCCTTTTCCTAACTATTGCTTAAAACGGTTAAATATTTCAATGTAAAATGAAAGAGAGAAAAGCTATGGAACTCATTGCATGAGTAGCTATTACATTAATTACAAACAATCAAAATGATTGTTAGCGCTTCAAAATAATTACCAATTAATTATTTAATATCATGATGTACAGGTGATCCACTGTGGCGACACCTAGAGAGGGAGAAGCTGAAAGGAATATACTTTATATTTTCTAAACCAATGTCATTAACCCTCCTGTTATGTTTGTCAGGAAGAGCATTTATGTTTGTGGGTTAATGTGACCTGATGCATGTTCATTCAAAAGTTGTCAGAAAAAAATCCTAACAAGAACTGTTCTACATGTTTTACATGCCAAGTATGATTTAGTGACAAAACTACTGATGCAAACTCTTAGATCCAACTCTGACTATCATTCGTATTTAAAAAAAGAGGTATGACAACCCTGATAAATTAAGAATATGTATTTAAAGTGTCACATATTAAGACCATGTATAAACTTAAAAATACTTTGCTAAAACGCCATGAGAAAAGGCCTTGCTAGCCAACATTAGCCTTGTAAAACTGAACTTGTTATCATGCCCTAACATAAAACTAATAGGGCTCGTCTAAAATGTATTTACCTCAATATATTGCACTTCATCGAGGACGTTTCTCTTCGGCTTGTCCGTCTCTTTGTCTTCAGGTGGCTGCCGCAGAGCCACTGTTGTTGCCGTTACAGGGACGAGGGTCCCAGACAGCGCTTTCCTCACACTCGCGCTGCCTTCCATGTAGCTTCACAAGCTAAATGCTAACTACGAATCGTTCAATAACAAACAAAGGCTAGAGGGGGTAAACACAATATGGATTTCTACTTGATAAATACACCATAGACCGTAAACGATTCCACAACGGACATGTTTTCGACAAATGAGAGCACAAAAAATCGTTGTGCGTTAACTAGCCATTAGCCACCACCGGAGGAAAACACAAGAACTACGGACGTACTACGTTACGTAAAGTCTAAAATATTACGTCACCGGAAGTGTACCCCATGTGATTTCTAGTATTTTCGAATTTGCCTTAGCAAGGAACATGAGAGGAGAGGAAGACAATTCTTGATACTTTGAAGTGAAAATGTAAAGACAACCAATAACAATAATGAAATCCATTATCTCTATTCACAATTTTATGAAATATGTCAGAAATCATCACAAACACTACTTTGAACATGGTGAATCAATATTTTAGGTGACATTTTGTTTCTTTTATAAAATGATGAAAAAAGACACTGTCTCATTTGACAGGCAAATAACTATAATATCATATAATAGACATGTTATTGTCATTGTTCCAAAATATTACAACAAATGCAGCTCAATTATGTCAGGGAGCTGCATAAATAGTTTTCAACATTAATTACACTTTCACATAACTCAAGTGGAGGCTATGGAGAGGATGTGCAATACGTTTTTGCGGAGACGGCTGGGTGTTCCTTCATCAGTCAGCTTGGTTAATCTGTACGGCAAGACTTCCAAACCCCACCTCCCAGCTCCATCAGTGGTGGAAGAATTCAAAGCCACCAAGGCAAGGACAGTCAGCAGCACACTCTTAGTGTCCAGGGATGAGAAAGTAAGACATGCAAACAAGTCCCTCAGGTGTGGAAGGAAATGGAAACCTCGAGAAGCAGGCAAGAAAGCACAAGTATACCAGAAGCACCAGGAGATAGTCAAAGTGGTTTGTCAAGGGTGGTTGGGACTTGGAAATTACAATGTAAAAAAGTGGCGCAAGGCCAACGATGAGGTCAGAAGAATTGTGAAGGAGGGGGTCCACGAGTCATTTGAAGAAGACTGCCGTGTAAAAGCAGCAGGGCTCAGTCAGCAGTGTCAGTGGATTCAGTGGGACCAGGAAATCGAGCGATCATTGTCCTGGAAAGAACGTCAGTTGACTGCCCGAGGCAAAATGACCTTCCCTCTGCATGTAGTGGCTGCTGACCTTTTGACGATTCCAAGCAACCTTGAGATACAAGGCAAAGAAGAGAACCCATCATGCAAACTTTGTGGGGCAACCCACTGTACCCTGAAACATATCCTGACTGGTTGTCCCAAAGCACTGGCAGAAGGTAGATATAGGTGGAGACATGATAAGGTCCTCTCAGAGATCGCCAAATGGACAGATCTGCAGAGAGTCAAAGCAAACAAACATCAAGCACAACCACCATCAAAGGGTCTCAGTTTCCAAAGGGATAGCAATGAGCCTTTTAGTACAAAAGGACTTAGCAAGAGCCCCACCATTTTACATCACGCTTCTGACTGGGAGATGCAAGTGGACTTAAAGCAGAAACTCATCATCCCTGACGAAGTTGCAACAACATCACTCAGACCAGATATGGTTCTTATATCCCGTAGCACAAACACCATCATAGTTGTTGAACTTACAGTGCCCTGGGAGAACAGACTTGCCATTTCTCATCAAATGAAAAAAGCCAAATACCAGAAATTGATTGATAAGGCTAATTTGAAAGGATGGCATGCAACCTTATTTCCTATTGAAGTTGGCTGCCGTGGTTTCCCTGCTATATCGGTGTGCTATTTCTTGCAGAAAATGGGACTTGCACCCAAGGAACTTAAGAAGGCCATTGGAGAGATAGCTGCAACAGCCGAGACCAGCTCAAGATGGCTGTGGCTAACAAGAGCCTTCAGTTGGAAACCTTCTGAAGGTGGAGGCTAATTTAGTCCTCACACCCCCGCTCAGTGTACAAAATACTAGTGACCCTGAGAAATTTGCTGAAGAAGCAGATTGGTTTCCAACATTGCAGAGGCTTAGACCACCTTGCCAGAAGAAACCCATCATTAAGAGGCTCTTCACATCTCAAGTAGTCACTGTATACTTGATTATAAAAATCAATCAACAAATTGATCAGGTATTATTTAATTATACGTATTACCTTTTGACTAAAGACTCACAGTATATAATTATGTATGTTCATTAGAGCATTGCCAAAACAATAGATGTTTTCACAACACTCAATACAGCATCTGTCCCCTGAAATGACCTTGTAACTCCACAAATTACTGTGTGAAGAGACCTGGTGTGTTCCTGATACCCGACATTATTTTTAAATGTCTGACAAATAAATCTGTCACATATACGTCGTGAAATGCAGGAGAGTTTTCACTTTTTCCTCCTAAACATAACCCTGTAACTCGCAAAATACTATTAAAATTTTGCTCAGAAGTGTTCACAGCGTGTGTTGTGCTTTAAATTTTGTGCAGTGTATATTGCAAAAAATGAAGCCCCTCCATTTCTTTAAAAAACAGCAACAACTTTATTTGTTCTTTAGGGTTATTTTTTCCCACAACAGATCCCAACTGGAACAATCAATATACTAATTTTACCTTTCACAATTAGTATTAACATATGCTGCTGGTATTTCTATCATGTACTCAATAAACAAGCCAGCTACCAAGAGAGACACATGATTTGACTGACACACAAAAAACCCCATGTCTGTTTATTTTGTGGGAGAAAGAAATCTGGCTATCATATGAGATAAGTAGAGAAAGCACTCAGAGAATGCAGAGGTCCTTCAGTTTGCTACAGTGTCAAGAGACCACCATATCGCACACGGTTGTTTTGAAAAACCCAGAATGCATTTCTGTGTCCTGATCACCACCAAAATCTATAAATGTCTCCATAGGGTCATTACGTATACATTCTCAAAATACACCTTTTACTTTTGAATTCTTTGAGATGAACAGGCAAACGTGGCTGAAAACATAACCTGCATAACAACTGCAGAAAGCAAAATTGTATCACACACAGTTTAGTTTTCTGTATTTCCAACAGCAAATGATAGTCTTTTCTGACGTCTCCACTTTGCTCTTCGGTTTTTAAACCAAACCTGGAAAAAACACAAACAGTCCTAAACTGTAAATTAATTGCTTCACATTTGACCTATTATAAATAAAGAGGAACACATTTGACATAATAACACACCCTTAACACAGGCATGAAATAAAAAACCCAATAAATAAATCAATTCCGTTATTCCATGCTCATATGAACATTCTGATATTTACTGAACTGACTTACCTCCACTCTCTCTTCTCTTAAGTGAGTGCACTGAGCTAATTTCTCCCTCATGTTCACATCTGGATACTGATTTTGCAGGAACAGCTCCTCCAGTGCGTCCAGCTGATCCTCTGTGAAAATAGTGCGGTGGCGTCTGGTCCTCCTCTGCACCTGAGCAGGTAACTGCTCCTCTCTGTGACCTTCTCCCTGCCTACAAGATGGGTTTGGGAGTATCGCTGATGGCCATCCATACTGACAGACTGCAGGCAGGAAGTCTGGTGTGAAATCAGAGGGTGAGAGAGAAAGTGATACAGATGACAAAACCTATTTTGAAACAAGCATCGACAGAGCTGGTGGCTTGCTCTCACCTTCGTGTATGAAATCCGATCGGAGTATGTCTCCACAGTGGGAGCAGCAGCAGCAGCACACACAGGTGTGATGAACAGTCTCTATCTGGTCTCCAACAGGACTCACTGTACTCTCATTTAGTCCAGCACCACTTGTCGTACATATCCATCTATCACTGTTGCCGTTTGGATATTTGCTCAATATGTTTTCAATAGTGAAAGGAAACTTTTGTCTGTCCATCCTAATCAGTCGATCCATCTCAAATGAAATTCCAATAAATACACAAGCAATGATAATCACAGGATGTTGACGTACAGCACTTCTCAGCCTGAGCTGTTCTTCTCCTTCTCCTCTCTCTACAACACTGTGTCAGACACTTATAGTGAAATTGGGAGGCAAAAAAATAGTAAAACTATAATCCCTTCTATGGACCAGACACATAAAATGGTTGAAACTTAATTCCTAGCTAATCTGGGCAGTTTTGTGAAGAGGTTAGGGAGGATGGCAGATTCGTTTAATCTTGCCTTATTCCTTTCTCCAAAAGAAATCAGATTTCACTGCATAAAATGAGAAGTGGGGAGCTCCTAAGATCCTTATTGTTGGGGTTTTAGAGAAAAGGGGATTGCTCAGTATTAGAAACCTGGATTTAAAGATGAGTGTTTTTGATGTGGCCGGAGACTTGTGCATGCTGAACTTGAGGATTAGGTCTTAAATTTATTTCCAGATGTCACTTTCCTATTAAGCTTGATCAACATATGATCTTGTACAAATTAGCAAGAAGTCACCAGTTATGGGTGCACATCCCCATTAAATTACCCCCATTAATGAATAAATTAATTATATGTGTGTGTGCTATTCCACTAATAGATTTGTATTAGAGTGTTACTCAACAGATATAAGTACAAATAAAAGCAGTACATTCAGAAAAAAAGGTTACATCTATGTAGTTTGTATTCACAATCATACATCATGTGTATTGTCTGTGCGGCATCTCCGACAATGTGCTGAGGTAAAGCTATTACAGGTTAAATTCATCGCCCTCCAACAAATCCTGAGATTTCATACAAGGCAATATACGAATTAACGGATTTCCACAATCTGTCTTAAGCTCCGCTTATAAGGGCTTTTGAAAACAGATAACAATAAACACCATCCCATCCTTTTCACTTGGGTTTAATAGCGTCCACATTGTTGACATATGGTTTGAGGAGCATGTGAGATCGCTATCTGCAGTTATTGTGGTTCTGAAAAGAAGGAATTGTACCACATCCTCATCGGTTCAAATGACTCAAAATTCATTACTGGGGATTAGGTTGATAAAAGTTCATATTGTTGTCGTAAGAGCAATATTTGGTACAAGAGGTAAAGTGACAGAAACCACCACCACCCTGGTAGATACAGTTGACTGGACGTTTGAGGAGGCTGATTTCTTCTTCTCACATGCAAACTACTGTATCATTATTATGGGGGTGGAGTGGCTCAGTGGTTAAGACCGGTACCCTGTGTGCGAAAGACATCATGGTCGCAAGTTCGACTCCACCCCTGGCTGATTGTACTCAATTCCATTGTAAGTCGCTTTGGATAAAAGCGTCTGCTAAATGACATGTAATGTAATGTAATGTAATTATTATTATTAGTATCAGAAAAACATGTTTACTTTTCTGTTCTAAACCTGATTACTGGTGCAACAAAAATAGTTTTCAATATCTCAAGATTTTATGATCTCTGCTACTTCCCTTTCACATGGGGAAACTACCTACACCCCACTCTGCTCTGCATCGGCAAACGGTCTTGCTGCCCCCTCACTGAGAGGATCAACATCCAGACAGCAGAAAGCCTCCACATCTTCCGCTGCAGACTAAAAACACATTTCTTACGACTCAACCTTGACTAAAGGTGACAAAAAAATAAATAAATCACTTGCTTATACATTGCACTTATGACTAGAACTTTATAGTTTGGCTTACTTGAAGCTCTTACTTACTTCTAGCTCTTGTTTGTACCCAAATGTTTAAATGCACTTATTGTAAGTCGCTTTGGATAAAAGCGTCTGCTAAATGACATGTAATGTAATGTAATGTAAAAACTGGCAATCCACAGCAACTGTCATCTGTATTATGGTTTTCCAAGGATCTTGAAGGTTCTACAACCAATTTTAGTTGCTCTTGGTTCGATTCACACAGGTTTGTCCACACTAAAAGTAACCCTGCAATTTTCAGAATAAAAGTCACCATTTTGTTGTCCAAGCTAAGATACAACCACACAGTTTTCAAATCCACTTCCTGTTTCTATCCACACTAAAATACAACAGATCCCTAAACATTTCACAATAAAATAAATAAAAATACCTGTTCTTGTACGCTAAAACAGCAATTTTCAGAATAAAAGACACCGTGGATATAGCATAAAGAGTAGACTGATTGATTGGTGACACACAACACACCTGCTCATCCAGGGGCGATTCTAGAGTCTGTTGGGGCCAAGCAAAAATTCCCAGGGGGCCCTTCCGACCAGTGTTCATCACCACTATGTTATAAATAATCTGACAGGATTCACAACACCATTCTGCCGGGTCTTCCGATGTGGTCAAACCTGTTGCAGTAGCAGGTGATGCAGCATGATGAGGGGTAGGAGTTGCTATCCTGCTGGAGGTGGATGTTTCCGAAACTGATGTAACAAAAACAAACAAAAAGACAGAGTATATATTTTTACAGGGTATGGTATATGTTATTATTTAAAGTAAAATGTATTGATTCATTAAACTCACAGTTGCCGCTATCATCACTTGGTGTGGGAGCTTGATGTGCCTGTGGTGTCTCTTCCCGCTCATGACCACCAGAAAGTGGAGTGGCCACTATGCCACTGGAGGTGGATGCTGCTGGAACTGATATGACAAAAAAACAAAACAAAACAGTGTATATTGTCATAAAGAATCTTTACAGGGCATGGTATATGTTATCAATTAAAGTGGAATATTGGATTAGGTGACAAATGATCCTGAGGAGCGATAACAGACAGGTTTATAATTATTCTCCTTGGGCAGAACAATTATTCATTGCTATCATAGCAATATTAACTTTTACACAACTTTAGTTACAGAAAAAGCTGTTTTTCCAATACATTGTGTACCTTTACAATAAATACCGCATAAGAAGTTAAAAACAAGTTAAAAGTTAATAAAAAGGTGTCGTATATAAATAGCTGTTAAAGGGGCTTCAATGCAGATATTACAATAATACTCCATCTCATTTCATTGTTATCATTAATGATACCAACAGGGTATGACAGGGTGCCAAATTCGTGTAAGTTAGTGTTAGCGTCCACTAGCGTTCTGACGCTACTGTTAGCTGCTGTTCAAGTCTGTGTCCACGTTCAATAACAGCAGTCATTGACTGTTAATGTTATGACCATTATCTGCGCCAGCAGCACCACTTACCACTGTCTTTCTTTTCTCACTACCTGACTGATATTTCCTCTTTTCTTTTTATTTCAGCTTCATTCAAACTTGCAGAACGATAACTTCGCACAGGTTAACGTGAGGTGGGATGATGGGATTGACGTGGCTGGGGCCCCTTTAGGGAGGTTTCCGACTGAGATGTCATTGCAAATGACCCATTGTTGTTTAATACATTTCGGTAAAAACAGCCCTCAGGCTCCGAGTCACGGGGTCCCCCTATCGGCTAGGGGGACACACAAGCTGCGCGTCTGTGCTCATCTTCACCCAGGTGTTTTTCAATTAGCTGATGACCGCTGATTGCTTCCTCCTCTTCTTATTTAATCTTCTTCCAGCCAACAGCTCCGTGATGTTACTTTGAAGAGAAGCTGCAAGAGCCGTGAAACGAAAAAAAAGACGCAAAAAAAGTGTCGTTGTTTAACTACTAAAACTTTTCCGGGGGGAGGGAACGTGTGGCGGTAATGCACCAACCGCCATAAAACTTCAAAAAAGGAGGGAAAAACCTCAAAAAAGGAGGAAAACAAGAGAGCGAAAAGAAAACTACCGAGGCATGACGCCATACGCCGCGTGCATCAGCTACTGTATAAAAAAGCAGTAGGCAGCTCCAAGGTGGCGTGTTCGACCTGGTCCAGATTGGTGGCCCGTCCAGAATGGTGAGTAACTTTGTCAAGTTATCTTAATGGTGACTCTGTTTGCTGAATTATATGCTCAAACTTAGCCCTGGCTCAGTGTCGGCTCCATTCGGCCTTAATCTTAGCTATTAGTTGCTCAATTTCAGCTTTGGTTCAAGCTGTGCGTCATTGTCAGCCAGTTATCTGAATTGGCAGCCGTTTTTATCAAGTTACAGAGTTTAATCATTGGTTTAAATGGGGAATCCGTGTATCATTCGTTTTTCAAAACAAAACCAGAAATAAAAAAACGACTTGTTTTCTCAATATTCGTTTACAAAATCAAAACGAAATAACGATTTTGTGCTGAAATGAAAAATGGATAACAAGCGTTTCCCGTTTAATCCAATTTTGATAAATGCAAGTTACGACCCGGAAGTGTCCTGTGACCGGACAAGACAAGAAGACTACCTGTGATCGGGAAGGGAAGCGTAAGCTAGTGTTGGGACAACGTAAAAAACATACAAAATTGACATTTATGTTCTTTTTAATGGGAGTAAGAGGGTTAGTCTGAAGCCAGAAACTGCGGTCAAGTGAGCCGTCATTCCTCTTTGCGTGGTCAAGCCATCCGCACCAACGTTTTTAAGTGCGACCGTGAAGTTGAGCTTACGGTGAATGCTGGGAGTCGACTGAGAATGTCAGCGCCAATTTGATACGGAGCGAGATCAATTCCGGTTTTCAAAATAAGACGTTACTAATACAAGCGCAATCTATCGAGCTGATTTTAAGACCTGTATCATGTATTTTATCTGTGTTTTTATCATTTCAGAGCCACCCATACCTCCATGAAGGGAAGAGGATGTGTTGATGTGTAGCCATAAATGGACTATTTGGACTATTGCAAAAATAAAGAGGCATTTGGTGTCTTAACAAACACCCTTCAGTAGACCTGGCTTCATTTACCACATAGTTTTTCATCATCATTCACCCTCAGCTCAGATTTAAACCTGCATGTCCTTCTGGCCTAACGCTGCTGTCATTGTCGAAGCATCACAATGTGTTATTTATGTTGATTTACTGACCATTTCACACCTGTAGATATTTATGTTCAGATACAGGGTGACACCTGCTGGTCAGATTTAGTCATTTTCCAATTGTCTATTTATGCTGTCCATAGAGTGTAGGGAGCAAAATATGCATATTCTTACCAATTTTGTAAATAGGTATGATTAAATATAAATTAGGCAGCTGTCAAAATGAAAGGGAAATAGACTAAAGAATACAAATAGGGAACATACTCAGCTAGGTTATAAGCACATTTTGACTAAAAACTACAATTCTCTAACCCTGATCCATAAGTTAATTGGACTTGTACTAAAGCCACTCACTCACCATGACTCCTTGTAAGTGCTCACACTCGGGTGTCAATAGACACTTTGTCAAGTCTTTGGTTTTGAATATTAAAAAAACTTAATTGTCAGTGATCAAAAGATTTCATATCAAGTCCAATTTACAGAGGTTAATAGAAGTAATGATGCATATGCTGAATACACAGAAGTGATTAAATTATGCAAACCTGAGTAGAGGGGATGAATATGACAAACTAAAATGTATGGGCTTGATTTTTTTAAGGTTTGAGTCAAAATATGTTAACCCCATGACAATCTGAGATGTCGGTCAGTGTATTGTCTTAGCTCACAATATATTTGGCAACTTCCATTGTTTTTGGTTTGCAGTGCTCAGATGTAAGAATGCTATTGCACCCTATGTGCTTGAAGGCCAGATTGACATCACTAGATAATTTTGGCATTGAAAGCCTGTTTTATATTATTTAAGGGCCTTGGAAAATGGCATTTCTTTTGCCTTCAAGTCAGTGTTCTGCAGCCATAGCTTAATTTATTGATGTTGATTTCATTTGTGCTAGGCTATGATTATGTTAACATTAAGTTTATCTATGCCACTGAAACTATACTTACTGTATAACTTGTCCTGTTTGGTCTTATAATACACTGTAGTCTGAAGGGAGAACATAATAGACATCAATTGAAAAATTACTAAATCTGACCAGCAGATGTCGCTTTGTCAGTCATCAGTCATCTACCACTTTATCCCCCACCAGAGGGTATCTGAACGTAAATATCTACAGATGTGAAATGGTCAGTAAATCAAAATAACACATTGTCATTTTGTGATGCTTAGAAGATGACAGCAGCGTTAGGCCAGGACATCGAGGTTTAAATCTGAGCTGAGGGTGAATGATGACATGATACAGTGATGAAAAACTGGTAAGTGAAGCCAGGACTACTGAAGGGTGTTAAGACAACAAATGCCTCTTTATTTTTTTCAATAGTTCATTTATTGCTGCACATCAACACATCCTCTTCCCTTTATAGAGGTATGGGTGGCTCTGAAATGATAAAAAAACTCACAGATGCAATACATGCTGTATACAGGCCTAACAATGTTGCAAATAAACCAACAAATACCAGATGAAACGAATATCATTCAATACATCTATATCAATAAGCTGGACAATTACAGTCCTATGAGCAAACCAGGTATACAGTTAAATACACTCATACTGCCACCTACTGGTAGTGAGTCACTCATCGTCTGTCTATCGGCTATTTGTTTCTCTACTCTCCTCTTGGCTTTTATTTTGAAGCATTTGCTTTTACTTTTGGGTCACCTGACCTCCTGTCCTTCACTTCGTTCCTCAGATGAAAAAAGGCAAAATAAAATATAGTCAAAAACCAAAATCGGGCCGTTTTCTCATTTCTCGTTTTTTGATTTTGACAACAAAAACAAAAAACTGTTTTTTTTTCATTTATGGTTCAAAATGAAACGATGAAGAACGATGGTATTCTCCTAAATATTTTCTCCTTAATTGGTTTAAATGAAAAAACAGAAGGTCAAAACATACACGGACCCTGCAACTAATGTCTATTTTCTTAACCTGGGATTTTTTTCTTATTTGGTCCATAAAATGTTAAATGTTCACTGTTTCTAAATTCAACTATATTCTTCTAAAAATTATTTGGTTCCAATGATTGCTTAAATAGAGCATAGTCATTAGGAAATATTCACATTTAAGAAAATAAAGAAAATCTGAAACTCAAACACTGAAAACAATCCATTATCAAAGTAGACAAAACAAGACTAAAAACAAATTAAAATGGTTGCTGTGCGATATTAACTTACTGCTCCACTTATGGTCATTACTATTGAGTTTTTCACTAGAAAGACTTATTTGTTTTTTGTTAAACGTTTAAAAATATTCAGGGTTATACATGTCTTTTATAATTCTATACTTTTAATGTAGCCATTAAAATACAAACTTTTTTTCCTTTTTTTTAAAGGAACAACCTGCTTCCTGCTCACGGAGACCTGGTCGGACCCGCCATATACAAAAGCCTGAGGCTGTCAAAAAAAGGTGCGTGACACCTTTATAGATAATTTACTACATCATTGAAAATATATTAATTAATCAAACATGTATAATATAAGTTTTTTTGTGTTTTTAAAGAGTGTGGCTGTATGAAGTACTGACATTTCTATACTTGAACTTAAAGGCATTCCTTAAATCTTAATCAACTTTATTCTACATCACTTGTGATTATGTTCATTTTTTTGTTTCACGGTTAGAATAGAATTTGTGCTGGCAGCAATGTTTTCACTGAAAGTGAATCTTTATATCTCAGGCTGGGTGAATTATGTCTTTACCTTATACAAACACATTGTAGAACACCATAGCTAGTTATTTTACACCTGTAACGGTATGAACTTGAACATTGTCAAGGCTGGAGACTGCACTCAAACATTTTTTTGTTTGTTTTTTTCCTCCAGATTGACCTTCATGAAGTTCGTCAAAGAGTAGGTGTCATGATTTAACTCTGGGTGGCCGCTGTGTCCCCACTCTTTCTTGGCCGCTGTGCCAGCATCTCTCTGCATTGTCCAACATGGCCACGTTTTTTCTCTTCTCCTGCTTTCCATCTGTCAGATAGCTCAGGGTTGTACATGGAGCATTTGCCACAGGTTGGTTTTGTATGTTCCTGTCCACTTTATTGGGTGGTCTGTAAATCTGGTCCTTGTTGGTTATATTTTTGTGGAACTGCTGAGCGAGTGATTTGAAAGAATGATGTGACTTGAAATTCTCTCTCTGAATGAGTGGGTTGTGTGTGACTGAGAGGCCTGGATTGAATAGTTAAGATGGTCTGAGAATATGATTATGTTCAGCAGTTCACATTAGGGTAGATATGGTGTCTTGAAGGGCTTAGATGCTTGATAAGTTATAATGCACTAACATTTCCTTTTTAGGTCCGTCTACAAGGGTGAGTCCATATTTTTTTATTTCTTCTCTGGGGGCTACCTTCTTGGCCTCCATGTGTGGTAGGGTTTGCAGAGTAGGGGAATAAACAAAAGAAAACTTTAGTGTTGTGTTTTTTGAAAGTGAAGGTACTTAGGTGTCTGCAACTGACTTGCTAGTCTGGCTGCCTACAGCTAACTACCGAATCACACTGACAATGCAAAGGTAAGAACACAGCTCTCTAGGGAGGTGTTTTCTTGCCTTGTGCGCTTAAACACTTTTTCTTTCCAACTGTTTCGCAGGCCGCGGGCCATCGCTCTTCCGGCCGCCGTGTCGATCTGTCCTGGCCCTCCTCGTGCCTTTCCTCATTTGTAAAAGGAGAAAAAAAATCAACTTGAACCGTTTTCGTTAGCACTAAAATATAGTGATGTTGGAGGACCAGATCTTAAATGAGGTTTAAATGGATGTTGGTGTACAGTTAAAGCTAGATGGTAGAAATAAAGTTAATGTTGTGCCTTGTACATTCTGTCAAGGCTTAGACTTCTTGGCCGCTGTGCCTTTATTTATTTTTTTCTTCTCTTTTCCATCGTGGCCATTAAACTACCCTTAGCCCTAGAACGTTAAAATACATACTGGTGATCTACACAGTACCTGGCTTTGGATGGCAGCCATGCCATTGCCTTTGTATTGTCACACGTCCCTTAATGCAAGTAGGCCATGATCGCTAACTGTGCCCGTGCCTTCGTGGTCTATTTGTGTTATTGTACGTCTGGCATTGCGCGTATAGTCATTTTACATAGGCAAACATGGGTGCCTCCGCGTCCATGCACAGTAAGTGAACTAACCTGTACTTTTCTTTTAGCATCAATCAAGAGGAGCACCGACATCACTGCATGTCCACCCTAATTAGATTGCGTTTTAGTTAAGATAAAATTTCAAATGGGGAGTGCAGTTTTTCTTTCTTGCTTGGCCGCTGTGCCATTACTGTACCTGCTCTGACCTGAATCTTGATTCTTCATGGCCACTGTGTCATGTCTGTACTTGGTCTTCATGCCAGTCTATAATTTCTGATCTGTTTTTCCTACTAAGTTTTCCTGGATGAGTGTGTGTGTGTGATGACTGACTTGGATTGACTGTTTTGTGTGTCTGGTCCCTGTCTGTCTTGTGTCTGTGTCTTTCTGTCTCTCTCTGTGTCTGTCTGTCTCTCTTGCTGACGGTGTGTCTGGTCTCCGCCTTTCTCGTGTCTGGTCTGTATCTCGTCTGTCTGTCTCTTTGTGTCCGTCTCTCTTGTTGTCAGTCTGTCCTGTGTCTCTGTCTTTCTGTCTCTCTCTGTGTCTGCCTGTCTGTCTGTCTGTCCTGTCTGTCTGGTATCCGTCTGTCCTGTGTTGGATTTAGTCACTTTTTTAGTCTGGACTTAAATAGATGATTTTAAAGTTGATTAGTCTTGAGGCGTCTGATTTCTGCAGGAAATTCCTGGTACCTTATTTTTAAATGGCTTTGATTTAAAAATTAAATTTTTGTCTTGAATCTCCGTTATCATAGCTGCAACTTGGCCTGTTGACAAACGTGGAAGCTGATGAATCATGTAGTAAATGCATCAAAGTTTACTGTAGCTTGTCTAAAGTTATTTCAAAGTGCTGTTAAAATGTAGTAATTGATTACGAGGAGCTAGAGCAGGTCTTCCTTTATTCTCAACTGATAATTGCTTTAAGATAACTGGATCCTGATTTGATTATGAAGCGAAACTTTTGATTTATATGCACGTGTAGTCACATTAGATTGTAGGTGTTATTCAGCCCATGGATAATGTTATGATATACTTTAGATCTGGCATTTGTTGGCACACTTGATATCCATTTAAGTCTTAAACTTAACGCACTGCCATCAGCCTTTTGTAGTCGCTAACTTAAATCGAATTTAATATTAATGCTGACTTGTCTCACTCTGCCAAGTTTATTTCCCTCTAAAGGAATTGAACCTTTTTGTGTTCATAGTCTTTTTGCGCGTCATGTTGGGAGGCCTCCCAGCAGGGGATTTTTATCTTCCCCTGCAAAACTATGCGTTACTCGTCTTAGGGATGCAGGGCTATCCTGCATAGTTTCTTTCATAAATGAGATTGTAGGTTGCAGGTTTAGAGCGCGTTTCTTTTCTTTAGGAGGACACTAACCTGGCAGAAAGACAACTCTTTTGGCTTCATGTTAAAGACTGTTGTGCAAGTACCTTCTTGTAGCAGGAGTGAGCAGCTGCAGCTTAATTTATTTTTCGTTATTTGATTTGTTTCTTGGATTGACTTGGTGTCTGGAGCTTTGTGGTTAACAGTGATCATGTAAACGTGTAAACACAAGTGGTCTTTTGCCTCTTATTTGCGAAGCTGGCAGCTGGTTGAAATGATAGGACTTTATGGCTTGCCCAAAGTGGGGTTTTTGATGGAGCATAAGGTTAACACCTCACCATACACTAGCTATTTCGGCGAACAAGTATCTGTAGTCCGTTATTATCCATTACTTTCTTTCAAATTCCACAATTTAGGCAGCTTGTAGAGTCATTAGGAAGATGCTTAATCCCAATGTCTCGGTTGGTTGCATGAGAAACTGCTATCTCTTAGATGTGTTGGTGAAGTTCCTCCTCTGATTTTTGTAGACTTGCCCTTAAGTTTCTCTCTGCTTTAACTCTTGTTGAGCTATGCATTAAATGATTCCTCCAACTTGTCTCCATATCAATTTTTTTCTCCCTGCAGCCTTCCACCACCCACTGCTGCTGTTGCATCTGCTAAAGGTAGCCGTATCCTGATTCACTGCGTCTTCATGTGTTGGGTAAGAAGTGTCATTAGACTATTAACAATGTAAACACCTTTTAAATGCTTGATCTAATTTACCCAAATGGTTCATCAGTTTAGGGCAAAAAAATCATTGAATTTGACATTTTTGGGGTCAGTAACCTGACCTCTAAATGTTTGGGAAACCATGCAAAAGATCGCAAGCTCTCTGCATGACCCAACAGCATCGATGTTTGAGTGATTTAATTGCTCAATTTTTAAATCAGTCAAGATTTTATGAGCTGGATCTTCTTCACACAGCAGAGAACAAGGTAAATTGAGTCGACTCGTAACATGGTAAGGCATTTGGTCCTTCCCCTTCTTCTCTGTGTGTGAGGAAATCTGGCCACGGATCCTGACTGAGTGACATACCACGGCTGTGCAGTTTCCAAAATCAGACAAGGATCCATCTGCTTTTGTGACTCGGCCTGTCATGATATGCATTTATCTTCCTCCGAAACAAAGGATTGGAATGGACAGGTTTGTAGTGTAAATCACATCACATCACTTGTAGATGATGAAGCATTTGTTTAAATTGGGGTCAAGCATTTTCAGGTGTCTGCTTTGTCAATACTCTGGTGCCACGTCTTGCTGAACACATGAGAAGCTCTGAATTGTGAAACTGCTGCCTCTTGCAGATGTTACAACATCAATGGCTGTTGAAAGGCTGCAGGGAGAGAAAATGAGATCTGAGGACAGGAAAGTGGAATTGATTTCATGCTTAGCAAAATGAGGGTTTTAGCAGAGGACCTTTTTGTGGCGGGCTACAGAATCAGAAGGAACGTTTGTCTGGGCAACTGGGAGATTTACAGTTTTTCATGCAGCCAACCAAGACATTGGGGTTAGCATCATCCCAAATGGCTGGCAAAGATTGCCTGTAACTGTCAGTGTAGAACAGGAAAGGCAGGTATAGGTTAGGGAGGGCATCCATTGGTGAGCTCTGACTGGATGTGAGGACCTGTCACACTTGACCAGGTGAGTTACTTGAAGATTTGCCATTTTTTTACTTCTTTTTTTTTTGTGACTTATCAAATTATTCCTTGTTTTGAAGAGATGAAGGCTGCAGCACATTCCTGGATCAGAGGACTCCATGTTGGACACCACGACCTGGAGAAGTCCCGTCCTGGATGGCTGCAGTGATGACCTCGCCCAAGATGAACCGACCCTTCTACGACGAGGACTTCGCCCAAGATGAACCGACCCTTCTACGACGAGGACCTCGCCCAAGATGAACCGACCCTTCTACGATGACGCCTCTTTTCCACAGGATGTCTTCAGGTGCGTTCTTTCAAATGGTACTCAATATGTTCCATATTTATTTAATACTAAAGTGTGCTGACTCTTATTTATTTTATTTTTTTTGTTAGATGTTGGACCTTGCCAAACTGTACACATGCCTCAATGGCTGCTACGTCACTCTGCCCCACAGGACATGGTCACCGAGATTTAAATGGACTTTAACCCCCCCCTATCCCCACTGACCCATTAATTTAATATTAATGCTGACTTGTCTCACTCTGCCAAGTTTATTTCCCTCTAAAGGAATTGAACCTTTTTGTGTTCATAGTCTTTTTGCGCGTCATGTTGGGAGGCCTCCCAGCAGGGAATTTTTATCTTCCCCTGCAAAACTATGCGTTACTCGTCTTAGGGATGCAGGGCTATCCTGCATAGTTTCTTTCATAAATGAGATTGTAGGTTGCAGGTTTAGAGCGCGTTTCTTTTCTTTAGGAGGACACAAACCTGGCAGAGAGACAACTCAGATTATTTAAGTGAAAGTTGCACCAAATGTTCAAACTTTTTATCTTTCGATATGACTTGAAATAAAACCTTTGTTCTGTGGCCTGAATTCCAGGAGTCATGGTGTTTAGAAAATCAGACAGAATTTGGCTTCATGTTAAAGACTGTCGTTCAAGTACCCTCTTGTAGCAGGAGTGAGCAGCTGCAGCTTTTTAATTTATTTTTTGTAAGTGGCCTTTTGCCTCTTATTTGAGAAGCTGGCAGCTGGTTGAAATGATAGGACAAAGTGGGATTTTTGATAGAGCATTAGGGTGAACACCTCACCATACATTAGCTACTTAGGCCATCAAGTGTCTGTAGTCCATGTTGGACACCACGACCTGGAGAAGTCCGGTCCTGGATGGCTCCGGTGATGACCTCGCCCAAGATGAACCGACCCTTCTACGACGAGGACTTCGCCCAAGATGAACCGACCCTTCTACAATGACGCCTCTTTTCCACAGGATGTCTTCAGGTACGTTCTTTCAGATGGTACTCAATATGTTTAATCCATATTTACTTAGTACTAAAGTGTGCTGACTCTTATTCATTTATTTTTTTTGTTAGATGTTGGAACTTGCCAAACTGTTCACATGCCTCAATGGCTGCTACGTCACTCTGCCCAACAGGACATGGTCACCGAGATTTTTTAACCCCGCCCATCCCCACTGACCCACAACCACACATGACAAAATACTGTACATGTGATGCATCACCACACTAAAAAACAGACACTGCTACTTTCAGCCTGTAATGTTTGACTTTTTTTTATAAAGTAAAACTTTTGTTCTTAACTTTATGGTTCACTTGTATTTTTTCAGTGATTCTGTGATGAGTGTTATTTTGACAAGTTTGTGCTTTGAACTTAAAGATACGATACGATTAATACGATTTGCACTGCCCGTTACTGTAGACTTGGCACCTTTTGACACTGCTCCAAGTGTTAGGTTGATCTTAAGCAGAAAATTCAAACCTACAGGTCCTGTATTATCATAGATGTCAACATTTTGACATCTATGACATTTTCGTGTCAAGATCACGATTGCATTACTACTCCAATTATTGGTAGAAAGAAAATGTGACCCTTGAACTCTGAATGCCAACTTGTGTATTAAGATTAAGGATAGAAGTTGTGTTGACCCTGAGGAGCTGTATAACTGCTGGCATTCAAACTAAACAATGATCACAAATGTAGTTAAATTGCGTTAAACTGCACTGAGTGCTTTGTATTCAAGTGCATCGGCATCAGTTGCAAAAACAACTCAACATTGAGGATTGGTCTCCTATATGGTTTTGTACAAGGTTTTAAAGGAAATATAAATTGGACTCTAAAGCAGGGAATGCTACAGTGGATGGTGATGCTGCTACTTGCCCCCATCTCACTACTTCCTTACTTCTAGCCACTAACACTAAACATGGCTAATGCATAAAAATATGCCACTGAACATTAGACTACTAAATGCCTTCTTTTCAGATGTGTTTTTACTATTTTATTTCATCTGGCTTTTCATTTTATCTTTTAATTCTGTCTTTATTGTTTTACCATTTTACACTTAAAGGTTTTATTTTTTTTTACTATGGAAAGCACTTTGTAGAGTTGTTTTGTGCTATTCAAATAGTTATTTGTACAGTGTTGCAGTTCCTAACACCAGCAGCAATATAAGCAGCTACATGCAATGCTTTTATTTCTGACTGTCTCAGCCTAGGTAGGTGATGTGATGAATCACAGCCAGATAACGCTCCACATATTAGTGCAGGAAAATATTCAGCATTTAAATAAAACACCAAAGTGTGAGGCACAGATGTACAAGATGTTTCCCAAAGTAAAGATCAGACTTGGAACAGCAGAGCAGTAGACAAAAAAAGTCAGTGGCTTGTTGCAAGCTGCAAAGAGACGAGACGATTCTTCCAGTCTCAGCATATCGTGCATCATGAATTAAACAGGAAGAGGGATGACTGACATTTTGGTAGTGTGATGATGCTTTTGTGTAGAAGAGGGCTTTTTTTTAATTTCTAATACCAATTCACCAGTCACTTCTTTTTTTTCTATTCCTTGGACCAGAAAATGTTAAAATGTTGATCATTGTTTCTCAAACCTGGAAATGATGTTCTCGAATGTCTTGTTTTGTCTACAAAATGAATCAGTTTTAATGATTTGTGTTATATGAAACAAAGAAATTAAAAAAAATATCAAATATGAATAATCTGAGAATATAAAACGGCTCACTACCGATTATCAAAATAGTTATTTATTGATTAATTTGGTAATTCTTGCAGTCCTGATCAGAGAATAACTGACACATGACAAAGCTGTGTTAAAAATAAATGTAAAACAAATAAATTGTGCCTTTTCACCCGTTCATCATTCTAAAGAAATGGGCTGCAATTAACAATTGCCCTAACCCTTAACCAGAAAATGTTGATCAGTGTTTCCAAAACTTAGAAATGCTGATTCAAATGTCTTTTGTCCACAAACCAAAATTATTTTTTTAATCATTTCTCATACGGAGCAAAGAAATCAGAAAATGTACACATTGGGAAAAAAAAACCTGAAAATTAGAACTTGTTTTAATTATAAAACCAATTAGGTGGTGAACTTAAATGCAGTTTGTAAATAATATATTGCAGCACAATCTTGGCTAAAACAATCAGATTTGATGCAAATACAGTTGACTATTAATGCTATTCCTCACTCACAGGTACATAGAACACTATTTACTGCTATTGACAAAGCCTACATGCACTGTGCTTTCCTTTAACACATGACATCACAGGTGATTGATTCTACAAACCTGAACTATCAGTCAAGTCAGTTTTGATAAGAGGTGGATACTGTATGTTGACCTAAGGTGGCTCCTGCTGGACAGTTTCTGAATAGTATCTTTTTGCATGCATGTCTGCTTCTGACAAAACAAACATGTTTATATTTGTATGTGACAGTTTCTTTAAATTATCCAAAATGTCCAGTTTAGTCTCATTAATTCCCATGGACTTTTTCTGGAAATGTACCCCTATAAGTAGATATCGAGCCTTTTCACAGGTGCTAATTTGTGCAACTGCATAAATTAGGAAGCGTGGCTGCAGTCACTCAAAATCACAGAACTTTATTTTTTATGTAAATTTTCAAATCTCTGAAATGTGGCTGATTCCAACAAAAGTAAGCAAGTTGTCCTCTTGTAACTTGTAACCTTTGTTTCTTTTGAGATGCAAGTTTTTCATCTCAGATCATCACTGACTTTTTTCTCTGAACTCTGACTTTAAAACCTCGCTGATTGTACTCAATTCCATTGTAAGTCGCTTTGGATAAAAGCGTCTGCTAAATGACATGTAATGTAATGTAATTGCAACATAAAATAACCAAGTGGATTAGGAAAATTATTATTTATTTAATAAGGTAAAGTATAAGGTTAACAAAATATGCAGGGACACAAATAAAACAATGGTAACAAAATACACTATCTCTGAGGTAAGGAGCCTTCATAAGCAGAGGTGGTGTAATTGAGTAGGGTTCATTTGGAAGTTACTGTACTTCGCTACGTTTTAAGTCACATCTATTACATCTATGACAAAAAAATTGATGAAATAAAAATTCATACACAGTAAATGAGGACAGCTGAATTGGCATTAAGGTCCCTGAGTGAGAAAGTGAAAGCATTTGTGACCTTTGACCCATTTTGACAGATGCATTATGTGTTTACATATTTTATTCTATCAGTACTTTAATTTGTAAAGGTTTGACTTTAATTAAAAACAATGTGAGATTTGCGTCCCCTGACACATGAAAGCGGTAAAAGGAACTAAGTAATAAGCAAGCTACTTTTTACTTTACCTTGAGTACATTTTTTAGACCAGTACTTTTACTTGTACTTAAGTAAAATGTTATCAACATAGTGGTACTTTTACTTGAGTAGAATATTTTAGTACTTTTATAAGTTAGATTAATGCAGGAAATGTCACAGAAAATGTTATTTAGAGGGCCACTTCACACAAAAATGTAGTGGGATTTTTTTTATTATTATTTTTTACTGCGTTCCAGAGATAAAAGTGTTATTTGATCATCAGACAGTGGATCTGAGACACATGCCTCGTTCCCACAATAACAGGAGGTTGGGATTGAAAAATTGACAAAAAGTCGACATCAAAGTCACCTTATTCAGGGTAAATAAAAGAGCCCTACACTGCTCTTTACTGTGTTTCTATCAAGAGTAAAAGACGAAGTGAAAAAAATGATCATGATTGTGCAACTTATTCATTTAAATTGTAGTGCAGCATAAATTAGGTCACATTAACTGTTTTTATTTAATGTGTTTTGATGGAGATGGCCATAGGTCCAGTGCAGTCGTGCGCCCCCCAGTGTGGAAAAGAGGAAACGACACAGACCACCTGTAAACGGCGGCGCGACACAACGCGGCAAACGGCTCCGCCACTCGCGATAACTCGCGTTGCGTTGGCGCAGCAGCTGGGCGGAAAAGGCGGGAGAAGCCTGCCGCTTCCGCGTCCGCGCAGCACCAACTCACGGGGGCAAAATGGACGAAAAGTTAATATTGTCTGTGTTTAATTACCCAGAGCTGTATAATGTCACTTTACCGAATTACCGCTGCACAGAAAGTCGAACAAATGCCTGGCGAAACATCAGCATTGTGCTCGGACTCCCGTGTAAGTATTTGAGCGTTATTTTTGTTTATCACAACTTTATTTGTCAGTTATTCTCCGCTACGCCGATATTAGCGGGGGCGAACTAACAGAGGAATTGGACAACACGTGTGCTCCTTGCACTGAAAGGAATCCCACGCATCCCCTGTCGATGTTTCATGATTTTTGTGTGCATTTAACTCCTCGCGGTGGTTGTGCCTGCAGCCGCGCGCACCGTGCTAGCGGTAGCCGCCGCTACTCGTACGCCTAGGCCGCGCCGCGCTGCGCTGTATCGGACGGCGAGGTCCCGCACCGCACTGCTCTGCTGCGCCGCTAACCGCGTGACGAGCACCACACACGGCACCGCGTAGGAGGAGAAAACTGTCCACGGAGCTTCCCCGTCACGCACCGCGACGCATATTATGAACTGACAGGCGATTGGCAGCGGCAGTGGCGGAGCCAGCGGTAGCCGCATGGAGACCGCCATGACATAACGCTGCTTCATAGTCAGGCAGTAAAACTAACCGTTATACTTCCGTCACGTTTGCGCTTTGAATACACTGTATGATTTCAGCAGCTTTGTTTGGGGTAATAATAAATAAATAATAATCAACCATCGACTCGGTTTGGGGTTTAGAGTGGACAATTCTTTTATTTGTGCAGAAAAGCAGCAAACTCATTTATTTTTAAACCAAAACCTAAAATACCAAATGTATTCCATTCATTGTCTGAGTGCTAAAGATTTTACCCTTCGTCATGATATGAACTATTTGATTTTTCAAAATCTGAAAATTCGATTGAAAGTAAATGTGATTTATTTATTCACTTATTTGCGATTATTATGTTTTGTTACAGCAGTTAAGTATCAAACTCGTACAGTAAAAATGTAGCAATGAAATAGTTAAGAGAATAAAAACATAACTTCTCAGCTAAACAAAGAATAAGGATTAAACTATTAAAATACAACAGAATAACAGTGCATGAGTGCAATGTTTTTCAGACAAACGTTTAACTATTTACTAATACTAAACACCTCTGTGTCCAGAATGCTTTGTGTTTATCCCTGAACATTTTTGGGGACTAATCAGGAGAATCATGTGATTTACACACTTTTTTTTTTACTTTTCAGCTGATGAGTGCAAAAGAAAATGGAAGAACATGAGGGACCGGTACTTGAAGGAATTGCGGATGGAGATCAAAAGCAAAAAGCAAGGGGAGATTGTACCCAGCAGATGGAAGTACAGACAGCTTATGAACTTTATTGCACCCTTTGCTGGCTCGAGATGTGGAATGCTCGACCTGTGTGGCAACGATGACCATGACCATCATGACAACGAGTCTGGCAGTGTGGAGGGAGAATCCACATCACCTGAAACGGTCAAGGTGCCGCAGTCCATCATGAAGGGCCCCGTGTGTCAACCTGACCTCAAGCCTCAGGTCTCGTTTGTGTCGCAGGTCCCATCAATGTCTCAGGAGTCACAGATGGTGCAGTTCGCCGCTATGGCGAAGTTGCCGTCGAGCCCCACCATCAGCAAAACTGGCCGAAAACGATGCCTGGTGCAAGATTCACTTTCGCCGCCTTCTCAAAATTCTCAATCCCCAACGAAATGGCTAGTGAAAGACAATGGCACAGCATTTCCCACCAGGCCCCGAGATGAGGATGAACTGTTTTTGCTGAGCTTTGTTCCTGCTCTTAAGCGACTCGCTCCACAGAAAAGGTGTGAGACAAAAATAAAGATCCAGCAGATTATGTATGAAGCAGAGTTCAACATTGCAAATCAGAATGCCACGAGAAACACACGGAGCAAGAAACACCGGACTAGATCAAACTTACTTTTTTTTTATACTTTATTCTTGATTTCTATAAAACTCTTCCACAGATTGACGAAAATATTTGTTTTTCCTTTTTTGTACAGCATAAAGTGGGTGAGTGTGAATGAATCGTTCGGCTTTTCAACAGATCTCATTGAAGTATTTTTGTGTTTGATTTGAAACTGACACCATCAACACTAAACCAACATCTTCATTTGCATAGCTTTGATTTCACCATGTGAATTCATATTAGGAAAAAATATTTCATGTCAAAGGATCAAAATTTATTTCATCTCTGTAGTACAGTATCTTACATTTAATTACAGCAACACAAGGCAAAAAAAATAAAATGCTGAGAGAGGGTATTTAGAAAGGAATACTGTTAAATAAATGTATATTTTCCCATACTTATATGCATCACAAGAGAACCAAAATAAAAAGACAATTTCACACAGAAAATTTTGATGACAAAGTGTAAATTGTATGTAAATGTAGCACTCGAAAAAAATTAGTGAACAGAGTCATGGCGTAAGAGGAAGCAGACGCTCATTTTCATCACATCTCAAGAGGTTGCTAAGCAACATTTTATGAGACACGTTCAGAGATTACAGTAGGAAAAGCACATGTGATTGTTACTATATTAAATGTCAACTGGGGCAAATCAAGAATTCTATTGTGGAAAATCCCATGTGGAAACCAATGAAATGTGGTTTTGGGTAAAGAAAGAAAAAAAAGAAAAATAAACCCCTTTACATTCTTCCATGAATGGTGAGGTGAAACAAAATAAATCATGCACGAAATCAGAATCACATTTGCACAACGCTGATGATGTGTCTTATCATGTCTGCCATCAAATCTTAAGGCGTCGCCATGCATGCGTTCACGCAATCAGCAGCCAAAACATAATCCCCAGAGCGACAAAGAGGAAGAGTCGAGACAGAAACTGTTCATCTGTGTGCTGTGGCGTGCCAGGGGCTGCTGTTGGGGAAGTGGTTAAAAATGGGTTATTTGATAAAACCGATAAAAGTTGAATATATGTGGTGTGTAAAAATCACACATACCTGGAGGAGGTCTGCCATCATTGATGTTGAAAGCTGTAGCAAAAATACCAAACGGAAAGGCACCAATTCCAAATGACATTTGGAAACCCCCGTCTCCAAAGCCGAACCCTTGAAATCCCTGAAAAACAACATCAGTGTGGTTTGTTTTTTTATGTCCGACCATGTTTTCAGATCTAATTGTACAGCTTATGACATAGTTAGTCAGATGTGACGCAACACGCAATGCAATTTGAGGTCAATCTCAAGAGAAACCTCTTGCAACGCAGCACTTGGTATTTAATAGATCCCAGAGGGAAATGGACTTTTGTCAATACGGAAGCCCAACACTGCACCTCATTACTCGCCTTCTGTGTGATAGTTTCATCATGAAAGTGTAAGATTACTTAAAAATGGGCTAAGCAATGTTGGGGAATGATTTGAAAACAAACAAAAGAACACCCCTTAATTCAGTGCCACTTTAGAAACTCCACAGCCCAATGTTAATGTAGCAGAAACATTATGACATTATCTTGTCTGAAACATAACAGGTGATGCTCCTACGTGTTTTAATAGTAAATGAGGAAGAACCAGGATCATCTTACAATTAGCATAAACTGTTGACAAGCCTATTTAAATTGCTGTGGCTCTGGCTCAGAGACTCCCCCTCAGAATATACACTTAATCTGTGTATGAATTTGACAGATATTGTATTTGATTACACTGCCCCAACTTTTACATCTGATTTTGAATTGACAGATTACATAATGCTGCTTGATATCCAGCACAAAATTATCCATCCATCATCTACCGCTTTATCCTCCACAGCAGGGTCGCGGGGGGTGCTGTGCCAATCTCAGCTGACATAAGACAATTAGTTATTAACATGGAAGTGAAAGTACTTACACCACGGTTTTCTGGTTCAGGCCGTTGCCCTTGTGGTCGGGGAGGTGTTCTTTCTCTGTAAAACCAAAAAAAGTACATTGTTAACAATGCTGTTTTAATGACCCTCAAGCTAGTATTGAATATTGCAATACAGGGGAACATGCTCAACACAGCAGTATTACACAGGTTACTGTGATTTCATAATATGTGAAATTTAGAGTCAGCCTGACCTCTAAAAGGACACAACAGTACCAACCTGGGGTCTTGTTGACCTGTGCTTCCCCTCCCATACAAGGGGATAACTTTGTCTCGACTGATGCCAGCTTTACACACTGGACACACTTGTCTGGTAGGTTTGGTCTCCAACCACTGCACAAAGACAAAGGCGTATCAAGGTGCTGCCCTCTCACTGGCATTTGAATGAAAGTGATGGTGAGGAGGAAAAACAAAGGTTCAACTTACCTGATGCAAACATGGCCAACTGATCAAGAGGAGATGCAAAGGAAGAGAAGAGGTGTATTTAGTGGAAAAGTCACAAATTTTGCGTAATAAAATGCATACAGTACATGAGTAGTTAAAGTTTTTTCTAAATGCTCAAAAGAGGCTTGATAGACTACAGCAAATAAGACATTATTATTTATCTGAAATATTTCAACGATTACTTCCTAATCAAATCATTTGCAGTCACATTCTTCCATAGGAAATGCTTGACTGGGTCTCTGGGATATTTTTTTAAATGTACTACAACTTATTGAAATAAACCAGCAATATTAACTCTAATTCTACAAAAAATATTTCTAAGATCGGAAATAGCTATATCATTTGGTAAAAGTAGTTTTCATTCTGAATGAGTGCAGACATGTTTACAAGTGTTTTACATATGGCTGGATTAATATATTTCAGCAGCCAATAATATTTTCCATCCACATGATGTAAACTTGCATCTTTGTTTCGCAGCAGCATTCAGATATGAACCAGATTAATTGTTTTGTAAAAAGTATATTGTATTAATTAGCAGAGTTAGGTCAAAATGATCCAACTAATCTAATTTGATCTAATAAATCATAATTTTGTCTTAATATAATAACATCCTACTGGACATATTGTAGGGGGGTGGGTCAAAAAATTATATTTGCTGATGTATTGTTGTCCTTCCTCATGCAATATGATAATCGATACACCAGGGCAAATATCACAACCTTATTTCATTAATTAAGGTGCTCTAAAGTAAACAGTCCCTGCCAGTTTCACTCTGGGCGTTGCTACTTGATGTCTCTTCTAACAAGGGGAAACTGTGGTGGAAATTATTGGGCCAAAGAGGGAAAAGAGGGATTTACAGCAGGATAATAGTGGAAAATCCACATTCAAGAAACAGACTTTATGCACTTTGTTCTCTATGTTGTGAAGAAATAGAGAAATCCTTGTTTTCCTCAGTTAGACCAATATGTATCACTACATGCTTGTCTTGCAATATACTGATCATCACAGAATCATTGTATCGCGATATTATTGGTATCGTGGACCATGTATCGCGAGGTACCTTGTGATTCCCACCCCTAATAAGTCTCACATACCAGAACAGATGTCCACACAAGCTGATCACAGCATCCTTGGCAGTGTCCAGACATATGTTGCACTCGAAGGTGCTGTCCTGGTTGCCGCCGTCGGCTGCAGCTGAGCTGCTGGAGCCGGGACTCGGGTTGTCAGAGGCCGCAGAAGAGCCGGAGGCTTGAGGAGGCGCAGCGGTGGCCATTTAAAGACAAGCCCGCTAGGCAAGAAGGCACAGGTGGGGTAACTCCTCCGCTGGCATCCAGCGGTTCAAAATAAAAACATGTGGAGGACCACGCTGTAGGGTAGTGGCTTTTCCAAGCGAATGAAGACGAGACCCTAAACTTAAATTGTGGAATTGTTTAAATATGGAAGTAAATCACCAGACCCATGAGCTGCTAGCTACGGTGAGCTAAGCTGCTAAAGTTAGCGAGCGGAAGAGCGCGAGCACAGCTTAACCGAGCACAGAGCAGCGAACAACACGCGCAAATGAGATTTCTAACTGACAGGTGTTTTGTTTCTTTTCAGTGACACTTCAGGGAAGTTGGGAAAATATCCTAACAGCTGGTTGCATCGTCACACATCCGCAACCGAGAAGTAGATCCTGAACTGAAACTAGGGGCGTGGTTAACTGGCTGCGTTAGTCATGGCGTGAGTGGGTTCACTGCTGCCCTCAGTTTAGTCTGTTTCAATGCTGCCCTCAGTTTAGTCTGTTTCAATGCTGCCCTCAGTTTGGTTAGTTGTCGATGTCGTGTAGTAGAGTAGAACTCGTCATCATGCGTCAATAAAACGCCTAACATTAACGATATGTAAGGGGGAGAGTGAACCAAACATTATTACATCATCATCTTCCATCATCACCCAGAATCATGTTATCAATATTTAATACCTTTAAAAATAAAAATTAATTGAACTGAACCTTTAAATGAATTAATTAATTATTACAAGCTTCATTATGACGAAAAACAATTAATCAGGGCAAAATGTGCAGTAGTTTGTTTTTTAATGGTTGACAGGCCTATAGTTAGTGTGTAATCAATTTAGTGATGACAGTATCTAGTCACCATTTGAATTATTTAACTTTTCATTTTGTAAAATGCCATTCCTAGATGCTGAGTTCTTTTGCTTTGATGATAATGAAAACATTGACTTGTGCTTCAGGAAAGGGGAGGCGTGGCAGAGAAGCTTAAAACAAAGCTGGAAATTGAGCTGAAACCTTTGCACTAATGAAATATTGGATGACCTAGACCTTTTCGGGTGTCTTATGAACCCATGACAGTTGGGCACTTGCATTTGAATAAATAATCAACCAATCAATACAGAAAATGTTTAATAATTTTGTCTTTAGTTAGTATAAAATAATACAAATGCAATGAAAAACACAACACTGGAAGGTTACAGTTTAAATGTCCTAATTTTATAAATTATAAAAGGGTTACAAATCAAACATTTGATTCAATTCATTTGTTCCATGTGGGCAAATTTAAAGCCAGTTTGCAAACATGACGCAAAAGCAAATCATCCACAGACACAAACCTTTTAAATACAAATATATAAATATCTGAACTTAAAGTTTTTTTTTATTATTGTCACTGGCCATTCCAACATAGGTATAGTTTGTCCAAGTGTATACAGATGCATCAAGATCTAAGTTTATTACATATGACTTGAAATCTACTAGGTCTTAAAACCCATTATCGAGATGACGCCTAACACCCATTCTGGATGATGTCCATTGACTTAGACCTTGAGTGATTTAAACCTGTGCGAAAATCTTCTATCATTGCCTCCTCTATCCTGGATGTCAAAGTTCTCTTAAGGGTTTGTTTGAAGTCATTACCAACAAAGACGTATAGAAATGGGGATATAAAGCTGTTTGCTGCTGCCAGGGTGGCTCCCACCTTCAGTCCAGCTTGGAGAACATGCAGCCTGTGGTTCTTCAAGTCTAACTCCAAAAGAACAAAGGTATGGTAGGGGACACAGCAGATGAAAAATGAAAAGATGAGTGCCACCATGACTTTGTAAGGCTTTGTCGATTTGACGGTCAAACTTCTGAGCTTCACACCAAGCACAGAGCAGCAGCAGACAATCATTAGGAAAGGAATCAGGAACCCGCAGATGAATCGAGTCAGAGCCACTGCCTTGTGTCTAGAATGGTCCATATAATCAGAGTAGCACTGAATGACTGAGCCATGGACCGTGGTTTGTTTGAAGATCACTGAGGGCAACGTTAGGAGTGCGGAGAGGAGCCACATGAGGACGACAACTCCAAACGCTTTTCGCACAGTCCGATGATTATGTGACCAAATGGGAAATAAAATCATTATACAGCGATCGGTGCTGATCAGAACTAACAGAAACACACTGCTGTGCATATTGAGGAACAGGACGGAGGAGGTGATCTTGCACAAGAGAAGTCCGAAAGGCCAGTGAGAGGTTATCATGTAGAATACTTCCAGTGGCAGAAATGCACAGAACAAAAAGTCTGAAATGGCCAGACTGACATACCAGGTGTTGATGACTGTTCTTTTCATTTTCCAGCCACAGATCCAAATCACGAGTGAATTCCCTCCAAGGCCAACAACAGTTATGAGGATATTGAAAACCACAAGGACGTGTGTCAAAGAAGACTGGGAATTGTTGAAATTCAGTACTCCAACTGTAGTGTTGGTGTTCTCAGTTTCATTGTCAGGAATGTAATCATCATCATATGGAATATAATCCACCTCCATGCTTGTTTTTCCTGTAAGATTATTAAACACAATGTCTTTTTTTTTTAAACGGACACAAACACAATACTAAAGCAACTTAACATTTTTTATAACATTGTGAAAATATTGTTGATTTAGCTGTCAAATTAATAAGATGTTATTTTGTACTCACGGTTGTCAGAGTGAAAGGAACAGTCAGTTTACTAGTTGGTGAAAAACTCGCTGTTGGATCCAACTTCTCTATTCCCTTTTTTGAGCACGGACCACAATGACGAAAATGACAATGCAGTGGAACAAAAGTGAGCTTTTGGTGTCCACCTATCACAGATAGTAGTGTGGGTGAGAGCATTCTCAGCAATTTTGGTTGTTACAGGCGGTGAGAAGTTAACTTAAAAAGTAATGATTTTTTTTCCTGAAGCTTTTAAGATGATATTTCAAGTCTTATAAAACCCAGCTGTTGTAATCTCACCAGAGGATCGTCTTCTCACATTGGCACAAAGAGACAAACCACCAGTTCACTTTTTCACATACTGTTGGTACACTGCATACTTAAACAAAACAACAAATGAATCATGTACAGTATGTGTGTATATCCTGTATATATGTAAAATAAATAAAAAAAAATATATATGTGTCAATACCAATACCCTCTTCAAATCATGTTTTTATTGTCTGAGTAAGCATTTTTGTTCACTTCCCTAAAACATCATATGATCCACTAATGCAATAGCACTGACTTACATCCACTCTTATACATGTGTCTTTTCTTTTGCATTTATTATGAAACAAACAATGTAAAATATATCAAAGACAATGAAAACCAGATTAAAATGCAACTGCTACATTAGTAAAAGTACAGACCTATTACCATGAAATATCCTAAAGCATAGTTTTGTATGGGGGAGTCACTTTTTTATAGGGCAAATTATCGAGACTCACTTCACGGAATAAAGTGAATTTGTTCTTATAAAGTTTACAAAGGTTGTAGGTTTTGACAGCTTTTTTAAATTTGTAAATTCAAACAAAATGTTTTTTTTCCTTCCTAACTTTGGATTTGTGAATAAAAATGTGGTCACTATAATATATAAATGAATCAAATAAATAAATATGATGAACTATATATCATGAACGTTTACTCTAAAGTCTTGCAGAAAAAGCTGCCTTATTGCCTTATTTTTGTTCTACACTTGTGAATGTTCTGTGTAATGCGTCACTCTGCCCCATAATGCATTGCGTGTTTATCTAATGGTCTAGCCATGAAACCCCAACATCAACTTACTGTACCTTTTAAGAGTGAGAACAAGATCTATTCACTTGTACAAAAGTTGGCTTCGGTCTTACGTGAAATTAAAGCTTAGAACATTGGGTGCATGGACTGTGACTATTGATTTGTTGTATAAATGAAATGTGAACTGTTTTGACAGACTTTATTTTGATTGTGTAAGCCGAGCATGCGCAGATGATGTTTAAGTTGACCCCGCCCCCTCACTCAACGCCGGACAGGAGAAGCTAACGCTGCCGTTGCCCTTCTCTCAAACTGCGTCATTCCAGCGGTCTCGCAACATGGCGGTCCCGGTGGCGAGTAAGTGTCTCGGATCTCTGTCTCTGCTCTCCAGAAGGCTCTCTGCTCCTGAATTCACCACTCGATGCTGTTACCACAAGAAGGTAAGATGGAGGGTCACAGCTTCTTGTAAACGAGGACGGGTGACGGTGTGTTATTAGCTGCTGCTGTGACCTTTGTTTACAGTCATAACAAGTGAGCAAGTACAGTTTGGTAACAGGCACCTGGTTCAGGTATGAGGCCAGTTAACCACAAGAAGCGAACTCCTCTATCAGGCAATATAAAGCCTTGAATTATAGCTCTTTATTACTTCTTTTACCCGTAAACGGAAGCGAAGTTGATCCTTGATTAATCTGATTACTCAGTTAAATGGCTTAAATATGTCATTAGACAGTTGTTACGTACTGATAGGTAGTACCCAAAAGGTTCCAATGAGCAACTCGAACCTGGTTTTATATCCCAAGTGTTTATAAATACCATTTCATATCTTAGTTAGTTTAACCTATAATTCCACGTTACACTTTAAACGTTTGTTTTTATGTCCCAGATCACCCCTTGTGTGACAGAAACAACAGTCAAACAGTCTGGAAATTTCACATAAGTTGTAAAAAATCCTCGCTAGTTTACAAATTGACTTACTACTGTAGTAATAGTCGTGTCCAATGCCACAACTATGATACTTAAATCACATAAGATTAATCAATTGTGACAGTCTTAAATGCCTGTGTTTCTTCTTGTTTTTGCAACATATTCGTAGTCATATAACGTAGCATATACAGTCAGAGAAGTTCATTATGTTGCATTATGCAACATGATAACCACACCTGTGGAAATCAGAATTACAGAAACAGCTTTTAAAAAGCTTCTAAGCCAAACTTATGAATCAACATCCAATCTGGCAAAGCCATTATGTAATGAGGCTGAACAATTTTAAATATATAATTGCGATGTAATTGTGATACCAGAGGGAATAGTATTTTTTACATTTAAAATAATCACTGTGTGATATTTGTGCAGATCTGTGAGAAACATCTGGGTAGAATAAGACGTGCATAGATCAAGACAATAATTAAAACTATATAACTAGACAATAACTAAAATGATATTTTGACACACACTTTGGCTTTAAAAATATCACTGTATTGTGATTTGATAAATCAATGAATTGTTCAGCCCTAATATGTAGCTGCCATTATTTGTCACTGTTCTCAAAAAACAACAACAAATTAAAGGTCTGTGATGAAATTTCATGAAATGAACTGAAAAAGATCACAAGTATTTGTATAAATCCCAAATCATCTGAAATGTTGTGTATTTACATGAAATGTTACTTTTTTATCAACATGCACTTCTGTTACAATGTCCAGCAAGTTTATGTTGCCTTAGTCAGAGTGACTCAGCAGGAACGAGTGGTGAAGGACAGGATGGCGGGGTTCATATAGGGGACAATGAAATTCAGTCCTAATCTGTTTATGTTGGTGTTCCGTGTGTAATGGAGGAGACTCATTGTCATGTAACAGCAATGAACAATAAATGTGGACATTGTGTGATTGTAGTAGGATGAAAGAAAATAATTCCAGGATATTAATGTGGTCTGAATTCTTGTCCTATGTTTTAGTGTCAGGATATATTGTCAAATATTTGATAAAGTGCACCTCCACTGCATTGTTTTCCTAACACAGCGTTTCCCTCCGCTCTTATTTGAAGGTGGTCGATCATTATGAGAACCCAAGAAATGTGGGCACTCTGGACAAAAACTCGAGGAATGTTGGGACAGGCTTGGTTGGAGCGCCAGCCTGTGGAGATGTGATGAAACTCCAGGTAACAAATAAGGATGTATTCAGCCTTTTGTCTACACAAAGAGTGGATTATAATAACACAGCACGCACTGATACACAATACAATGGTCCCAGATTTTAGATTACTTAGTTAAACATTGCTGTAGAGCATTTCCCGTTATCAGTTTGGTAAACACACTCTCTATATTGAAATGAAAATAAATAGAGAGTTTGTTTCCTCTCCTTGTATTTTAGTAAAACTGTAAAAACCCTTAATTTTTGACAGATTCAGGTGGATGACCAGGGGAAGATTGTGGATGCCAGGTTCAAAACCTTTGGCTGTGGCTCTGCTATTGCTTCCAGCTCTCTGGCCACTGAGTGGGTGAAGGGCAAATCTGTGAGTTAACACACTGCAGACACAACATTTCCTTCACACTTGAGCTCACTTTTTTGGTTACATGAGCCTCAACTTGTGCTTTCCTTTTCAGGTGGACGAAGCTTTGACAATAAGGAACACCGACATTGCCAAAGAGCTCTGTCTTCCACCAGTTAAACTCCACTGCTCCAGTAGGTTTTTCAGTGGATTCCCCTTCGATTCCCCTTCTCCAAGCTTTTCCACACATGTTCTCGTGTGTGTATTCAATCTGTATTTCCTGTTTCTCCCCAGTGCTTGCAGAGGACGCCATCAAAGCTGCCCTGGCTGACTATCGGCTCAAGCAGCAGGACGGCCAGCAGGAGGCAGTCAGTGCCAGCAGTTAAAGCAATCACTCCAAGCTGGACGTCACTGCTTGTTTCCTCCTGCCAGGAGGAAAAGAAGAGAAGCAGTAATCCACTTAACCGCAGTACTGACAGACGCACACGAAACATGTTTATGACGCGCACAACGTCACCAACTCTCTGTAGCAGTGTGTCGTCTGACTTAGTCTGTGGTCCTCTAACCCTGTACAGTTAAACTTTAGCCTGTCACCTAAACGCACAATTTAAGCACCGTTTGAGTTACTTGTACAATGACTTCAGGGGTTTGTATTGAAAGGTGAGATGAATAGTTTGAGCTGTTTAAGTATCGGTGTCTGCACCCTAAACACTGACAGATTATATGTACAGTTCAGCAAAGTGGCTTAAAACAATGAGAGGTTCAACTGGTTTTATTATGAAATTCTGTGTTTTTAGTTTCCCTGCTGCAATTAAAAATTTCAATCATGTTTTGTTCTGAGTGGAATGTATGACTTTGCACACACACAAAAATGAGTGGAAACTGTTCTCTGTAAATCTGCAGATACATTTGAGGTTTATTTTACAAATTGCCACACGTGGATTCAAAGCAGGAGTCTGTTCACTGTACTTTTGAGGAGTTAGAAAGCAGTTTTCTCTCCTTCGATCAGCTGAAGTGTAGCAGAGTCATTGTGAATGTGCAGAGAGGATGGCCGGAGACTCCTGCCAATCAAAGGTGCCTGTGAATCATCTTTGTCTGGTTGAGGCTGCTCTGAATCATCTTCCTCTGGTCGAGGCTGCTCTGGAGGAATCTGCTCTGTGCCGCCTCCTGCTGTGGGTGCTTCGTTGTCGGAGAGTTCACAAGGCGCCTTCTCCTCGGGGAAACGTGGTAGCTGTTGATCCAGGATGTTGCCATGTGGTTTAAGGCTGTCTTCAGGACTGCGGTCTGCTACTTTCTGACTGTTTTCACTTCCTTCTGCGGCATCAGCAGATTTGTTTGGCGTGCGCAGGCCCTTGGCAGCCCTCATGATGTCTGCTTGGAGCTGCTTGTGAGAGTCCACTGGCTCACTTTCCTGCTTAGGAGATGGTTTTTCTGGCACTTCATGAAAGGGCTTAGCTCCTCCAGTTTTGTCCCTGTGGTCCACATACATCTTTGTGGGGAAGGAGGAAGGGTAGTAGGCATTGACCTTTCTCCTGCGGCTCATGAATATGGCTCCACAGATGGCGAGGAAGACGAGGAGGGTGAAAGAGGTTGTGACGAGGATAAGGAGCATGTTCTCCTCCAGAAAGTTCACGACCTGGCTCAAGAAGTCCGTTTCCACGTGGGTGTGGCCGACAGGTGTGGTGTGGTACTCGTAGAAAAGGGAGGTGGTGGGCATGGAGGAAGCAGAGCTACTGAGGTCTTCCTCATCTGCACTTCCCTCTATTGAACTGTAAAGAGACTGCGGTGTAGCCAAACTGCTGCTGAGGCAAAGCACCAGGCACACACCAATCTGATGAAGGGCCATTGGGAGCATGGTTTCCCCGCAGGATCTGTAAATAACAGTAAACAAAATAACAATAACTTACATGTTTGTGAAGATAGTCTGTGCCTCTCATGTTTGTCATCACATTTAAGTCAGAGTGCACATCTGTTTTCTCCTCAGGATCTTCAAAACTATCTTACAACCTAATCACCACTCAGACTATATTACCTGAATCTTCACACTTCTCTGACCATTTGGATGAAATCTGGAATGTCCAGGTTTCTGCAGAAAAAAACAATAAAGGATCTTTCATCCATCTTTCAATTCAGTTTTATTTGTACAACATACATTATCTCAAGGCACTGGACAGAGACAACATCATCGAGTGCAGAGAAACCCAACAATTCACACAATGAACAAGCGCTAGGCATCAGTGGAGAGAAAATAACTGACAGAACCGGACTCAAAGATGTGTTGCCATCTGCCTCGACCAGTTGAGGTGAAAGGAAAAAAAATGGGGGACAGAGGAGAGGTGGGAGAGAGGTAGAGACAGAAGACAGAGACTAGGAGCATATATACAACAATTGTGTCAAATTATAGGTTTAGACAAGACAGCTCTGAGTCAGTGATAACATGTTTATGGAACGACAAAGTCATTTATGTAAGCAGCAGCAGAGATTGTTGACAAAAACTATATTAAATGTTCCTTACTTTAATGAGATAGCTAAGTATGCAAATCCACAAATATATTTTTATCACATTCTCAGACTCTTATCAGAAGAGAGTCCGAAGTTTCTGGAGAAAACATGCAACTTTAAACAGTTAAACAAGCAGCCCAAATTCAATCAAAACTGTCATGGTAAATAGGAATTTTGTTTATTGGCTGAAATAAAGCTTTAAACACAGCATTAGTCTGTTACAGTCAGTCTGCGTTATTCTGATCCATGCGCTGCTGCATCTGCGTGCAAGCTGTGCCAAATGAAACTCCACTCTCATCTGGAGAAAGGAATGGTGGAAGTTTTTTTTTTGTTTTTTTTTCCTCCAAAATAATTTATCTCCTACTCACCTCTGACCAAATAAAGGCCACACATACTCAGACAAAAACCAAAACCAAACATAATAACATGTAATCCTCTTAAGCTGACTGACAAAATATCATCTTTTGCATCACATTCCATTCTTTCCCGAGGCTGGAAGCTGCTCTGAAGGCATCATGAGGTCTGTCGCATCACACACCTTCGACATGATGTGGTCAAGAAACCCCCCATTCCACCTAAGGGCACCCCAGTCAGTGGTATAAACAAAATAAAGAGGAAGAGCTCCCGCACATGAACTGATGGAACATTTTACTCACCATTCACAGTAGGATTCGTGTCTGATGGAGGAGGATGGATGAGTGAAAGCAGTCTGGAAAAAGTGAACTGAGAAAGAGAGAGAGCACACAGCACACAGCACAGAGCCACACCACTTCTGCAGTTTCAGATTTCAGGCTGTAGGTTTGTCTGGATAGTTAAGAAAATAACCAAGAGGACAAATCCCTCCTTCTGCCTCCCCTCTGTTCTCCTCCCACCCCCCCTTCTCTTTCCCCGAGAGTGTCTGCTGCTAGAGTCTCGGCCTTGCACACAGATTGTTCTTGTTATAGGCTGGAGTTTATTATGAGCTGTGGGGGCAGGGTCGTCTCCTTGCACCCTCCTGTGTCAATAACTGGATGTGTCAGACAATCAAAATGAAAATAAACACTAAAAACAACCTTAAACACCATGAACTTCACTATTTCTCCTGGCATTCTTTCCCTGACCAGTGGCCTGGCCTTCTCCCTGTAACCCCTTACGCTGCCGCTGACACTGATGACTAACAGCACACCACCTCTTTGTAAAAAACACAAGAGTCAGAGAGTGGTTTGTACCAGTGACTGGTTAATACAGGAAGAGGTTAATGTTTCCTGTGTTGATGGCCAGGAGAGGGGGGCGGGCACAAAGAGACCGTTAGAAACAACGTGGTGGTGTGTTGGTTTTTCTTCAGAGTCGAGCAATTAAACTCACATGGTGTGTGTGACCACTTAAGGGAGTGTGACAGTGGACTGCATGAGTGAGCATTGTGTGTGTGTGTACACACACACATATATATATGTATAGTATTATTATTGATGTATTATTATTATTATTATTATTAAATTTACATTGTTACAGCAGCAAAGACAGTAAAGATAAAGATAATGAATAATAAACATGCATTACCAAAAATATATTAACACTAAGACTATAAAAAAAGAGTTAAAATAGAATGTAGAGTGTACATCATAGACAGACATTTATTGTTTGTTAATATACTTTATTAATATACTAATTTCAAGCTATGACAAGCTATGATCTCTGTTTTTGTGTCTGTGACAGTAAGATAAATCTCAAAAATACAATCGTATATTAAAAAAATTATGTACTTTTTGCTCAGGTGTGTTTATAGAGTTGTTTTTCCTCATTACAGTTGCTTAGGTTGTGTTGAAAAAAGGACATATTGCATTCTTATAGCCTCTGTATATACGTTTAAACTGGTTAACGGGAAAAAAAGGACTTTTCAGGGTAAAGACCTAGTTTTAGGCACTTAGTTAGTTGTGATGGTTTATGTTTAAGGAAATATATTATGCCTATGATGTGTCCTCACTAAGATATAAAAACAAGTGTGAGTGTGTGTGTGTGTGTGTAAATGCCTTTTTGGCAAGTCCACTGTGTTTGCGATCAGGCAAGGCACATCACGCTTTATATGGTCATCGGGAGCAGGAGATGAGCTCCAGCATCGTCCAGGTTTACATTCGTATCTGCTCTGCTGAGAGTTCATGTGTGTGTGTCTGTTTTGGAAAGAACAGAAAAGAAAAAGGAAGAGCATTCGAGGCTCTGTTTTCTTTTCACAGGAGGGGAAGTGAATATGAGATCAAGAAGAAAGGCCTATTATCAGGCCTCTCGCTAATAAGGAAGTGAGTTTACAGAACACTCAAATAAGTGCAAAGAGAAATGCCACCTTTTTTTTTTTTACCATCAGTGATTGATAAACTACCACATATTCAGCTCCCTTTGAACTGACCTTTTTTCCCCTAGGTTTAAAGGGCCAGTGTGTGATATTTAAGGTGTTTTTTTTTGTTAGAAGTTGAATATATCCACGAGTATATGTGTTAAGTGTATAACTGCTTTAAATGATTGGTTTTTGTAGGCTTAGAATAATCATTTTATGTTTTATGTTCCTGATCCACAAAGGCCTCCATCTTGCACCACCTACAGCAGCCTGAACGGACAAACCAGCCAGAGCTTCCATGTCATGTTTTTTAAAAGGAAATTTACTATGCATTCAAAAAAGAATCATCCTCTCTGGTCCCATAGTTGTCTGACATGCTTGGCAAAGGGAGGGATGAGGAGAATTTGTTGCAATCTGTAGTCTCCCCAATACATGTCAGTCATTCTTATACATATATACATACAGTATCTTACACTTGTGCCTATAGACAGTCCACGGACACATGACATCAAAGCATCACATTAAAACACAAAATAAGGAAGATTCTTCTTTAATAAATAAAAGAAAAAACTGCATTTCAACACAAAGACTCCCACTTGAAAACTGCAGAGTGTAACAACACTGCACGATGTAACTCGATGAGAAAACAAGACTTCCTGTCTCCCATTGCTCAGGATGTTTGAAAAAAAAACCCACAAAGCAAACTTTGGTCCTGCTCTTCGTCCTGGCTTTAAGCCCTCAGTAGAGGACCAGACCTCACAGATACGGCTAGTGGCACATGAACGTGAAATCCACGTGTTGACGGTGTCTATGTCTCTTCCTGCTGCACAGAGACATGAGCATGCATTGAAGGACAAACCACCAGCAATCGAAAGAGGAAGCGTTTGTTGTATTTAAAACAGCAAATGCATCCACATCACTAACATCAGCCAGATCAGTCCCCGGCTGATGAAAACACTCTAAACATAACGGTCATTTTCAGGCAGGAAGCTGCTGAGGGTGAGGTTATCTCCTCCCTCCTCATCGCTGTCTTCACCACTGGGGATCACCAGCACGCCGTTGGTGACACGGCTACGTTGCCTTGTGTAGTTGTAGTTCCTCTCGGGCAGCAGCGCGGAGATGCACATCATCTCGGTCGCCTGCTGTGGCTTCTTGAGCTTGTACTTCCTTGCCGACAGCTTGGTGCACAGGACAATGGTGGAAACCATGAAGATGGTGGCCAGCGCTGCTAAGCAGGCGATGGTGATGAGGCAGTGCTTCACCAGGCCGCGAGTAGAGCAGGGCCCCACCACGTCAGAGCTGGGTGGGTTCTGTGGGTCTCCACAAGGTGTCGTTGTCGTTGTCGTCGTCGTCGTCGTCGATGTCGTTTGTGTTGCTGGAGTTGATGGAATGGGCAACCTTTTGGGAATGCGGGGGACCAAGATTACGACTGGACTCGTAGAGACAGCAGAGGTAGAGATGGTAGAGGTCTCGGAGGCCGTGATGGTAGGAGACTCATTGGTGGTAGAAGACTCAGTGGTGGAGGTTGAGCTTGTTGTGTCAGAAGACTGCGATGTGGAGACGTGGGTACTTGTCTCAGAAATGTGCTGAGCTGTAGATGAAAGCTTGGGGCCAGTGGTGGATGTCCATGTGCTGGTGACAGGTGGAGAAGAAGAAGAAGAAGAAGAAGTGTGGTCAAACACAGGTGTTTCCTCAGAGGTAGAGCTTGTTGTCATTGTGGCCACAGTGGAAGCAGAGGTACTGCTGCTGAGGGGTGAAGTGGAACCATCAGCTGTGGTGGTGGTGGTGGACGTGAGTGAAGACACGGTCACTGTTGCAGTAGATGCTGCAGAGGATGTTGCAGGCGCTGTCGTGTCAGCAGACGTGGTGGGTGACTTCCTCTCTGTGGGTTTGTTTGTCTCGGGCGCCAGCGTATTGCTAAGAGAAGTGTGTACAGTCGTTATCGCTGTGAGTCCTGCACCTGAGCTTGTTGTGGTCAAATCAGTCGTGTTGCTATTTGAGCTATGGCTTTGGTTCCTCATGACGCCATCTTCTGTTTCCAGTGTGTGCAACGTGGCGGTGTCAGCTGTTGCAGTGACAGTGTCTCGTGCGGGTTTGTGAGTTGCAGATGGACGCACAGGCGTCATCTCCGTTGCATTGTGTCCAGCGGTGAGCAACTCGTTTGCGTCAGCAGTGCTGGAGTTGCTGGAGTTGCTGGTGGTTTCTGGGATGGAAGTGCTCTTACTGCCCGTGGCAAACACCACAGAGACCCCACACAGCAGAGTCACGCATGCTTTCGCGCTGAGGCGTTTCATTGTTGAGATCTGAAACGACAGAGTGGACTCATGTTTACAGGCTCCACCTCGGCACGGCTGGTCACTGTGTCACATGTGCGGTAGTCGAAACTGTCACAAGTCTTTCACCACACCCATTGCTACATTTATCACAGAAAGGGTGCCCACAAACTTCCTTTACATTATTAGTTTTTAATAAATAGTTTCAACAACAAATGACTCAAATCCAGATGCTGTGTAGTATCTGAAATGGGGTCGACAGGGAAAAAGTAAGCAATTTAAACAATCTTTAAATGAATAAGTCCCTTTTTTCTTTGCTGTGCAGTCATATAATAACTGTGCATGCTCACATGATTAATCTGATAGCACAACAAAAGGAAACCCGCAAACAGAGACACAGAAAGAGAACAAAGATCTTAAATGTGTCTACTCTGCACAGACGTGTCTGTCTTACCGTCTGCCTGGAGGTGCAGAGATATAGGTTTGAGGATGAAATAAAGTCGACTTCAGCTCATTTCAGTCTCTCTGTCCATGAACATCGTTGGAGCTCTGACATGCTGACTGTGACGCTGCCTGATAGAAGAAAAAAAAAACAGGAAATGTTAAGACACACTCTTTGCTCTCTCTCTCTCTCTCAGAAAAAAAGCACTTCACAACATTTTGAAATAAATCAGATATGGGTACTTCCTTGTGAGGAAGTGCTTCTTATGAAAATGCGTATTTATGTATTTGCTGTATGTATGTATGTATGTATGTATGTATGTATTATTATCTCAGATAAAATATCTCACTTTGCCGATGGAGAGGACCGGGAGGAGAGTTCTGCTGCTGCTGCTGATCCTGACGTCTGACGCTCATGATGATGATGATGATGTTGATAATAATGTTCTTGTCAGTGTGTTGTAAAGAAGCAGGAAGTGCTCACTTCTGTAAACAGCACACAGATCTGATCACATGTGGACTTTCAGTCGTAAATCAGAAACTCTAAATGTGCAGCAGTCAAGACAAATCTGCAACGCAATGTTATAAAATGATAAAAACAATAATATACTTTCTGTCAATAATATATATAACACATAAATAATCTACATAAGAAAACAATAATTAATAAAGTGAATAACAAATATGTAGGGCTGAAACAATTACCCGAATAATCGATTATTAATTGATTACTAAATTAATCGGTTTGAGGGTTTCATTATTAAAACAAGATTGGAATATTTTCTGGTTTCTTTGCTCCATACAACAAAGAAATCATTAAAAGCGAATCATATTTGTTTGTGGACAAATACAAGATATTTGAGAACATCATCATTTCCAGGTATGACAAACACTGAGCAACATTTTTCTACATTTTCTGACATTTTATGGGCCAAACGGTGAGAAAATACTCGACAGATTAATCGATTATGAATATGCAGCTCTACAAATATGCTCTCTCTCTTTCTCATTAAGATTTTTATAGAATTCTGTCGGTGAATAATAAGAAAGAACAGCAGCACCCTAACCCCCAACCTGACATGGATCTCACACGAGATTTCTCCTCATTTCAAACAGTACGTTTTAATGTAAATTAAGAAAGTTACAAAAAATTTAATAGCTGCATAAAATGTTTGTTTTCTACCTTTGTGTATTACATCCACTGGTAAGATTTCTACAAGAAAGAGCATGCAGTAAATACTAACAATAATAATAATAATAATAATAATAATTAACAATTATCTAATTTAATTGAAGCTTTGACTGTCGTACCATGAGAGGAAATGATTATGTGTCTAGTTTGAAAATCCCACCCAGTCATTTCCTGTTCAGATGAGTCAAACTAAGATGTGGTTATGAAAAAAACACCCAAAAAACAAAACCCAATGAGATTATTTTCTAAAGTGTTGCCAAGGTAAACACTGTTTCCAGTGTTTGGAAAGTTGTCATGCCGAGAAAACAAAAGAAACTTGCTCGGGAACTTGTCGATTCAAACGGGGAGAGTGCAGATTGTGCAGTGACTCGTAGACGTGTTTCCATCATGAAGCCATGTTTAAGATTAAATCAGGTCGGACTGAACTGGGCAAATTCACAAATTCACTGCAACAAAATGAGAAAGAAAGAGAGCGTTTTAAAAATGTAATTACAGTAAAGACCTTTCAACTGTATTTAAACCTGACCCAAACTACATCCTCCCACAGTTGACTTTGCACCTCTGTGAAATGGCAGTTGTCTGTTGTATGATCAGCAGCAGCAGCAGCAGCTATTTTAGATGTGTTCGACAGAATTGTCCCAAAGTATTCTGGGAAATGTAGGTTTTCGTTAGCAACAACTTTAGTGCTAAATGTGTCATGTTTAATTAATTCTGAGAATGTGAGGAGGGAATGACCTACTTTTCCATTTGGCCTTTAGGACGGCAGCTTTAGCGCCCCCGTCAGGCAAGAAAGGGGAATGAACAAGTGAGGAGTTTTACAGGCTTTGGTGGGAGGGAGGCTGAGTTTATGCTTTAGTTTCAGACCAAGTTACGCCATTATTACCAATGTTAAAATACAGTGGTGTAAATAGACAACTAAGGACCTTTCACAGGAGGTAGATTTATTCTCTCATCATCCTCCTCCTCTTCCTTCAGACTGAGAAATTAGATTAAGATGGAGTGAGAGATAAGGTGACTAGTTATTATTATTTTATCTATTCTCTCTCTTTTATCTATTATCTACGAACTCTGGTTTAAAATTCCTCACTTCCACTCTGAACACATACTCTGGTATACCACTGGTAGTACATGTACCACAGTTTGTACCTTCAGTTGAAAATGTATTTTAATGATTGATACATCGATTTTTTTTAAGAACACACAGTATATTCCAATTCTGAGGTCTCAGACCCACGGCCAGCGGCCCACAGGTGGCGCACATATCAATTTCACGCAGCCCGACACTTAATATCAAGTTATAATGAGTTAATTCTGTAAGTTATTTTTAAGAATAGATTAATTTTGCATCATAAATGTGTATATTGTGAACTGTATATCGTTCCATCTCAAAACAAGCTTTGATTTTGAAAGTACGTAAAATATCATCATAAATTTTATAATATTTTTATTACTCAGTGGCACCCAAGTCATTTGAGTTTGACAAACAATTCTGACATTTATATAAAAGCAGATTAATCCAGAGAAAAAGGCGGCCGAGTGATCATTTTGGACGGATTTGTTCATGTTTAACCTCAAGTGAAACTAATGCCTTACTTTCTTTCTATGAATGCATCCACAAGACCGAGCATTTCACTGTGAGTGTACCTAATTTACAAATAAATGTTTAATGATTTACCCAAATTTAGTGGCTGATATCTTCAATTCTCTGGTGGCAGAAGGCAACGTCAACTGACGTGAAAAGCCACAAAAACAGACAGAGAAAAGATGAATCTGAGGTTTCCATGTGTAAAATCTTTTATTATGTGCACAGAACTGTTTTGTCATGGGTCCAGTGAAACACAAGCCGGGTGAGTGGTCCCTTCCCAACCCAACAACAAATATGCACTGGAGAAGGCAAACGGTAGTTTGACCCTAAACAGTGACACAGAGGCACCACTACATTTGCACAACATTTACACCATAGAGATGCAAACACCCACACCCCCCCCCCACCATTTTAAAACCCAATGTTTGAATTTCTATCCCAGAAGAACAGGAACCAAAACGAGAAATCGGATGTTTTATCAATGAGCAAACTGGAGGGAGGGAAAAGTTCAACAGCTCCTATTTTTTAAAAAAACAAAACAAAAACAAAAAACAAATCCAGCTTGACTAACTCATTCTACCTGGTTGTGACTGGAATGTACAACAGGAGAGATAGATAAATGTAAAAAGCAGTGCGTGGAACACACACACGTGACTCATATTTGGCAACACAAAAGAGAGCGATGAAAAATACTGATGCTACATAATGTTGTTGTCTGAGATGATGTTTGACCACGACTTAAAAACAAAGGAAAAAAAGAATTTAAGACGTTTCCTTCAACAAAAAAATGTCTTTTCTTCGTACATGAGCTGCTAGAGTTTCTTTTTTCCTTTTTCTCTGTGTGTGTGTGTGTGTCTGAGCAAGAGTGGGGAACCTGGAGGAGGCTTGATGAGGAAAATTAAAAAGTTCGTCTTGGAATGTAGGCCTGAACTCGTCACGCGGGAGACGACGCCGAGCCAAAATGGAGCCCAATCTTGAGAATTTGGCCGTGGCAGACACTGTCAAGTCGATTCTTTCTCTCTCTCTCCGAAAACAACGAGTGGTTGTGGGTTCTTACATGGCGACCTTGGCGACCTGCTCTTCCAGTCTGGCGATCCGACGGTCTTGGAGGATGACGCGATCCCTGAGTGACTTGAACTCTCGGAGTACCTCTTCCAGTTTATCTTCAATTTTCTGGGCAAGAAAAAAAGGGGGAAAGAAAGTTAACGTTCCATCTTTTATTTAAACTAAATATTTCCAAAAGATTGTTTACCATAAATCTTTTTATTCACACTGGCAACTTCAGCTACATGCAGCGAAGCCATGTGGCTTTGAACACATTTTTTTCCCTTTACTGCTCCAGTGAATTGTGACCCACACACCAAAGTATGTGCTGATCCACATGTTTTGTTCCAACCCTAATAATTACTGTGAACAGGAAAAGTCTGAATGTCAGCAAAAAAAAATACAAAAAAGTCAAAATTCAACACTGACCACTGAGGGCTGTGGAGTGATGTGCTTCTGCACCGGAGAGATGTGCTCGGCCTTGGTGGCCGGCTTGGTCGCCGGCTTGGTGGCCGGCTTGGTCTCCAGGACGTTCGACTTGACCACTTTCAGGTCGCGGTTCTTTGTGGAGACGTAGCCGTCTTTGAGAGAGATGAGGATGGGGCGGCCGTTCTTGCCCGCGAACCACTCCTCCGCCTCCAGGGAGGGGTCGGGTCCGGCCGTGTCCGGGTACAGGTCGTCCTGGAACAGGTCCGACTGGAGCAGGGTGGCACGGGAGCGGCAGGGAAGAGAATAAATAATAAATAATCAGACTCGTCAGTCTGAAAATGAAATAATGCTGACGTAAAGACACTCACCTTACGTGGGACTGTCATGATGATTGGTTCACATTTTCTCTCGTGTAATTTGTAAAACCTGATGAGAAAAATATAATATTATTATATTATATGCACTGCAACGTTAAGGATTAACAGCACTTCAGTCTATTATTCAAATGTAAACAATGCCATAGGAAATAGTATTTTGCTAGCATTGTCCTTGTTCCGTGTTTTAATAGCTTATTTTCTATTTATGCAAGGACCAGGACATGCTTGGAAAAGAGATTATTAATCTCAAAGGATATTTCCTGGATAAATAAAGGTGTAAAGCTATGAAAATATGATCTATTAAAACATTTTAAAAATGGAGACATGAAACAGTTTTGTAGTTTAACCTTCTCTGTTCATATTTTCTCCTATAGTTACATCTACAGCTGAAAGCCTTTAATTACATGGAAATATTATGGGATAAGTCAGTCAGTCAGTCATCATCTAACCGCTTTATCCTCCACCAGAGGGTCGCGGGGGGTGCTGTGCCAATCTCAGCTACATCGGGCGATAGGCGGGGTACACCCTGGACCCTGGACAGTTCGCCAGTCCATCGCAGGGCCACACACAACTAGAGACATACAACCATTCACTCTCACACTCACTCCTACGGTCAATTTAGAGTGTCCAATTGACCTATTCCCCACATTGCATGTTTTTGGACTGTGGGAGGAAGCCGGAGAACCCGGAGAGAACCCACGCACACACGGGGAGAACATGCAAACTCCATGCAGAAAGGCCCTTGTTCCAACCGGGGCTCGAACCCGGGTCTTCTCGCTGCAAGGCGAGAGTGCTAACCACTATACCACCGTGTGGCATTATGGGATAAGTCTTCTGCAAAAACACTGATAACACAATCAAACTAAAATGACAAGGTGTGCGATTCCCAGCATTTTAGAAATCGATGATACCAGAGAGAACATGTGATAAATATTTCGACTAATTCGCTGCATTACCTTGCTATCTCACATTTGTTGACATCCAGGCCTCGTTTGGGCATGTATCCCATGCCCCTCTGCGGCTCCTTGGTGGAGAAGGTGTTGAGGTAGTGCACGTACGGAGCCTCGTCTGTGATCTCAAAGTACCGGATGCTGCTGTCGCCCTGAGGACACGCAGCCACAGACACCACAGACACCACAGAGTCAGTTTCTGCATCCAGTTATATGAGAATGGGCAAAATGAAACACTTAGAAATATCACCTTTCCACACAGATACACTATGCTGGTGTCGGGGTCATAAAAGGGCAGCAGAACTCCGTTACTGCTGTCCATCTCCTGGACACATATGGGCTCATCCATGTTGTCCTGGAAACACAAACATTCAGCATTTACTGGAACAGTTTTTACAGAAGGGTTAGGGTTAGGATTCATTCTTTCTTTGTATTTAGCGCCCTCTGTTGGAGCTGAGATGGTACAGCTCCAGTCATGAGAGAGAAGGGAAAGGATAAACAGAAAACCAGTTGAAATGTTGTCACTGATCTGACCTTTGTTTTTATAGCTTCTATAAAAGTTCAATGTCACTTTAGGACGTTTGTGCCTCATTTAGAATCCACGTCTGCCACATATTTGACATGAAGACCCACTTTTCAAAAGGGCGACAAACCACTTTGACCCAATTTTAAATCACAACAAGAGCAAATGTGTGCATAACGTAACATTTCTGATTGTTCTTACTGCTATTTCTGTCACACCGAATACTAATTTGAAGACGTAAAATAGCCATGTCCAAGAGATATACTGTAGATTATGTTTGATAAAAGCACAACTTTGTTTTATGCGTGCATTATTTAGAAATACATGATGTTATTTCTGCCGCTTAACACTTTTCTAGCGTGCGTATTGCAGAAGACACGTTGGCGTAAGTGCACTTTGCATCACCGTATTCACACAATGGTTTGTACTATCAGAAGAATCCCAAAGGTTTCTGAAAGCTGAGAATTTGCATGTCAAGGCCAACATGTGGTTATTACGGTTATTTCAATCTCGAGCTGTTGCAGGAAGCCAGTGAATAAGTGTCTTTGTCACGAGAGAGGAGAGGAGAGAGTTGGAAAAATGTCTGTACATTATCTGTCTGTGTCTGTGTTTCCATTTTCTGGCCTGTTTTCAGACATATATATGTTTAATACTCTTCAAATTTCAAATGTAACACGAAAAATCTGGCGTTCATGTACAACTACATTGTTCTTCTAAATAAAACTTTTAGTTTTTCTCAATTATAAACTGTTAATACACCATTTTAACATACAGTAAATTGTAAATAACTGCCAGATATTGAAAGTTATTCTGGAAAAACGGGCAAAAGCATTTAAATCACAGGACATTTTTTGACTCTTTTATGGTGAAAATCAGCAGCTTGCAGCTTAGGTGTTAAAGGGTTAATTCAAACAATAAAAAAAGATTGTTGTAAAGGGACAAGGGATGATGGGAGTTGTTGTCTGCATTATAGCAGATGACATCATTAAAAGGTTTCTCCAAGAGATTCTCCACAGGAACGTACACTTTTCCACAGGGCCAGCTGGCGCTCGCTCATGCGGCTGAATCCAGTGGTGAAAATGTTCTCGTCTGCTAAAAAGATCGCTCTCATAGGGCGAGCTCCCTCGTGGGCTTTGTCCTTCTCCTGAAAATAGACAAAAAAAAACACCTGTCAGATGGGACAGCCGCGAGCCTTGTGCTCGGTGGGTGATTCTGGGAACGGTTATTCCACCTGTCAACTCACCGTCACAATCTTTTTCTTACGCGGGTCGATGACGCGGACCTTCTTGTCCTTGCAGGCGGTGCAGAGCAGGCTGCCGTTGCGGCTCCAGCTGACGCTAAAGATAACATCAGGGTGCATGTCCTCCAGGTTGATCATGGCCTCTCCCGTGCCCACATTCCAGATGATGATCTGGTTGTCGCACCCTAAAATGGACACAAACACCATGACTGCCTGACTGCCTGACTGCACGCACACACGCACACACACACACACGCACACACACACACCTCTGTGTCCAAGTTTATTTCGGGCACTTTACATCACACAAAGCAGCGCGACAGAAGGCAGGCCCTGAGATAATCGGTCAGATTTGGAGTTCAGCTCTTGGGCACTGGACAAAATGGCAGACCAGGCTCATGATGAACAGGGAGGAGTATTATCTCAGCAGTCGAGCCAGTCGTTACCTGCGCTGAGGAGGACATTGCGAGCGGTGGGATGCCAAGACACGATGCCGACCCTTTTGGAGTGGCCCTCTAACACGACCACTGGCTCTGAAAGGGGAGTCTCCAGCCCGTCCTCAGGGATCTGCCACACCTAAATCAACATAAACACAACAGTGTTGGACACAAGGGCTGAACAATTCATCAGAACATGATCAACGTCGCAATACGGCCAGCTGCAATTAAATTAAATTTACATAAAAATATGTTAATTTCAATGAAAAATTTGAATATTTCAGTCAAAACAATTGCAATTCCATATTTATTCAAAACCCATTCAGCCCTATTATACACTGTGTTAAACACGGACAGGGACATTGATTATAACTTTGTAACTTTAGCAAGAAACACCAAATAAACAAATAGATTAAAAAGGGGCCTAAATAAAAGCTCTATGTGTTGTTTTAAGTTGAGGTAAACAGATTGTGACGAGTCTCTTTAACTTATTCGACACCATGTTAAACAAAAACTACTATAATTCAGAAAAATCACAATATATAATACAGAATATAAGTTAAAACAAGGCGTATCCCAGGGTTATAAATATGTCACATGTTTTTCTTGTTTATCATTTGTTTGAAAAGGTGATTCTTTTTATTTAAACTATCACTAGTATTAGCTGGGGGTCCATTTTAAATAGTACGTGGTTTATAATACATAAAGTGGCACTGCGATGCTTCAGAGATAACCAGTGACCTCACCATGACCGCACAGTCCTCGGAGCCGCTCGCGATGACAAGGTCGTTGTGGGGACACCACTCGATGTCCAACACCGGGCCAGTGTGACCACACACTGTCGGGTAGACCTTGTCTATGCGTCCAGTCTGTAAGACAGAAGAGGACTTTGTTATAGAGACAGCATGAGGACATGTGGTAAAAAAAAAAAGATGCCGAGCGAGCTGATGATAGAAGCTGTGCATGTAAAACGTGACAACATGATAATTATTCACTTCAGGCTGTTGTTTTATGCAACAACTGAGTTCATTTATAATGATTTTACACTTTTAAAAAAACTCACAGTTTACTTACACTAACATTATACAGCACTCAGAATGAAAACAAAGAAAAACAACATTGGTACTACAAGTATTTTTTTCCCCTAAATGAAATTTGAGTTGCAATATAATTTGTATAATTATATACAATATATAATTATAATTGATATACATGTTCAAATGTGTTATGTGTTATGGCACACAACACAGTACAATTGCATTGTAGCTTGGGCTGCAACTAATGATTATTTTCATATTATTTTCTTTTTTTAAGTCCATAAAGTGTCAGGAAGTGTTTTGTTTGACTGTTTTATTGTGCATTTTTATTTATTATTATTATTTGTTGTTTTGTCTAAACCTGCTTTTTTTGGCTAATTCTGGCATATTAACATTGACATGTTCATCAACATTAGATTACATTACATGTCATTTATGCATCGTTCCTTTTAAATAAATAAATAAATAAATGAATAAGTACATTTCAAACTAAGATCATTCGGTTTTTACTGATTTCCTTGTTATGTGGAGCAAAGAAATCCGCTAATATTCACATTTAAGAAGCTGAAAAAAATCACCAAACTTTATTTATTTATTAACCAATGAATAATTGAGAAATCAATTGATTGTAGAATCTGTGAGGGTATTGTAATTTGAAAATAGTGAACAAAGTTTATAGCGACGATCTGTGCTCATCAGTGAGGGACGTTTATGAATTCCGCCTGAAACTTAGAGCAGCTTCTCTGCAGTCACACATATGAATTATTTAACCCAGTGGCCCACGATATAACAACAGAAAAGCAACCCCCTCTGTGTGAACAGTAACAGGATACATGTCAGACACCTTTAAAATGGATCAGATTTACTCATTGATTGATACTCTTTGCTGCAGATATGAGCCTCAGGGGAACATAACATCCAATCCAGTTCAGATCCAAATTCATTTCTATAGCACATTTAGTGCTGTACATAGTGCATAAATACATACAATACAACAGACCGGATATGAGAGGTTACACAAGAAGAGATCTTTGTGCAGATGTCAGTGAATAAGGTTGTAAAAGATCACTGAGGTAAGATGGGACTTTATACATAAAAAGATAAAATACTTTGGCAGAGATGCCGACACAGGAGCGATACGCTCTCGCTTGCTTGAGTTCCAGTCTGCAGACGTGCAGCAGCGTTCTGGACCAACATAAGAATCAATTTGCCACGCGATCTGAATGCAGCAACGTGTCATCCACACGGCTACAGCCTCTGCATGTGTTTGACAGCCTCATCGGCTCAACCACTGTTAATCCAACCTGTTAAAAGTCACTGCATGGAGGATTCAAGACTTTGTGACTGTGGTGTTGTTCAGATTGAAAAGCTGCCATCAGAATAATTACCTCTTAGAGTCAACAGTCAGAGCGGAAACATGTGAAGCATTACAACCTTCACAATAATTCATCTAGTCTAACATTGTAACGCTGTCAAGACCAGATAGTATAACAGAAATAAGATTTCTCTGATCTTTTTTAATTATTAACTCCATTTAAAAAATAAAGTTTCCCCTTAACTCTATAAAGCAGCCATGGCAACCTTTAAGGGCAAAACTAAATGTGTAATATTATAATTATGTGGCGGTTACAAGGACCACACTGCAAAAATACACTGGTAAAAATAATAATCATCATTATCACTTAAGTAAAGTAAGAAATGTGATAATTACATTAATATTCATTCATTCATTAGACACGTGTCTTTTTGTGATGGTTTAAATGTGAACTGCTGGAGCTTTCACAATGAAACTAATGCAGGGGAGTAACTACTAACCAGGACAGTGACGTGGTTATAACTTGTATAAAGTCACATGTGACGTGACCTCTAACTGTGCTATTGTCCACAAGAGAAGAACAAATAACTTCTAACACCAGCTCTTTAGGACCAAATTTAAACCGTCAAACTGTCAACAGAACGTGTTTGGAATTATTTTAATACTTTGTGCAACACTGTTTGTCACAGTTCTCCTGTAAAGGGTTGAAAAAAAATCATTGTAAACAAGAGGAAGCAGCGGAGATAGAGGTGTTAAAATGTATTGTTTCTAAAAATGCGTAGCAATGCAGATGTGGATGATTCTCAGCTCATGATCGATTATAGCCTTAACCTTGTTGATTTGAAGCTCAACTGCAGAAGCATTCATTTTTCACACTTAAATAATAAATGGTCTGTATTTATGTATTTATATAGTGCTTTTTTAATCATGACGACAGGAGCAACGTGGGGATGTGTGGCCCAAGAACACATTTGTGTGAGTGGAGCCAGGAATGGAACGCACAACCTTCTAGTTGAAAGACAACTCTCTCTTACCACTGATCCACCGTTGCCCGTGAATAATAATGGAGCAGAGGAAGTTAATATTATTAAAGATGCAATCATAAAATGTGTATAAAATGGGACGTAGTGTTCTGGTTTGCTCAGTGAGGCCAACTAGGAAGTAAAAATATAGTGAATAGCCACCAGGGGGCGACTCTAGGTGAATAAGCCTATTTTTCACTTGACCTTGTGAACATGTTGGTTAACATGTTCCTGAGGAGAACGTGATGTCAATTTTGTAAATCTAATTGCCATTTAGAGGAGTGGACACCAGTGTGATTGACGGCTGGTGTCGTCCAGTAGGAGTCTGGTTGCAGGTGACATTGTTAAATTCACGAATCTCAACACTTCAAAACAGGCGTTCAGTTTCTTCCGCATGACGGATAATGGATGGATAATGGTGTCTTGTGCAGCTGAACTGAAGCGTTGATACGATGTCATGTCCTTAAGTCGAGCGTCTCACCTTTTGTAGCGGGAGGACGAAAAAGGCTCCTCCCCCGCTCGCCTCTATGATGATGGCAACAAACTTGGGGTTGACGGCACAGAAGGAGCTGTCCCATGTGACCCTGGAGACACGGATGTCATCGTAGCACTGGTCGTTCCTCACCGCCTGACCAAAGACGTGACGGAACTTGCTCTGTCGCACAACTCGCCGCAACATATCTGCAGAGAATAAGAAATAAGAGTTAAGCACGACTGCTCTCACAGAAGTACCGTTTTCTAGAAGCACTGCTGAAAATGGCTTTTAAAAATACTATTAAACTTGTCGCCCCGCTGTCACCAGTGTGTACACAGAGGAAACCTTGAGAGGAAGATTTGGCGGACGGCCAGCTCAGTCAGTCTGTCTGATGTGAGATTACATTTATTGGCTGTGACTCAGTTTGTTCCTGTTCATACAAAGGAAACAAATCAGCGCTACCTGCTGGAAAACAACAGAAATGTTGTTTTTTCCAGATGTGTTTAAATCTGTGTAAAAGTGCACATTTCTGAGAGCAAAAGAAAATAATCTTAATCAGCAGCCTCAGATTTTATTTAGTGAATTTTAGCCTTAATTGGTGTTAATGCATGATTCAAATCAAATAATAAAGTAGAGCTTTAGAAAATGTTGCTTTTCACCCTGCATCTTAATGAATGCTCTATTGATTTCACCATTTTACAACATGTGGATGTCTGCGGTTCACTGTAAATAGATTTAGGATTACGCAAACCATCTGCACTTTCTTTGAAAGTGAAAACAAATAGGCAACTTATTTTTTAGGTTTTTCCTTGGGGACATTTCAAAAACAACAACAAGCCACTTCCTGAGAAACCCCACACCTAACCCACTGTAGATATCTGGCCATTGATTTCTGAAAAGTAACGATGACATCATCAGAATCTTGAATAACACCTGACCTTTTCTGACAAACGGCCTCATACAAGCGTAGCATTTGTGGGCTACAAAAGCACGACATGACAGATGGTCAGTTGCTGCTGCGAGATTCTGGAAACACTCCCGACTTGTGAAACACACTGAATGATCGCAGTGTGATTCCAATGAAATTCTCCAAACACCTGACTCTTCTAAGCTCCGACTATTGTAAAAAGAAGAAAAAAACAAACTCAATCACTGATAACTGAAATATATAATTTCTGTGACATGCTTTGCAGAGTAATTGTGTGGAAAATACAGAAGTGTGGGACGATAATTAAACTGCCATTCTGAAGCCTCATACTGTGTTGTTATACAGGGTTTTTCTATAGTTACACACTGCTCTGTCATCACAAAAAAACAACCTGCTTCTCTATATTCAATCACAGATTACAAAAATGGAAAAGCTGAATCCCAGCCTTCTGGAGCTAATATAGATTAAAAGACGCAATACTTTAAAGAGTAGCTATTATTCTAATCTGAGACAGAGATATGAGAGAATGTTACTAGTTAACAGGGAAATTATACATAATAAGGTCCCACTCCACAGTAGGCATGGCACGATATAAACATTTCCCACCACGATTATCCTGACCAAAATAATTGCGATATTATAATGATATTATTGCGATTGATTTTAGATTCTTTATCTTACAATAGGCACAGCCTTCTGTCTACACTTGTGCTGGTCAGAAACATTGCGTGGGTGAAAAATTATCAATCAAGAGCATGATATGTCACAAGGAAAGATGTGGCTCCACTTTCATCAATCACAAGGACTGTACGTTAGTGAGTAAGCAAGGATTTTCAAGTCACTTGTGTGAAATATTAACCACAGAGCCCTAATCACTACTGCACAACACTAGACTTTGTCTCTACCTGGTATCACTGACACCTTAGGGCAGTCTAAAAAATACCAGCATGCACAGTCAGTTTTTACATGCGGATGCTGGATCCACCAATTACTAGACACAGCACTCTTTTATGAATAAAATACTGACATACCAGTTAACAGATCCCTAACCACTACAGTGGGGACTATGCTCCTGTGATACAGCAGAGCATGATGCCTGGACAGCACAGGCGGATGAGAACAGCATGTTCTCTCTGCTGGTATTAACGCTGCATTCAAGAGAAACTCCTCTCACTCCAAACGTACACCCAAGAACATGAGCTGTTTTCACCTATGCTGGTTTAAACGATGCCATACATTACAACAACTGCTTCTACACCGTATCAGCATCCAGGCCTCAGCAGGACTGAGCATCTTACATGACCACTTTATCAACCTCGCTAGTACTCATTTTGCCTCCAGAACTACCTCATTTTTTCACACCATGGATTCCAGAAAGTGCTGGAAACATTCTTGTGAGTTTATGGTCCATAATGCCAAACTAACACCAAGAGGTTGCTGCAGATTTGTAGCCCATCTGTTTCAAGGTTCGCCATGCTGCGCGTTCATATATGGTCTCGAAGTAATGTTGCCGATAGAACCACCACTGTCTGGATATTTTCTCTTTTTCAGCCCATTATCTGTAAACTCTAGAGATAGTTGTGTGTAAAAACCTCATCAGCACTTTAAGGTTCATACCGGTTTTTTTATGCACTTTATGCACAGTTTGGAGTTTTTACACTTCACAGTTGACTACATATTTATTATGCATTACACTCCTTATACTTATGTTATGTACATACAATTTAATCTCATTTTATTTGTATATTTTTATTCTATGTATATTGTGTGTCTTGCTGCTGCTACACTCTAATTTCCCAGTTTTGGATTAATAAAGTACATCTATTCAATATTTCTGAAGTGCTACTTTTATAGTTTGTAGGGGTGGGAATTGCCGGAGACACCACAATAGTAATTATCACGATATTTGAATATACTGAGTAAGACTACAACTAACAATTATTTTTATAATCAACTAATATGTTGATTATTTTCTCAATTGATTTGAGTCCATAAAATATCAGTTTTATCGGTGTTTAACAAAACTGGAAATGATGATGTTCTCAAATGTCTTATTTTGCCCACAAACAAATAACTCACAATATTGTACTGTGACTTAAATATCGCGATAATAGCATATCGCGGTGTCTCTGGCACCCCTAGACTGCACCCCCCACATCCTCCCTCCCTCCTCATGTTATTCCAATGACTGTCAGGACAATGCGACTACATTGATTCATAACAACGCCACCAACATACACCGAACAACAACACCTCACGTCGGCCTACTCATTATAACGCCTGCATGTTGGAGATGTGTACGTGCTCATGAGCTACATGCACCGTATGGTCTGAATCAACGGCGGTGCAAACAGCTGCACGGTGTCACCGTTAAACAATGGTTGCTAGCTGCTGTTAGCACAAAGCTTGCCACGTACCCCTCCTCCTCCGCCACCACCACCTCATTGAGACAAAACCGCTACATAATACATTATTAACGTGATAATAAGAACCGACAGTGATAATATTTTAGACTATATAAGAAGTTATTTTAACAATGACGCGTGGAAGCTACAGTTACCGAAAGAGGGGCTGAGCCGCGTATGCAGATTTAATTTTTTCTTTGTGAAGAACGCCCCAAATGTGATTTTGCACTAATGAACGCCACCAAACATGAAGTTTTATTTTTTGGGGAAAAGTTAACAAAATTGAAGAATGATAATTACATTTACGTATAGTATTGTAAGGGGCGGGTGATGCATAATAATAGACCGTGTTGTGCCGCGCTGCCCCAGCCATCAGCTCGCAGCTGTACCGGGGGCTGGTCCCACTTAACATCCGCCGACACCGCAGACACGGTCGAGGCAAGTGTTGTTATGTGGACATTTTACAAAATCACACTAATTCCTATTAATTTGCGAGTTACGCCATTTTATTTGTGTCAATTTAAACTAAACGTGCTTAATTCTTCCACACGAGCCGGCAAGTGTGTTTTGGACCCACAGTTCAGCTACGCTAGTTAGCCTAGCTGCTAAGTGTTAGCCGCGGTGGAGCACCGCCAGCTGACGCAAGTGCAGATATGTCCACCCAGGGTTTGTGAGGCTGCTGCTCCCACTCTCAAGCTCATCCAGCGGGCAAAACGGATGCTGCACATCCGCGGACCCACGCAGCACATGGAAAATGCACAACGCCGAGAGACTATTTCAGAGTGTCTTACCTCCTAAATCTATGCAAGATTTTCGTGAGCACGGGGTAATCAATCACAACACATGAATGTGGTAGTTTAGGCGCGCCCTTATCCTGCAGGACGTTGCTCTGGTATCCCTTGTCTCCGCACACACACAAACACACACACAAAAAAGCCCAGCCGCTTTGCTCTTATTATTCCTCTTATACTGCCTTCCTTGCAAAGGTGCGGTCAGTGGAGTCACAGTTTGTATCTAGCGGTATTTCAGGATGCCAGTGGAAGATCAGAGCATCTCCAGTCCGATCTTCACCTGCAAATGATTAAGAATCGTCTATTCTCATCGTTTTAACATTCAAAGGGATTCTATGACGACCGACTACTGCACATGCGCAGACGAGCAGTCAGATTTCATTCTTCCAAGGCTATGATTGGGGATGGGTCTGCAGGGAAACTTGAGTTTATCCCTATGTATGTGTCCTTAAGTAGTATAAATATTTATATTGTTCAGCTTTACATCTTTGGTGTTCTGTTCAGTGTTCCCTTTCTGTCTCTCCCATCCTGTCAAATTCAAACAAAAACAAGACCCCATACCCTCCAAACTGTAATTAACAATTATTTATACAATCAATTAATGTGTTTATCATTTTCTCCGTAAAAGAGTCAGTTGCTTCATTTATCAACTGTCAGAAAATGATGAAAAATAATGATTGGTATTTTCCAAACCTGGAAATGAGTGTCTTGTTTTGTTAAATAAGGCTTCCTGATAAGATAAAGTCTTATCAGTCTTAGCATGTCTTTCCCCTGACATGTTTTCAGTGAGGGTGAGTAGCCATGTCTCAAGCTGGTTCCTGACAAACTTGTGTGTATGAATTATTAATAAATGTTAAAACAATCTGGTGCACTGCTGGTAATGTAGGGTTTCAGTTCTAGTCCTCTCATGATGAATGGTTCATGACAGCTATTTAGTTCACATGTCAACAGATCATTGCAGCAGGACATTTCCATTTGGATGTTCAATTGGTTTGCATTTGTGTGATATAACACTGTTAAATGTAATAAGAGTACTGGGAAAAGTGATCTAATGTAATTATGTACTGTGATTGTAATGTAATCTAATTCTAAAAGAATGTTAACGTTTTGTTTAAGATGTGAATACATACGTGGGAGATGTAGCAGGAAGAAATCTGCACAATATTCACATTTATTTCTAGTGCAGAATTAAAGTCTTTACTTAACCCTGTGCAACATGTGGTTTAATTGTGTTGTTCAACATTTTGTCTTTACCTATGCCAAGTGATGCCATGTGAAGATGTTGTCTGGGGAAATCCTGCCATACTTTAAAAAAAGAAGAAATTAAATTACTCTCTAAACAAGACTAGAAAATAGAGCCAACTCTTAATAGATTTTCAAAAGTGTTTAGATGTTTTATGTTATGTAACTGAGATCCCGCAACCGAGTATTTTCGCTGGCAGAGCCATTGAATTAGCGTATGAATACATACTACTAATCATGTGATATAATTAAACCCATAACTATAGTTACATAAAACCAGTGCCAACCAGTCTCATTCTCACATTTCGACTCAGCATCACGTGCATGTCACATCGCCTTGGCCCGACTGTCTTTGAGCATGCAGAAGCGGCTTGTTTAGCGGTATATCTATCACATTCCTACCACACTGCACACCCTTGGCAAGTCATTGCCAAGTTTGACCCATTGGACAGTTGTGTGAATAACAGGTGGACAGATGGACAATTCAAATGTTCCTTGAAATAAAAGATGGGTGACGTCACGCTCCTTTCATTTGTGATGTCACATTTCTAGCATCTCTCCACTGATAGGCATGTGGAAGAAGAGAGAACCGAACTATGGGTGCTTGTCAAAGTCATCAAAGGACTTTTTTTTATCATCAAAGGAATTTCAAAAAATATTCAGAGGATTTTATTGGCTTCAATGGTTGCCATGACATCAGTTTGACAGACAGAGACACAAGCAGGCAGACAGGCAGACAGGCAGGCAGATCCTTGAATTAATAAAGAGAAGGAAAATGTCACCAAAAACAGAACACTCCTGGCTTTAGCATTCATTTAGAGACACTACTCTTTTTTTTTTTAACTTTTTTTAACTGTTGGATTTAGGCTCTTTGAACACATATTTGCTAATGTGGTGTGTCTAAGAACTAAGGGACTGGAAGACTACGTCCAAATCTTTTTACAGTCTATGGCAGGGGTGTCAAACATACGGCCCGGGGGCCAGAACTGGCCCGCCAGAGGGTCCAATCCGGCCCACAGGATGAATTTGTCAAAATTTCACACTATGATTACAATCTAAACGTAAGGTCAAATGCAATATTTTTCACTTCCAGATACCTGTGACTAAATGTTTATGCCTTTATAGATGATGTGTAAATAGTAAATTTAGGCATGATATTGTTGAAATTTCTCAAGAAATGTCATGTTTTGTAAAAATATCCCTCATTAAATGTAAAACAAAGGAGAAAAAACAAAGGAGTTCTTGTTGGTCATAGGTTATTATGCTATTATTTTACTATTTTTACTGGTCTGGCCCACTTAAGATCAAAATGTGCTGTTTGTGGCCCCTGAACAAAAATGAGTTTGACACCCCTGGTCTATGGTTTTTCCGAGTGTTCTTGCCCAAGGCAACTGCCTGAGAGTGAGGAAACAGGACCAGACCAGTATCTGTACTAGCAGTGAACCCAGAATATCTTTTGGAAAAATGTGTTTCTGTCCTTACCTTTCTTTGGAGATGGTTGGACCTCTGCCTGTCTCTCTTTGGACCTCTTTGGGACATCAAAGGCGGTCTTCATCTGGGATACTTTCACACTTGGACCCTGCTCTGCCACTCGAACCTCAGGTTTAACCGCCTCAGATTTGACCCGACCCTGCAGTCTCTGCATTTGATTTTTTTCCTTGATAAGTTTTGACACGGGCTTATAAGAATCCACCTCACTGCCTGAATCCCTGTCAGCTCTGTGGTCAGTGACATCTCTACATTTACCATAGTTAGCATGGCTGTTGTTGCTGATTATCTCAGTTGGGGGCTCAGGGCAGATTTCTCTTTTCCTTAAACAAGCAGATTTTAGTCTTTGGATTTCTAGGTCCCGGGCAACCTCTGTTATGTGCAGAGCCTCTGTGGATGCAGACGGATTTTGGGCCTTTTTTGCGACAGGTGGAGGTGAACTTTTATTTCTGGATCGTCTCTCGAAGAATATCCTTCTCTGCAACATATCAAGGTCTTGCATGTCTTCATCCGGAGACAGATTTGCCATGCGATCACAGAAGTCATAGTCAATCATGTCTCCGTACTGTTCATCCATGCGTCCAAGTGAAAGACGTTGACATGGGCCGAGGTCAGCAGAGAGCCGGCGTGTGTTGGTTGGAGGGATGTAAGGGCCTCTGTCGTCCCACAGCATGCACATGTCCTGGTTTTTTGCTGTGTTGCATCTAAGGTCTTTGTTAAAATGGAAAGTGTGCCTTCTCTTGACCTTCTCCTCAGAACGATGATCTCTTCCTCTTCGTTGGACATCAGTAGACAATAATTGTGCAGTTTTGAGCTTTATAAATGGGTTTTTGGGTTTTTTGGGAACAGGTGGAGGTGGACCTTTTACTCTGAGCTTCTCTTTTGGCATAGGCTCGTCCTTAGAATCACCGGTAGGCACAGCTTCAGGAACTATCTGTTCTCTATCGAGTTGTGTTGTCACTTTTGTGTCTTTCTTAGGCAACAGGTGAGTTTGAGGTGGAGGGGTGATGACAGCAGACAAGCGGACATGTTCATTCTCCGTCTTTGAGATCACTTTCTGCATCTTTCCATCACAGCCTTCACTGCCTGGTGACAGAACATCCATTGAAAGTGAGGGATTGTCTCGGGCTTGTGTTCTTTCAGATCTAGGGGGGTTGGCATTTGTGGTACGAGAGTCAAAGGCTTGGCCATCATCTTTCTTACCACTTGAACTGATAATACCTGCTCTAGCCCTCTTAGAGACAGCACCAGCAAATCTGTTTTGATTGGATTGATCAACATTTTGTGCAATAAATCCTAAATTCTCCCCATGTTCCTCTTCCTGTGTAACAAAACAACCTTCTGTATCACGCATGCTTTCCAAACCACCAGTGCCGTTGTTTTGTTTTGATTGGTGAGTAGCAACTTGCCCCTCGCGTTGGTCTTTCATGACTTGTTCTCGCTCTGCCTTTCCTCTCCCAGTTGCCTCAGTGTGGGCAGCTCCAACATGAACGACTCCTTTTAGCCGACACCTGCTGCCTGTCACTTCAGCCAAATGTTGCCCCCTTTCACTCTGCAAACACGCAGTGGGTGAACTCCCAGCACATGTTTCCTCAGTGTCTGGCATCACCAGAAGTGTGTCAGATAATCGTCTGCTTTTACTTTCATACACCTTTTCCTGAGGAGTATTCCTGGAAGGTTTTGGAAGGTAGGGAGCAGATGTGTCTTCTTCAACTCTCCCTTTAGCAGATGATTGAAGATTCTTCCTTGTTATCATGTTACCTGAAAGATTGCTTTCTCCATCGAAAGATGTCCAGGTTTCCTCCCTCTCCAGCACCACAAAGTCCTCTTCATTACGGGGATCAAATGACCCTGACAGACCCCTGCTTTTAATGTCAGGACCAAGCTTGCTGCAGCCAGTTTCGGATTTCATTCCATATCCCTGCCCCTCCATAGCTGTAGTCCAAGTAAAGACTGCAGCCTCTCTCTCAGAGCCTCGGTTCTTGTTAGAAGTTTGTCTCGCCTCTTTACGGTTCAGGACAGTTTTTGAATCCTCGACAGTTCGAGTGACACTCAGACTCTCCCTGTCTCCACCCACCCATTTGTCTGTGGTGTTGAGAGGGTGCTCTGGCTGACACAGAGGCCTGATTGGTTGCCCAGTTTGGTTGTCTGTACGTGCAGGATTGACTGTGAGCTCCCCTGTATGCCCAGCCGGTGAGCCACTGATACTGATCCTGCTAATCCTACCAAAACGGCCATCATCATCCTCATCTCTGCTCTCACCTTGTTCTCTTGTCTCGGGCTGTTCTGTCACTCCTGTTTGCTCAGAACATTCCGAATTATTGCGTGACTCTTCATCTTTTTCCGAAGGCTTCTCCAGTTTCTGGCCCATGGTTCTTGTTCTTGTTAACTGTGGGGAAGCGTAAAAAACACAAGTTTTATATGCAAGTAAAAGTGAGCATGGCTCGCCTCTCCTTCCTAATTAGGTGAAATCACATAACAGAGTGAATCTTTCTCTATTTTTGTATATTTATTTACACCACTCATCCGTGCCCCTCCAATGCCTCCCTGTCTATCTCCCCCTGTTCTGTCACAAAGGAATGCTGTGGTTGCTATAATTAAAGGTCCAACTGCTGCCACTGAGTCAGTCGGCCGAAAAGGAAACAAGACAAGCGAGATAAGAGGTCAGTCACCCGGTTCCAAGGTCAAATAAAAGGACCAGAGGGAAGATAGATTTCCGATAAATACAGTCAAATACGTGATCTTTACCTTTTTAGAAAATATATTGTTTCCACTTAGACCAAACCCTTGCTAATCATGGTTTGTGGGTTTAAAAGTTTTGTACAAACATGTCCCTTTAGTAACCGCGCAGTGCGAGACATCATGCACTGTCAATTACCGGTTTTGGACACAAGGTCCCTTTGTGTTGTGTGTGCATCCCTTCAAACTATCTGACTGTTTATGATTGTTTTGGTTACAGTGGGAGCGGAAGAAAGGTCACCTGGAATATGTGATGCAAGTCACAAGTGCTTTGACTGCTAAACTGAATTGTTTGCCAAGAGCCTGATGAGAGTTTAACCACCGAGCTGATGGATGGTGGAGGAGAGATTATTACAAAGGGAAAATAGCTCAATGGGCTTTGGGGTGGCATGTGGAGTATTTTGAGCAAACAAACAGCTAAATATACAGGATGTTTACACGTGTGCAGAAATATACAGTTGCATCTCTGGCAGAAAATAGAGCAGGCAAACTTGGCGCGAGTTCACCGGGATCCTCTTTCTTTTCCTACAATGTCGATCAGAGCCAAAGCTGATGAAAGACCGCAGTCATTTGCAGAATCATTTTACTCGGGAGTGAATGCCGGTTAAACACATTCCCACTGGTGAAAACCTGCTTCTAACCAGGGATTTAACTGTTTTTTTGACCACAGTAAGACTTTGTGAGTTGAAAGGTGAGTGAAAAAAGTGAGGTCAACCATTTGTGTGTTTTGCTGCTTTCAGGAGGGTTAAATCACATGCTTGTCCACAGGTAGTTAAACACAGTTTTGGACAATGAGTTAAAAGTGTTACAAGATAAATGAATGACTGTATTAAGGAAGTTTTTTTTTCATGTGACAGTTTGCAGGAACACATCATATAGTCACTCATTCACATGAACACAATGATCAGAAAATACGTTTTAATAAATACCAAAAAATGCAATAATATGCTTTTTTTTGGCTCTGACCAGCACTTGACTGAACTGCAGAGAAGAACATTGTTTGGTTTGATGTGGCACATGGTGAACTCCCAATAATCCACTGCCTGACAGACACATGAGCTGGAAGCTTCAGCGCATCTGACGTGTTATTTTAAGATGGATGTGTTACAGCACCAGCGTTGCGAGGCATCTGTGACACTCGCCTGTGAAACCCTGACCATTCTTCTTCTTCTTCTTCTCCCTCTTGTCTCTCTTTCATCTCCCGTTCTTGTTATTCTCATGCTTGGAGGACTAATCACACAGTTTATAAGAAACTCGTGATTCAGAGTGCACCAGTAGCTCAGACTTTGTTTTCCTCTGCCAGACCAAGTATATAGCTCAAAGTCAAATGATCCATACAACAGGATGAGACTCTCAGGCAGTAACATTCCCATTTTCCAATGCCAGACAGTGGATTTATGCAACATAGCTACTCATAGCATTCTATTTCTGTTGCTTTTATGATACATACCATGGATGTATGCAAGATAAACTTATATTCAAACAATTTTAACTGACCAGTTGTTACTCAAGCATTTATCAAGACAATCAGCAGCGACTATTTCAAGTAATTGAACAGATACACAGATATATAACGTCATCTCAGTGTCTGAGAGGTTAAAAATACAGTATAATAGGCAGATACTTACTGAGGCTGATGCTCTGTCTGCCCGCTGTGTTAGACTTGGTCTTGTCAGGAGATTTTCTCTCCCGGCTATCACCTGCTTCGTGATGTCAAGCAGACTTAATTTGACTAATTCAATAAGATTACTCCCTGCCCGCTGCATGTAACTGAAAGAGCAACACTAGACAGAGGCTGAAGTTATGCCGGGCCACAGTTACAGGACCGTCTCTCTCCCGTGATATTTTTCCACCCAAATAAAAAAACCCCAGCTGAACTGCCCCGTGTAATAACCACCTGCTCCACAGGGGAATGCAGAGGAAATGGTTTATTTCCATGATAAACATTAGACTGGACATCATTTTAACAAAATGTAAAAAAAGTGCATTACACATGAACATTGGTAATGTACAGTACATTACAGAAATTCAACACAAAGAAACAAAACAATCAACCAAATCGTTTCACCACCATATTATTCTCGAACTTTCACTCATCCCACACTTGCTTTGGGGCAAACTTGTGCTCTGTAGATACACTCTATAAATGCCCCACCACCCCCTGAAAATACGACATGTCTCTCTCTCTCTCTCTCTCTCAACTTCTGGCCCTCGAGTTTAGATTGTCTGTTTGATGCCTGCTGCCTGGGAATAATGCAAAAAAACAAAAACAAAAAAACAATAATACTAATCATTTTTCATTTTTTACTAGTGCTTCAGGACATTTATCTAAATAAGAGATGGGGCCCCAAGTCGCTTTTTTTTTTGCTGTGCCTAAAACAGAAGAAGTATTTTTTGCGAGACGCAGTAGCATTTATTAGTGCTTTTCTTAATACTGAACACAAATGCAAGCAAATGTACTCAATAACAAATTGTAGAGAAAAATATGTACATACTGGTCAATGTCAAACCCTTCTTCTTCTTCATCTCCTTTTTTATAATGTTATAATGTAAATGATGGTTCTCATTCCAGCGAGTAAGGTTCTTCAGCCAGCTATCGAACCAATACAGTGTACCACAAGTTTCAGCAATATCAAACAAATACAGTATTATTAGAGGCTATTGATAAATGGAAGTCCATCACGTGAGGGAGAGGAGGCTGCTGTGCATGAGCTCATGTCTTTTGCATACATGATGGGCCAAGTTCTACACTGAAAGGAGCCGGGTTATTATTATTATTATTATTGTTGTTATTGTCGGGCGTGAGGGTATAAGTTATATACAATAATAAAATAAAATAAAATACAAATCAGACCAACAACACAGTCACATAACGTCTTGCAAAGCCTGTGATGCTTTATGACAGAGCTAAGGCCGAGGTTAAGGCACTTAAATGCAAAAAGAAAATTCAACACATGAAGCAGACGACCAAACACAGTGCTGCAGTCTGGAAACACACACACACACACTGGTTTTTCTATCTCCGTGAGGAAACGTCTCAGTCTTAATGCATTCTCTTACCCTTACCCTTACCTTAATCATCACAACTAACCCTAATACTAGGTCTTAACCCTTAAAAAGCCCTTTAACCTCATGGGGACCATACAAAATGTCCCCACAAGGTCAAAATGCCCCAACAAAGATAGGTTTGCAGGGATTTTTTTAGTCCTCATAAGGATAGAAAAACATGTACACACACACACACATGCACAGCGGATTTAGTGATTTACTTAAAATCTGATTCATATTAAAGAAATTGTGTTTCGTAAGGAAGGTCTTCTTACTAATTAAGATACTGGTGTATTCATTTGTTCAACAAATTAGTCGATCTAACGAGCGGACGTCTAAATATGATAAGCTATTACTTCAATATGTCCTTTAAAGCAAGTTCCTTTACTTGATCACACTTTCCGCTCTTTGTGTGTGGAACTCTGTATGTGCTGTTGATTTGCCATGTTCAAACGTCCACATGAGGACAAGAGCGGGTTAAAGGCAAAAACCACATGACTGAAATCTAACTGGAGCAAACCTGCAGCTCCCTGGCATCCAGTTAAAAGAGGACACAGAACAGATGATGCATTATTGTTGTGTGTACGAGTCTGTACAGGTTTAAATGAATACATCAACGAAGAGAAAAGCAATATCTACAGCAACACAAAAAAGAAAAAAGATGATTAAATACTTTCCACGACTTTCACTTCCAGATCCTTAAAGCACACACACTCTAACACTTGCGTGTGCTTTTCCTATAAACATCGCTCTGTACCATTCTGACACAACCAGTGCGCCAAACACAGTGGGAACAAAAGCTTCCAACCAATCAGAACAACTCACACATCTGGCAGCGCAGCAACTTTGGTGGCACAGTTTTAACAAAACAGTTTAAAAATGTGCATCAAGCTGTTTGAACAGGGACACAATATAAAAAGTATAAACTCTTGGACTGTGGGCTGTTGTGTAGTTGATGGGTTAAGTGTAATCTGGTCAGTTCATTTTTAAATAGTGTTCTCTAATTCACACTAGTTTACCTTGGCAATTTGAAAGTCGGAACATTTGTGTTGAGAACTACAAATGAATGATTCTTACAGCGAAAGATATTTGAAATGTATTTTTGTACTGTTATGATAATCGATGAATCGGTTTGCGGTTGTGTTTTCTGATTTTTCAGCCTCTTAACTGTGAATATCTCCCGGTGTCTTTGCTCCAAATGACAAAAGAAATCATTCAAACTGAATCATTTTGGTTTGTGGACAAAAACAAGACATTTGAGACTCTCCTTTTGTCGATTCCTGCTTAAATGAATTCTGATTTAACGTTGCTATACAAGTGAAATATACCTGTGCAGTGTGTGAATGGATACTACAGTTGTGATCGAGTGATAAATCTATACACGGTGAGTGTGCCTTTGCAAATATTTGTGGGTTTAGGGAAAGGTAGTTCAACATGTTTGCAATGAAAGCTTTGCGTGATAAATGACGACCCAGATTCATGGCTTGTAACAAGGTGGGAAACTAAATCATTTAAGTTAATCAGTGTTTTCTTAACGCCTCAGTGTCGTAAGTTCTTTCACTCAAGCAAAAACAATGACTTTGGTGCAGTTCAACCTGTTTACTGACGCCATTTGTGGTCAGTTAAAGTCAATCAGGACAAATTCAATTTGAAGTTTTCGGGCATTTCAAAAAAAAGAATAATGAAAGGCGACTTGAATGCTTTCTGGCCTAGTGTTGTGGATATGTGCTGTAATACTGCAAAGTCGTGTGTGGCTACACCGAGCACTTTAAGGACGTAATTACATTAACGTCAGTGGAGGAGGGCGAGGGGGCGAACCAGCCTCTGAGCAGAGACAAAACAGTGTTTGACCAAAACAGTCCGGGTGATGCTTGTGGTCCGAGGTATGGCGCTTTTTAAAGGAGCATAAAACGGCTTGAATCCTTCTTTTTTGTTTGTTTGTTATTTTTTTTTTACAAATGATTATGAAATGTCCTGACGTGACGCAGAAACGGCCGCAGCTGGGAAAACACAATTGAGGCTGAACGGGAGATTTGTTTATCTGTGGTAACATGAGGAGATACTGACTGCAATCAAACAGGCTCCATGTCGAGCTCCACTCGATGCTGTCGATTGAGTTCGATTGATAAACACACAGCAAACCAACAGCAACATGTTCATCCAGGTGTTCTTCTTTCCGCCAACATCAAAGTGTGAACTACGGCTCAGACGAGGAGTCGCACGGGAACACAAGTGCATCTCCGAGAGCACGATTCCTGCTTCGAGATGACACCAAACCTGTCTCTTATAGGTTAAATGGCAGCATGACGGTCATTTCCACTGGACGGTGAGGAAGTGTGATGATCCTGTTTGTGAGGAAGAGACTGGACAGGCTTCAGTCAGGGGCAAGGAAGGGCACAAGGAAGTCTTCAGTCTCAGCACGAGCATCCGAGACTTCTGCAAAAACAACCAGCGTCACCTGACTCTACATGCCAGTGGACGCAAAAGTACCTGCAGCTTGTAACAGTGGCCGGGGACACGACGACACAAAACAGGACAGAGCTTCATTTTGCAGGCCCTCAGCCATCATTGTGTACTTAGCAGAGGCGGCGGTAAAACCTCCACCTCTTCCAGCTCCTCCTTTAAGGCAGGTGCCCCACTGAGAGCTGGCCTTCCATGGTCAAACTTGGCAGGTTTTGAAGCTGCACTGCCGTCTGTCACATGAGGTCCAGACCAAAAGCTACGCCTGGCCCTGGCAGCTGGAGCTCCACCGCCTCAGCAGGTTGCAAATTTAAACCCTCAGCAGTCGCAGTAGCACTGATGTCCCCTGTAGCCTCTCTGGATATTTGCACTTCCACGCTCTCCCCATGTGTTGGTTCATCCATGTCCTCCGCCTCTGCTGAGCCGCAGTCTGGCGACGTCTCCTCACAGCTCATGGGCGAGAGCGCTTTCTGTCGGTTGGCTAGTGGGACAGACGGGGCACATGTGATGCAGTGGTAAAGGTGAGCACAGGGCTGGACCAAGTTCGGCGGGACAACAACCGCGGGAGCTGCCAGAGACTGCAGAAGTGACGTGGAAGCAAAGTTTGTCCCCGGCGGATCTATGCATATGGAAGGGATAGTGCAGTGGCGGGAGGGGTTAAGGCGGTGGGAACGACCTCCGGCTGGACGCTCGCAGCGCCGACCTTGTGGCAGACGAAGGCAGTCTTTACAGGACTGATAGGACGGCTTCACCTTCAAAGGGTTTCCTGTGCTTGCACTGTCCTACATGGAGTAAAGGTAGAAGAGGACACAGTGTACGGTCAGTTTAAAAGTTAATAACACCACGTTTCGCTTTTGACATGCAAGCCATTTTAAAACATGTAGATAATCACAACTCATTCCTCTGCTACATATAGAGGTCCAGTGTGTAATAGTTAGTGACATCTAATGGTGAGACAAATGCAACTGGAGCATAAGAAATCAGTATTTCAACTCACGTCAAAAGCCGCAGGACAGCTGCGCTTGGCAGCGAGCCGGTTGCTGTTGTTGGTGTTCAGGTTTGCGAGACCTAACCGGCTTTCCTCCGTCTGCTCCGACTCCGAGTTTCCAGGAGTCTGAGCCAGCGCCGCCATCTCAGCTTCCTCTTTCTTCGCCTCTTCCTCGTCCTCCTCCTCCAGCGTACTGAACTCAAGTCTCAGCCTCATGTCCTCCAGAGGGTCAAGGCGTCCGCACGTCTGGGCTGCTGTGCCCTCGCCGGGCAGAGCCAAATGTGCCATGGGGAACCCCTCGTCCTCCAACAGTGCGTCTCTCTCCACGTCTTCAATCTCTATGAAAACTCTTTCCATACCAAGCAGCGGGGGGCCACGCACTGGGGTGGAGGGCTCACTGTCTAAGGCAGAGTCCGACAAACGTCTAAAATAGTAATTATAATTAAGAGAGTCGAGGGGCTCCATCTCCAAACCCATACCCCTGCAGGGAGATGCACCACAGCCTCCCCAGGCTTCATCTTCTCTGAGCACTGGCGTCTCTTCTCCACCCGTGCTGTGGCCAGAGGCCTGCAGACCGTCCGATCCCTCCTCGTCCGTTTCAGGCCTCCACAGCTTGTTGTGACGCTGTTTGCTGCGGAAAAATGACACAATAAAAAAACATTAAGACACGTGACAGATGCATATGAGTTAAAACTGACACAGGTTCAATCTCTTCCATTCAAAACAGTCAGATAACAGTCAATCGGCCAACAATAATTAGCGGTCCATAAGGGTTCAGGCTGAATAGGCTTCATACATACTACACTATTAAAGGCGCTTCCAGAATTAAGAGCTATTCTGTGTGACACCATTTAGCCAGGAATGATATTCATAGAAAAACAAACGTCTTGTCTTTTTCAATCAACAATCTCTGCTGCTGTCGTGTCATAACTGATCCAGACCTGTCTTATCTAAACTTCTGCTCCTGGTCTCTCTCTTCAGTCTCTAACTCACCTCCCTCTTGTCACCCCCGCCCTTTAAAAGGGAGTTTTTTTCTCTGCCTTACTGCGTACAGTGTCTTGAGATGATGTGTGTTCTGATTTGGTGCTGCACAAATAAAACTGAATTGAATATTATATATTATGTAAAAAGCAGAATGGCAGCCCGTGGCTGCACTTATGTAAAATATATTTTCACCTGAATGAGTTTGACCGTCTCACCTGGCGTCCAGGATTCCCTCGTACTCCGCCAGCTGTCTCATGAAGCCAGAGTTGGGCTGAGCTATGCTCCGCTTCTGCTTGACAAAGTTGTAGGCTTTCTCCAGAGACCAGCCGTACTCCTTCATTGCATAAGCAATCACTGTTGAGGCCGAGCGACTCACCCCCATCTTACAGTGCACCAGGCACTTGGAATTGTTCTTCCTTTTGTGCAGAAAGAAAAAAAGTGTTAATACATTTGACGACACAGTTCGGAAAGTGCGTCACAGAGTCATTTTTACAAAGCTGAGGTGCTCCTTATTTTTGACAAACATCTTTTTTTTTTTTTTAACTTCAGGTTAGCATGGCTGGTCAGTTGCATAGCAACCACAGTGACTGCACCATTTCAGCTTTCTCACTGTTACTGGCAAAACTCGCAGGAGGAAAATGTGTCATGTGTGGCACTGGCCCCAGCACTGGTGAGAAAGCATGATGAGCTCAGACAGTTCATCTGAAATGGCTTAAAGATAAGTCGAAAAGCCCCATCTATTAAAGAGCAGCATGAACACGTCTTGTATAATCGGATAATAATCATCCAAGGAGTTTGAAAACCCGCTCTGTGAAAGACTGAATATGTGTATACCTTGCTTTGACGATAAAGTTGTAGGTGTCGTTCCAGTGGGCCAGCAGGTCCGTAGCGTCCTCGTCGTACACGCGGACATTATGATATGAGAACATGCCTGGGAAGAAGTTGTCGATCTCTCTGGTAACGTTCAGGATGTAGCCCACTCTGCCAAAAAAAGAAGAAAAAAAGACAATAAATAAGTTGCTCTCTCTGTCTGAGCAGCATTTAAACTAGAGCTCCAACTAACGATTTCAATCGATTTCATAATCGATTAATCTGTTGATAATTTTCTCGATTAATCGTTTGGTCCATAAAATATCGAAAAAACCTTAAAAAATGGTGATCAGTGTTCGTCAAACCTGGAAATGATGATGTTCTCAAATGTTTTGTTTTGTCCACAAACCAAAATGATTAACTTTTAATGATTTCCTTGTTATCCAGAGCAATGAAATGAAGAATATACTCACATTTAAGAAGCTTAAACAATTGGAAATGTTGATTGATTTAGTAATCGATCAATAATCGATTCATTGTTTCAGCTCAGTTTGAAAGTAAAAATGTTGGTTTGTTTAATATTAATGCAATTGTCCAGATTCAGTTGTGTTTCTGAAATTCAACATTTACACATGAGCCAACACACTCTTGTTTTTCATTAATGCATTTTTTTGGCATATTTTATTTTCAATTTTCCAATTTAAAAAAAACATACAGTACAAAACACTCAACATACATACACAAACATAGCTCCAAATCCCCTCCCTGTCCCACCTGCATTCAAACTAAGAGAGACCTAACTCAAAAGGAGTAGGTAATGGTCAGACATAAATAATAATATCAAACTAGAATAAAGAAATACAGGGAAACAAGTGGAAATGTAAGTAATCTTAGCTTATTCAAACAGCTAATAATGTATCAGTAACATTTTTATATACAATCTGACAAGTGTGTTGGTAAATGTCAAGAAGAGCTGCCAAATCTTCCGAAAGGCGTCGTATTCATTCCTTGGATAATATGTGATCTTTTCAAGTGCGATGCAGCTGTTTATTTCCAAAAAACAAGCGATAAGGAGATGGGAATCAGACTTCCAGGTCAATGCACCAAGCTATTCCCAGAAAAACTTCTCCTGGAAGTTTGTCTCTAACTCAACACAGACAACTAAAGTTAATCTAACAAGGGACATGGCGCACATGTCCAAATTTACACCACAAACATTTAACAATAAAACACACAATATCGAATCAGGAAAACATGACATGCACTTATCAGCTCACCCACAGTCACGTAGCTCTTCGAGGTTTGAAGCGTTCCACTCAGAGCCCTGTGTGGGTTTAAAACACAGAAAACAAGGCAAATGTTGCCGTATGTGATTGAAATAAACCACATGACTGTATGACAGTATTTTAAGAAAGTGAGTGAAAGTAATGTAAAAGTACTCACTAAGTACACATGGTCAAAGATAAGCGTGGCTTTGTCCATCTGACCCAGGATGAGAAGCATCTCGTTGTCTATGAACTCCTTGTACTCTTTCAGGTTACAGCTCATGTGCTGCTCCAGCTCGTTACGGATCTGGCGACAAGGTTTAAGAAGTTTCACCATGAGTCTCTCAGACTGAGTTAAATAAAAAGTGAAAAGGTGGATTTGGCACAGACCTCCTTGGACGTGATGTTCTCCAGGTCTTGAAACATCATGATGTTGCGTAACTTGGCTTTAATAAGGCACTCAGTTCTCTCTCGCTCTGTTGGCCTGCACAGAAAGTGTCGATATGTCAGTGGCACCATGTGAATGAATATCATCACTGCTCTGTTTCTGCATCTGGAGACAAAGGGCTAGTGGCAAAAGGACGACAAGTGGACGTCCACAAAGTCCCGTCATTATCAGAACTCCATCCTTAACGTCACTGGCTCCCTATCTGCTTACGCATCACATTCGAGCTCCACTAGAGCTCACTGACCTCCTCCACACTTACACACCTGAACCACTGAGGTCATTCAGCTGTTTCTACCCCCCCCAACTCTGGAATTCACTCCCAAATCTCTTTTTCTGTATTTTGCATTTCAAACTCTGGTATGTCTGTTTTTGATTTATCTTCTTACATAAGATGTAAAGTGACCTTGAGTGTTTGAAAGGCGCTTACAAATAAAATGCATTATTATTATTATTATAATAATAATAATATATTTAGTTCTTTTACAACACGATGAAATCTGCACAAAGTGTCTCACCGGTCGACAAACATGCTGGGTGAATCGGGCCGCGTCGTCTCCAGGTCAGTCATGGCGTTCCACTCGTTGATGAAGCTCTGCTCGGAGGTGATGCAGCTCTCGTAGAAAGCCATCCACGTGAGAGCAATGCCGCCTGGGAAATAGTTGAACCGCCGCGACACCTCGCACGCTTTGTGTAGCACCTGCAGGGCAGACCTGTGGCAGCGCACAGAGCAGAAAAGAAGAAAAAAGTCATTATGTGATGTGATGTGACAGGAGATGTTTGATAAAACAATGAGTCAGACTTATTTATGAATCATTCTGAGAAGTGACCACTAGGTGGCATGTGGCTACAAGATACCTCAGCGTGAGGAGTTACACAGGAGCATGACAGACATCTAAAGCAGTGTAGTGGGACACTATTAAAACAACTTTATCAAATTTTAAACCAAATTTTAATTTCATTTGTTGGATTTTTAAAATTTAATCATTTTCAACTTTACATGTTATACAGTATATTCTAAAATCTCTATTTCTGTTATTCATGGGGATGGCAAACATAATAGTTGTCTATCTTTGCAGCAGTTGTCTGCTTTATAACGGTGATAACAAATGTTTATTACTAGACTTATTATAATTATATAAAATATAACAACTTGTGTCAAAAAACAGGAAAACAAACTGGACCATAGACCATATATTAAAACTGGACTTAGTGTTCCAGTCTGCTGGATGAGGCCAAAAAAAATGATAAAGTGAATTATTCCTGGTTGTAAAAGAGCCTAATTCTCACTTGATTTGCAACATCAGTAAACTTTTTCCTAAGCACTTACTGGTCTCAATCACTCATTTCAGGCCTTCAATAGCACAGGATACACATTATGTGTTTGACAGCTGCTATTGTCCAATAAAGGCCTGTGACGTCTGCGAATTTCCTGTTGTAAAACCTCACAAATCCCACAAAAACCAGGTGAATATGAAGGATTTCCTCACCACATGGCCTGCACAGACACAGGCTTGAAGACATGGGACCGCCCCGCTGTGTTCACGCTGAAACCTCTGGTGAGGAAGAGGAGGGAGAGAAGGAGGAGGAAATCTTAGTAAGAGAGTGGGTGAAGATGAAGCGTGATGATGAGTGGACGTAAACACAGACTGGACGGAACCCAGTGGAACATTCCTCCAGTGCGCACGCACACACACACACACACACACACAGAAAAAGTGAACAGGTCAGCAAGAACTGTTCTCACACAGCTGGGAACAAAAAGATGTAATTCACATCTCTGCCACGAGGGAGCAGTAAAACCTTTACTGCAGAACCTAACAACCTAAACAGCTTTCAACCAGCTCTGCAACACATTTCTGACTAAAACCGCATCATCAGGGCTCTAAGGTGATGAGGCCGCTATTTTCTAACTGTCCACAGACTCAGATCAAAGATTGGTGAGAGGGAGCTTTTGTTACTGTGGTTCTTTACCTTGGAACGAGTCACGTATCACTACATTATCCATGTTTAAGATTCAATTAGGATCTTCCTGATTCTCCCATGTATTCACTGAAATGCTCTATATGTTCAAACCAGATTTTCCCTTCATGTTCTTTGGTTGTTTCATTATCTTCTTTTCTTTCTTCTACTTATCTTGTAAAACACATTTCCATTTAAAATCCAGTCAATGACCCATTAGCAGTTCTCCACCTACAGCCTAATTGAGCTAGTTTTAGGGAAAGACAATATTCTTTAATGAAAAGTAAACATGACACTTACCCGTCTCCGTCTAAATGTATGTTGGTGTCACTCCACAGTGGCAGCACCATCCCGATTGAACAATTTTTACTGCGGGCCAGAAAAGAATACCAAATGTTATGAAATAATAAATAATAAAAAGGCCGAACAGACAATAATTACACGAACAGACAATAATTACCTGTCCTTGTCTGTGAAGTCCATTCCCAGGACGATGTTTTCCTCTGTGTCTTGATGACCGCTGGTGTAGATGACGACCATGTAGCGCACACGGTCTGACCAGCCGCTCTCTAACCGTACAGCCTGTGGAACAACAGGAAGATATAGAGTATAAATATATGGATAAAAGTATTTGGACGCCTGACCATGACACCAACAAGGACTGTAATGACATATTAAAATACACATACAGAACTTTAATATGGAGTTGGTGCCCTGTTTTGCAGCTATAACAGCCTCCACTCTCCTTTTTTTTTTTGAAGTGTTTCTATGTGAATATGTGTTCCAGTTTATTCCAAAGCTCGATGGGTTAGAGGTCAGGGCTCTGTGTGAGGGCGAGTCAAGTTCTTCCACACCATCTTGATAGTCCTTGCTTTGTGTTCAATCATGTTGGAAAGGTCCTCCACCACAAAGTTGGAAGCATAGCATTGTCCTAAATGTCTCTGTATGCTGAAGCATTAAATTAACCCTTCACTGGCCTAGTGCAAAGCCTGATTGAATCACCTGAAATCAATATTTAACAGGTGTGGCCAAACACTATAGTCCATATAGTGTATATTTACTACTACTGTTTTTCTACTTCACGATTTGAGGACGAAAAGTAACACCACAAACACACATTTCATGAAACCGAAGCCTCCAAGTGTCGATGCATTTTAGCAGAAGAAGAATAACATGTATAACAGTAGTGAAGTGAACGTTTACTGTGTGAGAGACGTACAAGTATTGTACAAACCAGTTTAATGCGATCTTCAGACCGGAGGATCTTGAACATGACCTGCAGGTGCTGCGGTAAATCACCTGAAAGTGAAGCATAAACAAGAACAAAATGAACAACAACAACAACAACAACAATCTCTCTGCTCCCTGTGTGTGCGTGGATCGTTTCCAGGTTCTCCGGTTTCCTCCCACCGTCCAAACACATGCAGATTGTCATGTGGAGGATAAAGCGGGAGAAGATGAGTGAGTGAACAATCTCTCTGTTAGTTAAAGGAACATCTTGTTAATCGTTTATCTGTAAAACAGTCTGCTTGACAGGCTTCAAACATGAAGATATGCAAGGGAAAGGCTGTGGGTGCTGTTTTATTATTATTACCACTACTACTACTATTAATACTACTAATAATAATAATTACAAGAAGAAGAGGAAGAATAATTGCTGTATATTGTACATATTGTGATATTCCACTGTTGTAAAGCTGATACCCTGTTTTAACTCTTTCTATGTCTATGTTAGCTGCCTCTGGCTCAGGTCGTCATTGTAAATTAGAACTGGTTCTCAATTGTGTGGTGAAATATAGGTTAACTAAATAAACAAATAAACAAATAAACGAATGAATGAATGAATAAATAAATAAATAAATAAATAAATAAATAGCATAACAGAAAAAGATAGAGGTCAACAAAGTTGTACGTCACATATCCCAGCAGAGGAAATGCAAAGCAGAAGAAAAAACACTCACACAAATAAAATGTATAAAAATAAAACTATACGATTCTTGGCAAACAAAAACTAAACTAAAGGTCAGTCACAAACTGACCGTTGATCCTCTGTGTACTGTGCATTCATTGTTTTCTTTTCCATTGGGGGAAGAAAAATTTGCAGATTACTCTTAATGTAAACAAACTCCCATCTCAGTCATGATAGTAGTACAAACAATACAATACAAACTATAAAATAAAGAAAACCAGTGAGTATCTAAAGACAACTAACTTGATGGACGTTAGGAAAAATGTGTCAGTTGGTTCTGGTTTGGAAAGAGAAAAGTGATGCAAATCAACATACAGGCTTTTAACATGATAGTCCTTTGTCCTTGTTTCAAATAATCTCTTAAAGTCTCTTGTGTTCAGCTGTGGGATCACGTCAGGTCACACCCAGCTCACCAACAGTTGAGAATAAACAGACAAACCCACAGAAAGGAAAAGTCAACGAACACAGCGTTCCTTTTGTCTGGAGCTCGTTTGTGTGCAGGAAAAAATGATCAAAAGCAGAAGAAGAAGAAAAAAGCCTCTTGTCTCTGTACAGTTCAGTTTGTGTGTGTGTGTGTGTGTGTTGGTTCTTACCTGCATGTTTGTGGTGGGTTGGTGTCTTTGGTTCTTCTGTGTTGCCGCCCTGCTGGAGGAAGAGGGCAGCACCTTTGACCATGAAGAAGCTCTCACTGAGACTGGGAAAACAGAGGAAAAGGAAAATAAATCAAGCAGCTTCATTTTTTTGATGAGAGGGGATTTTAGGAGATGATTTCCTTATCATTTCCAAACAGACTTCTCAGTTTAAAAGTTTGATGAAAGCAAATTGTCCGCCTATAACACTCAACAACAAGCGTTCCTGTTGCCATTCATGTTGTCTGCTGACGCTCATCCAAACCCAGAACATCAGAGATCCACATCCATGCTTCACACATGGGATAGTGTAATTCTCGAAGTCGCTGAATCCAGTTGCAACTGATTCAGCGACCTCGACCTTAGTGAATGAGACTCTATATTAAGTAGGTTGCTGGTGCCAATCCCAGCTTGACCACTGACCACAGCTCTGCGTTCTCTTCACAGCATGATGGACAGTCTCAACTTCATTGGTTTTGCTGACCATTGGTGGGTCAAAGCTTGTCCGTGTATCTACTCAAGCTTTGGACGCAGCACTCCGGGGTCATGACTTTGGCTGCGATGCAGTGTGAGCAGGAGGAGATCTTCAGTGGTGTCTTTTCTCACCACACAGGACAAGGTGCAGCTTTGTTCAACCACAGACTCTTTCCCCTCACAAAAGCCTGGAATGACTGAGTGGGTCCATCACAGGGCCTTTTGTTGTAGCTCCTGTCCTATATGTGGTGCCATTGTTTTTCATTCCAAATGTATACAAGGTCAGTTTCACGATGAAAGCTTGATGTAGAGTCATAAAATGGACCTTCCCTTTTTTTTTTTATAAAATAATACCACATCTGTCCTAAACTACTTTTATACCCACTGGCACAGCCGTCAGGAGCAACTCAGCGCTAAGTGTCTTGTGCAGGGACACATCGGCATGTAGACTAGCACGACCAGGGTTCAAACCCTCGAGACATCTCACTCTACCACTCATCCACCGTCACCCCTTGGTAAAAAGTATCTTCTCTTAAATGTCTGGTGTAAACTTACATGCGACAGATCTCCCTCCGAGTCAGAGCGGCTTCCTCCACAAAGTGAGGCAGCACGGTGAACATGGTTTTATGTGACGGTCTCACCACCAGATGCATCTTGCTGGTCGTTCTGTGACTCACGGTGTGATTATAAAATCTCATTCTCCTCTAGTTTAATCTTCTAAAACTCTGTCCCCGAGCAGCAAACTGCGGTTGAACGTCTCTCACAGTCTTGGTCCATCCTCTCCTCCTCCCACAGCTCAGTCCCGTGTCTGCAGCAGCCGGGCCACTGCATCACTCTCTTTCTGCCACAATACCATCGTTCATGTGAATCCCGCGAGGCGTTGGAAACACTACTTTGGGGGGTTTGACGAGCAGAATCTGTAATAACTCGACACTCGGCGACGAGTCACTGAGCCACAGAGTCCTCGTGTAAGTCAGTGAGTCAGACGAAGCGTGACACGACGCCGTGAGCACAATGACATGGTCTGTGCTCCTGTGACGTAAAACAAAGCTTCTGTGACTCAGCGGGAACTGACGCTCATCTTTTACGTAACTGAGGAACAATAAAAGAACACACACAATATCTACATATACGAGTTAAAAGTGCATTGTGTTCACATGTGTACACAATATTTGTTTTAAATCTTCTTAAATAACATTGTGAGTAATTACTTCGACAGCTTAAAATGTGACACAACTAGTTTAACTTGATAAGAGTTTGAAGATTAAAGCTTGAGACTTTACAATGTGTTCAGATTTACTGTTAGGGCAATAGAAGATGTAAAGATTTACTGTTAGGGCAGGGGTGTCAGATATGATAATGTGAAGATTTACTAAGTTATAGATACAAATGCACTGTTTTATTTAACAATTTTATTATCCATTATCACAATTATCATTTTTTTTTTAAATGGCAATCTAAGCTACACGGGAGAGAACAAATGGAAAAAAAAACAACCCCAAAAACTCTTGGCCTTTCAGATAACATAGTAACATAAAATAATATTTACAGGTACATGACACCAACAATTATAGACAAACCTTTTTCAAAGATTTAATTCAACAAATGTACTGTTTTATAACAGTTTTGCAGTTGCTGAATGCCTGTAATGTATCTGTCTCTGGTTTCCTTACAGCTGAGCTAATGGGCTGATCAGCCCGGACTTTGGACATTGAGGGTAAACCCAGGGTCAGAAGTGGACAGTGAAGGTCAAAGTAAAGCAAAGCAAATGTGTGACATACAAAAAAATAGAGCAAGAGTTTACCTTTGATTCGTTTTCCGGTCATCGTCGCTTCCAAAATCCTGAAAAGACAAAGACAAAGGGTTTTGAAGTTTTAAAGAAAACAATGGTAAACGCTGTGTGAATAAAATAGTCCTGAAAAACCATGTAATGTTCACATAGAGGCTGAGAAAATACAATAAATTAAACCCTGAATCTTTCCTCCTGCCCCCAAAACAGCTCTTTTCTTCATTAATATAATTGTGCTTTCAATTCTATCGTTGAGTCTCGACCAGAGTCGACTGCACTGTGCTGATTGAACTCTTACTTAACCATAATGATGTAAGATATGGTACAGTAGTGGCAATAGGTTGCCTGCCGGCGCCATCTGCTGGTTCCCTCTGGTCAGTATTGTGATCTCATTGGCTGTAATCAGCTAAATCATTAGGACATTTAAAAAAAACAAAAAAACATCACACAGTCACTTTTTCTTTCTCTCTTGCTTGCTAAATCTTGCAGGACAGTGAGAAGAAATGTGTGATATTAAAAAAAAACGGATTGTTCATCAAAGAAGGAATGTCCCTGCTTGTTTTTGTGCCTCGGCTCAGTCAGTCACTTTTTATAAAGTAGAACTGGAAGTCTGGTGTTATGATAAAATGTGGAATTGCTCCCGAGTTGAATGTTTGTTTTCATAATTTGGTTTCTGCACCTTGGTTACTTCTACTGAACCGGTTTCCTTCAGATAAAAACACACTTTCTGGCCACTTCTTGAGGTGTTTTGTGGTCTTAATAGGAGTGTCTGCTGCTGTAGCTCATCTGCTTTCAAGTGGTTATTTGACAAATTGTTTGTTGTTTGTCTTTGTCATTCATTTGCTCACTGGATATGTTCTCTTTCTCGTCCTCTGTAAACCTGGACTGTGCATGAAAATCCCACTACATCAGCACTTTCTGAAATACTCATGTTCAAAGTCACTTAACTCCCCTTTCTTCCCTATTTTCTGATGCTCGTTTTGAACGTCAGCAGGTCGTCTTGACCATGTCTACTAAGACTGAACAGTTAATCATTGGAACAACGAACAACTGGAGTTATGGCTGTAAGTGAATTTCTTTTTTTACTTTTAAAAAAATTCAAAAGAATGCAAAACATAAATGTTAAAAGCAAGCATTATCTTTTTATTTAGTAGAGTAGTTGATTTTTGATAGTGGTTATTGCTCCATCTTGTTTTAAATATGCTTTTAAAAAAGCAGTTAAAAACTTGTCTTGTCTCTTACTGTTTTATTCCTTCTACTGTGTTCTCCTGTTTTTTTTGTTTAAACTCTCAGTATTTTATGTATTTTACTTGTATCGCCCTGTGAAGCACTTTGTGATTCCATATCCGTGGAAGGTGCTGTGTAAATAAAATGTACTTACTTAGCGACAGCAGATATTAAAATAAAGCTTCTCATAAAAAGTTAGATCCAAAATCTTCATGCCTTAATGCAGGGGTCTCAAACTCAAATGACCTGGGGGCCACTGAGCATCTTGTCTGGTCAGTCGAGGGGAGGGTCAATATAATATTCACATTATATTGAAATAACAATATTAGTGATGGTATTTGGCAGAATTTCAAAATAAAAGTGCTTGTTTTGATATGAAACGATATATAGCGCATCATAAAAACACATTTCCGATGCAAAACAAATCGATTCAGTATAAAATACAAAAAAACATACATAAATAACTCATTATATAGTTGATATTGTGTGTTGGGCCAAATGAGGGCCACACAAGTTTGACACCTGTGTCTTCATGCACGAGTTGCTTATTCTCTGATATTTATGTTAACAAGACGTTGAACATAAACCAGGACAAAAGACACTATGACCGGCCTATTCAAAGGGTGGCCCGTGGGCCACATGTGGCCCATAACCAACGTCATAGTGGCCCAACCTGTGGTTCCACCAGAAACAACTGAGAAATAAACACTTTTCACTATTTCTTAAAGATTCCTACAGTAGTCTGACAGGTTTGATAGCAGCGTTAGTTCTTTTGTGTTCCATTAAAGGCACTGTGAGATGTTTGTGGGTCGTATATGAGACATGCTGTATGTTTATCTTATTCCAAAGAGAAATAAATGCTGCATATTGTGACTTTGACTTGCACCTGAGATGTGTTTGAAAACACAACCCAACTGAGTTTGTAATTGAATAGTCTGTCTTGGGGCACCTACGAGTCCAGGTGCTACCGATTCCATTCATTTTGGACTAAAAGGAAAATCCACAACAGAAATGGTGGAATGTCCCTTTAAAGTGTCGTTTTCTTTTTCCCACAGCATCCAGGCTGCATTGCTGCTGCTCATAACCTGAGCACCACGCAGCACATGTTTGTTTGTGCAGCAGCAAAAAATGGAGCACTTTTGTTCTGACAGCTAAACCAGCAGCAGCAGCAACTCCACCCACACACACACACTCCCCACCCTCACCCTCACCCCCCCAAATCCTCCTCATCCTCCTGATGCAGGATTTTGTTTACAAATCCGCTGCTGCCACAAACAAGTCTCTGCTGTTGTTCAGTCAGTGCAACATTATATCAAGTTTTACAACACACACACACGCACGCACGCACACACGCACACCTCCGCAGGGTTTTCAAACACCACCACCACCACCCAGACTCCTGTCTTCCACACAAAAGACCAAACCCGGATTTGCCACTCACCTCCCCCGCGCTGCTGTTGGTCGTGCTGGCCGAGGACGCTGCACTGGGAGTGGGGGAGCGCTGCAGTGTCACCAGGGCCATGGTCGGAGGAGGAGGAGGAGGAGAGGAGAGATGCTGCTGCTGTAGCCGTGGAGAGCAGCGGGAGAGGAGGAGGAGGAGGAGGAGGAGGGCGGAGGATGCGAGAAGATGCGGCGCTGAGATAGTCTCTGTCACCGGGGAGAAATGCCTAGTCAGCCTCTCATCCAGCAGCAGCAGCAGCACCACCACCACCACCACCTGACTCCTACTGCGCCCCGGCGCTGCTCCCTTTCACTCCCGCTCCGCGCGTCCTCCTCTGCGGTTCTAGTCCTCACGTGCGGGAGGTCACGACAGATTCCCTTCGCTTGTGCCGAGACAGAAGTAGCAGCTGCAGCAGCAACAGCAACGAAACAGTCGGGGATTTCATCACAGACAAACAAAACATCGGTGCAGGTTGGAAGCGGGGCAGAAATGACATGCAGCTCCAGCGGCTGCCTGTGATTGGCTGGCCTAGTTCAGTGTGCGCTGTCATTGGGCCAATGTTGTCAAGGTGACTGTGCCAGACTAGGAACTCCCAAATACAAATATGTTGATGAAATAATATTCATAGTCGTTATGAAACATAGAGACGATGACAAATATTCGACATTATTCAATAGAAGAAATTTGTAATTGTGGATTTATAAGATTACATTGGATTTTCTATCTATCTATCTATCTATCTATCTATCTATCTATCTATCTATCTATCTATCTATCTACCTATCTATCTATCTATCTATCTATCTATCTATCTATCTAAAATATAGTGATTAAATTGTCAAATTATAATTATTTACTCAAATGTGGGTATAAAAAAGATAAATCCAGTTTGTTCTTTGCCAAATAAATCTATCTATCTATCCATCTTTTACACACAGTATACATACATACATATATGGTATTTGGTAATAAAGTTCTTATTTTCATTCCTCTTGCTTTTGGTTTGTGTGGTTGAGAGAATAAAAGTCTCGCTGTGTCCTATTTGATAATTACTGTAACACATGCGTGACCTATAGAGAATGTTACCATCTAAAAAGAATCACACGTCTCTTTAAAAGAGAAATAAGACGAAGCCTATACAGCAGAACAAACCACTTTAATCATCAAAGGTGTTTGGGCTTCATATTTAATAAATAACAAAGTAAAACATTATAAAACATATATATAAAAAAAATGTAATTTTTCTATCTTGTCTGGGAAGTGCATTTTCCAAAAATATTCCCTATTTCCATTCTTAAATGGAAGAGAGGATAAACAAAACAAGCAGACGCAGGTTTTCTTCCACTCTCGTTGGACAGTCGTTGCTCCTCACCTATCTCCGCTCACATGACTGAGTCTGTCGTGAAGAGAAAACAGCAGCCGCACATAGGAGGTGATCATTCAATAAGTAAAACACTCCGTCCTTTCTCCCCCATGTTTGTTTCCGTTCCTCCTTCAGTCTAAACGGTTTTGCTGGACTGTGACCCCTCACTGGTCATGGCGGTTGTCTGACCTGTTGCCTCCTGGTTGACGCTGGACTCCTGCAGACCGCGGCCTAACGTCTCGATGGGCAGCAACAAGGACGCGACCCCGGCGAGCACGGAGCAGCCACAGTAGAGAGCAAGTGTCAGATTCACGGATGATCTGAGCATCACCTGAAACCAAACACAAACACACAGGAGTCAAAACCAGTGCTGCAAATGATTCTCCACAGCTATACAGGATCACAATAACAATACTGCTATTATCTATAAATATATACTGTGCTTAACAAATTTATGAGACTACCACCCAAAGCCACAGCTGTACTAAATTAACAACATTGGTAATAATACAAATAATTGTTCTGTTTCTGTAATGGTTAATACACCAGTATATAGAAGCTCTTTAACCAAAATGACATTTTTAATGCTAAAAATACAATGTTTATTGTTATCCATACATTTTGAAATGTAAAAAATAAATAGTAAAAAATAATGGTAAAGCACATTATTATTTCTTGATTAAGATGTCAAAATGTAGTGATGTACTTGCATTCCTGAACAGTAAAATTAGTTTTTGTGGTTTAATTAATAGGGCTTGATTCATTTCTGACTTCTCAGAGAAGAAGTCCAGTGAGTCCGGCTCAGATTTGGGTAAAAAAAAGATGAATTCAGTTTGTTATTTGCAAAATAAATAATAGAGTTTTTGGAAGATTTCTAAACTATTTATGTCTTCTCATTTTTATTGTGTAATATTTGCACATTGAATTTGCACATTGTACTGCACACTTTAAACTTGCACTGACAAGGAAAAAAACATAACAAAAAATATATACATTTACATGTACATTCGATGTTTTAAGTCATGTTTTAATGTTTTAATATTAAGAATTCCTATTCTTTTCATAAAACTAACACTCCTGCTGTAATCACTATGTGATCGAAAAAATACATTCTAATGTTCTTTTGACTGTTTTTTTTGTATTGCACTGATGTATGAAATTAAGCTAAAACCATTATACAAAAACTACAAAGAACCAGAACAGTAAAAGTTGAATTTTGCCATTTCTAATAGTCATTTCTCAGATATTGTATGTTTGACTTTGTACCTGTGCTATAAACGGTGTGATTAAAGCGCCGACCCTGGCCATCGTGCTGGCAATCCCCATCGCCAAGGCTCGGTTTTCTGTGGGAAACACCTGATGAACAATGAGGGGGTGAGAATATTTCATCGTTATTGAATCACATTATTTGTGATTTTGCTTTACGAGCAACTGCAGTGTGGGTAAATTAGAAACAATCCCCACTTAGCATCCATAATATAATAACGACACAAAACAACAACAACGTATGAACTATTAAAACACCCAAACTATTAAAACACACAATTAAAGTGCCAGATACTCAAAAATAGAAAAGCCTACCTCTGGTGTATACACAAAAACAACTTGGTATCCTCCAGCGATGAAGGCTCTGGCAATGAAGATGGAGATTGTAAGAGCCGTCCTATACGAGAACAAAAATATAATATATATAATATCATATCATGTTCTTCCAGTGTATGATGAAATGACGCACACAGGAAATAACTTACCTTCCAATACAAGCGTATAAGGGCAGGAGGAAGAGTGAAAACATGAGGAAACACAGAGCCATGCTCTTCTTCCTGCCAAGATACTCGATTGCAAAAATTATAACTAGGAGACCTGAAAAACACAGAAAATATACATAAAACACATGCAATCAACAGTTACAGTATAAAAATACAAATCAGACTATGTGTAGATGTGTAGATATTTGCGTTATAGATTCATGAGAACACTGAAGCACTGAGTGAACATACAGTTTAGTATTTTTACTTATTGGATTAATGGACATTGGATTATAGCTGTTGATCTGATATATAGATAATGGTCTGTATTTATATAGAGCTTTTCTAGTCCTGATGAGCTGCAACATGCTCAAGGACACATATAGACTATCAGAGCCAGGAATTGAACCCACAACCTTCCAGTTAAAAGACAACACACCCTGAGCTACCATGGCTCAATTTTAACTACTCACTTTTTAAATACTTTTAATTATAGAATTTAAGTACATATTATATCAGAAAATGACTTTTACTTACTTATTATACTTAAGGACAGTAAATGTCACATACTTGTACTTAAAGGGGACATATTATGTAAAATCAACTTTTTAACCATTTTAATACTTATATTTGGGACTCTGGAGGCCCTACCTGTCGCCAAAGTGTGGAAAAAGAATACTCAGTCATGTTTTCGTGGTCCCCCTTAGTGTAAGTATAGGCGATAAAACACTCGATGTTGAATTCCCTGCGCTTATGACGGCAGCATGCGCATTTCACCGCAAATGTTACCGCCCCACCAGTAAGTTTACTTTGAGAACAAACACACACATTGTTAAGAAAAGGTCACACGGAGCTCATAACTGACCATTCTGACACGTCCTAATTAAAAACGTTTGTTCAGTACGTCCTCCATGACCGGAGCACAGACTCAGTCTGATACAGTCACATACAGCAGCAGTTTATGCAGCTTGCCGCTGGCGATCAGCGGTGCTGCACTCTCTGTGAAAATCAATTAGGGGCATAGGGACAGCACCACTGATCGCCACCGCTGATCTCTTCCTGTGACGGCACTCTCACTGTTTTCTGCGCACGCTGCCATGTTGATATTGTCAGAGAACTAGTGGAGGGAGGGGGAGAGGAATAGAGCGGAGAGAACAGAAGCTGAACGAGAGCACTGTAAAGAGGACAAATCAGAAACCCCCTGGAAGAAGTGGGTGTGTGTTTGCCTGTGTCTCATTTGCATGTAAAGGGACCATGCACCAAAACCGAGCGTTCTGAAAGGGGCGGGTTTAGCAGAGTTATTGAACTACTATGATGCTTCATCCTTATGGTATTTTGACCAAAGCATGTCACTGACATGTTCATTAGGACACCAGGGAACTATTATAATAGGGGCAATAGGGTATAATATGTCCCCTTTAAGTAATATTGTAAAAAAAAAAGTGACTTCCAGTTCTACCAAAGTCATTTTCTGCTAAGATACTTGTACTTTTACGGCTCATAAATATTTTGATACACAGCCTCTCACCTGGGAATTCGGCCAGCGTCGTCCATAAAAGATCTTTGTAGTCAGCTGATGTCAAATATTTGCACTCCAGACTACAGCTCGGCTCGATCTTGGCCCCCTGGGTCGCTGCGAGTTTGAAGAGTTTGATTTTAAACATTTTGCTAAACGTGTGAAAAGGTTCAAAGCAGCTGTTGTCGTCTTACCCCCACACGAATCTCCAGCTTGGAACATTTCAGTTGTCAACAGGATGACTCCATAGTAGCAGAAGGCATTTGCAAACCTATGGATAATATTATTATAATAATTACATTATATGTCATTTAGCCGACACTTTTACTCAAAGCGACTTACAATGGAACTGAGTACAATCTGCCAGGGGTGGAGTCAAACTTTCGCACACAGGTTACCGGCTTTAACCACTGAGCCACTCCACCCCCTAATAATAATAATACAGTTATTCTCAAAGTGTAGTCATGCAGAAGTTTAAAGTAAAGAATTAAATGAACAATGTTTATTGTGCATTTCACTGAACACGAGATAATCTCAGAGTTACTTTACTTTTGAAACATCACTTTTCCCCCTGTGTTTGTGATTCAAAGAAATAAACATCATAAACTGAAAGAAAAAAACTCAATACAAAAACATTGTAACATGTAAATGCTCTTGTATAATATTATACCCCCCCCCAAAAAAAAAAACTGTTAAATGAAGCGCAATGAAGTGCACATTTTTAATTAAACCAATTTAAGTTCTGACTTATAAATGTTTATTTCCGTGGGGCAATCTTGTGTAACTTCAGCCATAGAAACATACATACAGGTCTATTCTCGAACCATTTTCCTGTTTGATTAATGCTTAAATAAATTAATCTGATCAAGTAGAAGGTAGAAAATGTGTCAGTTGACCTCACCATATAAACCACAGGAGAAGAGTGGTCCTGCAGTACTGAGGGCTGAAGAGGTCTCTGATCCGTCCACGGTTTTTCTGAAACATTACAAACAGGAGACGCACGTGTCAATCAATCTAAAGAAAAAAAAGCATGATATTGTTATATTGGAGAAACACATTTTTGTTTTTTCACACGTTTTTCACGTCACCTGTTTATGGACGATCAGCGTCCCTCGAGGCATGACCGTGCCGTTCTGTTTGGCGATGGATCTTAAAGTCGCCTCAGCTTTGTCTCTTCTCCCCATCAGCACGTCAAAGCGAGGACTCTCCGGCAGCCACTGTGTGACACAGAACGTTCAGCTTCAAGCTGCTGGTTTTTCTTTTGACAGTCGCTATTAAAAAGCACAGTCGACTACGTACAAAGCAAAAGCAGAGAAAGAGGACCATGGGTAGAGTGGACAAGCCGAGCAGCCACCTCCAGCCGAGTATGGGCATTATCCACAGAGCCAGGAGGACCTCGAACATGGCACCGATTGCCCAGAATGACTGAAACACACAAACAGACCAAATGAGAGCTGGTTATTAATGAGCACAGGTTCCTGGATCAGATTAAATAATCCATAATATGTAATGCATTAACAACAAAAATCATCACAGTACCGCAATCAGCATGATGCAGATACCTCTTGCCTTCGCTGGGAGAAACTCGGAGTAGAGTGTCACCCTGAAAAAGAGACAAGTCATTTGACATTAAAACTGCAGTATGTAGCTTTGTAATACAAGAAAAGTTGTGGTTGGAAGAGTTCACATAGACACAACTCTGTACAGTGGTGATCTGATCTCTTGTTGGGCGACATTCCAGTCGGGTTTGATAGTGTTGCATAATCAAAAACCTGTGACCAAAAGTTACGCACTGTAGCTTTAACAAATCAGGCAGAGTTCACATAGACACGTGGGTTAGCACAGCGGTGATTAGGTCTCTTGTTGGGCAGCGTTGTAATGTAACAAAGTACAAATACTTTGTTAACGTATTTAAGTACAAAATTCACACATCCGTACTTCACTTTGTTATTTATGTTTAACTTTTACTTTTACTCCACTACATTTCCTCTCACTATCTTTGTTTCTTGTTGCTACCAAGTGACCTGAAAGGCGCTTTTAAATTAAATGTATTATTATTATTATTATAAAATCAGAAGAAGAAGAGTTGGCACATTCACACGCTGCAACATTGGGTTAAGCGTCTTGCTCAAGGACACATATAGACCAGGAATTAAACCCTCAACCTTACCGCTGAAAGACAACTCACCCTACCACTGAGCCACTATGGCTCAATCCTAACTCCTTGTGTTCTTTTATACTTTTACTTCTAAAACTTAAGTACATTTTATTTCATAAAATTACTTTTGATACTTACGTACGGTAAATGTCAAATACTTTAAGACTTTCACTTATATTACAAAAAGTGACTTCAACTTCTACCAAAGTCATTTTCTGGTGAGATACTTGTACTTTTACTCAAGTATCCCTTATACAAGACCAAGATCAGGGACGCAGCAACACAAACTACCAAAGGTTACGCACTGCAGCTTTAATCAGTCAGTAATCAGGAGTCTCATTATGTAAGAGAGAGCAGCGGTGAACTTACGCCTGCGGCGCTCCTCCGATGCCGAATCCTACGAGGCCCCGCAAGACCAGCAGCCAGCCGTACACTGGAGTGAAGGCACTCAACACACCGTAGTACAGAGTCCAGCTCATACAGATAAACAGACCCTGTTATCAAAGTGTTCAATGTGAGATAATGTACAAAAATCACACTCAGACTATATAAATATATATATATATATATATAGGCTATATATATGATAAACCAAGACTCACAGTTTTCCTGCCATACTTGTCAGACAAATTCCCCCATGCAGATGAGCTGAGGCCCATCCCGACAAACACGACCTGAGGCAAAATGGAGAAGCGGTCTGTCTAAGTATGAGCCCGAACAAACAAAGAATCCCAAAAGTACTGCAAAAAGGAGACGTTACCGATGTGATGAGAGCCGTCTGATAGCTGGGCAGCCTCCACTCACAGTGCAGCTCAGGCCCCAAGATGCTGAGGATCATCATCTCCATGGCGTCGGCTACCTGCACTCAGAGAGAGGGAGAGAGAGAGAGCGGCAAGGCGTTACATGACAGACACAGAGTAACTCGCAGTAGATGTTACTGTTTCCTCCCTCCTGTTTGTTTCTGGAGTCTCACCCATGACAGTCCAGTGATGAGAGACATCTTCCACTGGAATATCCCAAAACCAATGGCGTCCAGTGCAGCTTCCACAGTGAAGGTTTCTGAAAGAGATGTGACAGTTGCTGTAATCCACACACAGAAGAATAAATGCAATTACAGTGTATATACAGTATGTTACTATACTTTATATATAATACACAAAGGATGAGTGAGTCCTGCTCTAACTATTTTGATAATGGATCAACATTACAAGTTCTTTGTGAATGTTTTCACAAACTGAAATTAACAAAACGAGAGACAAACAACCGACTAAATTCAGGTCATCATTTCCATGGACCAAACAACTAATCCATTCATCGTAAAAGAATAAATAAAATAACAAATCAGCTGATTGGCCGACAATAAAGAGGCCTTTCTGCATGGAGTTGCATGCTCTCCCTGTGTTTCCCACGGTACAAAAACACACAGATTTGGGGATTGTAGGTAAGTTGGACACTCTAAATTGACTGTAGGTGTGAGAGTGCACGGTTGTTTGTCTCCATATGTGTCCCTATGATGGACTGGGTTAGGGTTAGGACCTGTCCACAGTTTACCTTTCACACTATGTCAGCTGGGATTGGCAACAGCGACCCTCATGCAGAGGATAAAGTGGTTTAAGATGAATGAATGAAAAATAATTGTTACTTCTGACAAGTAACAATTAACATAATACTTCTACTTCTACTGTATCCAACTACTACATTTCACAGAAATATGATGTAGTTTTCCATTTTTTAAACACACATCTCATTCACAGTGAAAGGATAGCACAGTATTATATACTATTCAAGTAGATAAAGATAAAGATAAAGGAACTGATATGAGTGCAAACACGCTTAATACTTTCAATCAAACGAAAAACCTGTAAAGACACTAAATATGAAGAAAGCACAGCTGACGTTAAACCTTCAGTGTCTGTGGCGTCATGGCCCGGTGCAGACCGTGTGATCCTCGGTGAGGTGATGGTGCAGATCTCAGTGTCCGTGGACTGCGACTCATCGCTGTGACCCGTTAGATCCACCTCGCCCCTAAATGCCAGGACACAGACACAAACTGGAAATGTCATCTAAGGAAGGGCAATGCCTTCATGATGACAACACCGTGTCAGAGCACGACCAGCCGGACAGGTTATCTCCACCGACCAGAGTCAGAACAAATATAACATCATGTCAGTGTTTTGGTTTTTTACCGTCGCCCTGGATTTGTCCATCTGCTGTAAGTGACCGACGATGGACTGACGAAGTGATTCATCCCAGCTTCAGTGTCAGTGACAGACTAAGGACAGTCAGAACACAACACAACACAACACAACAGCGTGACTGCGTCTATGAAGGATTTTGGGATTGGTTACCTTTCTCTCCAGGTCAAACAATGTAACCCACTAAACCTGCTTTTTTGGTTTCAGGTTTCAGCAAGACATCCAATTAGAGAATAAAGTACCTGTAGGTAAAGGGGAGGAGTCACACAACAATGTGATCAACAACACAGATCACATTCACACCTGTAAAGATGTGAGACTTTGTCTCTGGGGGGGTGAAAGTGTATTTGTGTCTCTGTGTAAATAGTTACCGTGTTTCTTAGTTAGTTGTTTGGCTGAATCGTGGGGGAAGGTCTATAAAAGCAGTGTTTTCTGTTTGTTTTTTTAAGATTACAGTGAACACAGATCTCATAAGAAATCACGATGAGCGTTCATTCCAAAAGATAATCATGTGTCATTTCGGTGACACCTGATTTTATTTTGAACGGGTAAACAAGCCAGATAATAAAGGTCACTCAAGGTCACTTTACACCTTAAATAAGAAGATAAATCAAACAGACGGTACGGTAAGATCAAATAAAACGAACAATATACATGTTGTATATATATTTATATTGAATATAAATCTTCAGGATCAGTCTGCAATGTATTTGACCCAACACTAAAATCTCCAGGGGCCCATCTGTGTGTTCCAACCCAGTCTGTGTTCACTGAACTACAGGGAAAAAAAGTAGATGACCATTTTAGCTTCAAGTACAGGATATAAAAAGGTTGTGATATAGACTGGATATTCTGTCTAGAGGGTCGTTATGTTAAACAACACATGTCGTTCACCCTCTTAATGTACCCAGCTTCGGGTTGTTAGTTTCACCCGATGCGAAGGTGTGAAAGAGAGATTTCAGCCTTAACAGCCAAAGAAAATAGGTTAAGATGCAGCAAAGGAAATACACAGGCAAGCACTTCAGCTGAAATACAAATAAATAAATAAATAAATAAATAAATAAATAAATAAATAAATAAAATGCATTGAAACTTAACTAGTATCAGTATCCCACACAGAGAAACTGTAAAACACAAGGATACAAGAACAGAAAGGCGTCCTGTCTTATTACAGGTGCAATCAAATGTTCAGTTTGCCGTGAAGACATGAAACTCATTTTAATGTTTTAATGTGTTTAAATGATAATATTACAGGTTACTTATCCCACAGGGCAATATACTTTACATAAGTGCAGTACACATATACAATATCTCATGTTCAATCCTTGTTTATACTGTAAATATCAACTGTCTATAATGTACTTTCTATTCTAACTTTTTATAGTTAATACAAAGTCTGTTCTGTATTGTTCATATCCTCCCATATTGTACTTTCACACATGTGGAAATGCACGTTTATTATTTATTATCTAGGAAGAGGAAGAGGAGGAGGAGGAAGACGGGCAGTGTCACAGCAGCTGTGTGGCTGCAGGGCTGTTATAGCATGTAGCTGTCAGCAGGCTGTGCCCTCAGACTGTTGTTGGTGCAGAGAAATCTCCTTTTTACTGTCTGTTGTGAGCGGCAACACTTCTTCACAGGTGTGTGTCTGGCTGCTGTGTCCAGTGTCTTCATTGGTAATCTCATAAGAGACTTTATGGAGACGTTTTTTTTTGGTTTAACTGAAAGGTTTGAAATCTTTGCAAACTGAGATAAAGTGAAATTTGGGGGAGTGTTACAGTGGTACAGTGACATAAGACGTACTCCGATCCTTTACTTACATAAATGTACAGAATTTTGCTTTCAACATCATGTGACGTTCTGTTTTCCACAGTTGAAATGTCTGTGGCGACAGTTTTATTCATGAGTCAATGTGGATTTAGTTAGAAACAGTGGTAGAGCGTCCCTGCAGGCGCTTGAAAGATGACAAACAGGATCTGCTGGAAGCAACTTATCCTGCTTCCCTTGCCTTTGTTCAAATAAAGCAACAACTGTAAAAGTGTAAGTTTTATAGATTTAAAATGTAAATACATATCTGATAAATCATGTAGCACCGTGTTTTCCTCAGACATGTGATGGGGGAAACAAAAGTGACTGTGTTTCAATGCCGCAAGATTATATGACTGATAACATGTAACCTGTAACCCTTATCTTTGTTAAGAATCTTTGTTTAGCTGTTGGTGTCTTTCAAACCTCTGTCTGCACAGTTTTTAATTGAATAAGGTCGATATTAAAAAAAGTAGGACAGAGAGCGAGGACATGCTGAGGCTGCTGCATTATGGGACAGTCATAAATACACATATACTGTACAGCCTCTCGTCCTCATCCTCCGGTCACATCAGCTGCTGGGACAGAACACAGAAGAATACAGAACTCCAGCACAGCTTTACATCAAGAACATGGACTCACAGGTCAGTTTTTGACATGCACATGCTTAAAAACTAAGAGCCCTTGTTAGCAGCTACATTTTCATTCCGGGCAATGTAATGTCTTTGCACAGTGAACGGTTTGTGGAAATCAGTGAAACCCTTGGCTCCGGTGAATGCTCTGCTTCTGAAACTAATACAGCAGTCGTTCTCCTGCAACAGCAATCTGTTTGCTCACATGAATAAAGGATCAGTGGGAAGTTTAGTTGTTTTGGACTAATTGAGCCTGTGAATATTTATTTGGACAAGCATCGAGGACACTTGGTCTTCACTAACCTACTGCAGGAGGCCACGTTGTTTAACTCTTATTGGAAGTGTGTGGAGGCTCGGATGTGTGGGTCTCCTTTGAAGAAGAAGCTTTTCACAATAAAACCCACTGAAAATGAATATAGAAAATAAAGGGATATAATTCAAGAAGCTTAATTGACAGAAAATAAGCTGTCGCCAAAGCATTTCATCAACACCACAAAAGTTACCAAGGACTGAAGCTTGTCCACCACCAAGTGCTTAAGGAAGTTACTATTTTATATTTTATGTATTGATTAATGCTCAGATTCTTTGTCTTCTTGACTGTCATTGATTTCAAAAAGCAAAATGTAATTTTGAATAGGCTTTCATTTGGGATCCAGCTGTAGCACTTTTTCCTGTCTGAAAGTGTTTGCGAAAAAATAACACTTTATCTGTAACTGAAATAATTTTCATTTTGCAGAAATTGAAGATAAAATAATTGTTTAGTCTTTTGTTAGTTTACTAGTTGTATGTATTGTATGAATTGTTGTTTTTCATAACCACAAGACGGGTCTTTTATACATATTACAATACAAACAAGTGAAGGTTACATAAGTTCTCCAGTACAGTTTTAAAGGAAGGTTTGGATGAGGTGAGGTTATTCTGCTGCAATATGACACATTTTAGCTCATATGATCACGGCAGCAACATTCTTACAGCCTGTGCTTTGTGAAGTATTTATGTGATATTTAGGGTTTTATGTTTTGCTTTAGCTTTGATCACATGTTGATTTCAAATTTCATTGAACAATTGCATGCTGTCTTGTTATTGGATAGAGTCTGTAGAATAAGTGGTGTGGACAAAAAAAAAACAATGGATGTAAGAGGTTTGTATATTAATTTCAGTGAGGACATACAGGATGTTAATGCACTCACTAATTTGACATAATATCAGACAATTTTTACCAACCCAATTGGGCTAGTAGGTTTTCTGCATTCCCAAAATGTTGTGCCAGATTTAACAATAATTGTCAAACATTCACACGTCTTTATACGCACGCATACGTGAGAGCCCAGATGACAATACTCGCATGGACACTTAGGTTTTCCAGTGGTGCACTGTACTGTAATCCAATAACATGTCACCATTGTCTCCTGTAAGTGTGCGGCCGTACGTTGTGTTGCGTCCCAAATCTGAGAGCAGAGGTCATCTTTAAAGATTCTATACAGAAAATCCTCCTCCCCACGTATTTGCATAATGGATTACATTATGTTAATTCCTGGGGTTTTTTTTCCCCAGCATCTTATGTCACCGTGTGTTTCGGCCAGTCTTCAGGCAGTAACGTAAGATGCCTTTGTTTATACCTACAGGAAGCGCAATGTTAAAATTTAAACAGAAGGAATTTGAGGGCATCATTAAGTTGCCTGCTGGCCTATAGCTGTCACTGCTTCACCAAAACAAAAAGATGTGCAGAAAAGCAGCACTATGTGACTTTGATGATACTATTATATAGCTTTGAATAAAAGTTAAAAGGTTTCATCAATTTAATTTTTGACTTTGTGACAACTGATATAATGTTTAAAATATTTGGTTTACTGTAACGGGACAAAAAAAAAAATCCAATTCTACCACAATCTATACTTTTTTATTTGACATTTAATCAAAGAGATTCACGGTAATTACAGAGGGTTATTTGTGTAAGTCTGTAAGTCATTGTGTGATTGATGATCTGATCCCCGTGGCTCTAATGAGCAGTTAGTAATTAGTTTGAAATGCATCTGCCTAATCAAAGATCAGTAATCGAATACCTGCGCAGTAATTTTGTGGGGAGGAGGGAGAGGAGGGGTCCCTGTGAAGATAGAGTTACCTCATCCTTGTATTACATACCTGCACACACACACACACACACACACATCCTTCCGTAAACACACAGTGTAGCTGTTCAACACTCAGGTGGAGCGCTGGATGAAGGTTTGCTGCCTGGGCTCCATGAATGTTTAACCAGCTCAGTGTTCTACAGAGACAGAAGGGACAGCAGTACCATCCTCCTCCTCCTCCTCCTCCTCCTCCTCTGCCTCCCCAGCCTCTCTGTCCCAGGTGTGGTTCTGGACCTGGTGTGAGCCGGTGTTTGAATCAGGGACTAATGCAAACCTGAGAGACACAGGACAGAGAGAAGACTCGGAGTTATGGCGGGACTTGTCGCTCACTGAACCCTGCAGTTAAAGGCTGTGTCTGTTTGAGAATTTTAACAGAAGACTCAGCGTTTATAGAAGTTTGGATTCATCAGAATCATCCTCACACGGGACTGAATCGACCATGACACACATGGCTTTGGAAGTGAAGGAGGTAATGACATGGATATGGCTTCACATGAACATGATCTCGGTTTCTGTTTTGTTGTTATATTCTCCAACTCTGATTATAGAATCTTCCAATATAGCTGGCTTTATTTCAGCTCAAATTACTGGGTGAAATATCTCCAGAGCACGATCACCTCAGCTCTGTCTGCTCTCTGATTTTGGATTGTTGTCATCATTATCTTCTTCTTCTTCTTCTTTTCATCGTCTCAGTAAAGAGCTCAAATGCAAAGTGGAAAAGAAACACAGCAAAAATGAAGGTTAATTCTGTTCTGACTGACTAGTGGAAAAGTCCAGGTATTTGGATTGTAAAGGGGGTTATTTTTTCCCACGGGAATTGAAGAAGAGGTGAAACGTCTTCAATCTGATTAAAGCAAGTCCAACCATTTATATCCAACTCCTGAAGATTACAATGACCTGGATCACAAGAACCTTCACTTTCCGCTTATTCCACTGCCAAGTGTCCAAAACATAATTAATGTTGGTTTTATTTGATTCCCATTGCCATGGTGTGTGTGGCATGGATATGTCAAGCAGTTCAGTGTGAAACTGTAGCGACACAGGAGGTTCTATAGTGGACCAGAGCGATGGAGGCCCTGTTGACGGTCAGGTTTCTCTGGACACCTGGAGCCCCCGAAATGTGTGTTGCCCTGGGCGATGTGTGGTGTCAGTCAATGGCCCATGAGGAGTGCTATCTCTTTCAAGAGCCTAACTGCCACTTTGTGGCTCCGTAACAGGATCCTGCACACATACTGGATAGACGGGGACAATGGAGCGCCCGGTCTGCTAGTCAGATAGACTTTCCTGTTCCGATGTTGACATTGACATCAAAATTTGATGTTTTACGGTTGGTTTTTTTTTATAATTTTTTTTGTGTTATCTTATACACATGACAGTGTTGTGTTGATCTGGGGTAATGTTTCCCTCTAACCCCTGAAGGTTTCTTCCACAGTTAATTCAAAAGGTAAACAAAAAAATTGCTCTTTGCTTTTTCACAAAATTGTCCGTGTGTATTCAGTAGAGGTCACATTTCAGAAAATCTCTGCCTCACGCTCTCAGCTACAGTGAGCAACAACAACACAGGACAGACGAGCTGTACTTTACTTTAATTTGACCACAAATAAATCAACATTTTCAACCTCTGTGATGAAGTAAGAAACAGTTTCAGAATTTGGTTTCTTGTGTTATCACTACAAAGACCATGTCTGGCAAGGCTCTCAGATTTAAAAGTCCTCCTCCTCCTCAGTCTGTACTCATTTGATAAACTACAGAATTGAGATGTTCTTCCTCTTGTGGACAGGCACCACCTTATTGATGGTTTCCCATTGAAGGAAGTGAGGGCTGTGATCTATCTGGGTTTCCTGTCATGCTACTGTCCACCCCCCCTTCCCCCTCTCAATAAAACCCCACATTGAGTTCAGAAAAACTGAGGCAGTGACACTGACACACACACGCACAAACATCAGGGACCTTCAGGACAGGTAACTTTTCACACTTTTTTCCAGGTGTTGAACAGGTTAATTATTTTTTACTTATTGTGACATTTCTGGCTCGGCTCGTTTTTGTCAGTTGCTCAGACTTGGTGACAGGCCAACAGTGGTTGGCAGTGACGAGAGTCAAACGACTGAAGCCTAATACTGGGCACCTTTCATAGCTCCGTAATTAAAATGCGTGATGTCACATTTGCTGATTATTTCACTTATTCTGTCGGGAATTAAGTAACGGAGCAAATCCTGTTCATAGATTAATAATCCCCATTTGGATCATGCTTGATTAAGTCAAATGTTGTATTTTATGTTTTAGTCATTGTTTGAAGCCCATATGGAATTGTCATACACATGATGGAGTGTTTTGGTGTTTGTGTTGTCCCTTGCTATGATCATGACATACGGTTCTTCAGAGAGCACAGATTAGATAGTGGTCGGCTGAATTTAGATTTGTCATGGGCATAAAGGATGCAGTCAAGGCCGCTAACAGCTCCGACTGGAAGTCAGTGATATATGGACAGACAGACAGGATGTTAGTCATTATTTCTGTGGGAAATATACAGTAAATCAGTGTGTGTGGTTGAGTTCTTGAGTGACAGCTTCCACAGAACACAGATAACTTCTGACGAAAGCATGGGATGGGACATGATGAATGGAAATAATATATGTAGGTACATTTTGTTAAAGAAGGCACATTTTGAGATATTTTAATAATTTTTTGTTGTTAACTGTTGTTTTATGTCATCTTTGCAACATTAAAGTAACACTGTGTTACTTTAACAATATTCCAGAGTGTATTGTGATAATTTAACTCTGCAAAATGTGCTGTGTATATGATCTGTATTTGTATATGATGTGGATTCTATAGGATCCATTCAAAGAGGTTCACCTCAATAATAATAATGTCATGTTATACACAATAGTTCTTTCCTTGTGATGCCCAGTTTCCCTGAAATGTCACTGATGTGCTCTTGATTTGGCGTAGAGCCTGGATGTGCGGTGTAACCAGATCCTGAGGAACATGGAGGCCTCGCTGACAGCTCGGGATCGCGTGGGCATACAGGATTTTGTTCTTTTGGACGCCTACACGAGTGAGAGTGCCTTCCTGGACAACCTGAGGAAGCGCTTCCATGAGAATCTCATTTACGTGAGTGTTTCCTGTGTACGTTTCATTTTGGAGAACCAGGCTGCGCTATTCCTCCTTCTCCCGCGCTCTAATTAAGCTTTATGGCCTCCACCTTTGATCCCCACAAGGTCCTGATGCTGCGTTGTCTTCTGCTAAATCTGGCACCTTGTGTTGCTGACACAGTAGCTCCTGTCCTTTCCTTCGCAGAGTCAGCACTATAAAGGTCACTGCTGTTTGTGAGGTTACAAAAAATGATCAGCCAAATTTATTGCTTTTGATAAGAGGAACAAACGTACTTATCAGTCGAATGACGCACAGTCACCACACTGTTGAAGGACTTTTAATGTGAGAAAAACAATTGTCTCCATTATTAAATGTGCAAACGTTGCAGACTATGACTTCCTCTCCTTGTCTCGCTTTGCAGACCTACATCGGGACTCTGCTGGTGTCGGTCAATCCGTACAAAGATTTAGACATCTACAGCAAGAAGCAAATGGACACCTACATGGGCGTTAACTTCTTTGAGCTGCCACCTCATATGTAAGACGTTCCTTTATTCCGGAGCAGAAATGTCTTTCTGAAATGTCTGATTGTGCAGCATGAAATACTCCAATAGCAAATGTCTATGACTGAACCGTCACTGTCCTCACAGTTATGCTCTGGCAGACAACGTCTTCCGCACGATGCTGTCCGAGTACAACAACCACTTCATCCTGATCTCCGGGGAAAGCGGGGCCGGCAAGACCGAGGCCTCCAAGAAAATCCTCCAGTACTACGCTGTCAGCTGCCCGAGTACCAGACTCCTGAACAATGTTCGAGACCGGCTTCTTCTCTCCAATCCAGTGCTCGAGGTCAGTGAGCTGTGTGTGCATTTATTGATGTGATATTGTGTTTAAGATCAGTCATTTTTGATGACACTTGTGTGTTTTGTATCTTCCAGGCTTTTGGAAATGCCAAAACTCTGAAGAACGACAACTCGAGCCGCTTTGGAAAATATATGGACATCCAGTTTGATCATCAGGTGGAATAAAATCAGAACCAGATGTTGATGCATTTTTACAGTGTAACTGTAACACAGCAATGTAAAGACCTTTAGGTTAAAGATAACCTTCTTTCCTCAGGGCGGTGCAGTTGGCGGTCACATCCTAAGCTACCTGTTGGAGAAGTCCCGTGTGGTCCACCAGAATCACGGAGAGAGGAATTTTCACATCTTCTATCAGCTGGTGGAAGGAGGGGAGGAAGATCTGCTCCGCTGGCTCGGCCTACAGAGAAACTGCCAGCACTACAGTTATCTGGTGCAGGTCAGCATTCAAAGAAAACACTTTATTGATCTGCTTTGTTTCATGTCTCTAATCCTTTGTCTTCCACAGGGTGAATGTGCCAAAGTTAGCTCTATCAACGATAAAAGTGATTGGAGGAGGGTGCGAAAGGCCCTCTCTGTCATAGAGTTCAGTGAGAGCGATATTGAGGTGAGGAAGCGCACTTCATTACTTTACAAATTTAAGCTGGAATAAATGATATAAAACCACGTGTGATCGTTTTTCTCTTTGGGTGTAATGCAGAGCCTGTTTGGGATTATTGCTAGTGTGCTCCACCTGGGTAACATCAAGTTTGAAGCAGATACTCGAGGATACGCCACTCTCAACAACAACCAGGAAATGCACTGGGTGTCAAAGGTGAGGATTTAACCTAACCTTTAATTTAAAGGTTCTGATGTATGTATGCCATGTTAAAAGTTATTAAATCTGTGGTGTGTAACGTTTTGGTGATTTCTTTAGTGAAAAGAAAGGATGCCACATTATTTGTATGCCTTGTTCTTCATTTGAAAACAAGATCTGTCAACCAAATACTATCAGACTCAGGGAGCATCTTCTTTGTGCGTAAACTGGCAGTGCTGGGCTGGGTGGGGGCAGGACACCTTTACCCCTTTAAACCGCTGAACGACTTATTTAGTACATTTACACAGTTTAATCGAACTAAGGCTGTAGTCCGACTAAGACAGGCAGTCAGACAACTCGCCGAGTCGGAGTATACATGTGCAGGAGAAAATCGATGATTTATTGGTCACGTACGTGTAACTCTGCCCCGTAGGTGGCGGCATATCTCTCTATAAGCTAGTGCGTATTGAATCTGTTGAATTCCGTATGTTTCGCACCTGCTGTTCATGTTAATCGTGACGCAAATTTGATGGAGCATGGCTCTTGTGGTTGCGGTGCTGTCCGAAGAAAGACTCCGCTGCCACATGATTTCCGTTTATACTTGCGGGTCAAAGACCAAGGTGCATGTGTTTTTTGAGCAATTAAATTCACTTGAAACTTTTCTTGGGCTCTTCTTTATTATAGATGCACTCCAACCTGTCCCAAATTTGTAGTGCTATTTAGCGTTAATGTCTGTCTGTTTGAGGTAGGGAATGAAACAAAATGCTGATACTCAGAAACACAGAGAGAGTTCAATGTTTGAATTAACAAAAATCATTTTTTTGACTTTTGACTACAAATATCAATTTCTTTCCTTTGCTGTGCAGTTGCTGGGGATTCCTGCTGATGTTCTACAACAGGGCTTAACCCACAAGAAGATTGAAGCCAAAACAGAGGAGGTGATTTTAGGCTTTGAGTATGTTTACATGTTGTTTGCAACATTTATTCTACATCATAACCCATACTGTGATGTTTCAGGTGTTCAGTCCCTTCTCTGTGGACCATGCAGTATATGCCAGGGATGCCCTTGCCAAAGCCATCTATGGCCGCACGTTCACCTGGTTGGTCAACAAGATCAACGAATCTTTAGCTAACAAGGTGTGTAAATGAGAAAAATATCAATGAAATATATCAAAAAATATCAATGTGAGAAAATGGATGAAATAAGATTCTAACTAAGCGAATAAGAAAACAAAATCAAAAGCATAACTTTGTGTTTGTGTTAAATCAAGGATTCCTCCAGAAAGACAGTGATTGGCTTGTTGGACATCTACGGGTTTGAGGTTTTCAGCGTGAACAGGTAAAAACCACAGCAGCAACAAATCTGATTATTCTTCAACAGCAAATGTGTGAAATTACATATCACCCTTTTTAAAAAATAAAATAAAAATTACAGCTTTGAGCAGTTTTGCATCAACTATTGCAACGAGAAGCTGCAGCAGCTTTTCATCCAACTGACCCTCAAATCCGAGCAGGAGGAGTACGAGATGGAGGGAATTGAAGTAACGACACAACTCCTCCTTGTATTTTCCTCATATAAGTGACACGCACTGCTACAAATGTGGTTTCTGAATGTATTTTTTTGTCCTATGCACAGTGGGAACCAGTGCCATATTTCAACAATAAGATCATATGTGACCTTGTGGAGGAGAAATACAGAGGAATCATCTCACTGTTGGTAATGCTGTGACCGATTTATGGTCCTTTTGACAATATTATGGCACGTGGTTGACTGACTCATGATCGTTCTGTCACATAGGATGAGGAATGTTTACTTCCGGGAGAAGCAACTGATCTAACTTTCCTGGACAAGATGGAGGAAAAGATTGGTGGCCACCCTCATTTTGTCACGTGAGTGAAACACTTATGCTACACAGGAAATACAGCATGGATCAGGTATATGACTAAGCCAACCTATCCTAAATCTCTAAATATCATGATAACCAATAATGACTCTTCCCTATCGTGTAGACATAAACTAGCAGACCAAAAGACGAGGAAAACCATGGACAGAGGGGATTTCCGACTGCTGCACTACGCTGGGGAAGTGACCTATTGTGTTGTTGGTGAGAGATTAAATATTCCTTTAGAATTTCTTACTTATCTGCAAATGCCTTTCTTTCATAAAATACCATTAAATGAGCCTATTTAGAAGTGATCAGAGGATGCTTACAAATTGAATTTTCTGTTTGTAATGAGGTGGAGTATTTGGAAAATGTTGTTTTGAAAACATACCTAATCTTCGTCTTTCTTCTGAATACGGTCAGGATTCTTGGACAAAAACAATGATTTGTTGTATCGCAATGGAAAAGAGGTAAACTCACTAAATTTGTATCCTTTGAGACCGAGTGATACTTAGATTTGTTGGTGATTATATTTGAAAATGTACCCAAATATATGGAATTCAGTGTACTACACAAAGACACCATATTCCATAAAGAGACATTTGTTTGACTTGTTGGGTGACGACACAGGTTTCCTGTTCTTCTTCTTCATCTTTAGGTCATGCGACAGTCCAAAAATGCTATCATCAAGCTCTGTTTTCCATCGACTGAGCCGGACAGCAAGAGGAGACCTGAGACTGTGAGAAGTGCTTCTGGACCGCTGTTCTATTATAAAATAAAATATTACTCCTCGTATCTAATTCTCGTCTAATGTGCTTTAACGCGACAGGTGGTGACTCAGTTTAAGAGCAGCCTGGTGGGACTGACAGAGATCTTGATGTCCAAAGAGCCTTGGTACGTCCGCTGCATTAAACCCAATGAAGCCAAGCAGCCAGGTGAGCCGAACAAGTGTTGAACAACAAGTAAGGACCGGACACTTTTGACGCATGACCTCTTATGCTGTGTCTCCTGCAGGACGCTTTGATGACGTGCTGGTGAGACATCAGGTTAAGTACCTGGGGCTGATGGAGCACTTAAGGGTCAGGCGCGCTGGATTTGCTTACCGCCGTAAATATGAGATCTTCCTCCAGAGGTATATGAGCACACGCTGCTCCCACTTTCATTCACGTTTTGCTATGTCCTCATTTTTCCATGGTGCACTGCAGTGTGTGAGTGTGTTGCATTTGTCCGTGCTCAGGTATAAGCCTCTGTGTCCCGACACCTGGCCCAACTGGAAGGGGACAGCAGCAGAGGGTGTGCACCGCCTCATCAAACACCTGGGCTACAAATCTAACGAGTACAAGATGGGCAGGTAAGCGTAGACTGTCTTCGGTGGACACTGGTTTACAAGGAAGGAAATTCAGAACTGACTGTCTGAACTGTCTCCCCTGAAGGACAAAAATTTTCATCCGCCATCCAAGAACTCTGTTTGCCACAGAAGACGCCTTTCAGGAGTGCAAACACAAGCTCGGTAAGATGTAGTTGTTGTAAATCAATTTGTATTTTAGGCATCAAAAACATCACATTTACACATTTATGTGTTACTGTTGCAGCAACACGGATTCAGGCCAAGTACAAGGGTTACAGAGTCAAAGGAGACTTCCAGAAGCAGAGAGAAGCTGGTAAGAGGTGCACAAGTTGTCATTCAGGCACAAACACTTTGAACACAAATTATTATAATGATAATATGATATTTTCAGCCACTAAAATTGAGACTTGCTGGAGAGGACTCAGGGCCAGAAAGGAGCGAGAAAAGAGATCGTGGGCTGTCAAGGTCATCAAGAAGTAAGTGGATGAAGTCTTAATTTGAGGTTTGCTGAGATGAGATGTCGTCACCTGCCTGTTGATTCTGTTCTAGGTTCATTAAAGGTTTCATGACCAGACATCACCCAGCGTGCGTTGACAACAGCGAGTACCTGGCGTATGTGCGGCAGAACTACCTGACGCGACTGAAGGAGAACCTTCCACAAACAGTACTGCACAAAGACTTCTGGCTCACACCTCCACCTATAATGCAGGAGGTAAGTGGTTCTTCAGAGGTCTTCACCTGTGGTCAAATTAAGCAGCTTATGAACCACTTTGCTTTTATTTCAAATGAAGGTGTCCCAAGTCTTGAAGCAGGTCTACATTCGCCACATGGTACGGAAGTACATTAGTGGAATCACTCCACAGAGGAAAGCACAGGTAGTCTATAATGTTCAGTCTATGAGATATTGAGATAAATTACTAATGCAGAGTGTATGTGTATGTATTTCTATCTAAAGTTCACACTATATATTATAATTACTGCATATTCTTTTTTTTACTTCATGTAATCATTCTTTAATATTATGTTCCTGTTTCCAGCTCATGTTAAAATTACAGGCTAGCTCCATGTTTAAAGGAAAGAAAGAAAACTATCCCTTCAGTGTGTGCAGACCGTTCCTGGACACCAGGATAGGTATGACGGCAGAACCTTTTATTTTTTATTTTTTGTACTTTATTGTACTGGTATGGTGCTGCAGTGCTGTACATTAGATTAGATGTGTAGTGTTTAGAAATACTTTCAGGAGTGGGAAGAAGTTGAAACCTATCAGGTCCCACCACTTCTCTCTGCACCAAGAGTTTATATAGCTATTTCAGTTTTTATATATTACATTATACATTATACAAGTATCATTGTCATTATCACCATATACACAAAATCTGATCATCATGAATAACAAAAGTAATATAATGCTTATAATATTAGTAATATTATGATTTTCATTATATTATCATTAATGGTAATATTTTAATTATCACTGGTGAAAATACTATACCCCCACCACGATCACAATAACAACAATATTAATTACAGAATACTGCTGAACAATATTAATCACTGATTGTGAATAAATATTTTATTTTTTTACTTAATAATATTTAAGGGATTGTTATTAGTATCTCCTTTTTTTTTTTAAAGGCACAGACGACATCAACATCAAAGTGCTTCAGATGATAAGACACGAGCAAATTAAGGTAAAGGAACATTAAACTAAAGGAACATGGCTTTAACTTGTACTGATCCATGCTGACGTGTATCCACTCTGACCCGGTGTGTGTCTGTGCCCACAGTACAGCGTGCCGGTGGTCAAGTACGACAGGAACGGCTTCAGACCTCGTCCTCGGCAGCTCATCTTTACCCTGGAGGCCGCCTACCTCGCAGAAGAGGCCAAGGTCAAGCAGAGGATAGATTACAGTGCTCTGAAAGGTGACATGGGAGGAGACAAAACAAGCATCGTTCTCATAAAAATGTTATATAATGTTATATTTTATACATGCATGATTTTTCTTTATAGGTGTGTCAGTGAGCAACCTGAGCGACAACTTCCTGATCCTTCATGTTACATGCGATGATGTCAAGAAAAAGGTACAGTAGGACTGGTGCTGATGGCAACTGTACCTACAGAAGGGCAAAACAAACAAATACAACAAACGCTATGTAGACAAACAAAGAAACAAAATACACAGACATGCGTTTGGTTATTTCGAATACATGCGATTATCAGTGTCATACATCAGACCCAAGGTATTCTATTTTACCACAGGTGGAAATAGTGGTGAAATATTTTACTCAGGTGAAAGTGCCACTGTTTTGACAACATTTTACTTCAGTACAAGTAAAAGTACTGGTCTAAAAAAAAGAATTACCTAGAAGTTACTTAGTTACTTTTTTTTGAACAAGGTTGGGATTCTTTCTTGTCTCGTGCTAAAAAAGGACAAGGGGACACAAAATACTGAACTCCCAAAATGTGTGACTGTTTCCTGATTCCGTTATTTGTGTGCATTGTTTTAAATGTCAACCTTGACATTGTGATTTCCAACAATAACTGACAAATAGGGATGGGACGATACCACTTTTTGTGACTGATGACCAAACTCGATATCAGTCCGATACAGTCATTTTTAGACCATTTATGAACTATGAAGTGAGTCATTTCAAAGACATTCTCCAGCTGTGTCACAAATATTGTTCTCCCCAAAAAAGAAGAAATAAACAGCAAACATGACTCAGCTAAAATGCTTTTTATTTACATTTTCACAATCTGTGCATAGTGAAGCATTGTATTGGATTTTTATCCAGTGATTTTGGCAGATATTGGACTGATATCGATCCCCATCCCTCACTGAAAACCTTGTTATTGTCCATGATGAAGGCTGAGCTGCAGTAAACTGATGCAGACACTAGATCAGCTCACACAGTCTTCATGGGATGTAACATCTGACTGACTGGAGGCCTTTGTTCTTCCAGGGTGATCTGGTCCTGCAGTGTGATCACCTGTTTGAGGCCCTGACCAAACTGAGTGTTATTGCCAACAAGCAGAACTGCATCCATGTGGTCCAGGGCAGGTACAGGATTGATGTTGTAGTTTTCATTTTAAAGATAGAACATGTAAATGGTAAAAAACACCAAGTCAAAGACTTTGTCTAATTTATGTGAACTTCTTTTGTCCACCTGCAGCGTGCGATTTGACATTCAGCCGGGCAGAGAGGGATTTGTGGACTTCAAGAGTGGTCAGGAGTCCACTGTCTACAGGGCAAAGAATGGCCATTTGATGGTGGTCAGTACACAGAGTTTCAGACAATGTTAAATGATGTTACCAACATGTGACTGAGCTCCGTTTGCTTCTGTTTTAGGAATCAACAAGAACCAAGTCAAGATTGTGATGCACATGACGTGACGGGACACTGTTGCTCCTCTGAGTCTTGAATCAACAGCCATGATTGTTCTATAATCCTGCTCCATGGTTGTTTCATTTAACAGCTGAACATATACTGTCAGCATCTTTATGGAAATACAACAAAGTACTGTAGATGTTATTATCTCGCATATACTGCCAATTCAGTAAAAGAGAGGCAAAAAGAGAACAAAACATGCCGATAACAGAGCCTGACTAGAATAGAAATGACTCGGATTGTTTTTTATTTGTATTATTTTAAAATGATCTTTGAGGCACAAAATAAATAGCGTATATCTCTACAATTACAAGCTCTATGTGAATTATCTTGGTATCAAAATAAAGATAATACTTGTGAAATTGCATCACATCATTGTATATACCACTGTGTTAGAGTAAATGTAGATGGAACCCAGCATAAATTAAGGATTTGTTTTTTTAGGATTTGTCATTTTAAAGCAAAATGACCTTTGACCTTTCAAGGATATTGTGCAACAACATGTGGACATTAGCTGTGCAAAGACTGATGCTACTGAAGTGTAACATAGCAAAATGACTGCAGTTTTATTAAAGAGTTGCCTAGGCATTCTCCAATTCGGCACAGTTTGGCACCAGCTGTGCCATTTGAGATTTCTTCAGTACCAAATTATAAAACCAATCCATCTTGTATCACCTTATCCTCCACATGGGCTGAAAGGTGGGGGATAGGTCACAAGACCATCATAGGGTCATTTTATTTACGTGTCACTATTGGCCTAAAAGAATTATTACCCACAAATAAAACCATACAAAAGGATTATAGTCAAGTCAAGTGGGTTTTATTGTCAACAGTATCAAGCTCAGTTCACTAAATGCACATGATCAATCACTCCATTCTCCAATTAGCGCGTGAAAAGGACGCAATTTGACGAACATTCGCCCTCCTCCAATCAGAACGATCTAATGTTGCCCTGTAATGACCAATCACACCAGGGATAGTCCGCCCAAAGCATGCTGGGAGATGGAGTTCGTCATTCCAAGCGGTTTCAGTTTCATTCCGGTGGATTTAAGGTCTTTTGACAAACAGTAAAGGTAAGAAAACATTTCTGGGTTGTTGTTATGCTCTTATTTTGCGGCCGAATCAGTGAATCTAGGTTGTAAAGTGATAAAAAAAAGGTATGTGGAGTCTCTGCTGTCCAAGAGACACGTGTTTCTCCAGTGCAGCTAATCAATGTTTACACTGCACAGGTGTGTTCTACACCTGCTGTGTTTCACCGGCTGGTGTTTCATCTGTGTTTGGTGAACATAAGAATGGTTTTTAGGAGCCTTTGGCCGAGTTTTGGACCTTTCTGTGGGTATGCATATATTATTAAACTTTATGTCATGTTTGTTGCTGCGTGCTAGATGCCACCAGCTCTCATCCAAGTTTAGTTTATTAGTTTAGTTGCGGGGACCATGTTCAGAGCCAGGTCTATACCAGAGTTAGCTAAATAGCTAATTTGCATCTGTGGTCCCTGGGCAGGGAGTTAAAATTCAAGGTAATCACATATCCCTAAACAGTAATGCACCTGTTTTTTCAATTAATTGTATCTTAAATTGTATCTTAAATTTAAATATATATATATATATATGTATATATGTGTGTGTGTGTATATACATATATGTGTGTATATATGTATATATATGTGTGTGTATATATATATATATGTATATGTGTATATATATATATATACATATACATATATATATGTGTGTGTGTGTGTATATATATATATGTGTGTATATATATGTGTATATATGTGTGTGTATATATATGTATATATGTGTATGTATATATGTGTGTGTGTGTGTGTGTATATATGTGTGTGTATATATATATGTGTATATATGTATGTGTATGTATATATATGTATATGTGTATATATGTATATGTGTATATATATATATGTGTGTGTGTGTGTGTATTTATAATATTACATACAGTTTATATTTAGCCACAAATATGTATCTGTGTATATAAAACCTCACACATGCTGTACCTTTACATTAAAACATCTTAAAAACTGATTCTTGGTATGTAAATAACTGAAAAATGTTTTTTGTTTTTTTTATGGGTGCTTAAAATAATATTACCAGTAGCATATACTGTATGACACTGTGCTGAGGATTTCAGAGGCTGCAGCTCCACCTACTGGCAAATATAGTTACAATGTAAGTGGCCAGTGACGTGGCAAATATTTTCCTTCTTCAGAACATGAGGGCAAATTATTCAGAAAGAGTATAAAAAAATACTGGAAAGTCTAGTATATGACATCTACTGTCATTTTCTGATATTAAATGTAGTGAAGTTTTAGAAATAAATGTAAAAGTATTTAAAAAGTGAGGAGTTAGGATTGAGCCATGGTCATTCAGTGGTAGGGCAAGTTGTCTTGTAAACTGGAAGGTTGTGGATTCAATTCCTGGCCCCGCTAGTCTATATGTGTTCTTGAGCAAGAAACTTAACCCCATGTTGCAGCGTTTGATGTCAAAACTGTAGTAAAGCAGCTCATCAAGACCAGAAAAGCATTACCAACTCTTCTTCTTATGATTTTATTTGTTAACGAGTAATGTCGTGGAGTAAAAGTAAAAGTTGCTAGAAATGTAAATAACAAAGTAAAGTACACATATGTGAATTTTGTACCTAAATACACTAACAAAGTATTTGTACATTGTTATATTACAACACTATATATATATATTAGACATATATATGTTCTTACTTATACCGAAATCTGGCTCTGGGTCGGAGGAACCTCTAGAGTACATACTAAAAACAACAAAAACAAAAAGTCAAGGTAACGCCTAAAATAATTACATTCAATCCAAGTAAAGATAGCAAATTATACACATTTTTTTTTTAAACGTTTTATTTTTCAGTGCAGTTGGCTTGAAAGTATAGTGAAGGGAAAATCATCCCTGACTAACTATGGAGGAAGTTTACTACACACATGTACAATACTGTCATGTCATTTATTTTCTTCCCTGGCCTAATGAGGCCAAACTCTGCAGCCGTCATTACTGATAACCCCAACTGTAACTCACCATAAGTCAAACAAACAAATAAAGTTAAAATTATAGTCCCTTAGCGTTCTAAAGTCCAGTCACACATTAGGACTGAATCGAAAGATTGATCGTGAGCTGGTGACCTGTGGTCATGTGAATTTACAGTGCAGCTCAAACTGTGATCACACTGACTTCTGGCTGATGATTAACAGATGAAGGGAGGAGGTTAATAAAAATGCTGAGTGTACTGTATCTGCCAGAGTGAGTGGAGCAGAAACGTGGGCTGACAGAGTCACTGTCACGATGGAAAGATTGACAGCAATAATATTTGTCCTTCTCATTTCATGTATCTGCAGTATATCAGGTGAGTACCTAAAATACATGATTATATATCATCTCATTTAACTGTTTGCTCATGAGAGAGGATCAACGTGATTTATTTGAAGCAAAAATGTTAATGAATACGTATATTAAAAACATTTTTATTTTATTGTTAAGTTTTATGTTTAGTGAATCAAACCGGAGCAAGCTATGTCCTTATTTGATATCTTTTAGGCACAATTAAGTGTTACATACAGACATATTAATACACTTATATCCTGTCCAGCTGCCAAAAAGTTTTTTCAATCTTGATGACCACTCTGTCTTCGGGACAACTCTACACGTGGGGTTAAGTGTCTTGTCCAAGGACACATCAGCATGTAGACTAGAGCTAGAGCCGGGAACAAAATCCACAAGCTTTTGAGTTGAAAGACGACGCACTTCACCACTGAGCTACTGTTGCTGATCTGCCTTATCGTAACAAAGCTGTAGGTCTTGTGCACATAGGAATATGTAGTTGAACACATTATTGTGTGACAGCATGATAAACCTCTCACAATATTCAAAATATAGTGAAGAATGTTAGGGACCAACACTCAATACCGTCTACTCCCTGTAAGGAATTTCATACGCCTCTACTGACAAAAACAAGTGAACTAACCCTCTAAAATGTCTCTTTTTTCATGGACAGGACAGACATGTGAGGGAAACTGTGGAAGAAAACTCCACACATGTTCATGTCACCCCACGTGTACGTCTCTGAAGACGTGCTGCACAGACTATAAGGAGTACTGTGTGGACATCTCTCCGTACTCTGGGTCCGCTTTTGGAGGGACCGATTTCATTGTCCTCGATGCAACGTTCAATAAGACGTCCCATATTGTTTGCAGGTACTGTAAGACTTGTCAATCTTAGCTTGTCTTCTCCAGACAAAAACACTTTTATTTGTGTGTTTCAGTTAAAATATGATTTATTTTTTATTTAGGTTCAACCGAAATATCGACACTGTGGGGTACGTAGACGAAAACAACAGAGGCCATTGCATCTCTCCACTGCTCTATGAAACAGGATGGATTCCACTGCTCATCTCCTCAGACAATGGAATCACATTCAGCAGGAGTGGAGCCTGGCTCTCAGGTCTGCACATTTTAATTTATTAGAACTTATAGACACATTTATAAATGTTTAAACGCCGTTAATGCCTTTTGTATTCAAACGCTTTGCTTCAGTTCATACTGGCAAGTTGGATTCACGGTTCAAGGCGACTCTGGATAACGCAACAAAATGGCAGTACTACGGCACACCTAATGTCGGAGGCAGTCTCAACATGAGTTGGGATAAGTCTTTGGTGAGAGCTGACCGGGTCAACATAGAGCTGTGGGGATACAAGGAGACCGGTGAGTACAACTGTAACAACTTGTTGACCGATTGAACGTCTGCTGGGGGAAACCGCTGAATATGTTTCTCTGTAGGTGAACCGTATACAAACTCATGGCAGGGTCAGTGGCAGTATCTGTACTCACTTGCAAAGGATCGGGCAAACACTGGTTCCTTCAGCTTTGTGCCCAAACCGTCAGAGAAGTTTTCAAGTTGGGAACTCGGCGCCGTCAGAGTCAGTCCCAGTAACTATTCCGACGGCATGTGGTATGTACGAGAGATTTGATTTTATTGCTATTTTCTTATGGTTTGACCCTGCAAAAAATCTGCAAAAGTTCTTTAACAATAAAAACTATTGTTTAAGGGCCCAGTGTGCAGGGGATCTATCAACAGAAATGTAATAAAGTATAATCATATCTTGTGTTGAGACCTGTTGTGGGCCATTTGTAGAGCTGCTACTCGATTAATGTGTCGATTATTTTCACTTAATCGAGTAATCGTTTGGTCCATAAAACATCAGAAAACGTTAAAAAATGTTGATCAGTGTTTGTCAAACCTGGAAATGATGATGTTCTCGAATGTCTTGTTTTGACCACAAACCAAAACGTTTCAGTTTTAATGATTTCTTTGTTATATTGAGCAAAGAAATGAAGCTAAAACAATAGTAAATCTTGTTTTAATCATGAAAGAAGCTTCAAAGCGATTAATTGATTATCAAAATTGTGTAATAGACGATTCATTTAGTAATCGATTCGAGGAACTGTTTCAGCTCTAGCCATTTGTATAAAACAGGAGGTTTTTCTTCCACAAAGTCTGCCCATGTTTCTAGAGTAGCTCATTTCCGTGTTATTATGCCACATTAAGGCCGCGGCAGTGTCTTGTATACATACGTTTGTGAGGCAAAAGAGATCGAAATGATAGCGATAGTCAACTTCACCCCTGGATGCCACTAAATCTTGCACAACGGTCCTTTTTAATTAGGATATTGTGACTGAAATGTCAACTGAAAACAATTGGTACGGTAGATAAAAGCCGTATTTGTATTTGTCTCGTTCAGGAATGTGCAGGCTGCGTGGACGGAGGATCACGCTCTGGCTTGGCACCTGGAGGATAATTTTCGTCAGAACTCGGCAGTTTGGGCCGAGGGCAAATGTTTAGCGTGGGACCAGCTGGAAGACAATCTGCCCAACTTCCTGAGTGAGATCATAGACTGTCCCTGCACTCTGGCTCAGGCCAGAGCAGACACTGGCCGGTTTCATGTAAGTGTGAAGAAGAGAATGGTTAAGTTTAACTGTTGCCTCACAGCGAGAAGGTGCTGGGTTTTCGGGCACCTTTCTTTGTGGAGTGTTGGTTCACATCGGGGGCAAACACAGAACAGATGAAAAATTAATCAATTATTTTAATAATTTTAATTTCCAATGTATTTACTTGTCTTGCCTTTCCTTTAGTCCAACACATTTACGGGCAAAGCCATTTACTGCCTCGGCTACAGTGGCAGGTGAAAGACCAATTTACTCTTTATTCATTGTCCTACTCTGAATTACAGCTACAACTAAAACAATGACATTTATTATTTAACAGATAGGCAACCAGTATGGTCCAAGTCTTTTATCACCTACTGCGGGGGAAAAGTCCAGCTCCTCTCACTTCTGTTGACCTCCACCCATAACAAAAAAAGGCCCCGGGATCATTATTCTAATGACAATGCTTGTCACTGCGTTGACTCAGTCATATTTAAACAGGTGCACCATGTGCGAATCATATCTCTGTGTTAATAATTTGTGTGGTGCATGTTATTAACTGACTAATTATTTCCACTTAGCAAACATTTACATGTGAGTTAATCAAGGCCACAGTTTACAAGCTGGTTAAGTCAGTTAGTAAAACGTGTCTTACTGCTCACAGTCACTATCTCTCTCTCTCTCTTTCTTCAGACGGATTATGGCTGTGACATAGAGAAGGGGAGTGTTTGCACTTATCACCCTGGGTGCGTTCACTGTGTGAGGGCCATACAAGCCAGGTGAGTCCTTCACCGAGACCGTGAACCTGCCCTCAACATCATATTCCCAATGTTGTCATATTTGTCCCTGTGATATTCATATACTAGTTCATATACAACATGTATATGTACACATGTTTATATGATATTATCTTTTGTGGCTTAAAAAACAGACACATGACATGATGTTTTTGTTACAGTCCTGTCTTTAGTGGCATTTTTTCTTATCAGTAACTATTACGATCTCACCTTGATAATACTCTTTACACTCCTTTTACGACCTTGTTTTGAAGTCAATCGAAGCTTTTGGCAATATTTGATTAGAACATATTTATTTTATTATTTTCTTAAAGATAATATATATTATCTTTAATATATATTAATATATATTATATATATTAAAATATATTTTCTAATCTGGCCTTATCCTTTTAGTCAAATGCTTATTTGATTGTATTTTTTTTTTTTACCAGTTTTGTTTCAGTGAAAACCTTTTTATTTAACTTGCATTGTTTTAACTTCAGAGCACTTTGTAATATTGTCACGAAAAGTGCTCCATAAATAAGCTTGTTGATGAGTCGTACGTTCACTTTGAATCATCGAACATAAAACAGTAAAGTGTGCTGCATCTAAAAGCTGTAATATTCTATATTAATATAACGTTGATTAGTAATCATTGTTAATAAATATAAATATCTTTGTTCTGTATTGAATTATCTTTGAGATTTTCTTGTTTCATTTAATGAATTTAGTGACACTCAATCAAATGTATCCAATATTTTGGATTATGGGTTAATCCAGTGTATCACGTCTTACTTTTCACACTTAACATAACTCTGTCATGACAGTTCAGCCTCATAGATGTTTGGAATCTTTGGCTCCAGCAGAGTTTGCCTGACTTTGTTTTGTAACTGTCTCAACAGTCCTGAGTACGCAGCAGGACAACAGTGTTGTTACGACAGCACCGGTGCTCAAGTCCTGACTGGAGACTCCATGGGGGGAAGCACGCCAGACCGAGCGCACGACTGGGGCTCACCTCCCTTCACGAGACCCCCGAGGATCCCCGGACAGTCCCACTGGGTCTACGACGTCCTCAGCTTCTACTACTGCTGCCTGTGGTCGGACAACTGCCACTACTACTTCAAACACCGGCCGTCCAGTGACTGCAGACGTTACCATGTGCCCAGCTCAGGTAGCAGAGTGAACCGTTCACCTTCAAAATGTGTTTTTAAAGAGTTGTGTTCTTCCCTTGAGTCATGACTTTCTGTGTTTGACATCAGCTGTGGTGTTCGGAGATCCACACTTCATCACATTTGATGGCGTCAGCTATTCCTTCAACGGCAGAGGAGAGTACACGCTGGTGAATTCAGCAAAGAAAAGGCTGACAATCCAGGGAAGAACAGAACCCGTGAATAGTGAGTGACCGCAGGGACTGAGATGGTGACAAAACACATACACAAACACTTGCCCTTTCCTTCATGTCATTCATCTGCTTGTTAGGCACCATAAAGGCGACGCAGTTGACGGCAGTGGCTATGAGAGAAGCGTCCTCTGACATTATTGAGGTGCGGCTTGTCGCTAACCACACCGGTCTCGAGGTGCTGCAGAATCAAAAGTCTCTCTCCTTCGCTGAGCAGAGCTGGATGGACCTGCATGGTGAGACTTTTGACTTTTACTGACCCCCTGCTATAATCTTGAGAAAGTATATTCCCTTTGTTCTTTTTATTGGACAGCAAGTGTGAACTGTTGACTTTGTGAGTCATTACAGAGTGCAAACACAATGTATTTACATCATATTTTCAGTACAGCTATAGCTAAATGTATTATTTGAGTCAAAAACAAAACGCTGAGTAGTGTTACCCAGAAAACATGTTTCAACCAGCCTAATGTATCATCTCCTACACAGTATTATCTGAATTAGTAAAAATGTATTCAAACCCTCTTCCTTTCAAAATAAATGGCATTATCTTCCCCTCTTCATTGTGCCACACTGACAAACTCAATGTCAAATGGAAAACCATGAATCCATATAGTTTCACAGGTTTTACTGCTACTTCTATTAAAGAAATGGATTCTATCTAATTCCACAACAGTTCAACATGAGGAAACTGGGAGTTATTTTGTGGTTCCTATAGCTATAAATTATTTAAAATGTAAAATAATAATACTCTAACCCAGCCCAAACAGGCTTACAACACACTATTATTTAGAAATACAGTATGTCAGAGTAGAACCTGGGTAGCAAACTATTCTGTTCTGTCCTCATCAATGCTTAGGGAGGTGTTTGTTACAACTTTAACAGAATCTCTCTCTCGTAGGTGTGTTTGTGTTCTGTCCTACCCCAACAAACGTGACCGTAATGTTCCCCTCCGGAGCCGGGGTGGAGGTGCGACTGAGGGGGGGATCCATGACAACCACTGTGCTCCTGCCACCGGAGTTTATAAACGCCACACTCGGACTGTTGGGCAAGATGAACGGGGATGCCAGGGACGACCTGGTGCTCAGCCACGGCCAGCTCGTGCAGAACCTCAGCAATCCAGAGGAGTTGTTCAGTTTTGGGGCAAGCTGTAAGAAACCAGTGAATACGCTTAAGATTATTGGCCACAGTTCTTATGACGTCCTCAACTTCCTGTGAAGATGGGTTTATAAATGTGTTGTGAAACAGTATAATTTCAGTTTTATTGTGTGAGATAGCAACAGCTACAGTTTTATTTGAGACTATGACATTTACAAAGTAGGACTTCGGTCATGTTTTAGAATGCAATCTGAAGTCATAATGTAGTGCATTTATTATAGGTTATGTACTCTTTACTTTTCCATCACAATTTCTTTGCTACACTGCCTGATAAGGTTCTGTCCATTTCAGGTGTAATTCTCTCCATGTTTTTCATGCTCACACCAGCTTTTCAGCTTAAGAAAAAACAATTATCATTTTATGAAACAGGAACAGATACCATTTGTGCATTTACCTTAATTAATGTAATGGTGCATCTTTCTTTTTGTCTTGCAGGGGCTGTATACAACTCGTCCGCCTTGTTCACATATGACTCACAGTATCTTTTGGACACATATTACTATGTTCCAAGACATGACCACACTTTTATTCCAGTGTTCTCTGTCTCTGAGAATCCGGGTGATCCGTTAAATGAGCAGGCATCTGAGATTTGCTCTGGAGAGGGGTCCAAGTTCTGTAGGTAAGCAAAATGACTTTTACTATTTACATTATCAGAGTCAAAAGGTGAGGTGAGGTGGTGTATGAAAGAGAAATAGACACAAACCAGGCATTGAGTTGCTTAAAAAGAACAGTTTAGAGGAATTGTATTAAAAAGTATTTAGCATTTATAGATTTTGGCCTATAACCAGTGGGGTCACACACTTTGCTTCATGTTAAATAAAAGAAGTCAGGCCTGGACCACAAAAGCTTTTGGTTTATGTTTACATTCTAACCCTTAGAAACACAGAGCATTTAGGCTGCTTTTTTTCCCATTATTATGTTAAAACGAACAGTCTTTTCAGAGGCTATAAGAATGTGCACGATCGTGTCTGATATCCTTTTTTTCAGCACAACCCTGACAATTTGATAAAAAAAAAATATATAGACACCTGAGCAAAAAGTTTTAAAATCTCATTGGATTTGTGAAACTGGGAAACAGATCACAGATCAAAGTTATTTTATGAACAAAAATAAAAGAAAAACTGTCCAATTTGTGACTTCTGCACAATTATCGCTACTTTATACCACTACCAAAAAAATGCGATGTGTAAAACGAATCTCAACTTTGACTCAACGACACATAAGAAGTGCCGCGTGAGCAGGGTTAACACATATTACAATTTGTATTATCAGCAAAACAGCAGCTTAATCTTGACCATTTCCTCCGTTGTACAGGTACGACATCTTGGTTGGTCGGAATCCAAGCATGGGAAATGCTACGAGGGCGTCTTTCCAAAATCACGTTTCTCTTGTGGATAATCTAAAGCAAGGTACAAAGACAGAGAAACTCTCAGAAGGTTTATTGATTTAAATGTACATGTTGTGACTTACTGTCACACTGTGCTTTGCAGTGACCTCCTGTGGCTGGCTTTCACCTCCGAAAAAAGGGAAGAAAGAGGGGACCGTATACTTACAAGGAGCTACGGTGAAATTCTCCTGCTATGGCGATTACACTCTCAAAGGATCGGCAGAGCGTGTCTGCCAGGAGAACGGACAATGGTCTGGAGAGGAGACACATTGCCGCGTTCCAAGTATGGATGAATTATTAAATCACTCTCATCCAATAATCTCTAATGTTGTGTGGATTTACACTTTCAAGATCTCCAGTGTTTCCTGTATTAAATACTTGATTAAAAGTATCTGCTGACCTTTATATGATCTTAATGCCATCGAGTGGCTGCGTTTGTACAAGTGAAAATCATAAGAAAGTACTTTTTTCCTGTCTGGTACCTCATCATAGACGTTGGACCACAAAACAATCATGTGACTATAACAGTACGCTGTCTTTGTCCATTCTCAGTCAACGTTGCAGGAATAGTGGCCGGTTCAGTTGTGGGAGCAGTAGCACTGGTTGTAATTATAACAACAATTGTAATCGCCTCCAGGAAACACAAAAGGTCCGGTAAAGTATAAGAAAACCTGTTGTCAATTTGAGAATAATGAAAATGAACTTTCCGTTTTCTTTTTATTTCAGAAGAGCTGCACGTTCAAATGACACTGTGGCGAGTGACCACTTCTAATCCTCTTTTTCTCTCTCTCTCTCTCTCGTAAGTCTCATACTAAACTAAAACTGTTCATATGTTTGACCTAATACTGAAATAAATGGAGACAACTTGTTCATCAGTACATGTATCACAAGTTTGAGAAGGAATGGAAGAAAAGGTTTTGTTCTAACATCTATAGGTTGTAACTTTAGCCTGTGTTGTACTTTTGTTGTAAAGTTAGTACTTTGTTGATTTATGTTTGTTGGTTGGTTCACAAGTTAATTCTGCCAAACACTCCATTATTATCTATTTGAGCGACTGAACAAAACATGTTTTTTGTGTCTTTGTATTTGTGGAAAACAGGAATAAAAACTATAAAACAAACTAAACTCGTGTTGTCTCACAGTAACAAGGTCACCAGTCCGGATCCTGGTTTGATCGAGGGCCTTCCTGTGTGTGTATATTCCCTGTGTTTGTGTGTGTGTGCGTTCTACAGTTACTCCTTCCTCCCACAGTGCAAAAAAACCCTGCAAAATGGGAATTAGGTTAATTTTACACTAAAACGTGAGAGTGAACAGTTGTTGACTCCGCCAAGTGCCACTGACAATTCTCATGTGGAAGATAAAGCTGTAGAAACTGTTTGGATGAAGTGCTGCATGTATTAAACATACCAAAAGTTACTATTTACTTTTCATATTTTGAGAGCGTACGTATTATTTTTCACGCTCAGAAGTGTCACACGATGAATCTGAGTTGTCGTCGGACATTTAGCAGGAGGGAAACAAATATTTTTATTAACCATTTCCTGTTATATATACACATATTTAAATATAATATAACATCTGTTTCTGTTATTACATGCAGTATGGGCCCAGCCTCGTGTACTCATGTCCAAACACCATCAATCTCATCAGCATTTCTCAGTATTTACCTGTTAATACCTTTGACCTAATGTTTTGGATGAAAGCTGACGGAAAGGTCACAGATATTGCCTCATTATTAAATATCATTCCCCTCGGATAGCAAACAGCTCACTGATTTATCCCCTTGTTTCATTATTTGGACAACATAGCGCTCATGAGGACGCTCTACATGTAAAATTCCTCACCACCTCTTGACCGCGTCAGACTGCCAGCCCGTCACATTGAGCCGAACATACAGTAAACACACGCTTTTCATTATAGTATACTGTATATATATAGAGAGATAGAGCTATTTGACCTACACGCCAATGTGTGTTTGTTTGTTGTTGCATTCCCTTTTTTCCCGCTCTCCCTTCAGCCTGGAGCTTTAAGAAACTAACTGTGTTGTTGTTTTTAACTGTGGATGTTTGTGCCGTTGCCTCACATCACACAAGGCTGTGACTCCTATGGACAAAGAGCACCAGTATGTGACGAGACTGCAGAGGCCACGGCTGAATAAACGCTCCACAGTCATTCACCAACAACTTGCCACAGACACTCCAGAGATATAAATACAAATAATTTGCATTATCCAGGGCAACAGAGGACTGACATGTCAACCGATGACATACCAAGATGTCCTCATCACTTAGGTCACACTCGCTGTTAGATAAGTGTTAAAGTGAGTCAACGGGGTATAAATGCCAAATCAAACCCCCCCCTCACAACTGCAACTCACTCTCTGTTTGCATTTGAGGATAAATTTACAGCTGCTCTGTTGTTTAGTAGTTTTTCTTCAGGGTGGAGCTACAAGCTTTGCACTTTCAACATCCCTCTCCTTGATTCTGAGCTTATTTTCTTAGACATGGGGGAACAAAATAAAATATTACCCCGTCCTATTTTCCGCCGAGATGCCTCCTGGGAGCCTTTCCCAAACTGGACACAGCCGAGCCGCGTCTTTTCCCAGGATTTTGGCCTTCCTCCATTCCTGGAGCCAGGCGATGTGGACTGGATTACCTGGGCAAAGAAGAGACTGGGGAATTTCTCCTGGCCTACGTACACACAGACATCGCTTCTGCCTCCCGTCAGTGGTCAGCAAACTGTGGAGGTGGACGGAAAGGGCCTCAGACAACTGACGGGTGGAGTGTCAGAGATCCGCACGGGACAGGACAGTTGGAAGATCAACCTGGACGTCAATCACTTTTCCCCTGAGGAGATTACAATCACGACCAAGGAGGGATACCTGCAAATATCAGGTGCTGCTGAGCCTCTGTAAATGCTTGATACTTGAGTTAAAGTACAAGTATGTGACCAGAAAATGACTTTGGTAGAAGTTGAAGTCACTGTTTTTATAATATTCCTTAAGTAAAAGTCTTAACGTTTATGACATTTACTGTACTTTAGTTAGGATGAAGCCATTTATCTGTGTCCTTGAGCAAGACACTTAACTCCATGTTGCAGCGTGCGAATGGCAAAACTATAGTGTAAAGCAGCTCATTAAGACTAGAAAAGCTCTATATAAATACAGACCATTACCGACTCTTCTTCCTCTGATGTTATTTGATACTAACGAGTCACAAAGATAGAGGAAATGTAGCCGAGTGACAGTTAATGTTGCTGGATATATAAATAGTAAAATACAGAATGTGAATGTTGCACTTAAGCATTTTTACTTTGTTACATTACAACACGGGTGTGGTTTGTAAATGTGCTGTTTTTGCTCCTGTTAGGAAATCACGAGGAAAGGCAAGATCAGCATGGAATGGTCTCAAGATGCTTCAGCCGCAAATACAAGTAGGTTATCGCTAAAGGAATTCGATTTCCGACACCATATGTTGTATTACCAACTGTTTTTAAGGGGGACAAATGTGCAACACGTACAAGAGCCACTAAAACATGTGATGATAAGGTGAGCGGCTGCAACATGTGCCGCGTGTTATCACTGGCCTGTCAAAAGAGAATTATACACCCAGTGGAGACAGAGAAACGTTTGCTCACCTGTGTACAATGAGTGTAATCTGCACTGGGTGACATGTTGCTTGCTGATAAAACTCACCATGTGTTCAAGGTTGCCGCAGGGCGTGGACCTGCAGCACATCAGTTCGTCCTTGTCGAGTGATGGAGTTCTGTCCGTGGAGGCTCCCGTCCCCGGGACACACGTCATCGACCCGGCCAATGAGCTGGTCATACCTGTGCAGACCAAACAGAGGCAGCAGGAGGGTGAGAAGTGAGCCACGTGAGCAGAACCTGACACTAAACTCCAGATGCAGTTGTGCATGGAACAAACTGTAGAATAATAACAAAAGATATTTGCAGCTTATTATTAAATGTGACTCATTGTTTTTATTTTTTTTCTTCCTGTCATGATACTACAGTAACGTTTGGTTTTAAAACTAAAGGCAAACTCAGTCAGTTAGTGTAGCTGAATAGAAACATTAATGTGTTTAATTTTTTGTTTGTACATATTAATAGTATGCGTTTTTTAATGAAACAGCCTCGTGAAGCTGTTCTGGTGTAATGTAAAACTTCAACGACTGCATTAAACAGCTCCTAATAAACACTGTCATTCCCTTCATTCCCTGCTGATGTGTTTCCTGGGAGATATTTTAGCGATAAGATTAGTATGAAAACTGTTTATTTCTGCGCTTATAAATGTGCAGGGAAATCCTATTTTTCCCACATTTACGTCACTCTTTCACATAAAATAACCACCTTCAGAAGTTCACTAAAAGTCTGGTGAAGACCAAATGATGAATAAAAAGTAAACAGTGACATCTAGTGTTTGAGTGCAGCATTGCACTTAGTGATAACCTTTTTTTTACAAGTTAGCATAGCTGTTTTGTATGCCATCTTGTGGATCACTGCAACAAATGACATATCTAGAATACACAAATATAACTGATTATGATCATTTGGTTGCTTTTTGTTGGATTTGTTCGACAATTCATCCGAGAGTTGGGTGCAAAAAGTAAATATTGTGAATCTGTCCAACTCAGTGAGTCATGTGAGTGCATAAGATTTAAATAGCTTCCTGTCCTTTGTCCATTAATCATTAACCTCACAGTCATCACCAACAATTGAAGTGTGTACACTACACGTTTGGTTACTGGACCTGAACATGAAACACAAGACACCAGCGAACACGACGTTTTATAAGTTCAGTTTCAAACAAACATACAGTGGATCACACAAGCTCACGGTGCAGTGAAGGGAGATAATCATCTAATTATAGTTATAATAACTGATCAATATTTCATGTTTGTTTCTCGGTGTCCTTGGTTCACCGTGTGTCATTGGAGGATTAGTTTCCCAGTTTCACCTTTATTGTCCCTCGAGGGGGACATTTGGGTTGCGGCAGTGGCTAAAGAGACATGAGACGTAAGGACACAAGACAGAACACTGAATACTGCGAGCAACCTGACAGAATTCAGCCACGAGAGTGTTTGTTTAAAGAAAAAAAGTCCACCGAAATATCAGCAACAATAAATAAATAAATACACAAATGTGTCACAGAGGATTTGGCTGATTGATTCAGTGCATGAATTGCACTTGGAACAAAAGAAAACGTGCAACAACCCTAACCATAAAATGTAGGTTATAAATAAAATAAACTGCAATGATTGGCATAATTAAGTCAAAATTGTTGGACAGCACAGTGACGTCCACTGAGTATGACAGTCTCAGGGAATGATTGACAGCTACCCATCATGACTGTTAGTGAGGATATTAATGGAAAATGGCATTATGGCATGAAAAGGAAATGATCCTAGTGGGGTTAAGGGGTTAAGGGTCAGGAATCTCTTGACTTGACTTGACTATACAGTTGTGGCATGGCGCAGTCACGACTCTACTTGTTTTTTTCTTTTGCTTTTCCATTAGCGATACAACCTGGTACTTTAGTACCTGCACTGGTGAGGTTCCAAGTGAACTGAGCTGATACTAAATGTGATGTTGTCAGACTCCCGACCACTGATTGGTCAGAGCGTGTCGTCACTGGAAGAGTCATGAGCGTGATGTCCGACACAGGAATCAAACCGAACAATGCCGAACTATAGATCAGTTAAAAAAGACTTAAAAAATCCTGAAAACATGCGTTAATCTCCAACATGTGGCAAGGACATTTCTAAAATCTCAATATTTAACAGAGGAGTCTGGTGTATTTAGCGACAGCACTGCTGAAAGACCACAATTGTGAGCCACATCACAATCCATTCAGCCGTATATTAATTTGGTGTCAGACGGAGTCCGTGCTCAGGTCATGCAGGAAGTACTGAAATAATCTTTTAAATGGACTGATGCTAATGATTCAGTCACACCGAAAACAACTGCTTTTCTCATCACTAGTTTGTGTGTTTGTGTTGCGTACAAAGCGACGTCACGGCTGAGTTTCGTGCCGCTGCACTATGACAACTCTGCCCACATTGAGTCGGTGCTATAGTGATGGAAAACGACCCCAAACCGTGTAGAGTTGAGCCGTGCCGTGCTACAAATGTATAGTGGAAAAGCTCCACTAGTTTGGCAAACTAGGGCCCCCCCAAACAGCATCTTACACAGGGCCCCAACAAAGCTAGAAACGGCCCTGAAAGAATAATGATATATATATTTTAGGTTTTCTTTTTAATGTGAGAGGACCTCATTATTGATGATTTTCTAAAATATATCTATATTGTGATATAGTGCGTAATGCCAAACGACTTTGGTGTAGCTGATGTGTGGCTGTAGTATTGCGGTGTCTCTTTAAAGGAAGGGGGAGTGTGTAGAAGAGGGACAGAGGAAAGAGATGAATAGAAGGCACCAGAACCACCTACCATGACCAAGTGCGCTGTAAATGTAGGACAGAAACCGGAGTGGAATACTAACGGATCAGCCGGCGACTTCTTGAAGGGAAAATCATGTTTGGATGTGCCTTATCATCTGATTCCAGTATTCTTTTTAAACACGGCAACACATGCGACCATGGGAGCACAGGAAAAGTATTTTTCCTCGCAAACATTTCTTGCATTTTGAAACGGAAAAGAAGAGTGGCAGTAGAATACATCTCTGTGCCATCCTCCTCCAAATATCAATGGTAGGCATTGCATAATTCACCCTTAACCACCGGAGCCATTTGGTTCCTCCTCTTTGGGAAGAGGGGGACGCCAGAAAAAAAAGAAAAAAAGAGAAAAAGAAACGACTACATCCTGTAGCTGCTTTTTGGTGCTGCCTGCAATTGTTTGGCAATGCCCTTTTCTCTCCTAGGAAGGACTTGCAGACAGTAGCAGGGGAATGATGCTTTTGACGCTGGATGTATGCTGCATTCAGGGAGATTCGGCAGAAACAGCGGCTCTAGCAGAAGCAGCGAGTGCGGAGGGCCTGGGAAGCACCCAGCCCCACTATCTCCTCCTTTTCCTCCCCCCCTGCAGGACCATGCTTGCGTGAGGGATGAGGCTGTGCACAGGGACACCAGGCCAGAGCTGCGGCCTACTTCTCACAAGAACCGGTCTCTCAACTGCAAGACCTGTGAACACATTGCCACCATCAAATCAGCATCTTTGGTACGGGCGCACCTCCCGCTCTCCTCATCCGTTTGCATTAAAAATAGGCTGCGTGCGTGCGTGCGTGTGTGTGCGTGCGCGCGTGTGTGTGGATGTGTGCGTGCGTGCGTGCGTGCTGGCGGCGGCAGTGGGGGTGTGGAGTTGGAGGGAAGGGGTGTCTGTGTTCTCAGCTGTACATCTGTAGTCATGGCAACCACATCCTGTTAATGGATGTCATTTTTTTCTATCCTCAGCTTCCCTCTCTCTCTTCCCGCTGCCGCCGCCGCTGCTGCTGCTGCGTGTGTGTGCGCGCGCGCATCACATTCATATGTATTTCACGCAGAAATGTCTCCGTGTCACTAATGAGATGTAGTTTTATGTCATAGATCGTCAGGGGGGGAGAACAAAGCTGTATCTTTTCACATTAGTCGTCTTTTGATTGACGTGTCACAGGCCGGACTCGAACCCACTCCATGACATCATCTAGATGTGGTGTCTAATGTAAACGACGTGATGCTTATTGTAAATTAAATGATGTTTATTGTGAAGGATGTGCCTTTTGTAAAGGATATCGGAGTGACTCATTCATCCTTTGATGCAGAATTATCTTTTTACATTTGGTGGGTTTTCCATCTACTTGTTTTTATGCTCATTACAAAAAAAAGAAACCTGACACACACACACACACACACACACACACACAAACAAAATATAACAAATAAAAATAGTTTTAGGTGGAAAAGTCAGCGTATGGTTAAAATGTAAATAAGAGCAAATGATTTAGCGAATAAAGGATGAAAATCACATCAGTGAGACATTAGTGTCTTGAAAATGCTGTGTCGCTCACCACCATACAGTTCTAGTGATTTATTTAGAAGTTTGAAGGGGAGACTGCATCTCTCCAGTCATGCCAGGACCTTGATTCTTGCTTTCAACTTGAAAAGGTTCACTTAAAAATAAGTATCCTTTGTTACGTGTTTGTTTGTTTTTTTGTAACACTTTTGGTGACATCTGTGATGTTTTTTTGTAGCTTTAGTTCTTAACTGTTTTCTCTTTCATGAGAAACAAATCATGGGTGTAGATGAGAATTCTCTACCTGTTTACATTTAGGAATAAAGCAAAAAAGAGATATTAAAACATAAAGTATCTGCGCTGTATGTGGTCCTGTTTTTAGGCCATAGTCTTTTACTTGTGAGCTGTCTTTTTCCTTCCTTCCCATCCCCACCACGGCAGTTGTTTCTCCCTGCCCGCTCTGTGTCTTTTACTTCCCGCCTCCTGTGTTCCTCTGTCTAGGTCATCAGGTAGATCCAGGAGCATGAGCAGGACTTTGAGCTGCGGGAGCAGATGTCTGGGTATAAGCGCATGCGGCGGCAGCACCAGAAGCAGCTGATCGCCCTGGAGAACAGGCTAAAGGCCGAGATGGATGAGCATAGGCTCCGACTGCAGAAGGAATTAGAAACACATGCGAACAACACTTACATTGAGCTGGAAAGACTGGCCAAGCGGCACGCTGCTCAAACCGACAAAGAGGTAGAGCTTCTATGGCATGGATGAGGTGGAAACTCCACAGTGATGTCAATGCATTCCAGGTGATATTTTCTGATATTATACTGTCCCCTCACAGATTAAGTCCATTGCAGCAGAAGAGAGGAGGATCCAGCAACAGATTGTTGCTCAGCAAAAGAAAGAGTTGACTACTTTCCTCGAGAACCAGAAGAAGGAGTACCGGCTCTGCCGAGACAAAATCAAAGACGTAAATATCACAAATAAACATTTATGGACTTCTATATTCCACCTGTCATATTCCGTAACATGATTTCATGAATTTAAACTCTTTACTTTGTGTCTAATACATGCTAAGGAGATGAATGAGGACCTTTACTCACCCAAGGAGGAGAAGCAGGAGCGTCTGTCCCGGCACAAAGAAACAATGCAGCGCTCTCAGGCTGAGGAGGAAGCTCATCTGCTGGCCCAGCAGAGGCTGGTCTACGACCGCAGCTGCAGGGCCCTCAAACGTCGGAGTCTGGTCAGGAAGCATGAGTTTGAACAAGAGCAACTCAGAGAGGTAACTCCAACTAACTACGTGTCAAAAAAGAAGCCAGATATCACAGTGTTTTGGAACTATTATTAGTTATTGAGTATTTGAAGTAAGAAATGAGGGTAAAGCGGTGGACAATGAATGAATGAAATGAGCTTTTCAAAGATGAAACTTACTTTCCGGACGTATCTATCTATGTAAAACATCCTCCCTTTGTTACAGCCTTCAGATTCACCATTAGATGTCACTAATTCTTAAACATTGGACTTTTTATTTGCCAATGTGGACATTTATCATTCCTAATACCATTGCAGCTACACAGTATATATGTAATTGTTGAATAGGTGTAGCAGGCGTATAAAACACTAAATTACAAGCATGTAGAATACATGGTGTTCTACATGCAAGAACACCATGTATTATAATATAGTTTTCTTCATTATCAAAGTTTATACACATTGAGACACAAGACATAATTGCTGTGAAGGTTCTGCCTCAAATTTGCGTTGGTGTGTTAATGTGTTTTTTTGTTTTCTGTCGATAAGACAGAGAAAGAATTATCAAAACCACAACTAACTGGTTTCCTCTACTTTTTTCTAACTAACTTGAATTGAATTCAACCGAATTGAACTCATTTGTATTTATAATGATAATGCTTTAATGCATTTAATCTAAAGTTAAATTATATCTGCTGCCCAACAATATCAGAAGCAACCACTGTGTTTATGGGAGTCGTGCTCCCATGAAGTTTGTTCACATTCAAACACCTTTGTTGTCCCAGGAGCTGAACAAGAAGAGGACCCAAAAAGAGATGGAGCATGCCCTGATGATCCGGCAGGACGAGTCTACCCAGGATATGGAGCGCAGGCAGCTGCACATGCTGCAGAAGCTGCGCGTGGAACTCATGCGGCTACAGCATCAGACAGAGCTTGAGAACCAGGAGGAGTACAACAGCCGGCGGCAGAGAGAACTACACAGGAAACATAGTCTGGAGAAGCGGCAGCAGCCCAGAAACCTTAAGGTGCCCACAGTGTTTTCTTTTACCACTGTGAGTTATTTCACTGCACCCAAAGAAAGGGTTTGCGTATGAAGGTAAAAAGGAACTTTTATCGATTCATTGACAGGGGTTTAGACTGTCTGAAGGCTAAATGCATAGAAGTTGTTGTGATGAACTCGGGGCAGCCAACGGCCAACTTGAAAGGGAACTTGGCTGTAACCAGTGGGTCGCCAGTTTAAGTGCACCCCCAGGTCAAAGAGCAGGGCTACCCTGGAGCAAGGTACCCAACCCCTATTTATCCCTGGACGCTGCTCAGTGGCTGCCCACTGCTCCTAATTTGAGGAGTATTTCTAGTAGACGATGGGTTAAATGCAGAAAAGGAATTCCCCTATGGGATTAATAATAAAAGTACAAAAAAGTATTTTTGTGCCATAGTTCTGTTGAGTTACATTAAATGTTTTTCCTTTTTTTACAGACACTGGAGATGCAGATCAAGAAACAGTTTCAGGACACTTGCAAGGTGCAGAACAAGCAGTACAAAGCTCTGAGGAACCATCAACTGGAGGTCTCCCCCAAAGGCGACCATAAGTCCATCCTAAAAAGCCTGAAAGAGGAGCAGACCCGCAAACTGGCTATTCTGGCTGAGCAATACGAGCAGAGCATCAACGAGATGATGGCGTCGCAAGCGGTACGGAGATCCTCAAGCATTTCAAGTCACCGGTTTCCAAAGTGGAAGCTTTTACCGTTGAGAAATGAGGCCTGAGCGAGTCTTGTTGTGACTATGATTTTGTCTGCTTCTGTCTCACCGGCTCTTCAGATGCGATTAGAAGCGGAGCAGGAAGCCGAGTGCCAAGCGCTGAAGCAGCAGCTGAAGCAGGAGATGGAGCTCCTGGACGCCTACCAGAGAAAAACCCAGTCACAGATGGAGGCCCAACATGAGCGAGAGCAGCAGAAACTCGAGCAGAAGGTCTCCATACGCAGAGCGCACCTTGAACAGAAGGTTGGACATTTTTCTGGATTACTTTGGGGGGGGAGAAAGTAGCATGTTTTACCAAACTGAAGGCACATGGATAACTCTGTTACTGTTGTGGCAGGTGAAGATTTTACAGTGTGATGCCCCAAACGGCCCCTAGAGGCTGCAGAGTTCATTACAATCCCAAACCCTAACCCAATTTATGTTCAGGGATAGAGTTAATAAACAATTTTTAATGCTTTTATCCAGGGTAAAGGTAGGGTATTGGACATATAATGTCGTTTCCAGGTAGTTGTTAACTGGAATATCTGTTTATTTATCATTAAAATCAACTGATAAATGTCTGGAAACCTTATTTTTAGGCCTACTGTGACATTAGAGAAGAGTTAAAGCTACATGTGTATCGTAAAGTAACAGTAGTATGGTCGCGTGCTGATATTCTATAGTTGAAAGGTCATTGAAACGTCGTCGTGTGGTGGCTCAGTCTGCAACTTTTGCACTTCACATTATTGAATAATGGGGCAGTAAGGCCAACTAAAGCTCCAGGAGACATTGTTAAGTTGTATTTTCTTTTTGTTCTGCTTAAGAAATAAGGATGAGAATATATCGATTATCACAAACTCAGAGTATCTATTGATATCGATATTAGTCCGATCCAGTCATTTTATGAACAACACATTTGTGCTGAGTCATTTCAAAGACATCATTCTCCGGCAGACATTGTGTAACAGATGTGTTACACAATGGGATTGTTCTCCCCAAATGAAGAAATAAACAGCCCAAACATGACTCAGCTAAAATGTTTTTGCTGATTTTTATAAACAGCTTTAACAATTCTGCGCATACGGAAGCATGTGATATGTAAGATTTTTGGATTGTGTCACATTTCAAGTTTTCATCTGTCCGTTATCTGATCCAGTGATTTTGACCTGATACTGATTCCCATCCCTACTTAAAAAAAAATTAATTTGAATCAATGATATAAGTGGCTGCAGAATTCTTGTCATTGTCAAATCATTTCAGCTGTGAAAGTGTTGAGTTTCTGGTCATAGCAAATCAAATACAGCGTCCATCAAGGATTTTTCATTAGTTTTAGTATTTATTTAGTTTTTACTTTTAGTTTTTTAAAATGTGTTCGTTTTAAATCGTTTTTAGAGTGGGTTTGCTAGTTTTTGTTAGTTTTTTTGTAAAGGCTTAGTTTAATATTTGCCAGGTGCCAGGTGCAAAAAGGTCATAATAAGTATTGTGTCATAAAAACCCAACAAACGATGTATTAGGACAGATGATAAACAACCATCCCTGTCTACAAGACAGGGATTCTTGTAGACTGTGTACAGTCTACAAGAAAGTGGAGTGAAGTGCAAATGAGGTGCATCATAGTGCTGAGGTTGGATGCCGTTAGTATGAAAGGTAAAAATCAAATAGCCAGCAGACTAAAGACACACATGAACGGCTTGAAGGCTTATGTATGAAATCAATAAGCACATTTTTGCTACAGTTTTGTTAGTTTTGTAAACACACAATTCAGTTTCAGTTAGTTGTCGGGTTTTTTAAACTCTTAATTTCCATTATTTTGTCAGTTTCCGTTAACGACAATAACCCTGGTGTCCTGTTTTTTTGCTTTGCGTCAGATTGAGGAGGAGTTGGCCGCACTTCAGAAGGAACGCAGTGAAAAGATCAAGCACTTGTTGGAGCGTCAGGACCGTGAGAGTAACAGTTTTGACACAGAGAGCAGAAGTCTCGGCTTTGGAAGCCTGGGATCTCTGGACTTCCCCAAAGAAGACAACAGATGAAAGTGGAATTATCTCTAGAGGACAACATATCCGTGCCCTTTTCACGTCCACTCGACCGTTTGCCACGTCCGTGGCGACAAAAGCTGGATAACCTTCTCTCTTTGCTTTTCTTCTATCTTAGATATTGCATCTTCGAAATCGAGGTGTTTAACGTGCAATGAGGACTTCTTTTGTGAAACTTGAAGGGGGAAAGTAAAACAAAAGAATCAACAACAACAACAACAACAACAACAACAACAATATGTCAATAAAAACCTAGTCAGTGTAACTCCAAACTTATGTGTTAAAAATAACAGACTCTTTTTTCCTCCATGCCATTTTTCTCTTTTTTGGTATGAAATGAATAAAATCAGGAAATTTTAGTAAAATGGGCACTTTGATATGTTTAAGTAGAAAACCCATCATGTTCATATGATGCTAAATGTGTGTGTTACATGGAGGGACATTGTGGAATGTGAGCTGCGGACTTCCCCCGTGGCGTTAAGCTGCTTTGTCTTTTTTTTTTTTTTCAAATACGTTGATTTCGTTCTGTTTGGTTTATTTTATGCTCTGAATGTGAATATTACTGTATGGGGGTCACTGGATAAAGTCAGAGTTTATTCATTTTTTTTCTAAATTTCCTTTCTTCATATTTCCATATTGTGCTTATGCATACAGTATACTGTGGTCCCTCACTTACTTATTTTTTTAGGCAACAGATCTTTTTAATTATTATTATTATTATTATTATTATTATTTGATATGTAGGATCAATTGGCATCGGCTTGATCAACCCGTTTATCTTAACACAATTCAAGATCCCACTTGGTAAAAACTGCTTATTATTGCATGCACTTTAAGGACAAATTCAGGTTGTGAAGTGAAGCATGAATCTGTCAGAGATTTTAGCTGTTTGTAAATAAAAGTGGTCATAGCATTTTTATTTTTATTTTTTTGTTTAAAGCCTATGGATACTGGACATAAGCTCCATATTTGATGATAATTTCACAAATGCCTTTATTTAAGTTGTGCCTGAAGCAGACTTTAGTTCCGTGTTTGTTATTTATATTTGATTTACTGAGGCCGGCACCATTTTTCTTTTATTTATTTTTTTGAATTGTTTTTGGTTTCATCTTAACTCGTGAATCATTTAATGTTCACTAATCAAATTTCTTGTAAAGGAAATGGTGCGAATTGTGCTGTATAACTTTTGATATCAATATTTGTACATGAGAATATAGCTAGAACACACAGAGACACTGGTCTATTACTGATAACAGAGCTTAAATGTGAAAAAGAGTTTTGCTTCATTTTTGTTTCATGACATACGAATATGGTCAAACAATAGCTCAATATATTGGTAAGTCACTCTCAGATTGTATAAATGCTGGCGAATGGAACCACAGACTTCTTTTAATGTCATCCGATAATCTTTGATTGATCTGCGTAAAACAAACAAATGTGTGGATCCAGTTTGCATTTTAGTGTCCAATGATCAGATTTACATCTTTTTTTTGTTCATTATGGTCATTGAACAGGTTGCACAATGTTTCCATTTATATTGAATGGGAAGATAATTGTTTGGTGCTTAATTTCTAATACCACCTTTAGCCTTGTAGTTTTTTGTCTTGGTAGAGACGATTGATTTTTACCAAAATGTGAACACAAAGCATTTTGAAACCTCCTCTGAGTCAAAACACTACTAAGATTTTCACACACACACACACACACACTCATGACATATTTAGAGTACCCCATGCAGTGAAACCCTCTAAAAATGAAGTATATGTATAAAAAAAATAAATACTATTTTATCACGGGTCAGTTTTTGAAACATTGTTTAATGTGGTGGTCTTGAATGCAGCCCAGGTGTTTTGTGACCTGTTTCTTTTCATTTCACGGCCACAAACTTGTATTAATGTGCAGACGTTATTCCTCACAGGTCTGGAAGGTGGACGACGTTTAAAATCCACAGTGTATTTCAAACAGAGGAATATATTGACCGATGCATCGTTTCTGATGGGAATTCAACGCAAATGCTCGTTTTTTTCCCCCCTCACATAAAAACATACATTCTGAAGCTGTTATGTTTGACCAAAATGTGTTCAGAAGTTGAGCGGCTCCTCCAGATTTTTCTGCCTTTTACATTTTCATAAACTTTTTGAAAATTTGATGAAAAAGTTTCTCATCTGCAGTAAGGCCTTCTTCTGTCTGGTCACATTATAACCGAAAGCCTTGTGGGAGGGGGGAAGGGTTTGCCCGAGGGCTTCAGAAATTTGTGTGAAATCGAAGGTACTACAAAGATGTATTTAGCTAGAATAAAGGGGACTTTCCTGAGCCACCTTATTCACCGTTTCCTGTGCAGTTAAAAGACAAAATAAAAGAGATTCTGTTGAAAAGAAGAAGAAAAGAGTCTCTCTCAACATCCTGCATCTTATGACAGTGCATTTCTTTTTGTTTGTGGTTGAGTTTCCCTGTAATGCTTTCATGTGGCCTTGAACTTCTCACTTTTACTTTCCTTGGGTGCCATGTAACCACTTTGACCCACATTGTGTTTAAATGTTGTTCATTATAATTTACTGTAGATCTATAAACAAACACGCACAGCTCAAAGAAACGCTGCGAGAGCTTTGAGAAGAGAACTGGAGGTGAGAGGGAAGTTAAAGTGCAGGCCATCCCCGTCCTTATACACTGCCGGGTAAACGTGCTTGATTTAGGTGTCGATTGTTGGCTTTTTTTCTTCTTTTTTTTTGGCTTTACAGTATACACTGGCAGGAATCCAATTTGTAGTTTCCTTGAACTGTTGACATGTGTGGCACCAACTGCAACATCTACCCCCCTCACCGCAACCTCACTATTATCCCCTGGGGCAACTGGAAAGCCCCGAGGACAGCAGCAGAGCGGTTAGCCTTTACCTGAAGTAGTGCTGACTGGGTTGTGGTGCGACGAGTTCCCCCTGTCTTTTCCCAAGCACTTAGATGTCTGATATCAATTCAGCATCGTGAGTGGACGCTTCAGACCGAGACATGATTAACACAATAGATATTATCTCAGTGCAAAGGAAACCAGTTGCTCATGCACAGACCATAATCACAGCGGACCAATAACACATCACACTGTGGCTTTTAAGCAGAAGTGCACACCATTCCTCGAGGTCAGTTATGGTTACTTTTACAATTTGTGTTATTTCCATGTTTCATACTGTATTTTTTTTTCCCCTCCAGTTCCTCCTCCCACAACCTACCGAGTCAGTGAGGATGCAGCAACCCTTTTATGCAACACAGTGATATCATTACGCGTGCAAACGTGGATCCAGGCCGTCAGAGGCGCACACACGTGGTGTGATGACTCTCACATAACGCCGACTTGAGCGAGGCAGCCCCGCTTCTTTACGCACATGTAAAAGTTTCTGATTGAGAAATGCATCCTGTGAGCGTGCAGCTTCCTGCACAGTGTCCACATGCAAAATAGACTGACATTTGCTTCATTATATTTGGTAAGATTCACACTCTGAACCAAAAAACAACAACAACAAGGTGGCATAAAAAAGAACTACATTCTACTTTTTTAGAGTCAGTTTTTTCTTTTTCTTTTTTAATAGAGCAATAGTAAGCTGACTTTGCTCAGTTAAAACTGGTGAACAGCAGATTTCCTGTTTTGCAGCGCATGAGAGCCGGCACATATGGTCGTAATGCAGAATGAAATCCAAGCAAACAAACAAACATGAAAACACAAAAAAGCCCCAAAGAATGAGTCAAAGAGTGAGTCAAAGAGTAGGCAGAGTTATTCTCATGCATGTCTGCCACTATTCTCTCATGTTAGCAGGTTCATGTACGTCATGCAATTTAAATACCTCAGATAGGTGCATGTCGTTCCAATGCCCAAATAAATTCCAAAAGTAAAGAGCTAATAAATGTTTTGCTTTGATGTTTTTTGCTTTGATGACCTCCACCTGGAATACTAATGTGATGCTAATGAGATAGATGCCTGAACATGCCCCACACAGTGCACCCAGGCTGACCACTGAGAGAAGACAAAAAAAATGCACATGTGAAAAAAAAGGAGGAAATTCTGGGAAATTTGGTTGCCTCACAAAGTGCACGTCATTTCCTCCTGTGACAAATGTGTGGTTTCTGTCTTAAGTTTTTAAAGCGGTGTGATTATGACAAGTCCACACAATTTGCCTGTGATACTGCGTGGAGAATGAATGGTCATGTAAAGAGCATGCACTGTCAAACTTTTAAGGACCTAGCAACAAGTAAGTTCTATTTACAACTGTGCTTTTTGTATTATTATTGAAATATCAAAGAGCAGTTAAATATAACAGCACCTTTTCCTGACTTTGGGCATGTTGTGAGTGTTGTGAGTGTTGTGGCTGTTATTTGTGTCTTAAACTCTGACAGTTTCATTTTTGAGTTAACATGTTAACATGTTTGAGTTTTGTTGCTGCATTAGTGAAATGAATGAGTTTGTAAATATGTAGAGGAATCTGGTCAGTTGTTTTTTTTTTTAGATTCAGGAGGAGAGAGAAGTGAGATAGATGAGATCTAAGCACATACAAAGTGTTCTGTAAAGTGTCTGAAATGGATAAAATAGCAGACTTGGGTTGTTCTTCTAATCTATTTTTACCGCTGCTCGCCACTTGTGGCTTTACAATGAAGTTCCACCTGACTGATGTGATGTAGGATAACTCTTAACTGACTGGTTCCTCTCTCTCTCTCTCTCTCTCTCTCTCTCCTCAGCGTTACTCTCTCTCTTGCTGGTTATGGCTGTTTATTCAACAAGAACTGTGGCAGCGAGCAGAAACCAGCAGTGTGGGAATTCTCTGCAGCAGACCGTGAGGCTCACCAGACTCGTACAGAAAGAATCTGTTGACCTCATCAAAACATATGTGAGTACAGGCACAAAAGTCCCCATGTGTTTGTTCAGTACTTTGTGTTGACATCACATAATGTGTGTTGTAAAAAAAAAGGGTTAATTCATGTTTCATGTCATTCTCGTTTGTTTGGTTTTTTTTTGTTGCAGAAAGCCTCTCAAGGTGAAATGTCAGAGCTCTTTTGCAAGGTGTCAGTCAACAACGTCCCTGACCCCAACATCTCCGGCCTGGAGTCCTCGGAGAGGATAGCGAGCGTCTACACACAGCTCCAAGCCTTCCTTGCACATTTCAAACGGGTGTACGAGCAGCAGACAGATTTGCAGCTCCCGATGAGTCCGCTGCTGACCGAGCTGACCACTGTCAGCGCACGCAGCAGGAACCTGGCCGCGCTCATCAACAGCTTCTATCAAAGCCTCTTCCCAAACCTGCCTCTACCTGAGCCGGCGGGGCCCACGACACTACCCCCACCCCAGAACGTGTTCCAGCAGAAGGTGTACGGCTGTGTGGTCCTGAAGACCTACAAAGAGTTCCTGTCAAACGTTACGCGAGAACTGAGAAATATCAAGAGCAAGGTTTGCAGGGGGAGGACACAAATGAACACACCCTTCTACTGAGGATGACCTAAGGCCGGCCTTAGTTAGTCAGTTTCCAACCATACTTATACTCCCAGGGTTTTGATATAAAGACTTAAAAAGAAAATCTGAAGGTGGCTGGTACATCACTGTAAAGAAGCCTATTTATGGTATTTAATATTTATTTTCTTGTGTTCTGGGTTCTGTTGAAAAGGAATCGTGTTGAAAGACTCGGGTCATGAAATTTATCTCTATGCAGGATATATGTATATTTAATATGTTCCGTAATGGTCTACTTTGCTGATCTAAACTATGCAGACTTATTAAAAGAAACTTTACAGCAGTACCCCTTTTGTCACATTTGATTGTCTTTTTTTTGTCTGCGCTTGAATCCATGATGTACAGTTAGAGCCAAAAAAGTGTCCAGAAAAAAGACAGTAGCTGACTGTAATGCTTCACACATGCATCGGTTAACAATGTCAAAAGATCTCTCCACTCTCAAAGCGCCATGTCGTGTTGTTTGCACAGTATCAGTATCAAAAAAGTAGTTAAAAGAAAATCAGGAAGCTGCTGAGACGCTGACTGAGCTGATATCAGCTCGGAATGACGCATGTGTTCAGCACAAGGCTGCATCAGATAGGAAAGATTTCATGACACTGGCGGCCCGTCTGGCCGGTCACAAGGTGCCAGTGGGTGTGGGTCAGATCACTGTATGTGGATTTAACGGCGCTGCATCTTCATGCAAATGGAAATGCAAGTCTGTGGAAGGTGAGCTGAGGGAAAAACACGAGGGAAGTTGGGAAATACGCAGATTGTTGTGTGCAAACACGGGCATTTATACAACCAGCAGCCACTTTTACAGGACATCTAATATGAAGTAGCAGGAGTAAGCTCGTCAAGTGTTTTGTGTTCAGAGTGTTCTGCAAACCTTGGTTGTAACAAGTGCTTATTTAAGTTGCTGTTGCCTTTCTATCATTTCAAACTAGTCTGGCCACTCGCCAATAACCATTTGGCCAGAGAACTGCCACTCACTGGAGAATTTCTTTCTCTTTCAGACCATTCACTGTAAAACCTAGAGCTGTTAATGCATGAAACTCCCGTTTGCGTCCGGTATCAACATCCATGCCACGTTCAAAGTCACTTAAAATCACCTGTCTTCTTCATGCTGATGCTTCAAAGTTTGAATATCAGCAGGTGAAGTCGACCACGTCTACGTCTTGTGTGCATCGTCTGCTGCTCATCACTTACAGCAAGGATTATCTGCATATTTTTTTCTAGCTTTCCCCACGCATATAACTGTCCTGTTTCTGTTGAAATGAAGTAATGCTTAACTAAACTTTCCTCAAATCACAAGCCCTCAGGAAACTGGAAGTAGAGAGGGGATTCATTCTAGGTCATGAATCAAGTTCCTTGTTATAACTTTATTTAAAGCACTAACACACAAGGGTATTTTAGGACAAAAGCAATTCTTCAGTCCACATTATTTTCTTTTTTTTTCTCTTCTTCTCACTTCACCCACTTGCTTTACAGAGGGCTGAGGTCTGATCATCTCGGAGCAGGTGTGAGTTCATAATAATGTGTAGTTTCATCGTGGAAAAAAACACGTAAACACCATGAGAACTAGACCAGGCTGGAGACTCACCAGTAAACCACTGGTCCATTTATCATCAGTACAGGTTTTAAAGGACATTAAATACAGTATGAACTGCTTCCAAGGTCAGTAACATGTTCTTCTTTTGCATTGGATGCACTGAAATATGTTGCATATATATGTACAGTATATATATATATATATATATATATATATATATATATATATATATATATATATATATATATATATATATATATATATATGTATATATGTATATATATACATATATACATATATATAGCAGCTTAATTTACATTGTTAAAGACAGGACAATATTAACCGAAATGTTCAAAAGCTGGGAATATTTGAATTCAAAACCTGACACCATTTCCTCATTCGTGGTTTCCCACAGTTTAAACATAAAATGATGTAATATAATGGACCGAATATGCGGCGAATCTAGTTTTTCAAACGCATGAGCACCCGTTAAAGAATTATCCAACATAAACCATGTAAAGAATAATGCATCCTTCATTTTTACATGTCCAAGGAACCAGGTACAGCTTCATTTTCCTAAACATGCTGTATTATGTTTTGATCTGTAGATGGCAGTATACACCCATGGCTGAAGATACGGAAAGAAGTCAGTGAATCTAAAGAGCACAACAAATCAACATTCATCACTTGGTATGTGCAGGGAATGTTGAGGTTTGTGTGAAGTTTTAGTACAAGATTTATTACAAGTCTGTACAAGATACATCTTTTTTAATGGAGTGAGAGAAATCATAGGACTGGAGAATTGCTTCTAACTGCTCATTGATAAACAAATTTCAAATTGATTTTTGTCTCCAGTTGAAGATTTTGAGCCTTTTAGAACAAGATTACAGCTCGAAAAGTGGGACAATTTATAAGACTGATGATTGCTGATGTGGTGACGATGTAAAGGCTTTCAAACTCAAATTATATATCGTAATAAATAGGGCCTGTTGGTTTAAGTTCATCTATCAGGCATCGGTTATCTCGTGACTGTATATGTTAAGTAATATTTAAAGTGGTCAAAAATTTATATAAAAGGGATGATATAGTTGTAACTTGTTTTATTATTTCATTACATACCATATATCTTACATTTAGCAACTAGATTTCTTAAGGGTATACTGATATCTTACTGATATTTTTTTTTGTATGGTGAAACATCTGGGAAATGAAACGTATAGTATGATTTACAGTATATATCTCTTCCTCTAACCCTTAAAATGAATCAAATTTTAGCCTTTAAGCTATTAATCTTGCACGGCAGCACTCCCATTTCCCTTTTCCCCAGAAACGCACATCATTAACTAAAGTCCGACCTGTTTCAGGCTTTTATTGTGCAAATGTAACGTGCAGATCAGGAACCATGTCATATCTGCTGCACAGTGTCAAAGTGAAGGCATTTTAGATGATTACACTTCGTGGATACATTTCAATACAAACTCTCATTATCCCTGATTAATATAGTTGTTCGTTTATGACAATTACATTTGTAAAAGTTCATCTAGCATCCATAATTGCATATATATATATATATAGACACACTGTCTGTTACTTTGGACGTCGATATTTGATTATTGCTGTGTCCGACGACTAGCTGGCTGGTTATTATATCACTTATGGTGTCATATTATTGCAGAAATAGACTATTATACATACACAAAAACAAAATATATGTTCTTTGGATCTGCATAGAAAGTTGGTGAAGGAAAAAAAAGCAGCGGTTGCTGTTCTTACACCTTTCCTTATTCAAGGAATAGTGTGATGTCATGCACCGACCTCACTTACACAGAGTTGACGTGTCCATGTTCCAAAAGTGAATGTTCATTTTGGATTCAATTTCAAAGCCTTTCAGCAACTGCAAGAGAGTTTCACTTCAGTTTAAAACTTAAACTCCCGACCATTTTAACTATACTATTATAGAAATGTAAGTAAATGTGAGTATATTATAGTGAATATTGTGATCACCCACCTTAAAGAAATGCTCAAATGTAATTCCTTCATAGAATTCGTCAGGTTCCTGTGTAAGACAGACTGAGTTTACGGATATTTTCTGGACAAACGGTGATAAAAATCTTGAGATAACTGTACTGTAGCTTACGTACCATGTGGCCCATTGAAATACTGGCCACCTCCAACATGGCTGCATCCGCAATGCTTTTGGCTGTTTCCTTTCCCAAAGCACCGCTACGGGATAACAGCTCCTCAACCACCTATAGACAGACACCATGAATATGAGTTTAAAATATAATGATATTACTCCAGTGAGTGACTGTATGACTCTGATCTCCAGGGACGGGGACATGTCTCTTCTTCTTCCTCATTATTGCCAATTAAGTGTGTTGCAGGAAGGAAGCAGAGATGCCCCAGTATGCAGAAAAACACAGAGATAACTTGAAGACAATCCATTGGGAGGATCAGTGCTCCCTCGTGTATTTCCCTTGGAATTATTTAACTCTTAACTGGTTGATTATAGAGAAATCTATTAATTATTATAGTTCCTATAGTATACATTCATTTTTTGATTGTTTTACTTCTGAAGCTTTTGGTAAAATAGTCAAATGTCTGTACTTAAATAGCACTTTTCTAATCATGGGGACAACCATGAGGGGCTCAATGTAAGGATTTTATAGTATTATACATGTTTTATGATCAGAGGTTAAGGAGACACGTCCGTCTGAACTACTGGCAACAATGCTACAGCCAGTTTATTCACAATTTGAAATTCAATTTACAGCCTGCAAAACTTGTTTATGTTTATTTTGTAGAAAAGGGGGTACAAGAGTAGCTTCTCATTAGATCTGTTTTTGGTTCATGTGGGATTGTTTCCTCAAACTACATGCCAACTTCAAGTCTCTGGGGAGGAATGGGGGGAGATTGTGGTATTTGATTTAAGCTCTCGTTGCATATCTTAAATAAAAAAAAAAAAATCCTATCACACATTCACACACCTGGCACAGCAACCAGGAGCAATTTGACAATTGTGTCTTGCTCTGATTGTATCCCAACCTTCAGGTTGGAAAACAAGCCCCTGTACCACTGATCAAAAGCTGTCCCTTGTTGTAAAAGAGAAACAATATAGGCTTATACAGAGCTCCAAAAGCTTGTGTGGTCCAGTTTGTTTACACTGGCATGGTGACAGGAAAAACGCATGCAAAGATGAACAGCACCAGAGTTCACTGTGCACTTTTAAATCAACGAAGAGCAAGCGAAGTATTGAACTTGACGGAATGTGCAGTAACTGACCTTTATAATGCCCCAGAGTGCTTTTCATGAGTATGAAAACAGCTAAAGTGGACATTATTCAGGTATACATTATAGACATTATTCAAGTATTCTGACATATTCAACTTCCTGGTAAACGCTCCCTCAAACTACTCCAGAGAGACACTTAAACTTAGCAGTAAAAGCATGTGAAATAACCAACATGTTAAAGTTATTAAGTGTACCATTTTGTACCTATTATGAAATGATCAGAACACAAGTGGAATCCGTTTCTTTCTCTCCCTTTACCTTTTACTAATCTTCCCCAGTTATGAGTACATTGAAAGAAACTGCCAGAGCAGAGGCTTACATGTCTGTATTCCTCCAGGGTTATTGTCCCATCGTTGTCTGTGTCGTGCATGTTGAATAAAACTGCAGCGAGAAAAAGTGTCAGTAAAGATAATGTAAAGCTCAGGATCACAAGAATTGATTTAAATACACACATCTCAGTTTCTCCCTCCTGACGTTGTCACGTTGCTCCTCTGTCAGGTGCAGAGACGGGGGCCTGAAATGGGACATGACCACCAGGAAATTCTCAAAGTCTATCTCCTCAACCGTCCCCTCGCTATTCTGACGATAGTTTCTACAGAAATAAACAACAACCACATCAGAGTTCGTCACATACCGAGAAATTAAACAGATACGTGTGTTTGCAGAACTAATGTCACTGTACCTCCTGTCAAAGAAGGCCCCTATTATCTGTGCACGGATGGGATTGCATGCAAGATCTGGGATTTCATTGAAGTGATCTCTCCTGAGGGAGTATAAAGGATCGGAGAGAAGTGTTACATTGTGCCACAACAGAAATAACTCCTGTTACAAACCATTTGTGCCATCGTGGAGCCTGTTGAACAGGTTTATACCATGGACCATCACATATGACTGAGAAAAAATACAACAAATCTTACCGCAGAGTTTCTTCATCGTGGCTCAGCTGCTTGAATCTTTTATGTAAGACTCCGATCTGTTCAAAGGAAACTGAAAGAGGAAGCATTAACTATTGATTTGCAATACGGCACAGATAATGCAAGAAAAAAAAAAAAGTTGACATAAAAGTAAAACATATTGACATTTTTATTAAGCAACTGCTCTTTTTACTTCATGCTTTACTGCATGGCCTTTGGAGGGAGTAAATATTCATATATTATGTAAAACTGGTTTGCTGTTGTCAGCCTCTGTGCAGCTACTACACTCAATGAAACGTACACCTCTTCGCCTAAATTATTCATTAAGAGGGTAGTTTCACTTGGACGCAAATGAGACGAGATAGATAGATAGATAGATAGATAGATAGATAGATAGATACATAGATACATAGATATAGTACTTGTTTGAGCCGTAAAATGCTGAAAGATGTCGATCAGTGTTTACCAAACCTGAAAATTATGATGTTCTTGAATGTCTTGTTTTGTCCACAAACCAACACATTTACTAAAACCGATTATAACCATGGTCGACAATTAACTGAGTAATTGGTAATATTCAATTAAACGTTTCAGCCCTAATGATGGTTTAAAAACCTGTGTACATGTGTCAGTGTGTCTGAGGCCACTGAAGTGTAATTGAAAACAGTAAGTAAAATAACAATAAACATCTTTCTGGTTTTGACAGTTGATGGACATTGATCATCATCATCATCATCATCTGGTAGACATTACAGATTTCCCCTTTAAGATAAAGACTGCAGTAAAACGAAGACTGAATTAGATTATGATTCCAACACAGTGAGGTCATGTTATGACACATTTCCTATGTTTGTTTTTTATGACACATTTCCTATGTGTCATAGCTGTTTTCAAAAGAAAAGCAAACAAGAATAACTACTCACATCCAGTCTTTTGTGCCAGATCAACGTATTCATGATGATCAGATTGAGACTGCAGCGCACCCATTCTTAAAAATAACGAATACCGCACACCTGACAGAGCCAGTAACAACAGGACGTGAGAGCGAAAAGTGTTAGGAGTTGAAGCGGACTGTGTTAGAGGACTGTGTTTTTACGATCCTCCATCTCTGTCCGAGAGTCCGTCCGTGTCCCTGTCCCACATCCACATCCAGTGAGCGCAGCTGTCACGGCTCCTGCGCGGTCGCCAGGTTTCATCAAACGTATGCAAACACCGCCGGCCACTTCCGCAACAACCGTCCGATGACGACACACTTTTCTGGCACAACAGGCGGCTTTGATTTATTCATTCAGACTTGTATCTAATTATTTATTTATTTTTTAAAGTATGTGTTCTCACGCCAGTTGACCCGTTTGTTTACTGTTAACTACAGGAAACACAGGACACATAATACATACAAATAGCAGTGGTGTGGACTCGAGTCTGACAAATTTGTGACTTGAGACTTACTTTATTTACGCTGGTTAAATTAGAATTGACACTCATGACTTCAGACTCGACTTAGATTTGAGTAAAAATGACTTTTTATTTGACGGAATATTTGTTTTTGTTTTTTTTTAAAAAAACACTGGGTGCCTGCTTTTCGGAAGGCCTTGCGTACAAACCTGGCAACCGAGCGACACCACCACTACGTGAAATTTCATTCGAGACTTCAAATTCCGCAGAGAAAGGTAAGACAGGAAGTCAGTTGGTTGCTAATGTAAGCTAACGCTAGTTAACGTTATCCATGGTTTAATGTAATTGTTTACGTTTTGGGCTATACACCTTTATTAAATTAAGGTTTGTTCAATTAATAATTTGTTTTTGATGCAGTCCTTACAATGGGTGAATAATACATTTGACTAGCAGTACAAAGTGACTGTCTTTTTTATATTTAAATGTTGAATATGTGGAAAAATCATAGTTGCTTGAGACGTGAAAGTTCAGACTTCTGACTTGCAAATGTGTGACTTACTCTCCATCTCTGACAAATAGATCTAAAATTTCTCAACACTAGCTCAAATGATGAAAATGTAAATTTAAAATTGATTTTCCGTCTACATAAACCATGCTTCTTCTCATCTTTGTCCATTTCACCATGAATTATAATCAACCAGTTATACAGCAAACCAGCGACTGAAACAAAAATTATTCATATAAAATATTCAGTAATCATATAGTGTGGTTGTGGCTCGTCCAGAGTAGAATGTTAAAAGAGAGTTATATTTTATTCACAAGGAAATATACTGTCAAACACTTGTTATGAACGGTGCGGCACTTTGCAACTTTATATAACTAATGATTCATTTATCTACTTCACTTGATTAGTGCTGATTATTTATTAATATTACAAGATTTCCACAGTAATCATACATGTCAAGCTGATACTATATGCTGTGTTATTTTAATTGATATAAGGTCATATTGTATTAGAATTTAAACACAATACACAATATATAATAATATATAATATATAATAAAAATAATATAGACAGTTCTGGAGTTGTTTTTAGTAGTATATATTAGTATTAGTTGTGAATGTTTATTTAGAATGTAGGTGTAGAATGTTTTCTTACTGTTATTGCATGGCAGTTCATTGATGCATACATTATAAAACATGTCATCACATGCTTTAGTACTTGAGCTTGTTGGCTGCAAAACAACTTTTAAATTGACCCAGTTTCCAGTGAGGAAAGCTTCACTTGCAGAAGTTTGTAAAATACAGTCTAGTGTTCCAGACAAACTGGCGGAGCGTGATATTTTACAACATAGCCAGAAGTTGAAATATTTGTGGTAGTTATCAGAAGTTGTACGTTTAAACTCCTGACCTCTGCTTCTGTATTCATGAATTAACTTGTGAGCTACTAAGGCAAACGGTATACGATACGGTCAATCTACTCAGACTGGCTTAGCTTCTGCATTTACTACTGTTTTAAACAGCAGTACTTGGCACAAGCATACATTATATCTCTGATGGGAATGTGAAAGAAGATAAACCATACAATAAGGCTAGTCTTTTACCAGTCAAGTCAGCATTTGCTGCAGTCAGCATGAGCAAACACAACATGACTGCATGAGGAAACAATCAATTTAAAATGATGTAGTACTACTATAGACCACACAGTGGCAGTATTTCATCAACAACTGGGTTGAACTTAGTCCTAACTCCAAAAAACAATCAATTATATTTATCGTCAGCTTTTTGTTTGTTTGTTTTGTGCTTGTTTGACGTGTATAGTTTGTTGACTCTCAGGCACATGAGGGGAGGGAGCACTTGTGGTTCTCTATTGTTACCTGTAGATTTACAGTTATCATTCATTCATCTTCTACTGCTTTATCTATCCTCCACATGAAGGTCACAGGGGGGCGCTGGTGCCAATCCCAGCTGACATGCGAGCGAATGGCGGGGTACACCGGGTCGCCAGTCCATCACAGGGCCGCATAGAGATAAACAACCATCTACAGGTATCAGACAACAAAACTATTCAGATTTAATTTTTTAAAATAAAAGTGTTATATAAACTCTCACTTTCCACTGAAACTGTTACAGTGTTAGGTCATTTGTGTGAAAATTATGCGGGAATCTCAAAAGCCCATTATTCACAGTAGTTTGGGTCACATCAGCCATTTTGACAGATTACTGTGGGGAAAATCACAGGTGTAAATAATTAAAGGTAATTATTCTCCACTAAAATGTGTCAAAAGGGCTGCTGTGCAAAGGAACAATTATGAATTATGTTAAGGTGCAGTAAGAATTAGACAGTTTCCTATGGCTTTTCCCACTTGTTTTTAATATAATTTTGCTAATTATGGCCCTGCCTCAAGCTACAGTCATCAGCACGTGAGAGCTTTTTGTGTACTCTGTGCCAGGATTGTGTGATGCTAATGAGATGGAGTTTCCATCAAAGCATTAGTCCTTGAACCGTGGCCAGATTAGGCCCTTGCTGCCAACGCATCCCCCACATCCTCATACATGGGGACTCAAAGGTTACTCTTATGTTGGAGTACAGACCCCATGTTTTCTGCCCAACATCTGTCGCCAATGACATTGGCTTAGGCTTTGCTTTCATGTAATACCAGGGAATACATTTGCAAAACATAAAACCTCAAGATCCGAATCTGCATTTTGATATAATATCTAGTAGACTTTGTGGACTTGTCTAGTGCGACAAAAATAAATCTAAATATAAAATGACTCAAATTTGACTCTAACCAGTCACTTTATGAGGTACACTGGACCCCTAATCAAGTGTCAGGAGTGGCGCCTGGTGTGGTCTTTGCTGCTGAAGGCCATCTGCTTCAAGAGTCAACGTGATATGAATTCAGAGATGGTCTCCTGCACACCTTGGCCTTCTGTAATTATGAACCTGTGTGGTCATTCTCCTCTGAGATGCTTGTGTGTGACCATCCCAGTGGATGAGCAGTTTGTGATATACTCAGATATGTCCATCTGGCACTTAAGACACCTTTCTTCCTCGTCCTGATGCTCAGGTTTGACCTCAGCAGATGTCCAAATGCTCTTTGTTACCATGTTATCATCTAGTGTCCTTTTCTTGTGACCAGTCCAAGGCACACTTGTGCAGTAATCATGCTCTTTAATCAGCATCTTGATATGTCTCACCTGTCAGGTGGATTCTTGTCATAAATGTGTCGAGCTCACTAAAACAGATTTGAACAATTTTTTAAACCAAAGTTGAGAGACTTTTATTTGCGTATAGGAGATTTGACATCTATTACTTCAGTTTGTGGAAAATAGGAGTAAAATGTGTTGCTTTTCTATTTATATTTTTATGTATTTGCATTAAGCAGTTGAATATGAGTACCCAATAAAGCATACATGTGGTCATAACACAAGCCCCTTATGTCAACCCTTCAAACAACATGTCCAGCTGTTGATCTGTAATGATCTGGTGAAATTTGTAAGCCTGGTGCACTTGCTGGAGATTCTTCTTTGTGTCCATCACTGTTAGTAAGGGGCCCCACAGCGCCTCCATCAGTGTCTAACAATAGCACAAGTTAACTTTCTGGATCCACACTCTGTCAGTCTGCCCGTGCAACTAGGTTTACAAGTGTCTTCAGGGAGAAGACTACTTCCAACAATAACAGCATATATCACTGGACCTGACGAGCGCTGCATGACAGCAGGAATCCATTTAGGACCACAGGAGTAGTTTCAGTATGTGCTGAGACACTAATCTCAACAGTGGACTCTGGTTGTAGCTACCAAACTTAAGATTTAGAAAGAAACTTTCACCCTTGTCACACCAGTGTGGATTTGTGTTATGACTTAAATATTCTGTCAGCACCGATATGGCATTTCTTTGAGTGACATGCGCCCAAGCTTTAACCTGCAGGAGGCAGGAGCGCTGGGAAAATAATTGATTGTTGAGTTTTTATCCACAGGTTGTTAAAATACTCAGAGATACTGTACTTCTGGGATTGTGGCTTTCTTGCCCTGACCTTATCTCATTAGTTGAGCACGGACAGACTCAATCTTTCTCTAGACGTGACTGATGACTTCAGGCAGTCTCTCTCTGTCCCGGAAACTCTGAGCCAATAGTGACATGTTTTATTGTGCTGATTGTCTGACAGTCTTGCTGACTTCTAGAATTATTTTGAGGTTTCTTTGAAACATAGGGCAATTATGTTGGTGTGGTTGAACAGCCAATAGGAGTGCAGGCTCTCTCTCTCTCTCTGAACTGTGTGTATATAATACACTTTACTGAGGTGTTGCACCTGAATTAAAAATGATGCACTGATAATTACTATGTCTGATGAATCAAAGTCCAAGTCAGACTTGCAGATGCACAATATAAGTCTATATAAGTTTATGAGTCAATTCACTGTCAATTAACTTTGAACGCATCAGTGCTCAAAAACATGTTCCCCCTGAAACACCTGACTAGACAAGAAAGGTTCCTATATAAAAGACAAATGACTCCTAATTACTCATGAGACTAACACTAAATAAAAAATAAAAAAATACACAAATAATTTGTGCTACAGAGTCCAAAGTAGGTGCAGAAGTTTTGTTCTCTCTCAAATGTCTTAATTATTATGGAATCATTGATCAATCACTGAAAATAAAGTGTGCCTTTATCAATTATGGAGGCTTGCCCCCTGTTGTTGGTTGATAGGTCAATACCACTGTTTTGGTGTCAGATATGATACCATTATCACAACCTTGAATTTCCACCAGTGTCAGTCCAACACAGTCCTGCACCTCAATTACACAACCCTAGCTGTTAATATCACATTTGTATTCCAATGCCTTTACTATCCAGCTATAACCACTCCAGCCATTTAAAAAACAACAAAAAACCCATAATGCTCCATCATTGTGGTTGACATGTGCAGCCCTCACTCACATGGCAGTAGTGGCAGATTTCCCAGCATGTGGCTCATTTCTGTGACATTTCAGGTGCATGGATTTGCATTGGATGTCACACTTGTCATTCACTTTCTGATGCCTGACTGGTACCGATATTTAGTATCGTATTGGCTCATTTCTACCCATTAGAACCAGGCTCCATTGTTTTTCACTAGAAAACAAGGCAAGTCAATGTATTATTTACCTTTTAACATTAAAAGGTAAATAATATCGATTAATGATAATAGTAATCAGTGTGAAACTTCAGACTATTTTTCCCTATGTCACAGAACTGATGCATCTTATTGTATGGAATAATATATGTGCGTTTATTTGTCAGTCTCTGCCCTTGAAATGTTCTCTCTCACGAAATTGTCTCACTTGCCTGCGTGCTGTGACTGTGTGTGTGCTGTTACTATTACCGGGCCCAATATGTTTGAAGGCTGCGAATTGATTTGAACGAAGGCTCTGCTTCAGAGAGCGAGCGGAGAGTAAATAAGGAGGTGCCTGTTATATACGGAGACAAAAAGGGGGGCAGAAAAGCGTGGCCAAGGAGAGAGGGCAGCGTGAGCCTGTTTTGCATGCATGGAGGCTTGTGTGTGAGAGGGAGTTGACAGGGCGCCGCAGTGCTGCCTTCAGCTCTCAGACAACAGCTGCTCAGAAAGAGGAGACGTCCTGAGGGTGCTGTGACATGTCTCGCTCTTTCTCCATCTCTCTTTTCACCTGTCTGCCTCTCGCTTTTATCAAAAACATACGCGAGACACTCACTGTCTTCCCTACGTTCACACAGACACACACACACAGAGTCTGGTTTTGGTGACTTCAGAGGACATTACATTTCCTCCACAACTACTATATTGGCCTAACCCTAATCTCATTTTAACATGGCTTCACATTATTTTTGTCACTATAAGAAAGACAAGCCCTTCCCCCAATGTGACAGTGTACACAGATTTAGGTCCCCACAACATGAGTAATACCTTCAACACACAAATGCACACATCTCATCCTCAGCGACACACGCACACACCAGGGCATGTGGGTTATGAGATTCATAAGAAATTGGCATGCTGTCTGTGATCAAACAAAACACTGGAAATAAACCAGGCTGAATTTTGATGGAATCTGTTGTTTGTTCTCCTTACTTGAAAAAAGCTGTTTATGAAGAATAATTATCAAAACCTTTAATGGAAATGGAATGAAATATTCTCCCCGCACTCCTTTTCAAGCTGCTGATGACAGATTTTTGAGTAAGCTCTTGTACTGACATCATAAATACATTCATTCATTTATTTATTTTATTTTGCAGTGTGATGTGGTTAATAATGAATTTGGTGCAGTGGCTTTTGATGAATTTCTTCATGTAAAGAATAGAAAACCAGTGACACACGCCACACAATTTATGAGACTGATAAATCAAATATTACAATAACATCTTACTGTGTTTAAAGTGACAGTGCGAATGCTTTATTACGACTGATGAAACTTTGTACTTTGGCAGACAAAACCCATGACATAAAGAATTCCCAGTGTCAATGTGTGTTCTTGATCTACAACAGAGGGGAAACATGCCATCTCAAATTAATCCCAAATTAACTCGCGAAAGAGTGCAAGGCATTTTACTGTAAATACTTATCATCCTAACAGAGTCGGAATATGGTTTATTTGTTATTACTTGCATCAGTTTATAAGTGAAGGGGGCAACCGAGATGCTAAGAAATAATTTCTGCCGCTAAAAACTTTTTAAAGTTTGCTTTTGTATCAATATCATAATATAAGAACAAACCTTTCTTAAATTTATTTTTATGCCCTTGGTTTGTCAATACAACAGAGGGGAAATGACTGTAGAGGCACAGACAGGACATGATTTGAACTACAGATGGGGGAAGAAAAAAAAATCAATTTTGGAGTACAACAAATCCAGAGATGCACAAAGACAAAGCTAGGTTACATTATAAGACACACACACACAAAGGTGTAAAAGTTTAGAGACAGCAGCAGTAATAATAAATTACAGCCAGGGAAGATATACAATCCATCAAAACCATCTGGTGGTACAAACTGTCAATTCTCCATCACCTATCTCACACTCCCGTGGGGGTTCCTCAGCTCACTCAGGCCATATGGGAAATATAATCCCTCTGGTGTGTCTCGGTCTGTTCTGGGGGTGTCGTTCCTACTTAGTCTTGCCTCAGGACACCTCACAACAGACCATAGCATTTTCATGAGACGTCTGAAGCACTTCAGCTGGCTGCTCACGTTGTGAAGGAGCAATGGTTCAAAGCAGAGGTTTAACAGAATAACTGAGCTCCGTTTAACATGGAGCAGCGATCGGCCGACCGTCGCAGAAAACTCATTAAAGTGTCTTATACCGGTAATCTCATTTTTTCCTGTCACTACTCACAAAGTCCGTGAGAAATGTGAATGAGAACAGACAGATGAATTAAGAGTTTTACTTTAAAACTCTGAACCCGACTTCACCACTACATTCTGATGCAAAGGCTTCCAGCCAACGTCATTAGCGGACCATCAATCTCACGGTCCCCCCTTTTATTGCTATGTCACCGTTGCATCTGTGGCAGCTGCTCCCTCCTTGGAATTTCACCCTCCTCTGCACCAAATCTCTGCATGGATCAGAACCTGAGTTCACCAATCGATGAAGACAAACCTGTATCAATAAATCAGAGTTTGGTAAACTGAGTACAATCTTGACATTGCACCTCTTCTCATTTAAGGCTTCAGCAAAGTAATATACTGTCTATGCCGCTGTGGCCCAGAGAAAATGTTCTTTTTTTTAAAAAAATATACTGTCTTTGTTTTATAGCAGTTGCTTTGCTTGAGAACGGGCAATAATTGTATTTTCTGATGTAGACATTGCCCTTGAAATTCAGGTTACAACAGCAAGGACAACCTCCTTCTCTAAAGTTACACAAAAGCAAGTAGAAACTGAGATTTCCAATAATTGTTTTTTACTTTTGCCAGTCATAAAACTGTGTCCAGGTGCATTGGCTGATATGTCATCGAAATCTTTGTTTGTCAAAGGTCATGTTGGCCGTGCTGTTAAGCAAACATCGTGTATTGTTTTTCATAATTCCCTGAATAGCAAATGCAGAGAATGTACCTTTTTACGCCCTGCATTGTTCCCTAAGTGTTTCCAGAGAAGGGAATAGTAATAATGACCGAGAAAGGTCATAGACTATGCGGGAAATCTAATATCCATATTGTTCCACGTGTAGCAGTTGCAGATCTCAAGGATTCATGACCACTGCTCTGACCTTATATGTAATCAAAGTCTATAACTGAAGAGTTTATGACCTTTGGACTCTGAATGTCAACATATTAACTACTTTAAGGAGACATTTATAAACATAGATGCTTTAACCCGCAGTATAAACCTGCAGCGGATCCATTACGAATTCAAACCATGCACTCAAACTTTGTGCGAGAACGGTGAGAAGTGTGAAAACATAATGGAGAAAATGTTGCGTCGAAAAAGAAAAATGGTACAGTTAAATGAAGGTGGCCCCTTATATTCTGGTACTTCACGAGGCATACACAGTATGTGGTATGCGTGCACTTTGTTGTCAGAGGCAAGGACAGCTGTTCAAACCTTAACAAAGTCAGAATACTGAGTAGACAGGAGTAGCACAGAGGTGGGAGACTGTGTACGGCAAATGAATATGTGATTATGACTTACAGTCAACCCATCCAGGGCCAGCTCCGCTATCTGACTTGATTACTAATTTTAAGAGATACCATAAAAAAAATCTGTTTATTTCTTCTTCCGTAGATCTGATGTAGGAGTGGATTCTCCACTTAGTGCCCATTAGGTGAGAACAAACGGCAACTCTGGGATCATTGGATCAATACTGAGAATTGCTGTTGGCTGTTATACCGAGGTCAGGAACTCAACAAATGATTACTGTTAATGACACGTAACTTAACTCTCCGTTTCCTACTCTACTCTCTCTTTTGTTGTCCTTGGACAGATTTGCAATTAAATTGTCATCTCTGCCGTGATGTGAATCCTAATCATGTCGCTGAACCCTCAAACTTTTCCAGCACCATTCAGTTCCCCGTTTTTTAAACACACCCATAAGAAGAGCTGCATTATGGTCTAATGGGCAGATTGAATATGCAAATTTAATGGTCCAGTAAAAAATGAATTCCTAGCAGATTTTTAACATCTTTTTGTTCTGTGAATTTGCGATATCTCGCCATTAACGGTTTTGGTGAAGTGATTCATTTGTTCTTCATCTGTTTCATTTCAAGTTACGATACAAAATGTGTTTAAAAGCCAATCATATAATGCAATCTGAGTCCAAATGGATATTTAAGCGTTATGTCTGTGTAACAGCACTCGGCGTTTCTTAAAATAAAAACGCCTTTATTGTCTGAATACACTGTTCTCTCTATTTGTCCTCACAAAGTAAACAACTTGCTCCTGTAAGCCTACATAAAAATGCAGTGTCATGAGCCAAGGTTAGCACTGTAAACACTCTTTCTAAGACAAAGACCTGGCTGTAAATTTGCCAGTATTTTACAGGGATTGAGAACGATGACTCCAGAATTACAATTTAGCTGGTACTATGTTGACGTTTGGCGACTGGACACTCAGAGGCATCACCTACAACCCGTCTACTATTGGACGATACCAGCTGTCAATCGCACTGGTGTCCACTCATACGTGCTTTAATGTCAGTCATTTACAAAACTGACATAAACTGACCTAGTGATTGAGACCATTAACTCCTTTGTATCTTACATACGATACATGGCTTACAGATGATGGGTATAAAATGATGGTGTATTTTTATGACATTAAGTTTAAGAAAACAAAGTTTTACTTGTAGAAATTGGGAGACTTTGTGAAAGAGCAGAGGTTGTGGTTTCAGTAAAGGATGATAAATAGCTCTTTACCATTTAGCATTTCTGGATGCTTTAAAAAAGGATCCGCGTCCTGTTAATACAAAGTCTGTTTTGGAGCAGATGCTGTTTTGTATGCTCACCTGGACAAACCTTTTATACTGGCCACAGACAAAGGAAATTGGTTCCCCCCCAAAAAGATGCCAATTCCTTGAGAAGAGCTGAGAAGAATCCTCATTTCCTTCCTGTACAGTAGCGTGGCCCTCACGCTTAAGAGTAGTTATGTTTGTGACTTGTGTCTCATCCTTGTTTCCCCTCCATTCTCACTCTTCTGTGGTCTGTGACAGGCGGAACGCGCGGCGCTTCAGCAGGAAAGATGGGCCCTATTATGTTAGCTATATTATGTTATCTGCGGGAAAAGAGCAGACCCGCAGTGATGACGCACAGGCCTGTATCGTGCTGTGCTTTGGTACAGCCCTGAACAGCTGGAAAGCTCACCTGCTGCACTGCAGTCAAGGTCAGTGGACAGTGATGGCTGCAGCCCAATTTGGGTAAGGCCTGTGAGGAGTGGAGAGCTATTGAATTTACACAGAGACCGGCTTGTGTTGGCGATTTCCCCCGCTACTGCAGTGAGTACATTGTGTGTTTGACCATCAATCAAGCTTGACAGGTATTGTCATATCAGCGGAGCAACTTTGCATTGTCAAGTTCTTGCAGCTCAGCAAGACTGATTAATTCCTCCTTCTGAAAAAGGTTTCACCGTCTTCGCCATGAACTTGCTCACTGCAGAATATTATGAGCAACTGGTCTTAAAGCTCTAATGCAGAACCAGTATTGCCCCACGTGGACTTCTGAGTAATAACCAAAACAGTGCGGTCTCTAATGGCGTGTTTGGATCGGAACGGTACATGATTTTTTTTACGTTTCCATTAGGAATAATACCAAAATAACCAGCTCCAACCTTTCCATTTTTCAGTACCCTTCCTTTGGGGTACCGGAGTAATGGTACGGTAGGGTACGGGTGGAGCTAGACCCACAACACTGAGCTGATTGGGCGACTCCCTGGCGACCGGTGTTTCTTCAACACCCGCAGTCTATTCTCATACGAAGCTTGACGTCTTGTTGAGACACACAGCCAAAAACCGAGCAGGAATAAAGAGCAGCTTTGATGTCCTCCATTGTTTTCCGTGGTGTTGTCGTTCGTTGTCGGCGCACAGGTACAATGTCACGCTACGTATCTTGCTGACATGGCCATCAAGTACAGGTACTGTTCTCAGTCCAAACGTGAGTCTGACCCAGGACTTTACCATTCCAAACCGTACCGCACCGTACTGTACCAAACTGTATTGTATACCATGATTTGGAACACGACTTAAGACCTTCTCGTCTTCTCTCCCGTGCTCCTTCCTACTCTCACATACACAGAGAGAGAGCGAAGAGAAAGAAGCGATGCTGTCTGCTGATGTTGAGATATAGGGCATATAGGTCGTTTTTTCAACCCCTGAAAACGTACATATAGGTTGTTTTCTGAAAACGTGACTGGGTAGTTTTTTCAAACCCCTGAATGCGACGTAAAGGTATGTTTTTACTAGTATTTTCCAACTCAAATATGCACAGATGTTACTGAGATTAGGGTTAAGGCAAAAAAGACAGGGTTAGGCAGTAGAAATTAAAAAAAATATTAAAAAGGTGGTATAGTTAGGAATTGAACCATTGTCGACCGCACTCCGGCGCAGTGCTCTCGCCACTGAGCCGACTGCTGGTGCCGACATCACCACGTCTAAGGCGGACCAGTTCCCTGGTATTTTTTGACCCCTGCCTGTCTTTTCATCAAGTGAACTGAACGCTCCTTTGAACCGACTTCTGCCTTTGTCATGCTTTTGTGTTCCTCTCTGTCAGTACACCACACCACAGTTACACACAGAGAGTTGCGTGGAGCTGATTGGCTTAATCAGTGTTCTATAAACTAATTTGACAGTGGTTTGAATGTACTTTTTTTTTGTAAAAAAAAATTCAGCTGTATGTTCTGTATGTTTTCAGCTGTAATGAAGCTTGAGATTTACCTTTGTCATCCCGGCAAATGAGGTACACTGGCCTCTCATTTCTCTTTTGAAAGAGTGGCATTTCTTTTGTGACATTTTCTTGGCAGTCGCCAGGATACTCGCATGTATTTTGGGAACATCCTGAGGGACATAAATCCACTAATTTATGTTATTTTCCCTTTACAGCACAATTAATTGTCTGGCTTTCGTGTTTCTGAGTCACAGATAACATTATTACAACATTAGGTTCTCTGGCTTTTGTACACATGGTAACAAAACAAGTTGTATACCCAGAGCCATCATATGACTGCTCATTAACTCAGTGAGTCGATGCAATCTCTGAGTAAGAGTCTGAGAATCTATCAAGTTTGTAACCTTCCTCGTCAGTTCTGTCTGACATCTGTTGTGTTCTTGCCGCACATACAAATTTTAATTGTTTATCAGGGTCATTATCATTCTGTCACAGACTCTGATGCTGTCACTATATCCATAATAGGGCATCAGTAGGGTAATCAATCACACCGTGTCAGGCGGCAACACATGACATCTCAAATACAAAGTGCAACAGACACATAAGCAGCTCTCTGCCACTTTGAAGAATTTCCAAATTAGTTTTAAGAGGCTTCAAGGAGAAATTTGCAGTGGTCTTTAAATCACGGGGCTCTTTTCAAATGTCACTCCAGCTGGCCAAACCAGTTTGAGAAGCAGAAAAATACAGATGATCCAAAACAACTGAAAGAAAGGCTTCCCTAATTAAATCTTTACAAAGGCTACCATAAAATAGATTTTTGTAAGCATTCACTAACACAGTTAGTTAGAAGTTAAATAATATTGAAATGTACAGGCATATAACATTTTTTTTGTGTCTGTTGTCTTAACAAAAACTGTGCTTGGATTAAACAAATAGAAAAAATAATAATTGTCCTAAAACAATTCCAAAATTGGGCTTTTGATCTGAAAGAATCATGTGTTTAGGAGTCAGACCATATATATGTTATAAGAGTCCAGTGTGGGTTTGCACCAATTTGGTGTACGCAGTCTCTTCTAAATGTATGATTTATTAATTACTAAACCACTACTAAAGCCTTAGGAACTACTAGCTGGTAGTTTTGGTTGCACCATACCGACTGACGCCATCCCGACGACCCTCTCAGCATGTAAAGCAGAATGTAAACATTGTTCGTGGACGCGTGGCAGCCGGACAAATTCACTGAGATGCTGGCATAAAAGCATCTGGTCGACACACAGCGCTTTAGTAGATTTGTATTTTGTCCTCCTCACCACATTCTGCATAGACCCTGGCACAAAATATCTCAATTTAATTCAAAGTTGGATGAAATGGAAACAGAGCCCCGTTCAGCTCCCAGTGGTGCACAATTATCAGTAAGATAAAACACATCAGAAATGTTAACAGGAATAAATATGTGATTCTATCTCTCAGAATCCTTTTTTTGTGGACGACAGGGGCGTCCTCCTGTAGTGCCATCATCCTCTCTGAACAAGCCGTTATTCTCTTTGTGTTTCATTCTGCTGGCAGGTTATGCCAGATGAACACCGTGTTTGGTACGTGTCAATGTTTAATAATTACCGAGCTCTATGCTGTTCCTAGTAAAAGTCGTGCAACGCATTTTAATTTAGGAGCGACTACGACCCGATGCAGTAAATCAAGGGTGACCAGAACTGGCCCACCAGTGGGTCCAGGATGAATTTGTGAAAATTTCACATCAAATATGATACCTTTCAGTTCCAGATATCTGTGGCTAAAGGTTTTGTGCCTTTTGTAAATGTTTAATTTAGTCATAATGTTGTTGAAATTGCACTTTATTTCAGGCTGTTTTGAGTGCCATTATTTGACTGGTCCAGCCCACTTGATATTGTGTTGTATGTGGCCACTGAACTAAAAATGAGTTTGACACCCCTGTAGTAAACACGTATGGGCGCTCTCCCAATTATACAGTTCGAGCACGACACGGGTTGGTGTCAGGCACGTCTTTTTTCGTCACTACTATGTACCTACTCAACATGGGCGGAGTTGTCACAAGCACACAAACTAGTGACGAGCAAAGCAGTTGTTTGCGGTGTAACTGAGTCATTAGAATCAGTTCATTAAAAATGACCGGAGCACAGACACGACTGAAATGCGGCTGAACGGCTTGTGATTCGCGCCACGATCGGCGGCTTTCAGCAGTGCTGTCACTAAATACACCAGACTCCTCTGTTTAATGTTGAAATTTGAGAGATTTTTAGTCTTTTCAAGTCTTTTTAATTGATCTACAGTTCAGCATTGTTCGGTCTGACCAATTAATGGGCATCACAGTTTAGTATGGGCTCAGGTCGCTTGGAACCTTGGAAAAAAACACCATTAGTGGTGCACCAACATGTTGCTCCACCCTCCAGTTCTTAGTTAGATGTAACTATTATGTGATTTACATGAGATCGGCACATGCGACATGCTTATAAGATAGCTAATAAGATAATTGGCATATTTCTACTTATATTGACTTCAGCTGTAATTTATCTACTTGTGTCTAACACTGGAGAATTCTCTGTAAATGTTTTGGTTTGTTTGCTTATTTTTTTCAGCTGCAGTAGATCACACAGCAACTCCCACTGTCTGTTATCTGTGAGCAACAGCTTGAAAATTTGACCTCTGTGATAAAGCGTCACATGAAAGGGACATTAAGTGGGGGAAGGGGGGGCGATCAGCAGGTAGAATATTGAATAGAAGTGTTATGCTGCTGTGTTCACTGCTCAGTCACACAGGGCGACAGAGAGGGTCTTCCTCCATTGCGGCAGATGTGCTCCACAAAATGTCTCCGCTGAGTCTCCGAGAAACGCTGAGTGAGAGAGCTGTAAGGGCTCTTTTATACGTCAGATTACAGTCTGGATTAGCACCTGCTGCTGAATAAAACAGGTCTCTTTATGGCATATTTAATGCGGCTCATAAATAATTTGTCATTTTGTTCAAGTTGACCAGAAGAAGAAGAAGAATGCAGAGCTGCAGAAGCACAGAATAAGGAGACAAAAAAACTTCTTTGTTATCAGAATAAGAAATGCTTTGCTGGTTAAACTATTTCTTTAATGCATGGAAGGAGATTTCCCTCAGGCGTCATGGAAACAATTACAAAGATGCATCTTTTGATGGGCACTCGCACGTCGACACATCTGTGCTGCATCTACAAAGCTATTTCATTTAGATGTACTGAAAAAAGAAGGGAAAAAAGATCCAATCACAACAGGTTTTTTTTAATTTTGGGTGAAAAGTTTAATCCAACTAATGTGGGTAATTTGTCCCCGTTAACCTTCTTCTGTCAGTTAATGATCTAAATGATCAACAGCTGATGCCAGGATTGAGGTCAGGTTGTGTAAAAAAGGATATGAAGTTTCCTGGAACTACGGGGTTACAATGTTGGTCTGACACATTTACAGTATGTATCTGGAAAGATGCAAGTAAATGTAAGGAAAGAGACGTGGCTATGGAGGCATATATGAATATAAAATTTGTTGGGGCTATGCAAATACAGTAGTTTCCTGCAAACTATTTATTGTGTAAGTTTCTCATGCCGGATTATTTCTACACATAAATTATTTATAGTGATGTCAACATTTAAGTGTTATTAACATATGTACAACAGGGAACTGAAGCTTTTAAAACTCTTACTGATCAACTCAAAAAGCTGCACTTTTATCTGACGTTACCAATTTGTCACGTTCCATCTTTAATTTTATTTAAATGTATGTCCAGTTCATGTTTGATTCCATTACATTACCAGGATGTTACCTGTTATAGTCCAGTTCCAGCTTGCTTACTGAGTAAATCATCAGAATTTCCGTAAGAACATACCTAGTAATCAAGACGATGCTGTGTGACTGTTCCTATGGAGGCCGTTATCCCTCAACTCATCAAAACTATTGCATACTTCCTCAGGAATTAGCACAGTAATTAGTGGAGTTAATGTTTAATTGTGTTGTTCCTGTTTTGTACTGTTCTGTTCCTGGAGTATTTACACACTTATTTACCTGTGGTAATTAACAAATAACTGGTAACTAGGTGACTGTAAAAGGAAGGGTTACTGAGGCTTTTTAGGTTTGGACCAAAACATCAAAACATAAACACAGTTTGTTTCACCACTGCTATCAGTAAAACCAATATTTCAATTTCCTTTTCCTCTTTTTCAGTTTGCTTAATCACTGATGACACATGGCTATTTATTTATGTCTTAGTTTGATCACAAAGGCAGCATGCTGCTTGCAGAATGGATTTTTTTTTTACAGTTGTTCTAAGCACATACACACACACAATCAATGTGGTACAGTTGTGAGTCAAAATCTGATTCTGGCACAATGCCTTATGACATGCATACACTAATTATATTCACAACATAATCACAGAAGACACAAATGTTTTTGTTTTTTTTTGCAAAAGTGAGAATCTGTTCAACTCTGCAAGAGTCCTGGCCAGAGAGCAAATGCAAAGACTGACTAATTCAATTTTCCATTGAGGTGTATCGTATAAGATAAGTCATGTTCGGTTTGGGATTAAAGCCACACTGGAGCTGGATATTTCATTATAATTAAAAGTATATATCGGGCTGTTGTGGCAGCGAAATAAATAGGACCAATGGACTGAAAGGAGGAGCAGTGACCATCTTGCTTGTGTGGAGGGGAACCACACACATTGTTGAGAGACACATTTTGATTAAAGGAGTGAGCAGCGCAGAGGTGAGAAGGAGGTGGAAGCAGAGCACAGCCACTGGTTCTGCTCCTGCAGCAGTGATGCATTAACTACAACACCAGACTCTCACACCATTTTACCCCTTTTTTCCTCTTTAATTCTCTGATGTTGCCCCATGGTCATTACTTTTTTTTTTATCCAAGAGGAGTGAAAGATTAGTGAAACCTTTGCTGTCGGATATATCCAGTTAGAAAGTTCAGGCAGTTTTGTACTTAAAGGAACAGTGTGCTAACTTCACCCTTCGACTGTGCTGAAAAGATCCATAGTTTGTCCATTGTTGGCTCATATAAAAACCCAGTGGTTCAAAATAAAGGATCTTTATTGTCATTTCAACAACAACAATGAGGTCAGCCCGTCTGACTGTGTTTGCATTAGCATCTATCTTCACTTGATGAAAATGGCCTGATTTATCTAGTAAATACGTCTTTAGAGGTGAAAGGCGTAGTATCCTGCCAGGGGGCGTTACCTTGGTTGTGTGACGTCAGATACCGGAGATCTATATTGCAGTTGTGTCGAAATACCAGGCTGTTCATGAGAAGCCTTTTAATAGGGCTGATGAATCTAAATCACACGGCAGCTGCCTGCGCATTAATCGTCTCACTTCAATAGACTAACGCCATGTCGTAATTGGCAGGGTGGTATGGACGGGACCATGTGAGCGACATTTAAACATAAACATGGAGGTGTGTGGAGAACGGGATGCTGTTGGTGAGAAGCCGTGGCAAACGGAGAAGGAAAATGGAAAGGAGAAACTTAAGAGCGACAGAGTCCCAGGTGTAATGGCTTTTTTCAGGATGGACTGTCACCATTGTTATTCATAGAATTGCATGCTTGGATTAGGAGAAGTTCCTCACCCACATAACATTCTCATGGCCTGAAATTGTCATTTAATTCAATGACGGTTCAATGAGACCGAGCTTGATGAGAAAAAAAAGAAAAGAAAACCCTGGCTCACTGGAATACAGACATCTTAAGATAAAGTACAATGTTGATCTCACTCACACATTTTATTTTGTTTGCGTGCGCTGCAGAATAACTTTTCAGTCTCTATTTGCCCACTTTTATTTTGTTTTTTTCCACTTTGCCTCCACTTTGCCACCACTTCAGAATGAGGACAGACGGGAAAACACTGGGGAAGAAGAGATTACAACAAAGTAACTGGACCGGATTCAAACTCATGTCACAGTTTCATGGTTTTATTTAGCCCAGCGAGCCACCAGGACACCATAATCTCCTCCTTCACACACTTCCCCTTCAAATAAAAACACTGTCATTATCATCCACTGCACCAAATATGCTTCTAACTAAATCTATTGACAGTAACATTACATTTTATGCATCTTTAATGGTCGTATAAACCTACTCCTCATTTGATGTCTAAATATTTGCCCCTGCAGGAGTAAGTACCGTCCATAGAGACTATGTATCAATATGTACATTTAAGGTGTTCATTTAAAATAGACAGTGTACAATTAAAGCAAATAAAGCTCCTTATAGTTGTTTCTTGTTTTTAGTTGTTTTTAAAAAGTGCTAAAAAAAAAAGAGCTGCAGCTCCTCACATCGTCAGGAGCGCAGGGGTGGGCAAAAATATTTTCCAAAGGGCCACACTGACAGTAATGAAGCAAGCGAAGGGCCACAAAAACAAGGTTTAAAAGAAATAATAAGCTATTACCTATATTTATATTCAACGTGCGTAACATTTAAATTTTAAAAGTAAAAATGCTATAAAAGATACATACAAAATGTGACATGTAACCTCACTGATTTGTCCTTTCCTGTGACTACTTTCAAAATAAAAGTATGGGTGCCACATCCGGCCCCAGGGCCTTATGTTGCCCATGTGTAGTTTAGCGCGATCAAGTATAGTATAGAAGATGTTCTGATGGATCATGTGGACTCTAAGGGGCTGGTTTAGAGATGATACATGGATCCGAGAACAATCAAAAATTCCCCAAACTGCGTAGATGCAATAATATACTTTTAAAATTTCAACAAAATAACAATTAGACTTGATTTCTCACTCTAGAACTCACAGCTGAAAAATGTAATATTTACTGTTTGTTGCAGGAAGGAAGGAAGGAGGATTCTTTTTATCTCCACATTTCACCACATCCCCCCGTCAACACACACTGCAAACCAGCTTATCAATAATAAATATCTGGCAATAGTTTTCGCTCCTTTTGACAGGACTGATCAGTGTGCCTCTCAATCCTTGACTGCTATAAGACTGAAGCTGTAAAGGTCAAAACATGAGCCAGATAATCTTCACTGACCACGAGTTCTGGCAGAGCATCTGATCCCCATGAGCAACAGTGGCTAGTGTCCTATCAGGAGCCGCCCTTGTCCAGAGGCATGTTCCAGCGATAACAAACCCACAGGAGCAGAGACAATAAGCAGATAAATGGACTGGGAGGAGGTGAATAAACACTCAAACGCTCAATAATATTGAGTTTGTGGAACTCTGAATCTCAAAGAAAGCTTATACACATTCAGAACTGTGGCGATGTATAAATAGAGCTTGCAGTCGTAAAGGTTGTCAGGTTGTTGTAAGGTTCATCACAGACATAGTTTTGTAAGAACAAGACCGGGACGTGGGCTCTGACACTGGACGGGGAATTGATTTACCGTATTATCACATTAAAGGGTTTAAATACCTTATTCTTTACAACACGGTAAAAGCTCAAACAGTCTTACAAGATAAGGAAAAAACGATTAGTGCCAACTCGCTATAAATGCTCGGGGTGAAATGATTAGACTAAATTGGGTAATAAAACACTTCAGTGGTTCAATCAGGAGAGACTATGGTGAACGTAAAATGAATTTATTACAGATTAAACAGAATAATGTGCTGATTTAAAGAGTCATTGAAATATCAATGCTGCGGGACTCTGAGCAGACACCGGTGCTGATGGTGGCTGGTGACCTGATGAGACTGGAAGGATGAACCTTTAAGTGCTAAAAACAAAGGCAATTGGACTTCTGTTAGTGTCTGGAGGACATTTTGCCTCTCACCCAAAGTCAGAACTTTTGGATAAGAGGCGAAGTGTCTTCAAGAAACGTAGAGACGCCTTCGTTTTTAGCACTTAAAGGACTATTATGGCCTAGATGACTGAGGACTTTCACAGACAAAGAAGGGTGAAGAATGGCGGGTTACTTAGGCGACGCTAGGACCTGCAGTGCAAGCCACGGTCCAAATGAGGAGATGTTGAACGTAGAGTGTATATAAAAATGGACGTAGTCTTCCATTCACAAAACAAATAATGCTGTTTTTTTAGCCTCAAGATTCACAATTCAACCAGAAGTTCACAGATGTCACCTGTAACCACCTGTCAATCATAATGGTGTCCATGGATGTGCCGTACCCATATCTATTTCCTACTTTTCGTCATACTTGGTGGACTTATGTGTTGAACTCTCATTCAACACATAATAGATGACATTTGATCTTTTGCCCTTAGTGCTTGGAATTGAACAAACGTGTGAAACCAGTGGTTGTTGTTGTTTTACAGCTGTTCACATCTGCTTGTTGCAACACTGCCTTCTTCTGGCTTCAATCATTCATTACTTCCTCTTTTTCGGTTCCGTCTTCCTCCTTCCACCACCACGGGTCATCAGCACAAGTGAAACTGGAGGAAAGAGAGAGCACTTTCTCCGTTTACAACAGTGTTAATGGACTCGAGCGCGCGTTGTCATCTGGATCGCCACCAAATTCTAATCATTTCTTCCTCGGTCCACAATCTATATCCCCAGATAATTTCATCAAAACTCCACCTTAGCTTATGCTGCTCACAGACACAGACGGACAGATGCAGCCAGAAACAACATCGTTGGTGGAGGAAGCGATCCTTTAGCTGTGGCACTTGGCAGAAAGATATTGTGACAGATGGAGGGGGGAAAAAACTGGATGAACATAAATGCAGAGGAATGTGTTTCTGTGCTTGCAATGACACTCAAACACTCTGTTTGTGACGGCAGCCAGTGTATTTATAGGCAAACAGCAGTAAATGACCTCTTGTCTCAAAATGAACACAGACAAAAAAATAATCACACACATTCATGCATAAATGAATAAATGAAACTGAATGCATTTTTTTCCCACCCTTCTTAAAGTAATCTTCATATAAATAAGTGTTCGACCTGATATTCCTGGCTGATGTATAACACTTGAGTTCGGAGTCACAACATCTACCTCAGCTGTGTGTCTTCTGGCTGCATCTGCACTGTTGGGATTTCCCATCCTGTTTCACCGCGGTAATTGAAACAGTGCAGGTGTGAGGCTCAGTGCACAGGGACTTCATTAGCAAAGAGAGAGATTTTATTTGACCCATTTTCAGAATACCCGGAGTGCTTCACAGAGCTTTCCTTTTTGACACCCCGACTGCTGTTTTGACATAAAGAGGAAAGGCAGTTAATTTATTTCTATGGCGCATCGATCCATGGAGAATGTCTCCGGGTCATTTCCTCACCTTGAGTCCAAGGGGGTTGAGAGGCCAAGGTTCACATGACTGGTGATCAATCTTAAGTGTTTCTCCTTTAAACCGTGTCAGATGTATGCTATTGCCTCTTATTTTACCTCAACAGTTAACTTTGGACAACAACCCACACAAAAAAAAGGGTCCCGTTTCCAGTCAGAGTGAGACAGACAGATGTGTCTGTTTTACAGACGCCTCTGCTGATAGATGAACACAGATGAGAGCATGGTATTGTCTTGTTTGAAAATCACTTTGCCGTGAGCCGACTGTCCGCTCACTGGAAGGTGTAGCAGGCGGAGGCGGGCATGAGCGGAATATCAAGTGTTGCACAGAGGGAGACCACGGCTACTACCGAGGGATGTGAGTGTATCTTATGAAATTAATGACGTAGAATTAATTCAGATGCAGTATTCGAATACGATGTCTCTTGAATGCATTCAAACTAACTATCAGTTCACTCTCAGGAGATGTGTTTTGGGATTGTTCGCCTGCGTGGAGGAATAAATCAGCTGACAATGACCTTGGGCCTTAGTGGCTGCAGGGCACAAGGGCATTTGCTTTGTAAACAAGTGGACAATGGATGGATGAATGACAACTACATCAGAGACACCTGTGTCTTTATCTATCCTAAATAATAACACTCTCAATTTGCAACTTTGCCATAAGATTCCCTGCGTCATTTCCCTCTGCTGTACATTCTTATAAGTGTAAAAGTGTTGAGTCCATATCTGCGTTCAACACAGAGACGTGTGCGAAATTGCAGACACTCTCTGTCACTAGTGACCAAAGAGTTGCCGCTGAATCCAGTGACTTGTTTTTTTCCCCTGCACGGTGTTGCTGCTTCTTCCCTGCGATAAATTTGTCCCGCAGTCGTGTCCGGCGCTTAATGAGTCTGGAGACGTCGACATCGCGCAGACGTATTAGGTCACGAAGAGCTTATTTCACTTTGTGTCAGCGAGGGAGTCCCATTTTAATTCATCCCAAATCTGCATAGTCAATTTGCATCTCAAAAGCCAGCAATCCTGCTAATTTCCATGAAATTGAGCGTCTAGTAGAGGGTGACTGAGACACGTGGAAGACAGGAGTCAATCCGAGAGGATTCTGATCTGGAGAGTATCACAGGAGGGAAATTACCTCGCAGCTTATTGACGTGTACTCCTCCCTTATGTTGTCCATTAATAACATTACCTCAAAGCAATAGCTTTGCTAACTAATAAACGTTTGAATGCAGTGATCCTTAATATTGTAATTTTACAGCACAGCCAGTAGCTTATTGCTGAAGACCTGAAGGAAACTTGAAGATCTTATTAGTTTGTTTTGTGTTGTGTTTTGGCAACCCCCTCACTCTGTTGCTAATGCTTTTAATGGTTGCTAAAATGTTAATATTATGTTGCCTCTTACTTCTGTTTCCCTGGGGTCTACAGTCATCTGATCTTGGATCTGTTTCTTCCATGCAAGGCATGAATATTCTGTGACCTAATTCTCCAAGAACGCAATTAGACGCTGACATGACGTGTATGCAAATACAGATCAACTTTATTATGCAAAGAGCTACATTTTGCAGACCGAAACTGGACAATGCTGATCATAGTTGTGCATACTTCTGTTGTTCATTTTGGTACAATGGCTAGCATTGTTGCCTCACAGAAAGCCGGTCACCGGTTTGAATCCCGAGGGCCTTGCTGTGTGGAGTTTGCATGTTCTCCTCGTGTGTGCGTGGGTTTTCTCCAGGTTTCTCCCACAGTCCAAAACATGCAGAGGTTTTTCTGGACACTCTAAATTGACAGTGGGTTTGAATGTGACAGTTTCAGGTGTTCCCTGTCTTTCACTCTATTGCCAGTTTTATACTAAATGGTCCTGCCACACCACGTCTTGCCTCGGCTCAGCGTGGCAGAATTGAAATACAGCGGCGGAGTTTGTGATGCGGCTCGTCGCTTGCGATCGCCGGCTTTCAGCAGTCGCTAAATACACCAGACTCCTCTTGTAAATATTGAGATTTTAGACATTTCCTTGCTAAGTGTTGGAGATTAACACAATTTTTTAGGATTTTTAAGTCTTTCTAACTGATCTACAGTTCATTTCTTGACGACACTCTCTGACCAGTCAGTGCACGGCAGTCTGACGACGTTACGTGGAATCAGCTCAGCCCACTTGGAGAGTACCTTGTCAGAGCAGGTACTAAAAAACTACCAGGTACTATCACTAATGGAAAAGCAAAACAAAAACAAAAAAAAAACGTGCCGTGCCGAGCCGTGCCGGGACCATGTGGTGGAAAAGCAGCATATGTCCCCTGCAACCCTCATGTGGAGGATTAAGTGGTACACAATGAGTGAGTGAGTGAAACTGATGAATGGGGATGACTCAGTGCTGTTCGCATGAAAGCTGCCTGTCATATCTACCACCAGAGGCTTGTGCTGTAGAAAACCCATTACAAGATCAAAGAAATAACTTCTCACATAAGATGACCTCTCACACAAAATCTTCTGTCTTTTCCCCAGGATGCTGTCACCACAAAACCGTTCAGTGAGGTCACAAATCCAGTTTGGACTAGTTTCTTGTCACATACCACTCCATTTCCATTTTAAGCTCACTCATGTCTGGCCAGAAGCATTTTGGATCCATCTTTTAACATCTGTTTGAGAAAATTGTCCGTTTTGTGTGTTATTTAAAGTTAAAAGTGTCTCTAACATCTCGGTGAAGCCTCTGTTTCAATTCTAAAATATTCCTCCTAATGATCCTGCTATTAACTGTAACAGCTTGTCGGGGTATTAGCATAGTATTTGCTGCCCTTTCAGAGAAATAAGTGGACTATTATAGAAAGTGCTGCATTTTTATACTGTCATATATTATAAAGCTCAATTTAGCGAAAGGTTGAATAGACTAAAATAGATTGTTGTTGAGTTTTCTGCACTCAACTAAGGAGATGTGTGTATCTATTTATGGAATGTGGGATAAGGAATTAAAAAACTGTCATTATCTCGTCTTTCGCTCTGCATTGTAAGTGCTAAATTGATCATTGCTTTTCAAACTCTGCAGAGGACAGTTAATATGCAATTTTTCCAAAAATATGGAAGTGCTTGGCACTTTAGACTCCGCTTTTGATTGGTTTTCATTAGCTCAGTGAAGAGAAACGGTGACGTTTGTTGTAGAAGATGTCCAGGACCAGATAAGTGACGGCGGTAGAACAAACAGGAGACATCAGTCGCTCAAAGGGCAAGAAAAAGACAATGAGAGATGAGAGAACAGAGAGATAGAAAACGGCTCGAGCTGAAAGAGAGGGAGTTCTGCTCAACAGAGAGTGGAGGTTAATTAAACAGGAGGTTAATCAAAACACACAATAACATCTTTGTGGAGGATGCAGTGTTTGAATGGAAAGAATGTGTCGTTTTTTTTCAATTTAATTTCTTTGTCGGAGAGAAAGAAACAAAGACTGCGTTAGAAAAGGGAGATAAAGAAATAATAATACAGCTAATCTATGCAGTTATACAGGTGGGTCAAGACAAATTATTGGAAACCTTGAATTTGAAAAGGTCAACCCATAACTTATTTCATGACAAAGCTTTCTCTCGACTTTCTGCTGGACTTCTTCTCTCCTTGAAACATATTTTGAGACAAACCATCAAAACGGCACCCGAGGGCAGAGGAGTCACAAGTGTCTCTGACAACATCAGTCAGAGAATCTGGGGAAAAAAATAAAAAAAAAACAAGAAGACATCACAGTCCAAAGAGCAGATTTTCTAAAAAAAAAGAGCATCTTCTTCTCACAGTTGAGCCTCAAATAAGAAAAACATATTAGTATTCTCATCCTCATCATGCAGATACATCTATGTTAGAATTTTTGACAGCCTTCTTGCAGAGCTGAAACTTTGTGAGTCACTCTGCATCAGGAGCATGTGATTACCGGTTATAAGATGTTAAATTAAATATGGAGAATGTCCGTCTCTGGCCAAACAGCCCCACAAACCACGGCACTAACAGCCAGAAGGATTCTTGCGACATCGAATGCAAATGAATGTTTTATGGCTCACATCAGGGGACCGTGATCATTTAGAGGCCATAACTCAAAGTTGGCCATTTGAAAGCCATTTATCTGAACGGAACATACAGCTGTCGTTAATTTGTTTGGCCGTTCAAAACAGGACGACAAGGAGATTTAATGTGTTGAGTCAGAAATGTCAGTATCTAATATATAAAATTAGATTCTCTGTAATATTTGAGTTGCACCAATATTTTAAAATCAGTTTCACTGCTCTAATAAAAAGTAGACACACATTTCCTTTATATATATATAAGACGTGTTCATAAATGCTATTTGTATTTCTTTTATTGTCTTGTCAGGCAGTGTAATAAAAGGGTTCCATTAATGTTTTTGTTTATTTTTCTTTCTTTATCTGAGTATACTTGGTCTGTAATAGTGATAAGTAATATGGCCACTCAAAGTGCAGTCACACACTGCAGACACAGCTTCTAGACAAGAGCAACTTTTGGCTCACTCTCTTGCCCAAGTCTCTTGACATGTGGACTTAAAGAGTTGGGGTTTTAAGTGGTCAACCTTCTGGTTAGAAGATATTCTGTATTCTGTGGCGTCACTTTAGAATCGTTTCCAGGCTGAACACGCTGCATACTCAAGCCTCCTTAGAATTACAACCATCTGTTATTGGGCCACATCTATATTCTGCCTAGATATAGACAGACATAGGATTTCCGGCACAGATTGCTCACTTCTCTCTATAGAGAGAAGTGTGATTTTCACAGGAGACAGCATGACGTGTTACAATTGACAAAGCAGAGGTGTAACTAATGAATTAATCAGCTGAATCCCATTGTTCCTGGTGTTCCTATCACACTGACATGGCTCATAAGATAAGATAACATAACCAAACAACATAAGATAACATAATAACATAAGACAAGATAAGATAACTTAAGATAACATAAGATAAGATATTCCTTTTTTCTTCCCACACAGGAAATGTGCAGTGTTACAGCAGCCAAATACACAACCAGGTAGAAAATAGAAATAAGAGTATATAGTGTCGACTGACAGTGTCAGTTGTACAGTCTGTCTGCTGAGAATGAGGAAAGACCTGTCATACCTCTCCTTCAAACACCGAGGGAGCAGCAGCCTGTCACTGGAAGCATGAGCAGCCATAATTACCAATACTTCTGCATGTCATAGCTGTACAATGCCAAGAAATGTCATATCATACCATACCAGACAGTTTAGAAATGTGCTGTGTGGTTACAACCAGAACAAGTGACAAACTATAGTATATGTTCAAAGCTCTTAAAAAAAAGAGTGGGCCTGTAATGTACACTATTAGCACACAATAGAGATGGAGGAGCAGAGTGGAGTGGGAGGAAAATAAAAACCTAATTAGATGATGGTGAAACAGCTTTATGAATTTTTCAAAAACCAAACAACTCTAAAGTTTCTTTGGGAAATTATTTTGTTGTCTCTTTGGAAGATGGCAGCAAAGAGCAGTGGCATTCTGGAGATTTACCTCGCTGTAAAAAAAAACAATATACTATAAAGATGAATTACGCATCTTATTTAGTGTGTGGCACATAATCAAGATACAGCAAATGCTGTAATCAGCTGAAAGCCAGCTCTATCAGTCACAGCCACTCTCACACCAAGGCAGTGTGTTTAACTATCACTCCTCCCTCACTCATTTCACTTATTTCTTGCTATATTGATGCTGCCTCACGCCGCCACTGCTCCTCAGAGCTTTGCCGGCTCCACTCTGACCTCAATCACAATCTCACAGGGTCGAGAGTTTAAAATGTTTTTTCGTTGTCTGGCTCGGGCTCACTCCTGTATTCTGCTTTGTGCTGGATTGGCCAAACAGATTGGCTAAAGAGTGGAGCCATCAACGTCAAGTCTAAAAGAAGTTTATTTGTGGCAATAAATTATTTAACAATGACATGACACGAGTGGAAACCTGACTGAACCAGAAATGAAAAAAAACTCAACCACATCCACTAACACTGGACTTCACACACACACACACACCCGTATACAGGTGAGACACTCAGAGCCAGTATCTGGAAACATGGATGCGTTCAAACAAACACTGCTGCTGTTTCACTTGCAGGTCACGATGAGCCTCCAAACAGGGCAGTTCATGAGGTCACAGAGACACACTAAGATAATGTGTCCAGTCTGACCTTAACCATAATTACTGCTAACCTAATCTTAAGCTTGACCCTAACCTTAACCTAACTCTGAACTCATCCTAACCTTAAAACTTGTCTTTACATTAAAATGCATTAATTTACATTATGTGGACTTGATTTTTGTCCCGATAATGTCACTGTGTAAACAGATTTATGTCCCCACAACATAAGGAATACCAAAGACACACATACATACACACACAGTCTGGTGGATTCTGTGACTTCAGGGGACACTGAATTGACTTAAATTAATCTGGAGATTTAATCATAATTACTACCTAATCCTAATCGTAACCTTAAACTCATCCTATCCTTAAAACCTGTCTTCACCTTAAAATGTAGTAATTTACATTATGGAAACTTGCTTTTTGTCCCCATTAGGAAGACAAGTCCCCTTAATGTGACTGCATACACAACAAACACACACACATTGCATTTCTTGAGAAACATTAAATTAGATCATGCCAAGATCATGATCGTGACGGAAATTTACAAAAAGAGGAACATGATAAAGTTGCAAAACTGGCAGAACTTACATCACATCATTGTTGGTGGCAACAAAAGGGAAGTTTGTGCACATTATCGAGGTGAAAAGCAAATCCATCAATCAGGATCAAGACTTAAAGACACATATTTGTGTTCTGTTCACACAAACCTGCACGGTGTGGTTTTCACGTCTGTCTACTGTGAAAAATGCCACAGATTTAATTTACATTTGATCCCCAGGACAAATCTGTCAGAGCATAAGGGAAGCGTTTGGGAAATAGTTGGTTGGTTCCATAATGAAACCCGTCGCCCTAGAAAGGCATCAAGATAAACTCTTAACTGAATTCCGCCTCTGCTGATGTCTGTTTTATATTTGGTGTCCTGACAGGAGGAAAACAGTTATCGCGGCTTCCCGCGTTGCAGCAGCCATTCAAATTGGATGAGAGCATCTGCTGCTTCATTAAGGAATTGAGCCAGAGGACGTTCATTCTGTGAGAACAGGGGGAGTGACAGACTTTACCTCACAGAATTCTCTCTCTTCTGAACAAAGACACTCAATGGTTATCTTTTTCTTTTTTTTTAAACTGTGTCCTTAAGGCCTAACAAACATATAATATTGTTTTATCTCATAATTTTATAGTGGTTACATCTGCTTATTTCTATTCACTGGAGGACCGTGTCCATGCATGACCATATGTGCTGGTAAAACATACGTATAAAGTAATGTTTATAGACTCGCTCCAACAATGCTGTTATGTAAAAATCTGCCAAAATCTAAATTTTTCAAGGACGACATGTTATCTGCTCTGACATCGCTGTAAAGGCCTGTCAGCTGACGCCACTGAAGAAATGCACGACGTGACAAAGTGGAGTAAAAGGCCGACTCACCTTGTCCAAACTAACCATCTGTTCAAAGCACCTTGTTTTGAGAGGCAGAGCTGATTCATCATTGGCTGCAAACTGAACCAACTCATTACTGTAAACTTTTTAATTTAGGTAATGTTTAAGTTTAAGATGGGTACATAAAAGGTGCAGCTACAATATCGATCCACACTAGAAGCCAGAACCAGCATCATTTTAGTCCAGTCTTAGCTGCACCTGCTCGCTGTAACATTGATCGTCTGTTGCTGGTTTATTGGAGGTTCCCCACAAAAAGTCGAAAGAAACTTTGTTTTTTCAAACAGGGTTTTAACCTACTCTGTGTTGTATTTTACTGTTTTATTTGCAAAGTTAACCCTTAGAACACAGGGCATTTCAGCTGCGGTAAAACATACAGTATGTAGTGTCTTATATCCTTTTTTCCAGCACAACTTAGGTAATCTGATGAAATGAAACAAATAAATCATTTTTACCATCTATATAAACACACCTGAGCAAAAAATACTCAAAATGTTTAAAATCCGATTGAATTTGTGAAATTTGGGTCTATTTTGTGACTTCTGCATGACTATTGCTTCTTTATATCACTACTAACAATGTGATATAAAATGAATCATAACTTTAACTCAACAACACATAAGAAGACAAAAAAAATGCATTTTTTAAAAGCCTGAATATGTGACCTATAAACACACACACACCCCAGGATGTCCATATAAGGAGTATTCCCACGGTAAATTATCATTGGTGCACATGCAGCACAAATCCATGCCACATGAGCACTAAGGGTTAAAACAGGGTTTTTACCTCTTTGACTTTGGATATTTCCTTTTCATTCCACCCTGTGTTTTGTTTTATTGTTGTTGCTTTTAAAATGTTATTTTCCTTTTATTGTGAAGCACTTTGAGCTGCAGTACTTGTATGAAAGGTTCTACACAAATACAAAAATTTAAGCTTAAAAAATATCAACTTTCAAATGGTTACAATTGTGGTCATTACCGTACGTCCTGGTTTTTCTCTTAAACCCATTATGATCTTGATCGACAGCAGACCAGAACATGTCCACATCAAATATATTGGCTTAATATTTCTGCCAGTGACTGTGCAACACAAACTGTAGTGTCTGTGTGTCTGTGTGTGTGTGTGTAGAAAACAGCTTTATTACTCCAGGGGCAACCAACCCAAAGAACTGTAAAATTGGTCACAGAAAATGGTATCGATTTGGTATTTCAAAGTGCTGTTGTGACTAGACTCGTAATGCTCCTTCGTTAATGCTCTGTCTTTAACCCTCTCCACCAGCTTCATGCGGTGCTACTGGGTAACCTGCTGTACGAGGAAGAAGCTGTGGATTTTTGATATAACGGCAGCGGCTCCATTAGTGTAATCACTTTGCCAAAGTAGAACCCGTCATTAAAGGTATCAGTCTTCGGGTTGTTTACTCATCACCCTTTACCGAACAGCCTGTCAGTGAAGGAGATCCTGTGACAAGATTAAAAGTTGCCTTAATTGATCCTGACTCACACGTTGGTAAGTGTACACAGGGATTTTCCCATTCGAGGTGCAGGGTGACCTTGGCAGACGCAGGAACGGTCCTCCTCATACCCAGAACCTACCTGGGTTGCGGCTTAATGAAATGGGAGATGGGGAGGATGAGCCAGTGCAACCAGCATGTGCAAGACAATGACTGATTGTCCTGGGAAATGCTAACATAATGCATTACCCACCCAATGTAATTGACTTTCGTGGAAGACAACATCCCCCGAGGACTAAGAAGGTCACAGTTTTGGGCAGAAAGCAATGAATGTATGAGAAGGTTAGTGTCAAGAAATAAAGGCAGCAAAATACACACGGATCCATTATCCGTGACCTTGCTTACAGCAGCGTGACTCAAAATGTATGGATGTGTACACGTCGCAATAACTACAGATCGCGACCTTGTGCAACAATTCAGGGGGTTCTCTAAGCCAGGAATATTTTTATTTGCCCACAATATTGATCTTTAAAGGATTGTTGTGATAAAAAAAGGCAGAAATACATAAATGAATTCCTGCCATACGATTTTTTTTCCATCAGGAGATGTGGCGAGGAAGCCGCTTGTAACATTTAACGAGGCCCGCTGACTGAGTCTGGCTCTAGTCTCTGGCCAAATGACAGCATATTTAGTGCCATCGCCCATCAAGCACCTGTCAGTCGGCAGTGCCTCTTACTCTGATTGATGGTTGCCCCCCGGTGTATAGTGAACAGCAAGCCATCTGACCACAGTGTCACTACTGGTGGTTAATGGAGGCCTTGAAGGTTCCCGTTGCTGAACTGAGAACAAAAGTTAGCGGCTCGTCTTTTGCCAACCACCACAATCAAACCAATAAACATACGGCAGTGATAATACGGCAATTAATTTGGTGGCCCGTGGTCCAAAACTGGCCCGCTAGCATCAGTATCTGGGCCCGGCAGATGATTTAACAAATCTGATCCAAAAAAATGACAATTTCAGAGCTTTTATTCTGAATAAATATGATGCAATTCAAATAGATTCTGTTGCTAGAATTGACAGTTAGCGCTTTCACAGTGAGCAAACAACACGTTTGCATTACCACAATTACGTTGCGGTATGTGCTATCGGAAAAATTCCAACAGTTTCTGAAAGCTGAGAAGTTGCACGTCAAAGCCAACATTAAGAAGTGGTTATTACAGTAATGTCACTCAGGAACCTGGTGAATCAGTGTCTTTGTCACCAGAGAAGAGAGAGTTGATACATCTCGGCATTCCCCTTAAAGTCATGTTTTTTGTTCCTTTCTGTCATTTTTCTTGTTTCCTGTTTTATTTTTAAACTTACCTCTCCTCTCACTTCCTGCCTCTGTGTGTTTTCCCTCCAGTCTTGATTGTCTGCCCCACCCTCATTAGATTCACCTGTGTCTCGTTGTCTCCCTTCTCCTCATGTATATAAGCTGTGTTCCCTTTCCCCTCTGTGCCACTTTGTGTTTGTACCTCCATGTTGAACGGTTCAGCTGTCTTACTATTCATCGTGATCTGTTTTTTGGACGATTGCCTGTTTACCGAACCAACCTTTTGAGATAAGTGAACTGATGTTGTTTTTGAAACCTGAACGGTTTGGAGTACTTTTGTGGAGTACCTGTCTTAACACCTGTAAACTGATGTTATAAATATATATATTATATTGTTCAAATTTCACATTTAATACGCAAAAGCTGGTGTTCATGTACAACTACAGTGGGTTTTTTTCTCGAAATAAAACCTTTTTAAATGGCTTATGCAGTATTTTAACATGCAATAAACTGTAAATAACTGCCAGATATTGACCGTTATTCAATAATGGGCAAAAGCACTTGACATATTCTAGTCCTTTTATGGTTAAAATAAGGAGAAACATTTCAGGCTTAGGTGTTAAAGGGTTAAACTAAATGTTTGGTTTAAAAAATACAAATAAAACACTACTGCTGTATGTTAATAACCAGGTTTGCGGAGTAAATGTCAATAAAAGAACTACTAATACGAGCATTTTAGGCTCAAAGAAGAAGAAATTTAAATGATGCACAACAAATATGAACAGTATAAGTATGTATCTTACACGCAAGTCCACGTTATTGTTATCTTAAAGGAATACTTCACTGATTTGCATTTAGCTTTGTATTACTAGAATAGGGGTAGTATTTTTGAAAGATTGTGACAATTGGTCCGAGGCTTGAAACTGCAACACTGATTCTGCACTTTTTAAACCCACTTGTAGGGTTTTCATTCCCAGAATGTAAACAGAGTCCGCCATCTTTGCTAACAGTTATGCTAACAGGACTAAGTGTCACTGGTGGGCACGTAACAAAGAAAAGAATGAAGATATTTCTCAACTCAGGGGAAACTGAGGTTGGGAAGCACAATTTTTCAAAAACACTACCCTTAGTAATACAAAGCTAAATGCAAATCAGTGAAGTATTCCTTTAAGGCAGCAAATATGGGTTTTTGTTTGTGACTGAATATGTTTCAAGACTTTTGCCTGATTAAGATACGATTTTTTAAAGCAACAGAAACCACATTTACTTGCTGATCCTTGCACTACGGTATGTCTTCAATATGGCATTGATCTTGATATCCAGACTTTGATACTGATTCTGAATGATAATTCTGTTTTGACCAGTTACACATTACGCTAAAGCGGCCCAGCCGTCAAACACAGAGCTAACGTCTGCTCAGGGGGCGAGTGTAGCACAATACATCAAGCAGGAGACAGATTTGAGTATTTATTTATGATAAGTAAAAGCTAGAGAGTTTATTGTGAGCGTTCAAAAGACGGTGATGAATGTGCACTTGATGCTGCTCACGTTATTTACCGCCACAATGTTTCACTGTTTAGAAGCGGCAGGTTATGAAGACGGACAGCCACTCGCATCCAATGACTCGCTTTGATGCTAAAATATTTATCAACGCAATGATCTGTTGTTGTTGTTGTGCGGGGAAAACGAGAGAGAGACATTATGCTTTAGCAACAAACCTCCGTAGTAAAAAGAAGAGTGGGGCTTTTTCACACGGCAGCGATATTTCAGTTCAATTGTTGCTCCATAAAAAGTGGAGAGGAGGGTGAAAGTTTTACTGTGGCAACAGATATCTTATGTGACAAGTAAAAAGAGTTTAAATCTTTAATGTCTGATGGGATAATTTTGTATCTGTAGCAGAGATTAAAAAAAGAAGGAAAAAAACCCAATAATCTTATGTTGGACTTTAATTAGAAAAGAAACAGGTGGTGATTTTCTCTTGTGTCTAATCAGATAAGTCTTTCATATTGTTTTCTGTGAACAATGTCAGTGCAGTGGGGGGTTGACCACACACGAGACTAATTCTGTTTTTGCACAGATTATCTTCTCATACATATGTAATTAGGAATAGAGTAAAACACATGTGATAAAAGAGCAGGAGGATATTTTTCCCCATGTTTCCCAGGAGACAAAACTTCCATCAGGTCCTTCCTACAGAACATGAAGTTTCTCCTTAGAGCTGTTGTTTGTTCCCACCTGTCAGGATGTTTTTTAGTGTCAGCTGCCATGTTCTCCTGATTGTGGGATTAAAGGGACGGAGTATCAGGATTGCGGGGCCGGAGATAGCGTCGACGCTTGACAACAACATGATGGCAGCCACGTTGTTTGACGTGTGATGTGTCTTCTCCAACAAAACTGATCTGGAACACACACACACATCTGTCAGAGAGCGATTTATTTTTTTTGCACACACCAATTAGTGATTGTGAATTTGACCTCTGCATTTAACCCCATCCCTATTACACGTAAGCCGGATGCAGGAGCAGTGGGTAGCATTTTATCTGCACCCAGGGAGCAATGAGGGGTTGCGTGAACCAGTGAGTTGCCTGTTCCCAATTCCTGTCCTTCATGGGCTGCCATGATATACAGAACCATCTAACATAAATTAGATTAGATTCAACTCTATTGTCGTTACACATGTACAAGTACAGGGTAACGAAATGCAGTTTAGCATCCAAAGAGCAGCAAGCGCAGTATGTACAGTTAAAGAGCAGTTATGCACAGTAGAATAGGTAAGTATATAGGTAAGTAGTAAGAGCAGTATAATTAAGTGGGAATATGCACAGGTAAGAGGGAAAATGGAAATGGTGGGGATATAGTAACATGAAATAGATTATATTCATGATATACAGATGTGAAGGTGGTCAAAATATACAGATGGGTTATGCACAGAGGTATAAATACTATGAAAATACTAGATTCAGCATAACACAAACAGGTCTCCATTAAAATCATGCAAGTGTCATGTGACTGTGTGAGATTGTTTAAATTGCTTTAAGATCTTTATCAACATGATTTACTGATTCTCTTTTTTTTTTACTGTGCACACATCGATTATAGGAGTAGAAGTAAAAGGGTAAAATTAGTGTTTTCTTACAGTCATATGCTGATAACTATATATTCTGTATTTTCTCATAATTAAATATTTTTTGTTGAGCCAGGAGACTTGGAAAACTGGCATCTTCTCATATAGTAGTTGACATTATGTAGACACTATTTCATGAAACTTTTTAACATTTATCAGACATATGGCTCCACAATTTGACTTCATTTGTAGCCCAAAATAGATGTAGACCTTCCAAAATCAGATGTATTTATTCATCTCGCATATCAAGCACATGATTAATTTTCATTCTCCTCCATTCTCTTCCCTTTTATAGATATGCTTTTTTCCTCCTTGTTTCAACCAATAGAACCAATACGTTTCTGTATTGCTGTGTTTTCCCTGTTACTGTTTTTTTCATGTTGTTTTGCTGTCAATATGACCATAATCATAATCATAATCATAATCCTCCATATTTTAGAAAACCAGGAACAGCTATTCAGATTCCTGTGCCACACCTCGTTGGTCCCCAGACAATCCTCAGGCGGTCAAAGATATTAAGTCATTATATTTTAATACATCACTTGAATACATGGTGATTTGAAAATTCAATTAGCTCTAACTTTTATGTCTTATGGTGCTCTTTCTTTCTTTTTTTTCTCCTTGGCCCTCATTTGGCTGCGAGACGATGAATTCCATCACTTACTGGCCGCGGAGCCTCGAGATTAATGTTTTCGTCACGATGCCAGATAATTATTGCAATTACTGTTAAAGACAATGAGTGCCATCTGCCATGGCAACAGGTAATTTAAGGGATCCATCACGCTCCGCTGACACAGGGAGAAGGATACAGCGACGGCGCAGACAGTCGTCTGGTTGTGTCTTAACACGAAGTGATGAGTTTGTTTTCTTTTTTAAGACGTCGCAGTCTGGTGCGAGGACTTTTTCCCCGGCTCTGCTGAGTGCCAAGAAATGAATAAAACATTCCAGAACCTGAATGGTTTCCCCTTAATTTTAATTGAGCCCTGTGTTTTACAGGATGGTGACATCCTGTAAACCCTAAACCGGCCCTCCTCCAAGAGGCCTCTACCTTGTGACCCCCGGGGATTCACGTACCAACTGAACTGACAAATTAGTATTAGTTCGTTGTCCGAGGCAGAGCCAGGCACTCGTGGTGCATTTGAATGCGGGTAAAAGATTTTGCTATCAAATATTCATGAATCACCGTGCATTACAGGCCCGTGATGTTCGCCCGTCTCTAATTGCCAATTACACCTGGAGCTCTGAGAGCTCGATGGTGAAAAACGATAGCACAACAACGTCACGGGAACAGCTCGAAATTCAAACGCGTCGGGGTCATTTTTCCTTTCTTTCCTCATTTAATAAATCTCATACCCATAAAAAGCCATAATCTCTTAATCACGGTGTTTTGTAGGACACTGAAGGGTCTCTCTGCTGCGAGGCGATAAAGGTGACCTAAGGAGGGTTTTAATAGAGAGCGTGACGACGTCCGTCCAGAGAAACGGCAGCAGCAGAGATTAAGTGATGTGACAGCTCTACTGACACTTTAATAACCCACTTTATTGTGGTGAAACAAGTAATCACATCTCCTTTTTTCTGCCTGTAGATGCCTCTACACCACACTCTTGTAGTAACGCTGTAATTAACAATAATAAGCCACTCATAAGATGCATATACAGTGCTTAACAACTTTATTGGACCACCTGTCATAAAAATGAGAAAACATGACTATTTTAGAAATCTTGTGTATTATTTGGAAAATAACAAACTGAATTCAGCTTTGTATGCCCACATTTGAGTCGGCTCACTGGGCTTCTTCTCTGAGAAGTCAGGATTTAATCAAGCATAACATTCAACCACTAAAACTGCAAGTAAATAACTATAATTTGACACCGTAATCAAGAAATAATCACACGCTTTACAATTTTTTTCTGTTGTTTTTTGTAAACACGTCACTTTGAAAATGCACGGATAACGATAATGTATGTATTATGTTTTAGCATTAAAAAATATATCATTTTGGTGTATGAACCATTACAGAATAGATTTTGATTAATGCTGTTTATTTAGGTGGTCATGTATGTACTGTATGTATGTATGTATGATAGCAAGTCACTGTTAATGTAATAAGACCAACTGTCAGTCGCATCACTCTAATCCATAAACCAGCACAGCATTTGACAAACATAAAACACACCAAAGCTGTATTACACAGTATTTTACCTGTCATTAAAGCAGCAATTGAACCAATACTGTTTACTATTATTTCTTATAGCAGCTTTGTAAGTACCTACTAACAACATTTTATGTAGCTTGTGACCCTACATATAATGTTTATTAACATAAGTCAGACTTAACGCGTGTTAATAATAGCACACCATTTTAATTACTACTTATTAGTCTAATTGTAATACATAAATATGAACTATTAACACTTAAAACAGGTATATTAACATGTTTGCATGTCAGGTCTCGTCTTATTGTGATGAAAAAAAAATTTAAACAGACAACACGTAGCTCTCACAGCTGATTGACTGTGTCGTTGAAAACCGTGCATCATCTGGTGTCGGCTCGTCTTCACCAGGTGAAGGAAAAACTGCCAGAATCCAATTTTCTCATCCAATTTAAGAGAATCGGCATCACCGCAACAGGAGTCGCTTTTGCATAATACAATAATGATGAGGAAAAAAAACCTCAAGGTGTCGTCATTTCACCCTGTTGAGATATTCTTTTTTTTCTGTTTTCCGACATCTGCAAAAAGAAATGTATTGATCTGTGATAGTGCGTACACCTTTCTATGGTATACGTGATCAATAATACTTCATTATTGATGAACACCACCGTGTTGTTATTGTTAAATGTACATTTATTTTATAATGTCCATACTTTTCTGGATATTGTATTACTATTGGACCATACGTATCATATGTCTTTGCTATGTTACTATATAAACATATGTATATACTTTATATAATCACATTTTAACGTCATTTTTGTCCAATAGTGTCTCTATCCACGGGGATCAATAAGGGATCTTTCTGGAATCCCTTCAGTTTTTCCTCTTTTTCCACTTTTTCGATTTGAATTTACCAGTGACTGATTGCTTGGACACGAGTGCGGCGCAGAGATTATTTAAAGCAGTTTTTTTTTCAGCCAAGTCTTTCACAAACCCCCTGATAAAGTGTAGCCGCTATATCACACAAAACTAAGTATAATCTTCTTTGTACACATTGTGGAGCCGTTTCCATTCTGATCACATAAAGGCTGTCTGTGTAGCAGCCTTGTATAGTCAATTACAAAATCCCCAATGAATCTTTGGTGGAAAGCTGTTTTGTGATGTGATGGCACTGATGAGATTGTTTTTTTTTTTTCTGGAAACTTCTTTCTGCACTGTTAGTTTTAGAGATTGTATTTGCCGTGTTGGGAAAATGCTGTTAGTTCAAAGATGACCTGTGTTTCCTGAAGATAAACAGGAATTTCATTCACGAGGGGCTGGTTTGACATTTCCTCAGCGACACTTCAAAACGTGTGCGAAATACAGTAAATAAAGTACAGCAGCGTGTGAACGCTGGGTAAAAGTACACAAACAGTCACAGAATTTGACTGTTTGTAGAAAATAATCCAAAAACCAAAGCGGCCCTCCATCTTTTACTCATACAAAAACAAACAGCTGCTGTGGTGAGACTTTTACCAACTCATCAATCTGAAATTGGAGAAGGAAAACTGTTTATTTCCAACACTTTACTGTGGTCTTTAAAAACCCTCACTTCTCATTACTCGCTCCACAAAACTGTGAAATAAAACTAACTAATTACAATATAAATTATAATTTTTAACTGGTCAGTATTTACTGGCACAGTATCACATATCACTGACTGCTACCATGGAAACATGGATGACGATGGAGTCCCGACATTTTCTAAGCCCAAGAAAAGCTTAAAGGTACAGTGTGTGGGATTCAGTGACATCTGTCGGTGACATAAATGTTCACTGAGTGAGTTCTTCTGCCCCTTTTCCCAAGATAACGTTCACTTTCAATATCTGGCAGCGGTTTTTCAACCAATTAGGAATTACGGTACTGTGATTGGACGGTTGTTCTGTGGAAGTCCCGAGGGCGACCGTAATGACAAGTAAACGGGCACAAAGCTCTCTTTCTCTGCTTTTCTGGTATCCATCCGTCTTCTACCACTTTATGCTCCACATGAGGGTCACACGGGGGTGCTGTGCCAATCTCAGATGACACCGGGCGAAAGTCGGGCTCACACCCTGGACGGATCATCGGTTAGTCCCTATTCTGTCTTCAGTGATATTTCATTGGATGTGGATGTTTTTCCCTTCATTTTTCCCCTTAGAAAACATTTTCTAATGTGTGTATACGTGTGTATGTGTATGTATGTATATATGAGTACGAATTATGTGGTGAAATGTTGTAGAACGATGTCAACAGGCAGCCGTGTTGATGAATACCTTCACGTTTCATGGAGCAGGGGTGGGATTAAATACGTCTTTAACTTCTTCTCACTGCGTTTCAAACATGAGAAGAAACCATTTGATTTGTGCGTCTGCTTGTGAAGTCAACATTTGTTCTTCTTTGTGTTGGAAATAAATCAAACTTGAACTTAAACTGACTCAACTCAACCAATCTATAAAACTGAGCAACAAGCTCAAACCCAACCATCCCCCACCGATCCGTGCTCTTTCTCATTTCATCACAGCAGTAAATCTGTCAAATTTTAAAATGCTATCTCTCTCTCTCTCTCTCCTGACAGTCTGCTGTCATTTCATCACCACTCCTCCACACAAGCATCACCTCAGCTCAGGATGTTTGGTCGTCTCACGACCAGAAGCTCCAACATCGTGCTCCGCTGCTCGTCACCAACACCAACTGACAGTGACAAGAATCTAGAGGTGACGTTTCTGTCGTATTGAAAGCACAAGCACCTAATAACGGACTGGCGACCTATCCAGGGGTGTACCGTACCTTTCGACAGTAGCTCAGTGGTAAAGCGAATCATCTTTCATTCAACTCAAAGGTTGTGGGTTTGATTCCCGGCTCCGCTAGTCTTCATGCGTCTCACATATGTATGAAAGAGATAGAAAATGCGAGAAGAATGTCTTGTAAAGCAGCTTTGAGTGTTTGTCAAGACTAGAAAAGTGCTATATAAATTTACCGTTTCGCCCCTACCTCAGCTGGGATTGGCACCAGTTACCCTCATGTGGATAAAGCGGTGGAAGATGAGTGAGTGAGCACCTAATAATTCATAGAACTGTGTACGTAGTGCTTTACTTCCTGTCTAAGCCTGAAGTCTGAAGAGTCACTCTCAACGTAGGCACAGAAAAGAGACAATCTGGATCAGTGGTAGCTATCTTGAAGGTTGTGGGTTTGATCCCCAGTCTACTCTGCTAGTCTACATGCCAATGTGTCTTTGGGCAAGACGCATCATCACCCCACGTTGCTCCTGACGACTGTGTCTGCAGTCGGACACAATCGTGTAGCGTAGTGTAGCGTAAGACTAGAAATGTGCGATATAAATACAGACATGAAACAACATTGTGGTGCTCAGCTTTACCTACTGTATGTCTCGTTTGTCCTGTGGACATGACGGAATGTCGTCGTCGCCTGTCCTTGGAGTTAATGATGTCTGTGACGTCAGGCACAGAGCGTTTCCACCTTGACCTCCTGGACGTCAGCAGCCGTGGTTTTGTGATGTTTTCAGGTCTGTGGACAAACCCTCAGCCTGTCTCAAAGGTATTCATTCATTTCTGTAATGATAAGGAACTCTCTGTGATCCCTGCTTATTCTGAATGCTGGAAAGCAGTTGCAGTATTAGCTGTCCACTTATAGTTTGCCGGTGCACGGTCACACGCTTGCAAATTGCAGGTGACTCATACGTCTCCCGTCTCATCATAAAATATGAGCTGGTTTGCGTTTGAGGACTTTGAAAGTGACTCGGATTCTTCCTTCTCCAGAGAATAATTTTTGTCCCTGTGTGAAAATGACTTGTCTGTATACATTTTATGTTTTACATCGTGTTTGACTGTGCACTTCAATGTAATGTGAATTTAAGATGGCGTGTTAATGATCTCTTGAGTGATTACATGTTTAATGAAAGCTCTGCGTTCATTTGAATCCAAAGCACATTTATTCATAGAACACCACTGCGACAAATGCTAATATAATTTACTGTAGGCCTATATTGCAACACAGGATGCAATACAATTACTGGATATGTGTGTTATTCTTTCTAAAGAAAATGACTTTATGTCTGAGCCACTGTATTGCAATGATGTGGAGAGGAGGAAGAACAAAGCCTCTGTTTTGGAGGAGGGTTTTCTGGGGGGGGATTAAGAACTGTGTGTGTGTGTGTGTGTGAGCACAGAGCCAGCAGGAGGCTCAGGTGCAGCAGAAAGAGACAATTCCTTCAGATCCAGGGGGGAATAGACCTGTCAGTCCCAGAAACCCTTGAAGAACCAGCTCACAGAACCACATGCAGCTCTCCTCGCTCACATCACATCATCTTATCTGACATGAACCAGGGTGCAAAGACACAAGCAAGGGGCCTTTATTATTTTTTTTCACACAAGATGCCGGGGCATCTTTTGGGAGACGATGGCATGTTTGTGTTTCTGCTGCGTTTGTTTGGTTTGGCTGCGTCGCGGTAAACAGTGATCACGTTGCAGCGTCAGGAGAGTCGTGCGACTGATTTTGGGGGAACGGAAGGAAAACAAGGTGTTGTGTGTGTCTTTTTGTGGAGAAGGGATCTCTGTCATGATCAGAGTGAGATTTATCCCCATAATGTACATAAACGTTTCATGTCAACCACTATATCTGTGGCCTACATGGAATTAAAGGGGGGGAGAGTCACCTGATCTGTCAGGAGAGCGAGAAAAGGAGGGTTTGAGTTGGACGCAGCTGTCCACGTACTCTGAGCAATCAAGGTTATTATCCATATTGATAAACTCCACCAGTGGTGTATTCAGAGAATTGACTGACATTTCAAAAGTTATTGACAAACTTGTCAAGTGTCACTTGTCATTTCTCCAGAATATTTACACGCTTAGTTTTTGGAAAACAAAGGTCTGTTTTATTGATAATGTCCGCACAGTCTGTGATTAAAGAGTGATTTTATTCGTATTTATTTTAAGATAGTTGAAGAAAAGTTGGGGAATTTATCTGAAGAGACTGCTTAAGATGATTATGCTGGCATAAATAATCCAATTATGTGTCTATTTCCCCCAAGATATCTTTTGATCTTGCTGGAAAATGTTGGGATGGACACTGATGAATAAATGCATCACATTTCATTTTATATTCACTGAGTTCTTGTTTGTTTGTTTGCCCATGAAACGCTGCTATTTAACGCTTGGAAATACTGTATGTTATTAAATCTGAAAACAGCCTGAGGCTTGATTTAAATTCTAAGAGTAATGAAATGCAAAAAAAAAAAACTTCAATAATCATCATACTAATAAATAAGTAACAGAACTTAATTGAGCCTCACTTGTTGATACAGATTCACTTTTCTGATCCATTAAACGAGCCATGATGCTGTCAGTGTTCCACAATCAGAGGAAATGAAAATGCATATTTTTCGGTGTGTGTGTGTGTGTGTCTGTGTGCGTGTGTGTGTGAGAGGGAGAGACAGAGAGAGAGAGGGAGAGAGGGAGAGCGAGCGAGAGAGAATTGCTGCCTCGTGCAGCGTGTCTGTGTCTCAGACGAGGAAGGGGACACCCACTCCCACTCAGGATTCCCTTGAAGCTGCTCTCCAGGAAAATACTCCTCGTCTTCTGGATAAAAATCAGCTCGTCTTGCGCTTGCTTTTTTTTCCATTTATTTTTTATTTATTTTATTATTTTTCTTTCGTTCGTGTGTTTATTTTTCTAAGAACGGGGAAAAACACGGGGACATAAGAAGAAGAAGAAGAAGAACACGCGTGATCATAGGAAACAGAAAAGAAACATCGATTTATTGCACATTTTCTCTTTGGGTTTTTATAGACCTGTCTTCTCCACACATGCTGAGATGCAGGAGGAGGTGTGTGCGGGTAGAATAAAGGAAGTGCGTCTGTTTGGATCAAGGTTTTTTTTTATTACTATTATTCTTGTTGTGAGCGGACATTTGAGGGCTTTTACATCTCGAGACTTCGCGTCAGGATGCAAACTATAAAAGTTTTGCATGTCATTTTTGGTGTCACGCTTGTTTGCTGCATGCCTTGTCTCCAGTGAACAGCCACAGGTTTTCCCTCTGAGATCAGACACGCAGCTTTTTTCCCTCGCATTATCCAGAGAATAATCCAAAACCCCATCGAGCAGGGTTGAAGTTTACAGAGTGGCGGATTTGCTTCTGTACAAATCCACACACACATATATAGATATATATACATATAAACATATCAAGGACAGTGAAAGGGTCTTTGTGTGAGAAACTCTGGAGAGCTGGACTATATGAAGATCGCGACACAGCTGTTGGTTTCCCCTCGCAGAAATGCCAGTGCGTGCTGTGACCACCAGGTTCATGTACAAGGGACTTTGCACTATTCCAGATGTCCTCACCTACCGGACCCCTGTTCACCTGCCTGAAGACGAGGTGGAAGGTGAGTCATGGTCGTGTTTGTGTGTGATCTTAAGTTGAATGAATGCAACGTCAGTGTGGTGGTGGTGGTGGTGGTGGTGGTGAAGCAGTTCAGGACCTTGGACAGATCCTGGTCCTGATCCTGATACTGCGCAGGATGGTGAGGTTGCTTCCAGATCCTAAACTGGATCCTCTGACTAGAGTGACTGATCCATTAGTGCAGGTGTTTTACATCATGGTCACGTGTCCACATGCATGTGCGTTATGGTCACTGTTGAACGGGGAGGAGCCTTTATTATATTATTATCATGATAATACACAGTATCAGGATATTGGTCAAAATCACCGGATTGTATGTCTTACAAAGGAAAATCTAAAATCTAATATAATCCAAAGACCCCTTAATCCATCACTTCGATTAGACAAAAATGTCAACAAACAACATTTTAACTGAGTCATTTTCTTTTACGGGAGTAGAATATTTGTTATTTGTAAAGTTACATCTTGATATGACCTGGTGGTAAAAGCATTTGCATTATTAACAGCTTTGTAGTTTAAAAGAATATGAAATGACAGCATCTGACTGATGTTGGTATCGGTTGATACTCAAGGTTGTGATATCGGTATCAGTATCGATATTGGCCATGTAAATTCCCTCACATGGAATTTGTCTTTCTATTTATTAGTGCTGCTTGTGTTTTTGTTTGTTTTTTATCCCCAGGACACAACAATACTATCAGATAATCTTTTTTTTTTTAAACATACATTTCACATAATCCTCAAATAACTATCACCCTTTTTTCAAAAACATACATTCCACTGCACTGCCCAAGTTCTCTATATGTCACACTCTATGCCACAGAGTTGTGTGATATAGTCTATGTTGAACATATCATATCATTCATAAGTTACATTTAAAATCCATCGCCTCAACCTCAAAAAAAGCTAAAACGTTATTAATAAAACAAAGCGATTGCTTCACGTCTAGCGTCGAACGGCGTCTTGTTATAAATTCATACAAACGGCCGTCTCTTCGCCACAGTGTTGTACTTAAACCACATAAAAGATTCATGAGAGTGTTAAAAAGCAACCGTGCTGTTATAAATGTGGTGCGTAGCTGTAGAGACTGGAGCTCTTCCTCCTCACAAACTCACATTGCTCACACTGAGGAAAGCACAGCTGGCAGTGATTGGGAACAAAGCCATGCAGGCAGACTACAATGAAGAGATAACTCTGATCAGATTTGCTATCTCCTATAAGAGGGGAATTCCATTTGCCTTTTATCTGTATAGGTGGCCTGGGCCCACAAGTGGCTGCCTGCCCTTGCTTTGAGCCCCGTGTTTGACATTGAAAGTGGAATCGATTTAATTAAAATGTTGGCTATGTGGAAAATAAACGGACACTAAAAGAAGATGACACGGTGTGTCGTTGAGTTGCAGAAAGAGCTTTGTCGCAGTCAGTCGGTCGTTCGGTGGGTGTTGATGATGCAGCTTTTCGGGCTAATGAAGAAGTCAAACTCTCATTGACTAATTGAGCCGCATTAAGTATTCACATCATTGTGTGATCGAGCATTCAACCGCGAGTGTGTTTATCCAGGGGAGACTCACTGAGCACATAATGCTGCTACACTTCCATGGCCTGACACCTGTGCAGTAAAAACAGGATGGACAGTGCTCTCAGCTCGGTCTGTTTTGCCTCCCACATGCTGTTCCTGTGCCTTTTACACTGTTGCTGCTGCTCCACCTTAACACCTCGGTGTGGGAGCTGCAGTGCTGTTTCAAGTGAATACAGTGTGTCTGCGAAACGGTGCTGCAGCCCAGTGGGACTGACTCAAAAACTGCTCCCCCTTTTTCTCGCCGAGGCCTGAAAATCAACCTATAAATATTGATTCATGCACCAAATATTTAATTACTGTGGGACAGAAGTTTCCCCTGATTGCTCGGCTCATGTATAATTACTCTTTTCTAATTACATTTATGATTTTAGGTGACAAAATCATCCGTGAAATAGATTGGTGCCACTTTACAGTATCCAAATAAAGTTAACTAATCCTAAGTTAATGATTAACTAAAGATTCATCAAAGTTGATTGCATTGCAACTATTTCCACTACTAGTTAATCATTAACTAATGATAAGTTAACCTTTTTTACATACTTTATTGAACAGTGGCTACAGAATAACACAAGAGAGAGAGAGAAAGAGAGGGGGGGGAAATAATGGTTTCTTTGACCATTTTGACAAAGGTAGAGAGTGACTTTCTGTCGGATTAATGTCATTCCATCGCCATAATAAATATGCCTGCTGATAACTCACAGCAAGATTAATACACATAACCAAAATGACAGAACTCATTCCGATGCTTTTCCAAAACACAGCCCATAAATAATACAGTGCTGCAACAGTAGTATGTTAATAATTTAAATTATTTAAAGTGAGTTATGCAATTAAGTCGAGGCAAACGTCCCCTCTGCGACGTTGTTACAGTAGATGCAGGCCGCTGTGTTCAAGTCAACACTGACAAACACGTCACACACAAGGACAAAGGGACATTTTACCCTGGACAAAAAAAAAGAAGACAGTCGAGGTCACACAATGGACAATACATGAATTCTTCAAGGTAATAAGTAGATTAGTGGTCCACTTGTGTGGACTACATGTGTGTAAGTCAAAACACAGTGATCTCCTAAAGCAAGAGGCAAAGTCTTCCAGTAGCTCTGTAGTTTGTAATATATAATAAAATACAATAAGAAAACGTTTGCAGCTGCTGTTTTACATGCTAGAAATGCTACATAAGTCCATGAACATGATCCTTTGTTGTTTAATCAGTGACTTTGTTGACTTAGTTGAAGTCCAAAATGGCCACTAGATCCTTTTTCAATAATACATGGCAATTTAATTCCTATCAAACATCAGCTGTTGATCTTTATTCTATAAAAAAAATGTCTGACGTCATAAATCCAGTGAAAATTACAAATATTTTCCTATAGAATTTCATTCAAACTGAGTGGAGTCACCCCCTGGTGGCTATTCAACACATTTTTACTACCAGGTTGGCATCATATGGACAATTATGTCCACTTTTTACATATGGTTTATGTATACAGCTCTATAAGTGCTTACAATAAATGTGATTATATTCAAATACAATAAAATGTGTTGCTGGTGCTAAAACCTCCTGGTATAATTAGCGAGGTGTTTACAGTCGTTGGGGGAGTTTAATCACCTGATGATTTCATATTTACTGGCTGAACTATGGGGAGTTGTATGAAAGTCCTCTCAGTTTTTTATGGCTCTCCTTACAGTGGATGCTTTTGAACAGATGGTTGCTTGAAGTCTGCAGGGTCAGTGGAAAGGCTCCTTTAGCCCTTGTGTCGTGCAGTTTTCACAACCTCTGATATGAATTCAAATCCTTACAGCTATAAAAAAAAACAATTGTTTGTCTTCAAGAACGTGTGCATGTCCAGTTTGTTTCAGTACACTGGATATGCTGTAACTACACTGGTACCTGGTACTTTTTTAGTACCTGCTCTGGTGAGGTTCCAGTCGAGCGGAGCCAATACTAAAATGTGACGTCAAAAAGACTGTCGGCCACTGATTGGTCAGAGAGTGTCATCACTGGAAGAGTCATGAGTGTGACGTCCGACACAAGAATCAAACCGGACAATGCCGAACTGTGTCGCATGTAAAACCATGTTGCGACAGCTTCGTGCAGCCGTGTTATGACGACTCCGTCCACGTTGAGGAGGCACCATAGTCATGGAAAACAACAAGCCTGATACCACACTGAGCAGAGTCGTGCTGAGCCGAGCTGAGCCGATCTAGAACTGTATAGCCGAAAAAAGCGTCTCCTTCTGCTGTACAAAACATTACAAGATTTTTGTGTATACACAATTGGTACAGGAAACATGGAGCTGCATTTTGCAGGAACAGCAGCAGTTTGTGAAAAAACAAGCAGAAATGTAGTTTAGGGAGCACTTGATTTCCTTTTTACGTTGTGTTTGCAGAGCACTCATTTCTTATATCACATGATCACACGTTCATTTAATAATGAGAAGCTAGAGTTGAGTGTCCAGGATTATGTGTAGGAATAGAATAGACTGTTAAAACATTTTGTATTTGCTTCTTGGTGTCTTCATCTTAAGTCCCACTGTATGAAGTTGTCTTGTTTTGCGCTTCTGCCTTGCTTCCACCAGTTGTGATGTAAAATGCAGTGTCCACTGTGTGCAACACCAAATCAAAACACTGCCGATAGGCGTAATCAACATTGCGGGAACTCATTTCACAACAGTTTAACTTCAGCTTTAACTTTGGCTATAAGATATTTAGTTTGTCTCTGATCTATTCCTCACAAATAACATCCACACTTCCACGGCTTCAGCTGTCCAGACTGTTGATTATCTCCACATTATTCATGCCAATACCTCCATTAAGCATTCATGTGTCTCGTCAGCCTGTGTATGAAACAGTTGCCCTGACTATTTTGTGAGATGAATAACGTGATATTTTGACTAATGGACAGTGACATTTCTCCACTGCCTTTAATAATTATACAGTAAATACTGTCTGACGAAAGATATGCAAGAGGTAATAGATGCAAATTGTGATTTATTCAAGAGTCAGAGTGTCAGTGCTGAGCTTTGACACTTTAATTTTATTCAAAGGTCAAACATCAAATTTAAAAAAGGTAAAAAAAAAAAAATTGAACGCACAACCTGTGACCTACAGTAAACTGGCAGATGCTTTAATTGCAAACATGTCGACGCAGACAAGTCTCGTGTTTTATGACGGAAGAGTCTTGTCGTCCTGCCAGTTCTACTTTCTGCGAGTTTGCAGCGCTCGCTGCTGTGTCCCTTTACAGAGGATGTGAGCGGTGGATCACGGCCAGCAAGATATTCCCGAGGAAACCACCGTCTTTCCCATCTTTTCACTTTTAAACAAGGTTTAAACTTTTAAAAGCTCGCAGCTGTCAGGGATCAATGACTGTAAATAAACCAGTCACAAACATATCTGTAATAATAGTTGTCAGGCCAGATTTGCTGTGATTGGAGATGCTCTCGGCACAAAATAGCGAATGAGTCACATTGGTGCAATTCAGTGTGTGCAGATAATGGGTATTAATATAGTATGAAAGTGTATGAGACAGTTTGTAAAAAATGAATTGTTTAGTGATTAGAAATTAAAATTATAACGCGATAATTCGTCTTGCACAGTAGTTCAAAACAAAATAAAGCAAAATGAATCAATAAATAACAAAAACAGACAAAAAAAAACAGAACATTTGTAATTAAAGCTTATATATATGTACACACACATACATGTGTATATACATACACATGTATGTGTGTGTACATATATATAATTAAATGTTGCATTTATATTTTAATGTGATAAATATTACCTAATGTATTATCATTATTATAAAATTGTTGGTCAGTTTGGGCCAGTTTTCATCATAATTTAAAATAAATAAGGGTAGGGCCAGAGGACGTTGACTGGGGGGCTGCATGTGGCCCATGGGCCGCATATTTGAGACCCCTGGTTCACAGCAACAGCAGCAAGAACAAAAAAGACACACAAGACACTTAAAGCTGCTTTATCTTTGTTTTTGTTGTTTTGAATGTGCCCTCCGCTTTGGTTAAAGACAAATGTTTGATCATTAATGTTTTAGGTGTCCGGTGAGATTCACTCAACATTGTTACACTGTTTAACGCTATGAGAACATTTTAATTATGACACGGCGCCTTCTCTCTCTCTGTCTCTCCCACGTCATGTTTTATTTATCCACAGTCAGATTTGGGAAGCACAGCGCAGATGTTAGCTGATAAATCCAGTGCGGATGAATATTCAAATCTATGAAGCACCTCATACTGTGCTCGCTATTCTACTTACAAAGTGTACATAATCTCACACAGCCATGTTTCTGTTTCATTGGGGAAGTGATCGCACTCACAACAGAAAACAGTTGCCGCAAACAGCATTGTACTCAGTTTGTTTATGTGTTTTTATGCAAACCATTATTTTACCCTATGAGAGCTGGCAGGCAGAGATGCTGCTCCTCTGATGGATCGAGAGGATGCAGCTGAATAATGTAAAGCCAGACAACACATCAAATAAAGACAACTGAACAACAACGTCGGCAGCAATCACGCCACGAAATCCAACAAATGAGATCAGCTACAGTCAAATCTGTTCTTAGAGTAAATAAGGTGTTTGAGTTGAAAATGCATAGAACAAGTGATGTTTCTTTATAGTTTCTTTAAAAGATCATGTCACATAATTTTAGCTCAGCCTCCGGGGAACTGCGCGCAGAGGCTGTATGTGCTGTAGGGCTGTATGTGCTGTAGGGTGTGTGTGTGTGTGTGTGTGTGTGTGTGTGTGTGTGTGTGTGTGCATGTGTGTACATGTCTTTAGTAGGCTGTGTGGACCATTTGTTAAACAAACCTATCTCTATGAGGACATTTTGTCTGCGCCACACATCCTTAACAGGCTTTATGAGGAATTAGACTTGGTTGTACGGCTAGAATTAAGTTTAGGTAAGTGTAAGGCATTTTATTGTGATGGTTAAGGTAAGGGGTGCTGAGTGTGTGTGTGTGTATTTGTGGCTTTGTGATGACCAAACTCATAAAGGACATTTTGGCTGGTCCTCACTTCTAAAGGGTTTTTTGGGGGGTCAAGACCTGGTTTTATGGTTAGGGTAAGTGTAAGGGTAAGAATAGGTTCTATGAGAGTCCACAAAAAATGCAAGACGTGTAAAAGTGTTGATGAATAATGGTTTGTCTTATAATTTTCCCAACACTTTGACCACTGACACATCCCACATTCATACACATGCAACTAAACACACATTAATGTGAATAGTTTGCATAAACAAAGCGTTCCAATGCTAATGTAGTCGTATCTTTACCCGACTACAATCTCCACTACAATAACTGTATTTTATTTTGTTTGTCCTTGTAATAACTCTGTATTTATTTGAGCCAGAAATATAATTAGCTTTTTTTTATTTTTTAATGCCTTAAGATCATAAAGAGGCTTCACGGTGTCTACAGTCATCCAAAGCCTATAAATATTCATGTGTAAATGTTTAAATATAATTGCCTTATATGCCTCAGTTATGTTCTCATTGTCCTATTGCCGGCAAATACTTATTTGTTAATACACATTATTTTGTTCTGTACAAAAGACTTTTTTTAATTTCAGTTTTCACTTTCATTTTCAAACACAAAGGATGTGATCACGTCATGAGGGATGGAATCACCTGAGAAAAGAATCTGGGAGGAAAACCAAACAGAGTCTATACTTCTGTGATTTCTCAAATAAGCAGCATTTTCACTGGGAAAAGAGTACCGGTTCTTAAATTCTTAAAATATCTGAGCATTTTTAGTAGTTTAAGGGCACTGTGTTTTGTTTAAGAGGGGAAAAAGAAGGATGTATGTATTTAATGTCACAGTAAAAAATATCCTGTTTGACAAGTCCAGTGTAAATCGATATTCAGTGTCTGAATGTGATTCATACGTTAATCTGGATTAGATACTAATAATAATAATGATGCATTTTATTTGCGCCTTTCAAACACTCAAGGTCATTTTATATCTTATGAAATGTCCTGAAATGTCTAGAGAAAAATAAGTGCAATTTCAAGACTATCATGCCTATGGTTTACCATTTGCACGTGTGCAAGATCACAGTAAATATACGAAGAACACAAAACATTTCTGGGACTGAAAAATATAGTATTTGACATCTCCCTGTGGGCCGGATTGGACCCTCTAGTGGGCCGGTTCTGGCCCACGGGCAGTATGTTTGACACCCCTGCAGTAGATGGAGTTTAAAAGTGATCACCAGAGTTTAAAATGCCAAATAAAGAGTTGTGGTCACTATTGTAGGAGCAGGGTTCACAAACTCTGTGGTCGCTCTCTTAAAAGAAGTTCCTCTTCTTCATCAACCTCCTGCTGTTTTTAACGCCATGAAGGGGCATGAAGGGTGGTTTGGCAGTTAACTGTCTGACAATCACAGCGGGGATGCATGGTGGGTGTCTGTCTATCTTTCTGTCTTTCTTTATTTCTTTCTTCAAGGATAAATTTGTTTGGTTCCTCGTTGAAGGAACGTTGGGTTGGACCTCACAACATTACACAGAAATGATGAGAATATGACTTCTCTCAACAAATACCAGTCCAAAGAAAGGCAACACTGATGTGAGGCTAATCTCACTTGTTGGTGATTATTCAGTATTTGTAGATTAGAGTTGTTCCGATTCCGATACCAGTATCGGAAATGCCTCCGATACTGTCGAAAATGTGGGCATTGGTAATGGCGAGTACTGGAGTCCATGCACCGATCCGATACCAAACGTACAAGCTGAAAAACCAAATAACATATCACTGGTAAAAATAAATGGTGTCCATTTGCTGTATTTGTTCATGTTTTACAGAGGGTTTAACCTGAGCCAAACCTTACCACCAATGATAATCATATCACAGTCATGCAGGCGTAGTATGATATATATTTTTTTAACACACTGGTACCGGTATCGGTACTCTGTAACAGCCGATACCCACAGCACAAGTATCGGAATCGGTATCGGAAGGGAAAAAATGGTATTGGAACATCTCTAATGTAGAAGCCAAAGGGCAACAGCTTCCTGGCCAACAGTCTGTTATCAATTGACTTGGTAAAAATGAATCAATTAAATCCCGAATGTCTGGGTGTAAAGGTGTCCCACACTCGTCTTTTACACACATTTCCTCATTACAAAGCCATTATTTGGGGATTTCCCTTGTTATTGGACAAGAGAACTGCTGCTGAAACTTTGCCAGGAAGCAGCAGAGATCCTCTTGGCATGAGTCCTTCGTCATGGACACTTTTCATGGCCATATTTAACTCCACCAACCGCCGCCATAAATCACTTTCATTAAAAGTCTTTGATATCAGCATTACAAATTGTTTTCGGGCTCCCCAGTGTAAATCTCAGCCCCACAGGGGACGATGAGGATGAGGTAATACTTAGTGAAGGACAAAGGTAACACCTTAAGTGTAGGTCAAGTGACAAACAGTTTCACATTGAAGGAAAGATAAACATCAATAGTCCTCTCAAGGAAAAGATTTTGGCAGCTGTTGTTCTAACCTGCCATGAAATTATCAGTCAATATTTCATTTTGTCCCTGCATGGCAAAATTGAATGAATTAGTACTATCATTTTAGTTTCAATGAACTCCAAGTGCTGTTAAACGCAATTTACTCAGGGGACCGAGCTTGTCAACATTCTAAGAGTGTATATAGTCTAGTCTAGTACAGTAAGCGTGATATGAAGTGACAAACAAAGCCCAAATGTTCTTGTTCCACAAAAATAAAATGCTACTCGTACCCTGTTCAACATGATGTGTCACCTGTTGCCAGGAGGTGAAGTCATATCAGAAACAAAAAAAAATGACATTATTTATTTGTTTGGACAAAGTAGGGACACTCACAACTTATTTGCACCATCCATAAAGCGGGATTCAATAAACAGTCGTGTCACCGGCAGATTTGTATCTGACAGTGCATGTAGCCGCAGTAAATCACACGTATTGTATGGGGGTTTTGTGTGCTTTATTAATGACTGCAGACTTTGAGGGGTTTTGTTTTTACATAAATTGACCTTTGCTTGTAGTTTGGACTTCACGATGTATATAACGTCCTCAGTTAACCCAGCAAAAGCCCTCAATGCTGCCTCTGTCCTCACATATACTGTACGTACAAATGCAGTATAGATTTTTGATGTTTAGGGACTGTTGTGCGTATTTTACACACTTCTCATTCTTAATTTTTCTTGAATTGCATGAATTTTGGCAAGATCCAGCTCAGCCCCTACAGTCAGGCTAAAATACACTGTGTACAAACCTGTGTTTAAATTGAAACTGCAATATTTGATCTCGCTTCTATTTTACTAATGCATAATAGTATGCATTTATTATATCTGGGAGTCAATCTGGGATTTTGCTTTGGAATTGATAATTTTCACTTGTTGTTTTTTGGCCATGTTCGCCATATTTCGGCTATTTCCATTAGATGGCACTGTCACGAGTGTTAGCAGCAACATGTAGTATATTGAAAATAATTCACATTTTCTTGGGGCGGTTTTTCATGAAAAACTTCACCACAAAAAAATGCCATTTAAAGGGTTCAAATCTTTAAAAAAATAATTAGGTTTTGATGTCAATCATTACATCAGATGTAAGTGAAAGAAAGTAGAATATAATATTGTGTAATATTTTTACAGCTCGCTTTTAAAAAGCACATTGTTACATGTTATTGCTGTGATATCAACACATAAACCAACTAATGCAGCATATTTGTCATTGTTGACTCACCAATGACTCAGAGTAACGGTCAGTGCCATTACCTCATCCTTAAAGGGCCAGCGTGTCAGCGTGTTTTATTCCACAGTTACAGTGATTTTAACACTGTGTTCAGTGACTTGACCAATAACTGAATATGTACTTAAATGTATTAATTTAGTCAATTTGTAAGGGAATGTTCTTAAATTGCAATCAGAAATAACAGGAAAACGTCTCCCCGGTCATACAGACCATGGTTCTTTGCTGCTACATCAGAAAGGGTGAGCTTGTTTTATTGTTATTTTGAAACTATTGTGCTGAGACTTTCACTGAATGGGTTCACTGACATGAAATAACTGAGTGTTTGCACCCTCACAGCAGTGCAAGGTTATTTCTTCGTTCTCTGAAGGACTTCCTGTTTTCAGAAGCCACTAAAACCTCACTCTTACATGATTTTTGTGGTGTTGTGGAATAATATGACAAATTGTCTTTCATGTGTTCATGTTTCTATGTCATGTGCAATGTGAACTGCACCACATGCCTCATGCACGTCAAAATATGGATACATAAGAAATTAACAGTTTCATTTATGGAGCATAAATATTAAAAAAAAACTATTTGCTGATAAAAAAAAAAACTCAATTCAAATCATACATTTTTAAAGCCCGGCAACAAATCATATATGACACAAATGATTAACTTCCTTGAGTTGTGTCCCTGCTGTACATTGCACTTGAGTATTCACTCTTTGTGGTGAGAAATAATCAGTAGTCCGACCACTTCTCAGCTGTCTCAGTGAAATTCATTACTTGTCAAGGGCACCCAAGGTCAGGACGTTGACATTGTCGCTGAAGGAAGATAAAAAAAAAACCTCAAAAACAGAGCCGCTAGTGGCAATTTAAACAAATATGTTGTCTCCGATATGTCGAGGTACGGCTCAGACGTGGTCACGCCACGTGAACCTCGGCAGCTTGTGGTCACAATGACTTGTTAACTCCATGTGCAGGAGATTGATGGACGGCACATGTCCACTTGTGGGATTGCATGCAAATTAGTATTCCCTCCATTGTGGAAGCGCTTAGTACGTTTACATGCTGTCAATGCATTTGATGTTTTGGGGTTTTTACTTTAGTTTTAGTATGCAATAAAACTGAAAGTAGAGATGTGTCTGTCAACAACACGGGGGAGGCAGTGGGTGGTTTTCTGTTCAATCCAGTTTCAATTAATTAACATGTCTTCTCAACACTTGTCACCACTGCTTATTTATTGATTTTGTGTCGCGTTTATGGCGACGTATAAATGATACTAACGCGTGTTTGATCTAACGTTTTGTACAACACGCGACCAAATGTATACTGGAGCAAGCCACAGTACATCAAAAAAGCACCAGCGAATTCTTGCCTTTTGATGCACGACGGCTCATTTTAGCACTTCAAACAGAATACCATGGCTATGTTTATGGATTATTTACCAGAATGTGTAGTTAATTATGAACACATGATATGAATCCGTTCACAGCCATCTGTCACAAACACTTACAGTATGTTGTGGCCATGGTGACAGGTATTGATCCTGAAGTAGCAATGTCTTCTTTTAGCTAGTTTTAAGCAAACAGGTAGATAGATAGATAGATAGATAGATAGATAGATAGATAGATAGATAGATAGATAGATAGATAGATAGACCTCTACGTGTCTTCACGGTGATTCACAGTGACAGGGTTTTGAAGTCTCTGGCTGTTTATTGTACGTGTGGAATAGTGAACAAACGCAGAAGAGTCAATTGTTCACTTCTTATTTTCAGTCATGTTTTTACTGCAGCACAGCAGGTGCTGGGATTTTGTCAAAATAAATCATTTTGGTTATACAGAGGGTTCATAACATTTATACTGACTTATTTTGCAGACACACAAAATCAATTATTCCGTTTGGTCTTTTAAAAGGAAATGGTAAAACAAGGCAAAATATCATTAGAGTTTTCCAAAGAATTACTCTTTCAGGACTTCTCTTAGTGCAGCTAAGAAAAAGAACAATTCTCTGAACAGATTTATTAAATCAAACATCTTTAATCAATGTGTTTCAGGTTTATTTGTCACGTACAATAAAAGTAGAGAATTCAGCCCACGTTGTCGACTGTTGAAAGTGGTTGTTGTTCTTCATCGCTGTCCTTGTTCCAACAGAGATACGCGAGGCTTTCAAAGTATTCGACCGAGATGGGAACGGCTTTATCTCAAAGCAGGAGCTGGGGACGGCCATGCGTTCACTGGGCTACATGCCCAACGAGGTGGAGCTGGAGGTTATCATCCAAAGACTTGACATGGACGGTGCGTTTCTCCCCCTCACTCTCTGAAGACGGTGCTTCGTTCATACAGTCCAGCACATGAGCAGTGTTGTAACATGTTGTATTCTTGTCTCTCCAATCAGGCGACGGTCAGGTCGGCTTTGAAGAATTTGTCACGTTGCTTGGTCCTAAACTCTCCTCTGCTGGGATGCCTGATAAGTTCCATGGTGCAGACTTTGATTCAGTGTTTTGGAAGGTATGTGTTGTCATCATCACTTAACTCTTTACCTTCTCTCTTATTAGTGTTTCTTCCAGTTTTTTCTTACTGTCTAAATTTTCTTGAGGCTTTTCCCTCAAACTAAACTAAAAGTGATTAGAACGTTGTCACTAGTTGGTTCAGAATCAGCTGTTTATCACGGATGACGGATCATCTTACGTGATTTTCGTATTCCTGTAGCAGCCTCCGCATTATAAACCACTTAAAGCTTCAACTGTTCTCTATGGGACGGCACAGAATTGTATTTCATTTTACTGTGGTGAGCTCAACGGTGATTGGACAAATGCAGCAAAAACGTCACTTCCACGGACGCTCAGCTTCTCTGGGAGTCAATGGAGCAGTGGGTGGGCGCAGACGCCCGGGCTTCTGCATGATGATTGGAGGAACCTGTTTTTGATTGACAGCGTTGCAGAAACATACACAACAGCAAAGTTGTGTATGTTTGTGAAAAGTCTCTGAGATTAAAGTCAGAATTCTGTTTTATTTTTCTTTCAAAAAATAAAAGACGTGTCCATGTGGCCCTGATACTCTTCCATATATATCTCTATTTCAAGTAAATTGTAATAATAATAATAATAATAATATATTAAATGCTGATGAATTCAAACAACATTTCTGGCATCATTATTATTATTATCATTACAATATAACTCGCTGACATAATGAAGGATCTCATTAGTTGCATTACATGCAGTGTTTTAATGTATTGCACAACGTTGCGTTAAGTAACAGTGCATTTCTCTGTCTGATTTTAATGGAAATGAGTGTTGTTTTGACGGGAAAGCCTTCCGAGTACTCACACTCCCTAATGCCCTCATGACCAGGAGCAACAGATACTTAGTGCTGACCTGCAGCTTGTGTGCGTCACTGAGGGACATCGAGACGGATGAGTTCCTGCGCTAATTAGATGGATTTGTGGTATTTTCTTGTTCTCCCAAGTGTGACATGCAGAAACTGACTGTGGACGAGCTGAAGAGGCTGCTGTACGACACTTTCCGAGACCACCTCACCATGAAAGACATCGAGAACATCATTATAACCGAGGAGAGCCACCTGAACAGCCCAGAGTCCCACGTGGACATTGACAGTATGTCTCACTCATGTGTCATGTGTGTTTTTTTTTTTTGTTAAACTCTTGTCATGACACTCTCTTCTTCTCCACAGCAAGTCCAACACAGCAGGAAAAACACACATGTGTGCGCAAAAGCCTGATTTGTGCCTTCGCCATCGCGTTCATCATCAGCGTCATGCTCATCGCAGCCAATCAGATGCTCCGCAGAGGGATGAAGTAAGTTTCTGGGTGATAACAACAAAGCATAAGGTTGGACTGGGAAAAACCTAAATGTTGACCTAAATGCATTCACTGAATGTTTTTTTTCGCAACTACTGTCACAGATTTTCTCTCTACAAAAAAAATTGATGTCACGTGGCGATTCTATACGACTCCAGCATACCTTGTTAAAGCAGACATGTCAAGGGCTGATGACAGTCATATCTCTGATTCAGATGTTTTCTAAGATGTTAGGTAGCAACGCAGGAAGTAGAAGACGCCAGTAACTCCAGTGTAAAGTACTGCGTGTGCTGTAGTAATAGCTGTGCTGTGTCTAATATATAGTCAAAGGAATACTTCACTGATTTGCATTTAGCTTTGTATGACTAGAATAGGGGTAGTATTTTTGAAAAAATTGTGCTTAGAACCTCAGTTTCCCCTGAGGTGAGAAATATCATCATTCTTTTCTTTGTTACATGCCCACCAGTGACACTGTTGCACTGTCCTGTTAGCATAACTGTTAGCAAAGATGGCGGACACTGTTTACATTAGAGAATAGGTCCCCTCCCCCTATGAGTGGGTCTAAAAAGTGCAGAATTAGCGTTGCAGTTTCAAGCCTCGGACCAAGGCTCGAATCAAGTGTCACTGGTGGGCATTTAACAAAAAAAAAGAACGAAGATATTTCTTGACTCAGGGGAAACTGAGGTTAGGAAGCACAATTTTTTAAAAATACTATCCCTTTTCTTGTCATTCAAAGCTAAATGCAAATCGGTGAAGTATTCCTTTAATGTTATTGATTAGAATTCTGCAATTTGGAGTGCACATAATATAACAACAATAATAATAATAATAGCATTGGTTATAGAAATAAAACAATGCAAAAGTGCCCATGGGGTAACTTTGATCACAAGACAGCACACAGTTTGTATTGTAAAATTCAACAACTGGAAAAGCAGCATAGGTTCATACAAAGTGTTGAACAGAATGACAATAATAAAAGTACAAAAACAATAAATCAATTGTATCAATTGTAACAGGCAAGCTCGGGAAAATTGGAGACATGAAGTTTGAGGCCCTCAGCCGCGCGCTGTGTTTTACAGGAGACTGTTCCGCAGAATCCGTGGTGTATTCCCAAGGATGTCACAGATTTCTAAATTATTAATTGGGTTGTGTGTTTTTTGTCTGATGCTCAGAGTTAGCCCTGGGGTTTCTCTGTAAGTCAATCTGTTTTCCCAGCTGAAATGTGAACCGCCGTAAGCTTCAGATTTAAATTGAGGTGAACAATTGACTCTAAAATTAAACCCCTGACACTGAAGGAAATGGTGCAATCCCTCTGAGAAATATCAAGACAAGGAAGTGTGCATGTTCACCTTAACTGGTGAAACGTGTTTCTGTCTGCCAGATGTATGAGGTTACGAAAAGGTACGACGCTAAGTCTTTGCATTTTTACCAGACACCAAAGTGAGTCATGGCGGTGATTAGCGGAGTGACCCGACCAACCAGCTGTGAATAAATCCAATCATAACATGCGTAGCGTTCCAATAAAACTTGATATTCAATGTCATTTCTTTCGCAGATTAGTATGGAGGATAGTCAGCTCACATAACACACTTGCATGTATATTAAAAACACAAAATAAACGTGCGTTCTATGTGTGCAAGATCAAGTTTGGAATTCTTCGGTATTTATTCAAAGGATTATGCAATTTGTATAAGTGTTCATTGCAAAAATAATCTCAGTATTTGGCATTCTCCTATAAATGTCAAATTTTGTGGACGTGTGCAAAATATGAAATACTCTGCTGTGAACAAGTAATTTAACATATCATGAGAATGTTGTTTTCTGGCTTTACATGGACCACCAAAACAACATATTGTTTAAAGTACAACATTGTTATATTTTCTTACTTGGGAAAGTGGCACATTAAATCTGTGTGGTTTTATTATAAATGTACACATAATGTTTTGTAAAAAACAAAGAAAATATACTATAAAAAATCAGGTTTCTGATTTATAATTTCCAGGATGCCTGGACACTGCAAGTTTTTGTGTGCACATATATTACTTTGTCTAATTTATAAAGATTTCTTTCCCGCGGACTGTTTACTTTCACAAATATTTGTCAAATTTGACAAGTTTTGACCAAATGCTGTATATTTTTTGTCCGTCTTTTCATCCTCACGTTCATAAAAAAAGCTGGACCTCAAGAGGAAAAGTTTGAGAAAGTGGCAATAAACTCTCACTCGCTGTGTTGTGTATGAACTACATATGAAATCACATTCCCACGCCATGTGAACATATCCCATAATAAGGTATGGGTTTTGTGTTATGAAACTATAAAGTATAATATTAATTGTGTGAAAACTTGTCTTATGATGACCTGTTGGAAAAATATTGTCCTTTTCTGCGTTACAATGTTTTTAATGAGTGGACTGATGTAAACTTTGTTGCTGTTGTCTTAATTGTTGCTATAATTTGATTCAAATTATGATTTTTTTTCAGTTTTGTGCCTTTATTATTTGAGGCGTAGAGAGAGGGGTGCAAAATCTGTCGAATAAAACTCAATTATGACAAATATTAATGTGTTTTGGAGCAGAAATCGCGGCTCCTGCAGAAAATGATTGTCGTCTTCCACACAAGCTAAAGCTGCTGGCTTTAATTTGAATGATGAAACAGGTGAACTAGTGTAGCACTGGAAATGTTTTAAGCTTTTGAAAAGACGTGCAGAAGTAATTTCACAGCATATTTTGTGTGCATGTAAAAGAGGAAGAATTTGTTCATGAATAATGTGTCATGCAGCTGTAGATACAGTACTTTCTGTGTGTAACTGTGAAATAAACATTATGTAGCAATATTTTCAGCAGTGAGGTTTCACTTCGGTGTTATGTGATTCCAGTAAATTGAGCAAAGAAGTTGCTGTGTCTGCTTGGTTGCTCGATTACTGCTTGAATTTTGATGTGAAGTGGTTTTAGAACTGGTTTGCAGTTGTTCTGCTTGCTTGAATTTTCTAATAAAAGTATAAAACACTTAAAACAAATAACAGAGCTACCTATAATAGCAGCCAACAAATTGGATCACTGTGATAGCAGCCCAGCTGCAGGAGGAGAATGAAAAGCAAACAAACAAAGCAATTCATTAAAAACAAAAACTCTAAATACTGGAGGGAATTTTTCATGGAAATTGTACAAGATTCATTTCTCTCAGTACAATCGCAATTTCAGTCACTTGAGAAAATGTGGTTGATCAAAAAAAAAACAACACTTTGCACATTTCCTTCTTTAGCCCTTTTAAAAAAAGATTCAAAAGGCCAAACCACTTGGCATGACTGAACATATCTCAACAAACCTAATGACTATTGGTAGACTCTGACTTTTACAAATTACCAAAGCAGAGAAGGATGACTAAGTGTGAGCCACACAGAGAATCCACAGGATCACTACTTAAAAGCTGCAATCAAGTTTTCACTGAAAAGGGGAACTTGTCATTGCCTCCTTTCATCAGAGGACGTATGTAGAATGATTGTATTATTATTGCGAATAATGTTTAAATTTAGTTCTCACTTTTTGCTTTTCCTTTGCCATTTCCTTCCAAATGTCATCAATTGCAAAAAATGTTCTCACGATAGTTTCCTCTTTGACTCTTGATTAGTTATGTTATGACTGTAACAGTAACACACCAACCCACACATAACTATATTGCTCCACTGTGGAGAAAAGGCCCTGTAGCTACAAAGAGTCATCTCTTACCCATGAGATCTGCAGTGTACGACATAGTCTTAAGAAAGCAATATCCAACAGATGGCATTTTAATAAGAATGAAGCTGTCACAACACTGTAGAAACAGTTAAAATGATGTACATCAGTGCATTAACCAAGTTAAAGGGGCCAATTAGTGTAGTAGTCAAATATCAAAGATGCTGCATAAGACTGAAATTTTCATTTTCATTTTCATTGAAATGTCATTTTCCCACTGTCGCAGCACAAATTTTAAACATAGCATAAATTATTTCCATCCCCTCAACAGTCCTGCAGTCCCTCAGGGAGAACATGACATCAACCGTTTCCCCCTGAGGAGTCCCACTGTCAGGCTGCTGATCTGTGCAGCAGCGGATGTCACACAGACTCTGTCAAAACACCAATGAAGAGAATTTTTGCCGAGAAAGACTCTGCCCCCCATATTTTATTTTTTTAAAAAAGAAAGATTTACTCATTTTAATTGAGCTGCTTGAACCAAGTATTGTATTCCAATTTTTTGAAACGACGAATAGAAACGGCTTATTAGTGTCAAGTGAAAACTTCAAATATTAACGGGACACTGCATCTTCACAGAACTCTGTCTGTGCCATTCTTCCTTGTGTAAATGTAACGTATCCATTTTATGGTGAATTAAATCAAAAAGAGAATGTCTCTCAGCCCCATTCATTGTTCACTTTGGCTTTCCATCCGCCCGGAGGAGGAGGCATCAGTGACGGAGGAAGGTCAGGAACGGAAAGGAACTGGTGAGGTACATCACTTTCTGTTGGTGCCTCTTCAATGTCATCTTTATTTTTTAGATCTCTGCAAAAAAAATAAACAAACAGCTGAATTCTTGATCAAAAGGAATAACTATACGGGTCACGTAAAGTAGAAAGTATGACAAGGTGATGAAAGGAAATGAGAACACATACCCTTTGCTAGTGAGGGCACTTTTCTTCTTTTCTCTTCTGGAGAGCCACTGCTCTACACTTCGGCCAGACATCAGTCTGTTCAGAGGGTCTTCTCTTTGCCGTTTTACATCTTAAAAACGAGGGGAAAAAAGATATTTACACAATTATCTAGATCGAATTTGCCTGGACAATGTGTAGTTATGTTGTTAAAATAAGGCAAAATGTATGTATCAAACTGTTGTGTTTACCTTCCACATGTCTTTTTAAGTTGAATAGCTCCTGTTCAGACATGTGAGAAAACCTGCAGTTTGGGCCAAAGTCACAAATTCCTAAAGAGATAAAGAAAAAGCCCAGATAATAATGAAGTTTAGAAACAATAATGAAGGTTACATGGTGGCCTGGTTATTGTATATTTGAACTGAGTGCTCTGTTACCTTTCTGGAGAAACTTCCTGCATGGTTTTTTTATTTGCTCATCGTACAGGATTGCTGCAGAGTCTGTAAACAGACCAATGACAGTGTGTTTATATAATCCTTGACTGTACAGTAAAGTAAACGGGTGGGCAACCAAGAGGGCATATTTAAAATGTAGGCCTATTTAATTATCCAGTCAAATAAACCTGCATAGTATTTAAATAGCAGCCCTTAAAAGTGATATTTATATACATAAATAAATAGTATTTATAGCTATAGGATCACTATACAGACACAGATACAAGTCTTACCTCTAAAATGGTCAAACCAGGCCTTTTTAGCTCTGTGATGCTGAACACCATTAAGATGTTTTTTCCTGTTATGCATGTTGTCCTGAAAGGATCTGTCGCAGTAGTCACAGTAGTATCTCTTCCCCATGGTGCAGTTTATGTGTTCAAACCCCAATGTCACCTTTTAAACCTCTGAAAGAACAGAAACACAAACAAAGCACAAAGCCTTATTATGGCATTCGGGGTTACACTTTGTCATACACATAAGTTCTCTGACAAACCAAAAAACAAATTTAAGAGTAAAACACCATCATTAACATTATTACCTGTCACATACTTCTTGAAGTGTGTAAGAATTATTGATTTTTAATGTTGTGACTACAGACTAACAAATGGAAGACTCACCCTCACTTTCTCAAGCACACCAGGGAACTACATACCAGAAAGAATGTCATTCTTTACCATTAGTGAAGTAGACGTCTACTATATGACACTAAATATACGCTCTGGCTTGTGTGTCTCATTGGGCTGCTCTAGAAACAGGTCAACGCAAGATCGCAGCCTCCATACGACAAGACACTTGCCTACTTTACATATTAAAAAGTACATATAAAAATCCTATTCTAAGGCTACAAAAACCAAACAATTTTTCGTTTAAAGACACTATACACACATACAAATATACTTGTTAATAGTATATTCAACTTCGGCCAATAAACTAAACTTAAATGAAACATTTACAAACATCTTCAGCTTAACTCAAGCAAGTCCAGTCCCCTACAGCTAACCACAGAAGATGACCATGACCTGGATGACCTAGAAGTTTCACAGACATCCATTCATCTTCTACCACTTTATCCTCCACATAAGGTTCGCTGGGGAGGCGGCGGCGCTGGTGCCACTCCCAGCTGACATAGGGCGAAATAGAGACAAACAACATCCACTCTCACACTCACACCTACGGTCAATTTAGAGTGTCCACACTGGACCATTATTTTTTCATTGAAGTGTCAAAAATACCCATCACAGTGTCTTAGGGAGCAGTGAGACACCACGGTCATATTTATACAACCAACAAAACCTACACACATTTACAACTGTACAAAACAAGACACACATAAAAAATGTGTGATTGGGTGAATTATACTATTAAATTACTTATTTTATGTGTCATATAACTGACGGGCTAATTTAAACCTGCTCTAATCTCTAAACTGATGTTTTGATATTTGAGATCTGCATTCACAAGTATCAGGTTTTTTAACTATGTTGGTTTGCTGCCATCTCCTGGTTACATAAAAGAGACGCCTTTTATTTTGAAAACGGCTTCCTATGACTTCCTGTTGAACCCAAAACAGTCACATACGTAAATACAGCGTTTTGAATAACAAAATAATGAGAGCGTACACGGACGGTCTGGCGCTTGTACGTATACATATATACATACATATATGTATATATATATATATATAGAGAGAGAGAGAGAGAGAGAGAGAGATACCTTGGATGTAGTAAACAGTCTGTAGCGATGATGGTAGCACACGTTTACAATCACTCAAATGAAAACAACAAAGAGTTCAAACCATTAGTGGAGCGGTGACGTACTCAGTCGTGGACTTTCTTTCAAATGCGTCGCGAACAGCTCGCAAAGTGAAAGTAACTGCGCTTCTACTATTCACATTAGAAACATTTTCTCTTCTTTCCTTTACAACCAACCTTCGTGAATCGGAAATTCGTCGAGTCTACTTCCGCTCACGCGCACTCGCATCTACCGTCATGGCGCTAATGAGGTCTGTCTACAACTTGCTCTTCAGGCGAACGTCTACTTTCGCCGTAACCATCATGGTTGGAGCGGTTGTGTTTGAACGGGTATTTGATCAAGGTGGCAACAAGGTATTCGAGCAACTGAACCAGGGGGTGAGTGTCTCCGCAGCAGCTTTAATGCCTGTTTTATCCTGACCTTGCAAGCAGAGGGCGAAGCGGCTTCAGCTAAGCTAGCGTAACCGCCTAGCATAGCAACTGCGTCCTTTTAGCCCTAAACTGAACTTAAGTCACTAAACTGAACTCCAGTCAGTTTATTGATATAACCTAATCACACGTGTGTTGTCTTGTAGAAATTGTGGAAACACATTAAACACAACTACGAGAACAAAGATGAGGAATAAGACGCAGCACCGGGGTCACCGAAGGCGAAAGTGCAACTGTTGTCACACTTCCATCAGCCATTCTTCCTGGACTCATCACCTGAATCTAGCAGCAGTCAACATGGGCAGTGTGCTCAAGAGTCACCGGCGACCAGAGGACCTACAAGAGTTTATTGACTGTCCAGACCAACATGAAGATGGAGCAATAGTTCTTGCCGTCACACCCCACTTCCCCACCCCATGTGTTTAGTCATTTTTTTCCTCATATTATAAATGTTTAAATTAAACTTGTATTATGGTCCTACAGACCTAACAATGCTTCACTTGTTTAATTCATTTTATAAGTCAGTTAGCCACTTAAACAGGTGAACAGGACACCTAATAAATGTCCATGTTTGGCAAGGGACGTGGTCTTGCGCTGCTGTAGCCTACCTGTTACAAAATGTCTTAGTAGATTCTCAGTCATCCAGGTCATAGTAATTCAAATATCAGTTGGAGCACTTGATTTCTTGAAGACGTCTACCCTCTTGGAATAGAGCCTGCTGGATTCTGAGGTTAGAGGTTCATCCGAGAGGCTTCTGTTCTGAGCTGAAGAAGCCACTTGGATAAGAGATGAAACATCTTCAAGAAATGTACAAGTGTAACTCATTCAGTGACTTTTGGACATGGACTACAAGGTTTGATGTTTTTTGCAATGAGAGATGGCCTTCAGCCTACGACGCTGAAGTTAGCATCCGATTCGCCAGCTTCCAATTTGTCAGTTAAGGGGAAATTTACCGAATGTGCAGTGCGACTGTGTGTCCACTTAAGTTTTTTTTGGGACACTTCTTGATGTGAAAACATTTTACCTTTTGGGTATGACATTAACTTTGCTTGACACCCACTATTGTATTTGTGAAACTTTTATTTTATTTGGGAAAATGCTAAAGGGGAGATTTCACTGTTTTTTTTCCATACCTAGACCTCATTAGACCAGGTCCTGATCAAAAACCACCATTCTCAAATCTGGACCGGATTATCCTACAGACCCTGAAGTTTTAAAAAAACACAGTCTCTGATTTATGAAACCTTTATTCTATTTGTGTAAATACAATAACGGCCCATTTCACTGTTTTTTTTCCAGCATATAGATCACTTTGGACCAGGTCCACATCAAAAACCACTGTACCTAAACTTCCCAAATCTGGACTAGATTATCCTACAGCCCCTGAAGATTCATAAAAACACAGTCTCTGATTTGTGAAACCTTTATTCTATGTGTGAAAATGCAATAAAGGCCCATTTCACCATTTTTCCAGCATATAGACCACTTTGGACCAGGTCCACATCAAAAACCACTGTACCAAGACTTCTCAAATCTGGACTGGATTAATCTACAGACCCGAAGATTCATAAAACACAGTCTCTGATTTGTGAAACCTTTATTCTATTTGTGAAAATGCAATAAAGGTCCATTTCACCATTTTTCCAGCATATAGACCACTTTGGACCAGGTCCACATCAAAAACTACTGTACCAAAACTTCTCAAATCTGGACTGGAATAATCTACAGACCCAGAAGATTCATAAAAACACAGTCTCTGATTTGTGAAACCTATATCCTATTTGTGAAAATGCAGGCCCATTTCACCGCTTCAGGTACCAAGAGTGCTACAGGTGTTTTGCCCAGAGAACTGCTTCTCACTGGATATTTGCTATTTTATAGACCGTCTCACTCACTCATCTTCTACCACTTTTTCATACACATGAGGGTCACAGGAGGTACCAATCTCATCTGACAAAGGGCCAAAGTCAGGGTGCACCATGGACAGATTGCCAGTCCTTTTTTGGACCATTTTTTGTAGGACTGTAGGATGATTGTGTGTAAAAAATAACAGAAGATCAGCAGTTTTTGAAATACTTCTGGCACCAACAGCCATGCCGCAGTCAAAGTCACTCAAATAGCATTTCTCTAATGTTCAGTTGGAACCTCGGCATGTTTTCTTGATCATGTCTACATGGCTAAATAGGTAGTTGATGCTGTGTGATTGGCTGGCTAAGTAATTGTATTAAACAGCAAAACAGGTGGGTGAACCTAATAAAGTATCTGGCTAGTGTTATATATCGTTTATATAAATATTAGATTATGATTAACTATCCAGAGTGCATTTTGTGCAATACACGACAGCAGCTTCCCATCATTAGCCGGTACAATACGTATATATCAGTTTATTATTATTTAAAAACATAAAATTTGACAAAGCCGTTGTGGTAAAGGGACATGTATGGTTTTCATGCTTATGTCTACTTGTATATGTACCGAATCATCATTCTCATATCTGGTACTAATAAATAAGAGTAGTTTATGAAATGCACATTTTAAATTCCAGTGCAAACACCGCTATGTGGCAGGTATTTACTCAAACTAAATTATTTCACCAGATACAGATCAGATTTTCAGGCAAAAATTACTTAATTTGTCACAATGAACAGTCATGTATCTCTTTCCAACAGAACAAGTAAACTGAAGGGAGTTCACTGTGATTGTACAGACATGCATGCAAGAAATTATATAAATGTTATAAATTATGAATAAATTGTAACAAATGTCATTCCACTCTTTTTACATGATCTTGAGGAGCAGCATTAGCAAACTGAGCTGCAAAGACAAAAAAAAGAAAACACTGTAAGAAGAGCAGCAAAAGGCTCCAGGCTGGTTTTGGTTGACACTGCCACTGTTATCACTGTTATTATAAAAATGAAAATACGAAAACGTTCACATTTACAAGGTATACAGGACGACAGGATTTCACTCGCATCTGCTACACTACAAAAAATATTATTTAAAATAAATAATGATACTACTGTATATATGTTGACTTTACAGTACACATGCTATATCAGCTATAATCCTGCACCCCGACAGTTACTATATTAAAATCATCGATGAATCGATCAAACATTCAAATAGGCAATGTTGTTACAGAGTCAATGGAGGATAAACGTTGGTAAAAGGTGACAAACAGTTATGTAAGAGAAGAAGACTTTTTTTTGCTTTGCTTTTACAAACCATTTATACTGCTGGCAATATCAACACAGTTCAGGTCATTCTGTTCAAATGCTTAGCTTAATAAAAAAATGCTCCTAAGTCTACAACCTCTAGATGGCACACTAATACTTCCTGTCTGTCCTTTTGACATCGACACTTCCACATCTGATGGCTCATTGGTAGCTGTCACACACATATCCCCGATCTCACCAAAAGGAAGAAAGACGTTTTACCAATTTAGGCACAACAAATAAAAATATGAGTGTTCATACCTAACAGATGATCATTATACAGTATTAAGATGTATGACCTTCCTGGTTGTGACACAATCACTGCATTCAAAGAGGTATTTGTCTAAGGTAACAGCCAGGCGAAAACTTGCAAACTGTAATTTGTAAGAATCATGTCGCAAATGTGTCAGTTCAAGTAAAAACTGTAAAAACTGTATCTTTTAACCAACCCCATAGTTGAGTAACCCACAGACTTACGCCCAAGTGTGATAAGTACTGTATTTCAGGCGTGAGCATTCTCTCACAAATGGTTCTGAATTGGGGATTGATATTATCCTTCATGTTATACCCCAGAATGGACGACTCTCCAACAGGCTGCCAGGGCTGGAAACGTCTGTCCTGGATCTTTTGGGCTTCGACTGCATTTCCTCCGTCGATGCAGATGGATTCCATCTCTGCGTTTCTTCTCCTCAGCTCGTTCACCTCTCGTGTCATTCTCGCTCTCCCATATGACTCTACTTTGGCCCAGAAGGTGGCATTGAAGTGCTGATAGAGCCTCCAGTCAGCCTTGTTCCACACCAAAGCTTTGGCTCTGTATTCAGGAGTCAACTGAGATACAGACGAGGTTTTGCGAGCATTTAGTTTAAAATATACAATGTCTTCTATGGTCCAGCAGAGTTTATCCTTCAGCAGGATTAGAGACTCCTCAAAGTATTCTGCTATGAGCACCAAATCAAAGTACCTGGATAAGCTATGAATACTACTCATGACACGAGGGTCATCAGCTTCAACGTTGTTATCAAGACCAAAATCAAAAAAGAGCAGATTTTTAAGATAGAATGAGTTGTAAGCCTCTGGGCTGTAGAAGGTCTGAGGATTGTCAAGAAACTCCACCAGTTTGTTCTCTCCTCCGATCCTCCACGTTAGAGGAACCATTCTGTGGTAATAGTGGAAGGAAGACTCAAAGAGATCCACCGGGTTTCGTAGGATGGTGACGTACAACGTGTCAGGAGGCAGAAGCTTGGCTACTTCTTGCCGGTCAAAGCGCATGTGGTTACAGACAATATTGAAACAGTCTCCAGGCCTGTAATCCTTCACCTGAGAGGACAGGAAAGGTGACGGGTAGAAGAAGTCATTGCGCCTTTCAGGGAACGCAAACTTGAGCTTGTGCTTTTCTCCAAATCTGAATATGATGTTGAGTATAGTGCTGCTGGCAGTTTTATGGGTCTTCATGAACATGACATTAACTGCAGGGGAGCACTCCTCTGACTGGGCTTTGGTGCGTTGAGAAGGTGCAGTCACATTTTTCCTCGATAACTTCGCCATGCTGAGTGGACATGTGTCTTCCCTGGAGCTCCTGTAAATGAATAGTTGAGTTTAAAAAAAAATAACTAAACTAGTCACCATATAGGATCATTTGTTCTCAATGGACATTTCCTGCAAACTACAGACAGAGTTTGTGTTCCTGAAGCGAAACAGCTACTTATTTGTTGCTCAGATTATGTTTTAACATGTCGTGGTGCAAGAGGGTGACGATAACCATTTCATGGTTATGGAACGTGGATGAGGTTTAATTTAGGCAGAAAAACACTTAGTTAAGGCTAAGAAAAGACCATGGTTGTTGTTGTTTTCAAAGAGTCAACATCCCTCTCTCTAGTGGGATGTCCCAGGTAAATTAGAAGTGTGTAAGTTGATGTCCACTCTGTACAGCAACGTGTACATTGTGTTTGCTGAAACGTTGCCTTAAGCTAATTTTTTTACAGTGTTTGTTCCTGAACCACAAACAATTCATTTGTACAGCAGCTAACAAAAATATCCAAAGCTTCTCATCTTATCTTCATGAACCTAACTTTACTTTGTGTAAGGTGTATTTTAATAGTCCTTTAAGAGTCCTTTATCAGTCCTGCAGGGGGAAATTCCATCTCTTCATTTAACCCATCCCCTACTAGAAACCTTCCTAGAATTAGGAGCAGTGAGCAGCCACCCTTTTTTGACCTGGTGGGGACTCAAACTGGCAACCCTTCAGTTACAAGCCAAGTTCCCTTTCCACTTGGCCATGGGCTACCCCATGTTTTCCAAGTATTACTCTGAGACTGAGTCCGAGATAAGATCAAGACCCTAAAGTACAATACTAGTATGTCCACCTAACAACATAAAAGCACCAATGTTTGGCCTTGAGTTCTCTACTATGTCACAGACATAACAAAATAAACCATTCAGAATTTCATTTTGTCCAGAATGCACAAATGCAAACGCACTCCATAGTTTGCAGGAAAGTAAAACAGTATTTCCTTAATACCATTTTGTTTCTAAATATTCATTTACCCGATCTTCCCTTGATTCTGCCCCTGAGTCGGGTTCGTGAAGCAGTAGAGCACCAACATGATGTTTGTCAACAAAAGCCACAGAATCAAGCCTCGGATTAGAGATGCACACTTTTTCCCTTTGAAGCCACACATGGTTGAAGTCCTAATGGGAGCCTGGAAATGAAATGGAAGAGCACATTGTGTAACGAGGAAAAGAAGTCTGATTATGATGGTTTGATCTCTTGATATGGGCAAGAATTTGAATGCGTTGACTTGACGGATACTACCATCATGGTTGATTTGTAAGCCAATCCTATCCAATTTAGTGCTGTACAGTAGTATAAAAACAAAATACAAAAAAAACCTAAACACATGTAAAAACACACAAACGAATAAATACAAACAGAAAAAATACATGACATCTCACCCAGAAAATGCAGAACGACAGCTTCACACATGCAAAGTAGAACATGTAGGTCTTTAAATAGATTTAAATCTTGCCCAATTTGCCTCATGTGTAAACAATAAACTGTTGAGAAAGAAAGAGTACAGATACACCAGAAAACCGCTGAATCAAACACAGGGCCCCCATGTTTACACTTAAAACATGTTTATGGTTCTTAAATTGCTCATAACAAACGGCAGAAATGGGAGAGCGCACTTAGATGCAAGCATCAGCACAACAATCACTTTATGGGAGGAAAAAAAAGCTTCTTTATTAAGCAGGTTATCACTGTTGACATGAAATAGATGTTTTCATTCATATAATGTGCGGTGAAAAGGGCGTGTCCCTAAACCCTCCCTGATAATCATCTGTGCGTTCCATCAATTACATCTCATGAGTGTACCTGTCATGTGCATATTTCCTAGATTGACTACAGTAGATAAAATGGTTGAGTTTGATTTGAGTCTTACCTGCGAAAAGGTCACGGCAAATCCAGAAATAAATGGAGGAACAGTGCATCATATGGAAGGAGCTTTCTTCACCTGCAAATGAAAACATTAGCAGTCCTAGAGTGAAGGCTTTTCAGTAGAGAAGAGAAAACACTACATTGTCAAAATGCTGTGTGGGCTGTAAACTCCTCAAAGTCATTTCCCACTGGTGGAGAAGTTGGAATCTCCTCCCATGGGGCTGGACCTGGCTAATGGGTGACTATTGGATGGCAAAACTCAGAAGAAGCATCCAAAACAGATCTGTGATAGAACAAATACACTGCTGTATGTGTTAGAAAAGAATAGAAAAACAAAACAAAAAAAAAGTAAACAGCCCAACTAAAATCAGCTAAAAATGCTTATTATCAATCACCCTTTAGTGTGACAATGACATTTCCCTGTGACAAGATTTGCTTCATTTAACTGCGATAGCCACAGCAGCTGGAAGAACGAATGCAGATCAGTGTGTGTTGAAGAGAACTTGTCAGTCTAGTTAAATGTTAAAACTGCAGTGTAAGTCCATACCATACAGTGTAAGCAGACGTCATCGTCATGTAAACATACCCAGCAGGGTATCCAACCACCCTTTGTGGCTGGATGTTTATTATAAATCGCTGTTGACTTTGGCTGTGTGGCACAGTTATTGTCACTGGCACCAGAATACGATCCATGTCACTTTGTGATAGGTATCCAGTCTGTGGTTGCTGTAGTCACAGCTGCACAATGGAAAAACCTTGGCCAACCTGGCAGCAGCAACCGACTGCACTCCTATATCGTGTCAATCATGTAATATTAATGCGTGTGACTGCAGAACTCCTCCCCCAAACAAAAACTCATCACATCACAGAACAGTCATTTTTACACACAGCTCTCTTTACAATCCTTTTATTGTTAAATAACCAGGTTTAGTTTACAACATACAGTACAACAGAAATGTTGCATATTTTAATAAGGCACTCGTGAGGTAATAATCAGATTCCAAGTGTCAAACCTTCACGGCAATAAATACAGTTCATGAATTAAAGACACATCAGTGTTACTGGAACCAAAGAAACACACAAAAAAAGAGGACAATCAACGACACAAAAACAGTGCAGTCAGGGGTAATTGATCAACAATACAATGTGATTGGTTTTAGAATAAAGTCATATTTTGCTATTGTACTTTAAAGTGACAGAGCCTCCCTGTAGATGAGTGAAGAAGATTCACTGAAACTTTCCACGGTGAAAACAGGTTCTCAAACCAGTTATCGCTGGTTAATGAGTGGTGTCTGCAAATTAAACGTGATTATTGATCTTGTGGTGTCGAGTTAGGATTGTGACCTGGATTTGGCAGTCGTTCATTTAAACATATTATTCACGATTTGACGTTTCTTTATGGTTCCCCCCTTTTTTTTGGTTGCATATACAATTCTAATGAACTGCTTGTAATGCATTATTGTTATTGTAACACAGCATTATTTTTATCTGAACTCCAACAGCTGTTCATTTTGGTCACGACACTTGGCAACACAACACACACAGATATGACTGAAAGTCTGCGAGCGGCACTGAAACCTGAAACTCAGATACAATCAGTCCAAACATCTCCTCGACATCAGTTAAGTGGAGCCACCAGCACTTTGCCTCCACGTGCAGCTTATGCAACAGTGCAGATGTTCCCTGATGTGCACTGAGAAATAATTATTCATTAATATTTATAATAATCACAGCCGCAGCAATCACGGCACGTTTTTGGAACAACACTGAATAGTTTTCTTGATTTGTGCTTCAAAGATCTTCTCCCCAGTGTTTAATGAACAGATTTCTTTGACTTGAGAGAAAATGTAAAATATGAAGTTATGGAACAGTTTTGCTGTAGATTCTGATCAGGGCCACACAGTCGGTATGATAAATATGCGAGTGTATGGGAAGCCAAAACGAGGATTACATAATTACCGCTATGTATTCCCGTCACAATAATCCCGACCAAAATACTATGTTTTAATATAATTTTTGTTTTAGATTCTTAAAACTTAAAACAGTTGATGTAAAACATATTTTCCAGTGAAAAATAAGTCTATTTAATAAAGATTATAATAAGTCACGATAAAAGATGTAGTTCCCTATTCCACTCATGTGAAATATTAATATTTTCCCTCCATTCCCGATTATCATGACATAACTTTGCGTCTGGGCTTTTTATCACAATGAGCGATAGATAATCACTACTACTATGTGATGATGCTATACAGTACATATAAGCCTCGCTGTCCTGCACAATAATCAAAGCTGATTCAGTTGATGACAAGCATATTAGCAATAAACATGCTAAAATACTTTACAGTGTACAGTAATGACAACCCCAACAAAAACACAGTTGTACTTTAAACATTAAAAACAATCATCAGGCACTTTATGTGACCGCTACATCAGAAGAAATAAAGTGAACATACATAAAGTGTCAAGTTCATTTTGTTTAAAAAGCACATGACATCAGAGCCATTTTAAATATAAGTAAGTCACATTTGGTTCTACGTATATATATATATATATATATATATGTATATTTACACACAATATACTTGACACAATTCTTCTAACCTGAAGAATCCCATACATTTGCATAGATCCATTAAAATCTACTTAGCATTTACTGAATTAACTCAGAGGACTATAAAAGCCAGTGAACACTTGAATAAACTGGTACACGACAAATATGAATCATACAAATCTACCAAAAGCGAGAGAGAGAGAGAGAGAGAAAAGAGCAGTATTCCTTGAATACCGCGTACCATAACAAGCAAAGGGGCGGACTTGACGCCACTGAGAGCAGTTACCTGGTGACAGCACAGGTACAGTTACGACGGTGGAATGCTTAGAGAAATACCGCAGTCACAGACACAGCTGTAGTCCTGTGACTCAGTAGACGGGCTTGTAAAAGATCTGACCGTGCAGCAACCTGTGTTTCAGCTCCTTCCACAGCAGGGTGCGCTCTCTCTGGGAGCCCTTCATGAAGCCACGGTTCTCTTGAGCGCGGCGCGACAGATAAGGAATGACCTCATTGACTGGACCGTATGGAACGTACTTGTAGACTGGGAAACCGGCCCGACCTGTTTTTAACATAGAGATCATAAAAAAGAAAAGGAAATTGAGAACAGTGGCCAATATCTCCACCGTGTGTACACACCAGGGAATGACTTGGTATAAAAAATTAGAAAATGAATGGCGACTAAACAAGGATGTAGCAGAACTGTAGAACGCAGAGAATTTAGGCTGCTTTTTTCCCCATTACGATGTTAAAATGTATATACAGAGTGCAGTATAAAGGGTCTTCTATCCTTTTTTTCCAGCACAAGCTATAGACAATCTGATGAAATAAACACACCTGAGCAAAAAAAGCACTCAAACTTTTTTAAAATCTGAAAATACGTCACAAAAAAAACTATTTATTTTGTGACTTCTGCACAAATATGTCTACTCCCATTTAAAAAAAAACAACAACTTTGACTCAACGACACATACACACATCCATATAAGGAGTTGTCTAACATTACAAAGGCAATATACCAAGAGCACGCACAGATCAGAGGGTTAAAAGGCACAGAAAACTAAACAATTGCACTGTATTTACAGTACATGACAGCAGCAGAACTTTGCTCTGAGGCAAAATTGGGTGAAAAAAGGCTGAAGGCGGAATTCATAGCGATTCACGTCATGCTGATATGTAAAATCTGAATTTAGAGATAACATAAGATATGGCCCCTTATATCTCCCTAAAGGACAGACGATTAGGTGAGCTTTCACTAATCTGAAATAAATGTCATCATATCATTGCCATATTGTTCACAAAAAATAGAAAGACGTAGAAGTTAGACCCACAGCTGCCCTTAATGAACAGCACTGGCTATTATCAAAAATGTTTATGTTTCTGAAACACCACTTTGTAGAAGCTCTTTAACCAAAATGATATTTTTAATGCTAAAATATTATTATTATTGTTGCAATCCAGGATTTTTTTAAATGTACTGTTTTACAAGAAATAGTAAATCACATTATTATTTCTTGGTTAAGATGTCAAATTACTTGTTATTTACTTGCATTCCTGAACAGAAAAACAAGTTTTAGTGGTTGGATGTTACGCTTAATTCATTTCTGACTTCTCAGAGAAGAAGCCAAGTGAGCCGGCTTAAATTAGGGTCAAACAAGGTGAATTCAATTTGCTCTTTGCCAAATAAATAGCATAAAAATGACTGACAGCATGTTTTGGCTGCACAAACCTTAACTCCTTGGAAACCAACAGTTGAGCACACTGAGAGACTTGAGTTGTTTGTTCCCAAGATATCTACAGGACATATCACTTTTAAGGTCAGTGACCACATAAGTATTTAAAAGCTGACGCTCACATGGACGACAGAATTGCGTCCTTTTGGACCCCAGCGTGTGTTTCAGTGGAGAATCAATTCACTGCATGTCTTAGTTGTCTAAGACATGCAGCTCTAAGCCAGCGTAGCACAACATACCTAATGGGAAGCTGATCTGGTCACACATGCCCAGCAGCTGTCCAAAGTAAACTTTATTCTCAGTGGGTGAAAGGCCCATCTCGTTCATCCTACAGAAACAGACAGATGCACGTGTTAAAGAAGGGTTACATAACGAGAGCTGGAGTTTCACCAAAGCTGCCGTTAATCGTACTTCTCGAGGGTGAATTTCACCGTGTCCTCATTGTGAGTCGCAACCATGACATTTGCTTTCCTGCTGTGTTCGATCTCCTCCAGTACGAACTCCAAACACCTGAACAAACACAGAGACAAGTGCTTATTTACGTAGACGCCTTCAAGACGAAACCCTGTGTGGTTCAAACAATAAATAATTCGAGGCATACTTGTGATACATCCTGTTAGTGGCCTCGTAGTCCGGATTAATCGGGTCTTCGTAGCCAATCTCCTGCGCTCTGGCTCTCTCTTGGTACATGTAGGCTCCGCGGACCAGTTTGGCACCAAAGTACCAGCCCTCCCGCCGCGACAGTTCAATATCCACGGTGACATTGTCGTACGCTTCCTAAAGGCGTACAGTAACAGTTTATTACACAACTGTTACAGAATTATCGGCTGTTAAAAGTTGTCGTAATAATAATCTGGCATTAACGTCACCTTTAGATAACACTGATAAGTGTTGAAAATGATTGGCTTCTCTCTGTTGAATATCCTCTGCATTTCCAGGGTCAGACGACTAATTGCCGGCTGGAAGTACGTCTGCTCGGCGTCCACCATCAGCCTGACACCATTCGCCACAGCATGCTAGAACACACAGCGTATTATCGTTCTATGCACACAAGTGAAGCGAAATCAGGGAAAAAACGAAACAAATGATGAACCAATATTTACTAAATGCAATTTATTGACATTTCTCACCTTGGCGAGAACGTCCACCCTCTGCAGCATTCTCTTCATCTGTCTCTCCTCCTCGTCTGTAAATGCCTTCAGCAAAGGTTCCAGCTGACCACTCTGCACGAGCAACACACAGAACACTGACTCATTAGGGCCTGAGCATTGAACTATTGAGACTGTTGTTCGTGAGGAAAACAAATCACACTTTTCAGGACTTCAACATACTCAAAAACATGGTGAAAACAAGTGTAAATTTTGAAATTTGCCATTGTTTGCGATCACAGGAATCGCCATCTACGAGACTAATTATATTAATCTTCTAAATGTAAGGATCTGACAAGGACATGAAATCATTTCCCGGACGCCTGTGTCTCGTGACACAGATCACAGTGTTCGTGAGAAACATAATGATACGGTTAATGGACTGTTCCTGACTCACCTTAAGGTTCGGCACCATAAGCAGGCTGGAGATTTTTGTTGTGTCGTTTATCAAACTATTCCAGTCCAGCAAATCTATTGCTCTGAGAATGTAAAACATGGGAAATTCAAATTTATAATAAGGATAATATACTGTATGTTTAATTCTAGCAAAACATTCCGTAAGACAAATACATCAGAATCATTATTATTACTAGTTTAGACTAAACTAAAGGCCTTTTGTTGAATTTCAAGTTTGAAAAACATTGTTGTTATTGCTTACCCTGACAAACCAAGCTTTTCTCCAGTCAACCAATTCTCAATGTCATCCTTGGCTCCAACACCAAGCTTAGTCAAACTTTCCTGTAAAAAAAACAAGATTGGAAAAAAAAACATAAATAACACAAAATAAGGTCACAAAGGTTAAAATCTTAAAGCGACTTAAGTGCATATTGGAGACCGTCAAAGTCAAATGTCATGCATGAGCATGGCTGAACGCGTTTTCGACGTTTGCTGGAGGCAAAAGTCAAAAACAGGTCGAGGCAAACACACCTTGAGTTGTCCCAGTTCCAGTTTCTGTTCCAAAAGCATCAGTTCAGATTTTCCCTGTTGAGCTGCGAGAAAGTTGAAGAAGTGTCTCCATGCAACTAGAACCTCTGAAAACTGGAGCTGTTCAAACACAGAACGACCCATTAATTCACAAGTCCACACGTCGAGGCAAACACTACAGAAAATCTACAGTCTGATATCGCAAACGCAGTCTTCCTTAATCCAGTTTCCTAGAATCTACAGTACGATAGTGCTAATCTACTGGCAGTGAACCAAACCCATAAAAACACAGATACATGGTTAATATTTTAGCTCCTGAATGAGTTTTCAAGTGTTAGATTTGGGAGTGTTTTTCTTGTTCAAAATAAAACAATATACACAAAGTATCCAAAAAATTCAACTTACAAGGAACTGTGGACGTCCAAGCGCTGTCAACTTAATAGCCGAAAATCCATCAACAGAGGCTCCGCCTGAAATGGTGATCATTTATTATTATCTATACATCAATTTTAATGTTGTTATATAATCAACATCAAACTCTAACACATTATATAGTCCTCACCGGAGGCTTTGATGCATTTTATGAACGTCTCCATTTGGGTGTCACATTTGGCCTCATCTGCGTAGAAGTAGGTGCGGGCGCTGATGACCCCCCCACGTCTGTCCCCAAACTGACGGTGAGCTTTGTATTTGCTCTCGCGCTGGTGAGCATCTGGCGTGAGGAAAGCTTCTTTTTAGCACGCTGTGACTTTATAACAATTATTTACAAAACACATATCACATTTTCAGGTTGTTACTTATTCATCCAAAAACCACTTCTTTTGCCACAGCATGTGGTTTATTGTTACGTTCCTATTTGATCAATTATTCATTGTTGTTGGCAATGAACAGCCATAACACAAATAACGTCACCAGACAACACAAGCTCTAAACACGGCTACACGGAGGAACACGGAGGGGATTTTAGACCCAAGTGAGCTTTATGTGCACTTATTTGACAACACTTTTGAAAGTAAAAGGACTTGTGTTTATATTTAAAAGCTACATACTGCAGTTTTAACTGTACATTTAACAGTCACATTGGATTTCTGGGGACAACACGTGTAGGTCAATGAGTCACATGGATCAACCCTGTAACACAAACAAAATGCCTTCACACTTTTCCAGCTGGACTGTACATCTTTAAAGGCCCCGTGGTCCAGATATAACCAGTGCTATCCAGACGAGACCACAAGGGTACATACCTAGACATACTGATCCTCATGCTTGACATACACTTGTGTTGCATTAAGGGCTAAGTCTAAAGCAGTTGAAAGCAAATCAGCTATTTGGCCGCCTGTGTCTGGCACAACACATTCAATTTATTACACACCACAAGTAATTATTTACTTATGTACAGACCTGGACTTTCTTTCTCTGCTTCAGAAACACAAGAACTGAAAAGGAAGGACAAATAAACATGAGAGCAGAGAAGATACAACAACAAACTGATTACTATTAGAGACCACTGATAACCTCCAATATCACTTTCAGACAGGTTAGTAACAAAGTAACACGAGACGTTACGCAATCCATAAGCACAGGAATGTCTATCTATGAGAGCTGAAACGATGAATCAATTATTAATCGATTACTAAATGAACGGCAACTATTTTGATCATCGAATAATCGTTTGATGCTTTTTTCATGATTAAAACAAGATTTCCAATTATTTAAGCTTCTTAAATGTGAACATTTTCTTCATTTTTTTGCTCTGGATAACAAAGAAATCATTAAAAGTTAATCATTTTGGTTTGTGGACAAAACAAGTCATTTGAGAACATCATCATTTCCAGGTTTGACGAACACCGATCAACATTTTTTTAAGGTTTTCTGACATTCTGAACACCAAGTGATTAATCGATTAATTGAGAAAATAATCGACAGATTAATCGATTATGAAAATAATCGTTAGTTGCAGCTCTACTATCTACACAGGCGTGTCTATTGTGTTGAATTAAATAATACAATTGTAATAATGAATAATTGAAGAAAGGTTTGTTTTTAACAGAGAAAATGTTTGTGTTTGTTGACAATAATCATCAACAGGCTCAATGAGTCTGCAGACAGGGCATTGCATAACACTTGGGTGTGTGTGTGTGCGACTGAGAGTATGTGCAGCCTTTTCAAAGCCCCACACATGACTCTAAAAGGCTGGCAGCCTCTCTTGAGGCACTTCCCCCAGCTAAATACCCAGCTCTGCCAATCAGAGGAGGTGGGTTTGTCCCTGCCAACCAATACAGGGCAAGCACTGTTTTCTATCAGAGGGAAACAAAAAATAAAAAAACACTGGGTTCAGACTCGTCACCAAAAAAACAAACAATGACACACGGAACTTGTAAATTTGATAAGAGCCGCAACAGAAGCCAGATCTACTGTGATAAGATAAGAGTGCACTGCATAATAACAGAGTGGGATATTTTATTTACAGAGGTATAAATGAATATGTAAACAGTGCTGTGTGAATTACCCCATTACCAACATAATCTATACACCTCGTCTGCTTCTGTTGCTGTTACAACCTCTCATGGGGGAGGGGCTGTTTTTAAAAGGCGTCTTTTGAGTTTCCTCCCTGGAGTTCAGGGGCCGGGTCAAAAACATTTTCTGTGGAGATGCAGTTACACCCGTCGTTGAAACATGACGCTGCTGCTGTGTTACGTAACACATGACAGCCCCTCGTGTGGAGCACTCACACGGCATACAATGTTTGATCCACGCACCACCATGGAGGAAAGAACACATACAGTACTGTTGTGACTGTAGTATGTCTCGTTCTGTAAACATTACTTACTCCATTTCCTTCTTCTCCGCCTCCTCTTGTGTTAAGTCCTCTTCAACACTATAGTCCAAAACCGCACCCACTCCAAAGGCCTGGTTTTTACGGATTAAAGGTTTGATGGATTCATGATCCTCTCCTGCTACAAACTGGCCGTAGAAGGTCATCTTCATCAGCTTCTCAAACATCCACTGGCCAAGCAACTTCCTACTTAACTCCATCAACTGGGGACAGAGCAGAAACAAAGCAACACACATATAGTTATGTGCATGTGTGCACATGTTTTCAATAAGTTGTGAGGACTCACTTTGGTTCTGAACCATTGTTATGAGGCCATGCTGACATTATGCAGACCTTTTAGCAGGTCCTTGCTACTTAAAGTGGCTTTTGAAGGCTAAAGGTCCAGTGTGCAATAATAATAACATGTAATGGTGAGGCTGCAGACTGTAACAAACAAACAAACAAACGGCTCCTTCGCTCACCCCTCCTTTTCCAAAATGTGTCTGGGAAAAACAGACTTTGTATAAAGATGTCATTCTTTCTCGTTGGCGCAGTAGCCTTCTGCTTCAAAATGTCAAACAAGCAAGGCAGCAGCTTCTGTAACACGTGGATTACCCTTATGTAAAGGACATATAAAGGCTTATTGTAAACCTATAGATGCTAAACAGTTTTTATTTTAAAGAAATTACCCATATATGCAAACATACTCATGGGTAGTATATTCCATGTCTGCCAATAGATACTTATCAGGGTTATACACTGGATCTTTAATCTTTGATTAGAATTGGTTATGGTAAGGGTTGGGGTTATGCAGGACAATAAATGTCCTCGCAACTAAAATACAACTAAAACAAGTCATTGTGATGATGTTTGATAAGAAACACATTTAAAGGACAATGACACAACGTTTTTGAAAACTTAAAAATAAGAAAACAAGCAACTATCTCACCTCTTTGTTCTTTTCCACCAGCAGGTCAATGGTGCACAACTTGAAGACCATCAGACTCCGGAGCAGCTCAGCGTTGTTCTTGCTCGCATAGGCTTCTTTGGTGTTGTCGAAGTCTATGTGGATTTTACTCATCAGCGTCTTTGTGACAGTTTTGTTCTGGCTGATGAGTTCCACTGGCTGAGCCTCCACCACCGGGCATCCGCTCGTCTGCGGCTGCTGCTGCTGCTCCTTCTCCTCCTTGCTCTTGGTGGATGCCACCGTCGACCGACATCGTCCGGATGAAATTCGTGAAAATGTCCTGACATTGCCCGAGTTTGTCCTGACGAGAGCGGCAACTAACTTGACGTACAACATGGTCTTTGCACACGAACACCCACAATCTGATCTGACTTCAACGCCACAGGGTGACTTAACTGCTGTGTGAGGATAAGTGCGCGCGCTGCGCCACAAAACTCACCTCACGTAGGCGGGGCCTTGGTGTTTACGTCACACCACGAATATTTTTCCTGTTTTCACCGACATGTAAATAAATAACACGACAATGTTTGCATTTGTGAATGCTGAATACTGACGTCTTGCCTTTGAACGTACACCTGAATCTGAAATACACGTGTTTTAAAGCGGGAGGATACGCACTTACTTTATACGTTTTACTTTATACTTATATTAATAATAATAATAGATTTTATTTGTACTTACTCTTCAGCCCTAAAAAACACACCCCAGACGGATAGGGTCTACCTAAAGTGGGAAATAAATATAGCACCAACAGGGGGCAGCAGAGAACTAACTAAGCAGTGTTAGGGTTTGGCGGAAATCGGAAGTAGAAGAAGACAAGCAGACACCGAGCCGTCTCTGCTTGCAGCGACCAGCTACCATCGCGGAACTAGCACTGTGTGCTAATCGGTAGAATTAAACATACGAAAAAAAGCCTCATCGAAAGGTAACGCCATGTTTTTATTCAACTCTTATTCACCATAGGCATTTAATATAAATTCCCGAATCTCTGGTAACCTCAAGTGTTTGAAATGCGGGTGCATTTCACGAAAATAGACGCTCGTTAGCACGACTAGCTGACCTTACACTATCAACAAAGGCACCGAACAATGTTGAAATGTCTGGAGAGCATAGCACGGCATATCATTGGCGTTCGCCTTTTAATCGGGCTATATGTAGTCGAATCTTGTGGTCATGTGTTTGTGTTGAATGTTCGTGTAAACATGCGTTGAAGCGATTATTTCATCGAAATGGTTACTCGTTAATATCCAGCTGTAGCTAATGTTAGCTGGGCAGCTACAGGCTAGGTAAGTTGTCTTTTGAACGTATGATAAAATAAACGTTTTAAGCACTAGTCAAGATAAACAATCGACATGTATTATTATGAATCGGTCCGTATTAGCTGGCCTGGCAGGTATCAAAACAGGTTTGATCGGTTTATCACCAGTGATACAGGCTACGCGAGTTTCAGTCAAAACATGTCCAAGTTAAGAAAAGATTAATATAATACAAAAGCTTGTTTCTTGTTTTCTCATTAAATTGGCCCACTCTTTAAGTGCAGTTCATTGTCACAGTCCTGTCTAAAGTGCCCTTTGCAACCTGAAATGATAATTTTGGGTGACATTATCAGATTATCTGCATTTTGAACATGTATGAAGGCAATGGAAGGGGTTTTATATATTTAATTCTCATATAGCTTTACACATTGAAATATAAATGAATTAAAAGTTTTAATTGGCCAAGATTTTTTCATTACTTCTTTCATCCATTTCATGCAATTTCTTCAATTTCTTTCTTTCATATTACATCGTTTCATAATATGGAGGGGGAAAAAATCATCACATCAGCCAAAAAGAATATCCAGCATCACATCACGGCTGTCGGCTGCATAATTTGCTGAAAGGATCAGCATTGGCCCTTTAAAAAACCACATCAGTCTACATCTAATGCAGACACCAATATACAAGAGGGCACAAGCGGTTGCAGTCACGTATATGGAAATGATGTGCTCACCTAGCATCAACCGTAATAAATACCAATGACTTATCAGAATTCTTTGTGTTTCCAAGGATTTCTCTGCCATTATAAATGCTGGAAGAAGCATTGTGTATAAAAGCAGGTGTGCCAGTCATAGCACTGTAATTACTAATGTTTGTTGGACATTTATTAATTTTAAAGATTTCAGGCTTGGATCCAAGGTCCTATAGGGTTGTATTTCTTTCTATATTAAGAAATTGGATGCGGATGGACTAGGATTAGGATAAGGACTACTTCCACAGCTCTTTTTGAAAACAAGAGGTGCCCCCATTCTGTGTCAGCAGCACCACCGAACTGCCCACCATGTCGGATGGAAGAATCTATGTGGGGAATCTTCCCATGGATATCCAGGAGAGGGACATTGAGGATCTCTTCTACAAATATGGAAAAATCCGTGATATTGAATTGAAGAACAATAGAGGCACTATTCCTTTTGCCTTTGTCCGTTTTGAAGACCCACGGTGAGTTTTTGGGATGGTCTTTGCCAAGTCAAATCTCATTCTCCCTGTTGGATACCTTAATTTTTGTGGTGTAACATCGTCGTCACTGACTGCCAGCAGAGAATGGATGGAGACGGCATTTCCAGGTCAATGTCCGCTAGTGAAACACTCGTAATTTGGTATGGGGTTCTTTGCTCTCTTCTCATAGGGATGCGGATGATGCTGTCTATGGAAGGAATGGATATGGATATGGAGACTCCAAGCTGCGAGTAGAGTATCCTCGATCTACTGGGGCTAAATTTGGCCCCATGGGAGGTGGTGGTGGTGGTGGTAGTGGTGGTGGAGGACCTAAGGGAAGGTTTGGACCTCCAACTCGAAGATCTGAATTCCGCGTCATAGTGACTGGTAGGTGGACATCATGAGTCATAGCCAGTTAATATATATTGCTCTTTCACTGTGACCTGGAAGTCAAGGGAGCTGTTAGGAAGGTGGACGTTAGTTATAAGCGTAAATGTTTTAAAATGCTCTCTCAAGGAGGATTGGAGGACAAGAAGCCTAGTAGGGGACATCTTAAGTTGTAGACAAAATCATTTCTCGCTCTCTCTCTTATGGCGGATTGGAGTACAAGGGGACTAGTAGAGGAACTTCCAAGTCCTAGGCAGATATAAATTTCACTCTCTTACGGCGGATTGGAGGACAAAGAAGTAGTGGCGGACATCTTGAGTCCTAGGCAGATTCATTTCTTTCTGTCTCATGTTGGAATGGAGGACAAGGGGACTAGTAGAGGATCTTCTGAGTCCTAGGCAGATATAAATTCCTCTTTCTGTGGCGGAATGGAGGACAAAGGGAGTAGTGGCGGACATCTTGAGTTCTAGGCAGATGTATTTCTCTCTCATATGGCGGATTGGAGGACCGGGCAACTAGTAGAGGACGTCATGAGTCCTAGACAGATATACGTTTCTCTCTAATGGCGGACTGGAAGTCAAAGGGACTAAGTGGATCAGGTCAAGTCAGCCCCTTAAGAAAAATGAAAAATAAAACAATAACGAGAAATCGCTCATGTTGCCTTCATAATCCCAAACACCATCTATAATGACGGGTAGGTGACATTTTTCCATTGTATATGAACATTTGTTTTAAACTATATCTGATGTTTACAAGAGCATGAATAACTGATTGTTATGGAAGCTACATTTCCCAGAGTTATTCATGAGAAGTATAGCTAATTTATTTACATCTAGCTTTTGAATACGAGTTTCTGTTGAGGTCAGACATCATAATATTAAGGTTGTTTACATAAGTGTATTGAAGCATTCAAAAAAGATTAAACGTCTGTGCAATGCATTTAGGTGTGAAATGACAGGTAAATAAAGATAAGGAAGTGGCTTCTGTCGCCATCACATTTGTCTTTTTCTCATTTTAGGATTACCACCAAGTGGCAGCTGGCAGGATCTGAAGGATCATATGCGCGAAGCAGGGGATGTTTGTTTTGCAGATGTGCAGAGAGACGGAGAGGGTGTGGTGGAGTTTCTCCGTCGGGAGGACATGGAGTATGCTTTGCGCAGACTGGACCGGACTGAGTTTCGTTCACATCAAGTGAGTGCCAGCAATGATGCACTTTAATTGTCCTTTACCCTTGCAAATGGCTAAAGAAACAATTGTTATGTATTTTTTTTTCCTTTTTCAGGGCGAGACTGCTTACATCCGTGTCTTTGAGGAGAGGGGCACTCCCAACTGGGGTAGGTCACGCTCCCGCTCCAGGTCCAGAGGCCGCTATTCCCCTCCCTACCATAACAGAGGCTCTCCCCCTCCGCGCTACCAGTCGCCACCACGGCACACTATGTCGCGTCACAGCCCACCCCCCAGGAGGCACCCTCCTCAGCACCATAGCCCACCCCCACGCCATTATCGATAGAAAGGCCTGCCATTTACAGAGGAATTTGGGAAAATGTTTTGTATTTCCACTTTTCATTTTTTCCCCAGACCTCATAGGACATACCATGGTTACTTCTAGCTACATACATTCCACTGTCAGGATGGCCTGGACCTGTTCCTTCCCACAGCCCGTAAATTTGTTTTTATTTCTTTTTTTAAACATTTGTGTGTTATCTGTAAGTGGGATTAATATTTTATCCCCCTTGGTAAGATAATAGTGTTTGTCAGTTGTATAACATTGGAAGTTTCTTTTGTAAGAAAATTGAATAGAATAATTAAATCCTGGGTTGTGATGGCAGACGGATGCCAGTACAAAACTGGAATGCAGTCTTGTCCAAAACAAATTACACATTACTCCCGTGATCATACTGAAGGTCATGCTCTTTTGTTGTTGGTTTTTTTTAATCTTTACAAAATATTTCCCCTTTGTGTCACAATTTTGCTGCCTGATGTGTGAAGTTTTTGCCAAATTAAGAACCTGTGAAGTTTTATCAATATCCTCTTACTCAACAGATTAGTGAGCCTTTTACACTAGTGTCATGTCATGTTGACCGTGAGCCTCAATTTTCTGGGTTTTTTGTATGTGCGAGCCTCTGACTGAGGTGGCCTGTAGGTGGACTTTAATTTGCATGCATTTCTTTACCAATAAAATGCAAACTTTTACTGTGATTATTTTATTTCTTCCGGATGTAGCTGTTATTCATTTATTCAACAATAAATATGTTGACCCCAGCCGGTTGAGTCAGAGTGGAGGATATGAAGCATTTCCCTCTTTTAACAGGCTCAGTATTTGGTGGGGAAACATCAGTGGTTAACATTTGTCTAAAAACCTCACATATCTAGATGTAGCATGAAAATTAATTTAGACTCAGCCTGGTATCCTTTTTAAATTCTCCTTCTGAGCGGTCTGTAAGGAATATCATAGAGAGAAGAAACTACTAGTATTCCCCAATGTTTTTCAACTGCCTTGAGAATGTAATTTCTTTTTTTTAAAGCAAAGGAATTGAAGCAATAGGCACATGAGTGTAACAATCTTTAAGGGGCAAAACACTTTTTTAAAGTCTACACCAGGCACATGAGATGCAAAATATAATATTTTTAATACACAATAAATTACAACAGGTGGACCATTTGAGAAGACAGAAAAAAAATAAAAATATATTTCCCGTGGAATATTTTCATCTCCATGATAATCATCAGATAAAGCTCATATATACTGTACAAACATTGTATTGCATTTCATTTGTACTAGCTTAGGTTTTTGTACAATAAGTTTCATCTTTCTTTTTCTTTTTTTTAAACACATAGTTTACATTAAATTCTCTGACAACAAACACTGCAATACACTAACAGCAATACTCAGGCATGTTTTGAAGGTCATATGGAGACACAATAGCAGTGATATCAAAGCACTGGAGTCAAAGCCACGGTAAACCAAACATGGGCATGCTTTGGCCATTCTAACTGACCGGCACCAATGAAACATATTCTCTGACTTATTCCAGTTAGTGTCGACATATATGAAGTGGTGTAAATCTGCTGGCATTTTTAGAATATCCACATCTGAAATTACTGCTTTGCATTGTTTCAATCAAACCTAAATATGAAGAGTCATTGCTGTGAAGTGAAAAAAAAAATATATATATCCACAGCTACACATCAAATAGCTTTCACTTCATCAAGATCACATTTCCCAAGTAGCGAGTGATGACAGCTGAAGCAATAACTCCCGAGTGGGGAGTCACTCAAACTAACAGGTGGAGAACTGAGTAAACCTTGGGGTCGAACCTTCCAAGAAAGTGTTCACCACGTCCAAGTGAGCAGGACAACTTCTCTGTCTTTACAAATGAATTGATTAATTTACAGGATGAGCAATGTGTGTGTGTGATAAAGTGGAACCGTGAATGTGTTAGTGGTGTCGGCCTCCTTCATTGCAGGTATGAACATAGAGATGTTGAGGTAATAGTGGAAAAAATGCTGCAATTATTGTAAGCCTGTCACCAGAATGAGTCCAGAGTGTGTTAGAGATGAGGCGGAAAACTGTTAAAACTCCAGAGCAGAGCTACCAAGCAGAACCTGTTAATACCACTCTGTTGAAATGAAATAGCATTCAGCATTTGCATTAACTACTGAAATGTGTTCATCACGCTGGTACTCGGAATTAAAAGCAAGGACAGGTAGCAACTGAGCAGGCCGAATCACACCTTGGTCAATATGTAAAGGAGTGACTGACCTAGAAGGAGCACCCAGTTTGAGAACTTGAAATGATGATACTGTATATGTGAAGTATGTGCAATCATAGTGGAGTGCTCCGAGTTTAGTTGCACTCGTGATATCCTGTTAGCTTATGTGCATCAAAGGCAAACTGAGAAGGAGGCCAGTGTGAGGTCCCCAAAACGGCACTGTGCTGTACACGGACACAGCCTGCCGCCGTGGACTGTAGTGTCGCTGATGTTTACGAAACCAAATCAGCGCGTTAATGCCAGATAATATTAATGAAAATATATCCAAAGCACTTCACATAGTGTGTAAAGTAAAAACAACATAAGGGAGATAATACAATGAACAATTTGGTTGCTTTATCCCTGAAAAAACTAGCTGAGTTTAAGGCAAAACAAATCACATCCTGAAGCACTTTCAACGAGGATACATTCACTAAGTGAAGAAAAACACATAGAAACTAATTATGCAGGCAACACGTCCCGAATTTAGACAGGGGCGAGTGTTTATCAGAACAATGAGCACTTTTAATGACCAAGTATCTTTTACAGCACTTACTAATCATTTACACTGATTCCTTTGCTCTTGAATACAGGACAGTTGTGTGGTTGTGTCAGTACCTTCAAACAAGAATCATGGGGATTACACAAGCACATCGCGAGTCACTTGTTTTCTATGAGAGTTTGCACTTTGTGGACCAAGTCTCGAGCCATCATCAGAACCTGGGGGACATTGTGTCGCTCGGCCATTTCTGAGAAGAGAATTTGAAAAACACACTTAAAATCAAGTGGAAAGCCATTTGCTTACACTGATAATTGGAATTGCAGACTAATGATTTTGAATACCCTCTGGTTTGTTTTTCAGTCCCCCCTAAGCTTGTATTCATCATCTTATCTTACCATTGAAGAACTTGATGATGTCTGTGAAGTCCATGTTATTCTCCAGGATGATGTCTCGATACATCTCCACAAGCGCCAGAGCAGTGAAGAGCACAAAGTGCTCAGAGGACGTGTGTTTGGCTGCCCAGATGGTTTCCCACACGGAGAACACATCATCATACACCATTTCTGTTTGAAAGAGATGGTCGTTAATCAGATTACATTCGGCATCGCACTACTGTGTGTTCAAGTAAAAATCATGACGCTAGCACATTTCCCATCACCTCTTTTGAAGTCGAGCAGAAACCAGCGGTAGCAGAAGTAGAAGTGGGTGTAGTCTCCGTTCTGCTGCATCAGCTCAAAAAGCTCAGAGTCCAGGATCTGTGCATATTCGCACATAATGCCGTCATTATCCTACAGCTTGTGCAAGTGTGCACACATGCGTGCAAACGCACACAATGCTCTGTACATACCTGGATAAGGGAGCGCATGTTGGCAAAGTGAGAGTCCATGGCGCCACCGTGTGGAAAATTCTGGTTCATCCTCTTCATCAGTTCAGTGAAGCAGCTGAACGCCATAACCTCTGGAAACACACACACATACAAATACACCTTTAACAACCTTCTCCAACACATCTGTCGTTTACTCATTTTTGTGCACCTCTGCAAATCTGGCCGAGACAGAGATTCACTGACCATCATCCAGAATAACCAGTAGGGGAGCAAGAAGATCACACATGCCCTGGACGTAACCAGTGTCCAGATGCTGCCACACGTAACTAGAATGACAACCAGATTTTTACCATACAGTTTATTTGTATCACCGCTTGGGTAGAAGGCAAACCAGACTTGAGCATGGCAAAAACGTTTACCTGCACATGATGTTACGCAGTTTCTCCAGGTTCTCCGTGGTGAAGTACCAATACGTCCTGTCACAACGTCTGACATCTTTGTCAATGCGATGTAAGTTGATCAAGTACATGTCCAGTGTTTCTTGCTGCAAAGAAACAATAGTCAGTGTGGTTACTATGTGTTGATAACTACAAGAAAAAAGCACAGTGTGATCGATGCTTACAGAATAGGTTTGTTCCTCCGATGACTCGTCATGTTTGGCGTCTCCTCCCACGTCTGCAGACTCTGGTTCAGTGAGCACATTCTCCATCTCGGGCTCTTCTTCAGAAAGACCCAGGTCTGTGCCCTCAGGACTGGTGTTACAGGCTGTGTCCAGACTATGATCTAGGACAAGGCCCTCGGATGCCATTCTCTCTCTCTGTGCCAGAGACATGGGCGGCGCAGCGAGGCCTGTCAAAGGCCTGACCTTAATATCCTCAGAGGTCACACATGTTATCCCTGCAGGAATGTCCTCCATTTCCAGAGCAGATGGAGAGTCATCTGAATCTGCGGTGTCTGGAGATTGCCGGGACGACAACGAAAGGCTCCCCCTCGATGCTGTCTGAAGAGCATTGAGGACTTGCCGGACTGGAGAATTTGAATCGGGTTTCTCAAACGGAAGTTCGATAGCTTTGTCCTTTTTGGTTTCAGCCATGTCAGCCATGTCACCTGTGGTACAGGTCGGGATCATTTGTGACGGGTTTCTCTCGGGAAGTGTTTGAGGCGGAGGTTTATGATTGGTATCTTTTTCTGCTGTTGGTGGATATGACGGCTCCACATCCAGATCTTTGCTCTTGTGTGCTTGAAAAGTCAAGGTCTGGCCAAGAGGAGGTGCTGGGAAATATTCATTATGAATCTCTGTTTCGAGCTTTAGAACATTGGTGTTCTCTGGTGCGGATCTTATGTTCATATTTGTGCCCACTGCTTGTGAATCTTTACATTGCTCATTTGCTGCTTCGTCTTTTTCTCCTACTTCAGTTTTTTCTTCAACTCCAGAAGTCTCTTTTGAATAACTGACTCCATCGTCTTCAAATATCTCACTTTGTGAAAGTGTCTCCCACTTTTCCATCTCTAAAACCTTATCATTGGCTTCTGGGTCTATAATAGCTGTCTCTCCTGGCTGTAATCCAGTTTTCTCATTTAGTTCTGATGTTCCAGCTGTGGACTGAGCTGTTGTAGATTGAACATCGGAGTCTGTGATAGGAGGCACATTTTCTGTTGCTGGATGTTGATTTGACAGACCAGATGGTTGTGGAGAGTCTGCAGCGACATTCGTGACATCCGTCGCTGGACTGCTCGGCTGTGCTTCTGCTTCCTCACGCCTGCACTCAGACTCAATCGGATCCACTGCCTCAACCGATTCAAATACCTGGTAAAGGAAAAGAGGAGGACATACAGGAATCTAAAAACAATGAGATGTTGAAGCATCACAAAGTCATTTTGCACATGTTAGCCCATTAACAACTAATCACAGTTACATTACTGCTGAAATCTGAAGTTCCAGCTGTCTGTACAGCCTAAGGGTTCCATTAATTTTATTACCAGATAAAGATTAACGTGAAAAATAAAATATTGTGTAACAGAGTGAACATTTGGTCACACTTTTTAACATCTATTTTACATAATTAATGGTCAGGCTTTTCTGTCTCCTCTTAGTGGATCAAACATGTAAGAATGTGTGGCCAAATGGGTGACTCTTTAGCCCTAAAGATGCAACTCCTGAATGAATGCCCAGAATGGGCAACCAGTCACTTTGGTGATCCTATGACCTTCCCTGTAGCACCACCTGCAGGTCAAACCTTCTCTTGTCCTGGGATAAAACCTCATTTGCAAGATGGATTCATGGTGTTTCTGTAGAACTAACACACTCTTAGGTGGATTACTATGGTTTGTTTGACACTGCTGCCTATTCCAAGCAAATTTCATGGAATTCGCTTCAGTTATCGGACTAAAATATTAGATTAAACTAACATTACAGTGTTGTTGTCATGCTGAAAAACTACCTGTGCGCTACTGCTGGAATCACTCTGTGAGTTGGAATTCTGCTGGTCGGAGCTGCTACTTAGAGATGACTGGAGTGAGGAAAAGCATTACACAAGAGACAAACAGCAGCAGAACCGTCAAACAACGTCAGTCAGAAATGTAAGCATTATACTGTAACAGTGTTCCCCTTTTTATACTAAAGCATCAAACTTGCATCCGTGCTGATGGTGGAGTCTCGCTGCACTGGTCCTCTTTCCACACTGGCTCCAGAGGAACATCTGGCCAGGGCCTCAGCGTGTTTCTCTCTCTCCCTCTGACGGACAATGGCCTCACAACCCTGCCACTCCCTCATCGTCTGCTCATACATGATCCGCATCTGCTCATCAATCTGAAACAGAACATAGTGTGACGTATGCAAGACTGCACACAAACATCCTATATACACACAACACTTTTGCCAGTCTGACCTCTAGCCTGGATTTCTCAGTCATGTTGAACTGGTAGTGTCCCAACAGGAAGGGCCAGACCTCTTTGCGTAGTGAAGGAGCCACACCACCAAAATACACAAGCCTGTGTATTTCCTTCTCTTCAAAGGCCTGTCCACGAGAAATAAGTTATTTGTTCACCAAATAAGAACCAATTCATATTGTAAGGGAGTATAACAAAGGCATGTTTTATGGACTGTTGCTTGAGGTTTATTCTTACAGAGTTTTCCTTAAGGAACTTGCCCCAGATCTCCACAGAGAGGCCTCCTCTGGCATCACAGGGCACATCAGGGTCAACTATCGTGGTGTTCACAAGAGCGGAGAGGTGTGTGCGAACTGTTGACAGATGACGGCAGTATGCAAGCCCTGGAAAGGAAAGATACAAAAAATAATAATAGAACAATCCATTTGAATGGAACCTTCTCCATAGGAAAGTTAACTCACATCCATAGAATGCACGAGAGATGATCTGGTACTTCATGGTGTCACAAAGTAGCTTTAGGGGAGCCCTGGTGGAACAGGGAAATGTGAAACACAGTCAAGTGGAATAATCTGAATATAGATTTTGAGCTTTTCTCTTGGAAATAATTACCTTTCTTGATTGCAGCCATTAGGCAGCGAACCATCAGAAGAGCCATTTTGTGAGCAAGAGGAGCATGACGACTTTCTGGGGGTCGGCTGCCACAGGTTCACACTCTGGTCAATCAGCTCCAGTGCCACTAAACAATACAACAGACCCGACTGTCACAGTTGTCACAGCTATAACCATTGCAATAAAATGAAACACACTAAAAAGATAAGAAATGTAACAGCTTAAAGGAGGAAAGAAATCAATTAGACAGAAGTACTGCTGGAAAACAGATTCATCTCAAGTGATGTCTAATTTGTAAATCAGTATTAAAAGCATAATGTAATCGCAGCTGTAACCCGTGGTGATTCTTCATTAGATTATCTCAGGGATGCAGAGCAGGAAGATTAACAACACACTTACTGAACTCCATCTGATTGCCCGGAAAGAGGATTCGAAACACATAATCGGTTGCTTCATCATCTTCCTTATCTGATACAGAATCACATGAGCCATGTGGACTCCGCTTTCGCAATTTGGGGAAAACCTTCCCCTGCAAAGGAGAAGACCAATGTATCACAAGAAGACATGGATAACTCTGTAGTTAACATCAGTTCCTAAAATAACAAGGCTATAGAAGTAATTCATCAGCAGCAGTCTATGCCAACCTTTCCCCTCTGATTCCAGAGTGGTGGGTCCAGCTGTCCATGAGGCAGCAGCCCAGTCTCCAGACACGTGAGAAACTGGAGGAGGTGTCCTCCTTTGGGGAAATGCAGGGGAGGTCTCTGGATCCCATCCTGGCTCACCAAAACTACTGTCCCACCACTGTTCACTGGAGAGATTTAACAAGGGGGGTGGGGGGGGGCATCATAAACAACTTTTCACAGCCCACACTTCCACACAGTCAAAAAAAAGGTGGTGTTACTGCACCTTGCTGGTGACAGTGGAGGTACACGATCTCCTCCAAACGGATTGTCATTGCATAATCCCAGTACACACTGAGAGGGAAATGAGTGAATGGCAGTCAGTGAGTCATCTGCGCAAGATCGAGATTTGACTTTTCCTTGACTGTGTGTTTCATCAGTCTCACTAACCTTTTCTCTGAATCCAGCTCCCCCACGTTTCCATTCATCAGCTGATTGGGCGTCCATTTCAGTGTCATGAGATCTGCAGTCTGATGTAGGGACAGATAGCCTGGGATGGCCTCCATGTCGTCTCTCTGCAAGAAGACAAATGGGAGCTTGTCGCAACATGTTACGTATGTATTTAGCCCCTTAAAGGTCCAGTGTTAGACATTAATGAGGGTATGTTGGTAGAAATTACCCATATATTACGCATAAAGATGTTTGTTTAAAGTGTATAATTACTTTAAAAATGATTATTGATCATTTTAAATGATTTTTTTGGTTGTTTTTGTCAGGCCTCTACAGTCTCACACTGGACCTTTAAAGCAGACACTAGGGTATAATTTTCTATTAAAGAGGGATTAAATGCACGCACCGGCTGCACCAGGACATTGTTCTTCCCAAACAGAAGTGTAGCTCTGGAGTTTTGGTGGAGAGATTCAACATAATCTCTCACCCACATGAGAGGACGGTCATCCATGCTGCCACTGGACTGTCTCTTCTGGATCTGAGTAACAGATTAACATCAAGTATAACACACTGACATTACATAGAGCAGATTATAACACAGAAATCATTGAACTCATCTGACCAGCGCAGGTCGTCTGGAGGGAGAATCCTGCCGACAGTGGCCGCTGTGGATGCGATGCCGCTGTACGAGCTCGTCAGCGGACGGGTCCGTCCAGAAGTGGTCTGCAGTCTTGACTTTGGTGTACTCCAGCGCACAGGGGCCGACTGCAATTCAAGTGTAGCTGATTTAAAGCGATGCAGGTGTTTTCAAATGAGGCAGAGTCAAGGATTTAACTGCTACGGTGACATCATACCATGTGCAGATTAGTGAAGTTTATAAATACCCAATAGAGAAGCAAGGATTGGTCCATCCACAGGATCCATCAGCATGGCTTCTTTCTCATAGAAGGTACTACAGGATGAAAAAAGTTTTGTTTTTTTTCAAAAAGGATTCAAAGGATTCAAGTTCTTTATTATCATGTCACAAAGGTAACATGATGTCTGTGATGAGGTTTTTTTTTTTTTGAGCTGCGTTAAGGGACTTTGAACTGCGGACAGGAGCATTTTTGCCAATAGAGGGCAGCATTGCACATCTTAGTGTACAGCCTGCCATAAATTATTATTAGAAGAAGCAGAATTTCTGTCCTTTTTTTGACCATGATCACTTACAAAATGTTACCATAAAAAAGAAAATTAGACATATATATATGTATGTATATATATACATATATATATATATATACATACATCATACATACAGCCTAACTATGTTTACACCTCAAGGGCATATGTAAAATAGCTTTTACTTAAAGGGGATTCTTTTCTGAGGAGATAATTTTCTAAAACCGCAACTATATGACTGCAATAAATAAATAAATACCTGCTGTTCTCTACCAGGTACAGGACAATCTTGTCCAAGAGCTTCTCCATCAGCGCAGTTCGGATCCACAAGTGTTTCAGCGCCTGAGGAGGGAGGTTGGCCAACTTTGACTGGCGACTGCGGTCGTTACTCAGGGAGGAATTGTTCTGTTTGCTGGGGAACAAAAGAGTAACCTGACAGGTGAGAAGCTTCTAAAGGGTGTTAGTATTCTAATTGTTTTTAAACCAGGAAAGACTCATTGAAATTCAAAATCTCCTTTTTTTCCACAATCTCCAACACAGTTGCCAGACAAAGACAAACTATATCATTATATTCATAAATTTTCATCCAAAAGGGAAAGAAATACAGAATGGTAAAATATTAAATGATAAACGCTATAAATGCTATAAATGAATTTATAGCATTCAGTTAAGAGTTAAGACTCTATGTTATTCAAAAGTTCATTGAAAGACATTCTGAGAGACCAACTCTTCAATAGTCAGCTGTAGTTTGTTTGTTTTTACCAATTCAGTGTGGACCGTTGGCACATTCAATAAAAATAAGTCAATTTCAATCTCAGGATTGCCTTATGGATGAAAGTATGCCAGTGATTACAGCGATACCAAAGGCAGTGGTGAATCAGTGGAAAGGACATGAAGACAAGGCAAAAGGAGAGAACAGCTAAGACTGAGCATGTAGTCATGTCGTGGCCACTCGCAGACAGAATGTAAGACGTCACCTGTTTTCAATAATCTGTTCCAGCTCCTGGACCTTGTGGCAGAGTTCTTCGGCAGGTGAAAAGCTTTTTGCCACCTTCATGAAGAGAGCTGCAACCTTGTTACTGCACAGCAGGCCGGCAATACGGCGCTTCAGCCCGTGAAGCATGCAAGCCTCCACCACAGCTACACACACACACACACACACACACACAAGAGTATGAGTTGATATTTGGTTTCTAATTGCTTCATGTGACACATTATTTTCAATGTAAAATGTCCTCTCTATGAAAACCCCTAAGCTTTGAATATCTTCTCGGAGAAAAACAGGTGAAAGACAAACACAGGTGGCACAAGTAGTCTCAAATCTGTCCGACTCTGACTACTGTTGCTAGGATATGAGGGATGTGAATCACACATGCATCGCTCCTGGTTAGTATCAACACCTTTAATGGGTGTTAGTCTACTTTAGTACAGCCCGTCATAGCCACAATATCTACCCGGTTATATTAATATAAACACATGATGAGATTAAGTTGTAAGTGATTTACATTGCCTCGATCGAGGACAAAGATACTTCTGTTGTAAACCAAAGAAAATCCAACCAAAAAAACCCTCAATATTTCCCTTATTTACTTTTACCTAAGCACTATAGCTGCCATCTACGGTCTGGTACAATCCCAACAAGCGACACACACACACAATCACAGTAGGTTTAACACAATAAACATTTACCACAGAAGGAAATGATGTGGCTGCTGTCAGCATGAACAAATTTCCTTGTTACCGCCTCCTCCATAATTTGTTTCACCTACGAGAGAGAGAGAGGTGAGAGTTACATGGTGAGACTATGTGTGACTTACAGAAGGCAAAAACATCTTTTCTGGAGGGTCATGTACATGCAGATTTTCTTCTTATCCCCCTGCATGCCAGGTTAATAGAACACCTTTTAATGACATGCTTCTTTTATAAATGTGCAGCCTTAAAGGAGACGCTGATACAGCACTGATGATTAAATATTGTTGGGGGTTTACAGGCTGAAGAAATACGACTATTTTATATGTAAAATCTGTGAAAACCCCATTTAAGTGCATTTAGCAGAACAAGACTGTGTTACTGCATCATTTCCCATCATAGTACGAATATATATAATATGATAATGACTGGTTTGTTGTCACAGCTGATGTTATATTTAGTTAAAATAGAGAAGTGAGGCTGACCTTTTTTTTTTTTACTAAAATGGGCATTTCTTGTTGGATCCGAGTATGAATACTTGCATGTGTTTGTCTTAAGTGACATGTATTTGCAACAACAGCTGAATCTGATATGACGCTCTGAGAATAGCACACTGCTGCCTGTCATAAAATAAGATGGGATTTTACTGCCTTTATTAATGGATACATCCCTGTACTGTAGCTTCTCTGTCAACGGCAGGCTCTTCAGCAAATAGAGGGCGCACACAATCATACATGTGACGCTCCTTTATGAGAATTCAAAACCTAAAAACATCTGGGGGTAAACAAAACAAAAACAAAAAACACCCCACAATTTACTGGATTTCAAAGCCCACATTTCACAGTCGTAACCCCTCCTTGCTGCAGGATCTGGTACCGGAGACATGGATGTTTGAGAGGCAGTGAGTCACAGGTGAGGGGGAGCGTGGACATGATAAGCCTGGAAGTAACGTTTCTTTCTCGCCAATGAATAAAACATCCGGTTTTCTCTCCCTAGGGGAGTCAGGGAGCAGTTTGGAAGGGTCTGGAGTGAGCTGGCTTTAATGTCGACGTAAATCATACATCCGAAATGGCTCATTATTCAGTAATAATACACCACCCAGCTCATAGGTGTTCTTTTTTAATTTAATGGTTGCTAAGACGCCAAATGAAACAGACACCAAGGTCACACCTTTAAGTTCTGGGAAGAAAAAAAGAAAGAAAATGGTGTGAAATTTTTAACCATGATTTCCTCCTCTCCTCACAGAGAGAGGGAGACTCCTGAATATGAACAAACATGCTTTGCATGAGATGAGTGTGTGGCATTTTCACCTTGATATTAAATCATCATCATCATCACTATCATCATCATCATCACCAGTATTATCGTCATCATCACCATCATCGTCATCGTCATCTCAGACTGCCAGCAATCAAAAACAAGCCAGGATATGAATCCACTGGCGTCTCAACTGCATCCACTGTTGTTATGATGTAAAATGGGTGTTTTCTGTATTAATTATTGGTTATTTTATGTTAAACAGGCCTGTAGTCGTGGCATAAAGCCGAGGAAAGATGTCCACACACACATGAATACACACGCACAATCACACAAGCGTTGCTGGAGCTTTGCAGCTCCCAGTGGACACAAACTGCCACGAGAGACACGGAAATCGTGAAAATGGACATGCAATCATGCGTCGAACCTCTTTCTTGACATTGCGCAGCAGTTTCTGGCGCGTCTCGGCCTCTGTCACGGGAGAAAACATCATGAGTGCGATGATCACAGAAGATGCTCTGCTATCGGAAATGAACGATAATGGCAGTCGCCTCACGACAGGCAGCAATAATAATAATAACCGCGGCTGTACCTCCCATCGCTCCAGGCAGGATGTGGCGACTGACACACACGCACACACGCGCGCAGCTTTTTCCGTGGATGAAGAGATGATGGAGAAGATGATGCGTGTGTGTGTGTGTGTGTGTGTGCGTGCTCCACAGCAGCAGCAGCGGTGACAAGGTGGAGATGTGATGCTCCGAGATGTGCGGCGTGTTCCCAGCTAAATTAAACCTATCTGCTACCTCTCAGCCAACCAACACCCCTTTAAAGACACAGTAGCAGCCCATACATCAACACACACACACACACACACACACACACACCTGCTCTGTCAGTGACACACACAAATAAATCATGTTTCCACATCACTGTATGAAAGTTGCATCTGTACATAATATAAATACAGCAATCATTTTTCTTCTTCCATGTCATATATACATATACACATACAGTATTTCCTCATTTTTACATTCAAACCATCAGGACCGGCTCTATGTAGTTTGGTGCTCTAGGGAAGATTGGGATTCAGGGGCCCCCCATTCGCTGTCACCCAACACACACATACACGCACGGTAGTGGTTTCTAAGCAACTCGTCAGACAAACAAAGAGGTGAAATATGTACAGTATGTGAATGTCAGACAGTCACTAATAGGGAACGTGAGCTAGGTTTAGATCGTCGTGAGACAGGTTAGTTTTACCCTACTGATGATGTGTTGTTGCAATAGTAACAACACATAATAAACAAGTCACACAAAAAGATACAAATATTCTGCATAGTAATAAATAATAGTAAATGGTAATAAAAAAATAAACATAATACATTCACTATACACACTCACTTTTTCTTTTTTCCATCTTAAGTATTATTATATTATAATATATAATAGTGTTGTCCTGCACCCCACAAGTAGATGCCACTCCAAGCGACCGCCTAAATGTCTGTAAAGTTGCCAAATATAGCGACAGTCACTAACTTGTCAACACCGCAGTTAGGTATGTTTGCTTTCTTTCTTTATATCCCTTTCTTTCCCCTGGCTTGGTTAATTGTGTCTCCGTTCGTGTGTCTGTTATTATATCTGTAATCTGTAATGTTTTTGTTGTAGCGGCGTAATAGCGCAACTCACAGTCCTGGCGAGTGAGGAAGGTCTGATTTTACTGCTATAATCCTCATAGTCCTGATGCCTGCACACAGATTCTGTGTCACAGAGCTGCAACAGGAGAAGATGTGTCTTCCTCACAGCAAGGATGAATTACTGAACATGGCCTACCGGGGGCCCAAGGGTTCAGGGGGCCCCATATCTTTGCTACTATGTTTTTCATCCTCGTATTTTAATGGGGCCCTAAAGCCACATAATGCTGTTTATGTTAAATGATATGTCTTAATAATGCCCCTCAATCATATACCACAGGTTATGTTATTCAACCCTGATAGCTGAAAGGGGCCCCTCAGTCAAATAACACCCATCAGGCTATGTTATCCACCTCTGATGTCTGATGAATAGGGCCCCCTCAATCATACTATTATTACATTTTTTATTACTAGCCAGGTATTACTTGACAAAAAGCAGATGAAGCTAGTGCATGACAACCACATTTTTTTGTCTTTGTGCAACTCGTCGATTTGTGCATGAGTGTGCAGGGGGGCCCTTTTTTAGTCTGTGCCCAGGGGCCCAGTGGCTCATAACCCGTCCCAGCCTCACAGCAGTGTCTGTGTCATTCATTGCAGCTCAGTTCATGACTGGTTTTACTTCCAGAAGCTTGTTTTTGAGCTTTAGATTAGAACTGTCTTTGATTCACTGCTGTGACGTGATGCTGAAAGTGTTTTAGTGGCAGAAGTTACATACTGGAGCTTTAATTGCCACCATAAGACTAATGAGAAATCATGTAGTCATTTACAAACATCCAGTGATGTAGGCTATGTTTTTGTTTTGAAGTCCTTTTTTTATTATGTAATGAACTGTGATGTTTGAGCAACCTTCTTTTGCCCTTATGAGTCGTGCAGTCAACCACAGTGACAAAGTCATGACCAGACTTGTTCCGAAATCAAGACCATGACACACATACACAGCACACACAGAATACAAAAAACAACAACAGTTAAACATGAACATTGACAACACAACCAATTCACTTAAAACATCTACAGTTGCCTTTTGACCAAGATTTAAATGTTGTAAAGATTGGAATGGGCATTTATTTGAAATGCGTTTGGGGTGAAAGGAAGTATTTAAGAACAGACACATATCGACCGGTGGATAGATGCCACCTAAAACTCACATATACACACCTGTAGTAGTTATACATAAAATGTAACATTATTACAGTTGAAAATCAGGGTTAAGGCTGCAACAATTATTCAGTTAATCAATTATTGATTGCTAAATGAATCGTCCACTATTTTGATAATCGATTAATCAGTTTGAGTGTTTTTTCAATAATTAAAACAAGATTTCTGATTTTTTAGCTTCTTAAATGTGAATATTTTCTAATTTCTTTGATCCATATAACAAAGACATCATTCATTATGTATTGTGTTATGTTCCTTTAATTCAATACAATATGTTCTTTTTTACTTGTTATATTTGAGTATATTTTACCCTGGTTGATGTACTTTTACTTGAGAGGAATACTTTAGTACTCTTTCCACCTATGCTCATTTGGGTGAGCTGGATGATACGGTCTGTTATCACGTGATAAGGCGTCGAAGGAGGCAAGGAAGGAAGCTGACAAGGAGGCAGAGAGGAGGCGGCAGTATGAGTGTTGGGATGGGACACCGCTTTGTTCAACAGTAGGGGAGGGAGGACAGACGCCAGACAGACACAGTTGCTTCGCTGTGCCCGCTGCAAACGCTAACATACAATTTGTCGGGGCGGATTAGCTTGTTTAATTTTTGTCCAGCTGTGTCAAAACACACCCCACGGACACTCGTCTTTCGTGGACACTGAGGATTTTCCATCGAGAGATGTCAAAGCGAGTACGAAGCAGAGAGGTCTGCGCTGATTGCAGTGCTCCGGGTATGATGTCAAACAGGCTAGCTGGAACGTTAGCCGCAGAGCTAACCACAGCTAGCTCTGAACTGCAACTTATCCAGTTCGCTAAGCTAGTTTATTTACAAACACACACAAATGATAATTAGCGGTTGCTACCTACACTGTGTGGTTAATAATTTGGGCGGTTGGAAATGTTCCGTGTCGTGGAAACATTTGTCGCGCCTATGTCTTGTCTGTGGAATCACATTGTACTTACTCGTCGTGCCTGAAATGTCTTTAATTAATGATGGTTGGTTCTGTCTTTCGTTAGCGCTGGTGTAGCTAAATTAGGTCCCGAGCTAACTTATTTGCGTGTGTTTGCATTTGAAAGCTAATATTTTAAAACACTAACATGATGGAGTTAATCTATGGCTGTCACATAGTACATATCCTTGGCTCATAGGAGTCGTTGAACTAAATCATAACTGTTAAATCGATTGTTGGGTGTATTGTTATGTGATTACCGTTAGTTTGTAAGTAGTAACTTTCAAATGTCTGCATGTTTTTGCAGAGCCACGCTGGGCCTCTGTCAACAGGGGTGTGTTAGTCTGCGATGAGTGCTGCAGCATCCATCGAGGTCTGGGGCGACACAGCTCTCAAGTCCGTCATCTGACCCATTCTCCGTGGCCACCGTCCCAGTTACAGGTGAGGAGACACTGGGACATAACCACCCAGGGTTGTCAACTTCCTGATGAGAAGATAAGACATAAATGTAGTCCCCTTCTCTACTCAGTTATACTGTTTACATAGTGCACTTTACACACATTGCACCCCCATGAACCTGATATGGACCGGTTCAGTTCAGTACGTACCTATTTTTTTTTTTTGCGTTTACATTAGGAATAGTACCAAAATAACTTTCCCCAACCTTTCCATTTTTTGGTACCCTTCCCTTGGGGTTCAGAGTATTGTTATGGAGCTAGACCCACAACGGTCAGCTGATTTGGCATCAAAAAACATCACTCCCTTGCGACCGGAGTTTCCTTTAAGGCATCAGTCTATTCTCATACATTGCTTGACGTCTTGTCGAAACGGCTACAAACTGAGTTGACAAAAAAAACCAAGCTGCTCCGTTGTTGTCCATTGTGTTGTTGTCTGCTATGTCGTGTTCAGTGCCATTGTTCATTGTCATCGCACTGGTACAACGTCACGCTACATATCTCACTGAGACTTCCAGAGCTTTACATTTTCATACTTAACTAAACGGAACAACATAATGATGGAAACATATTCTTGACTGCTACCTAACCTACCTATTGCCCATATGTAACAGTACATCTACCAAAACAAAGTTGTCATATAGTGTAATAGTTGTAATAGTGAAAGTCTTGTAAAATATTCTGTTATGTAAGTAAATAAATAAAAAATGAATCTGAACCTAAAAATGTAAAAAGTAATGATGTGAAAATTTTTTTTATGAATTTGGAGGAAAACTGTTTTGATGTTTATTATTATTGGTGGATAATGTACTGACCATATTATTACCACAATTGACCTGAACTACCTTATGGTTCATTTAATTGATTGAATTAATCTGTTTTGTGGTTCCATGTTTTAGATGGTCCAGACACTGTATGGCAATGGAGCTAATTCCATATGGGAGCATAGTCTTCTGGATCCTTCCTCCTCCGTGAGTGGGAAGCGTAAAGCAAATCCCCAGGACAGAGTTCAGTAAGTTTGTTTCAGATTTTTTTTATCTGTCAGTTCATATTTAGATATGCTTGTTTGCTCTTTTGATTCAAACTTATATAGATTTTCAGAGTTAAGGTCAGGGAACATTCATATTTGGTCCTCTGTACCAGAAATATGACTCATCGGTCTGTTGTAACTTGAACTTCAATTTTATTTGTATAGCACAATACAAATATGCATCACAATGTACATTATGTCAACAGAAATGGCTTCTTCCTACTCCTTTTTGGACATGTTTTTTATATATACATATATATATTTATATATATATGTGTATTTATTTCATTTTTTTCTTTTCCTCTTTTTTTGTATTATGTTCTCATGTTTTAAAGAATTTGCTGCTTTAACCGTATTACCTTTATTGCTTTACAATCATCACAATGTACCATAGCTCAAAAGATATAACAAAAACAGTGTCTATAAGGCCGAAATGTTTTTGTCGTCCTCCACTGTCCTCCACTGTCTGATATAAACACTGTCAAATTGGTGTTTGGATGGTGGAGTAAAGCTTACCCACATATAAACACAGTAGTGCTTAGTCCAATCCAGATCAAATGCATTCAGTCACCAGACAGATGCAGACAGTGTACGCATTGCACCAAACACAGCTATCATCTTTGTCAGATACATCTCATCCACCTCAATGGTTACAGGAAGTTTCCCAAGGGGTTGCAGAGCCTTCTGAGGAAATAAACCTTACTTTAAAAAAAAATAAAAAGGTCCCTTCAACTTTCTCAGGAACTGAACATGGCAGAGATTGTAGCTGCTTCAACTTGTACCCTGCTTCACACACATAACAAGGAAATATTGTAGCGTTCATATTTATGCCACAACATTAATGTGGTAACTGGTTTCACTGTTGTGGCCGATCCCTTTATTTTTAACTTGTTTAAGCCACACAGATACGAAAAATTTGCGAACCAACAAAATACATTTAAAATCACATTGCTGGTTAAGAATGAAGTTGTTCGAAACAGGCCGCACATTTGCAGTCATATGTCACAACCAGTCAGTCACAGGTTTTATTAACTTTAAAATCAAACTCAGGTTTTCTCTTAACTGTGCTGTACTCTGTTCAGAGCTAGAGTTGGTTGTATGATGGTGAGGAAGGATCAACACTATGAGTTCTGATGTGAGTTTGTAACTCTAATTGCATATAGGAGGCCAGGTTCTGAAAAGTGGTGGTCTAGTAAAAGTCTTTGTGTTCTCTTGAATGGCGTGGCAGCAAGATTGCAGGGTCAGGCATTCTCTGGTGTGGTATTTATGACTGGATAATGGTAGAAATAAGTCACTGTACATTCATACTTTTGGCTGCAAATATGGCTGTGTCTTGTAGGATGTGGTATTCATTATTTCCAGTGTCTTTTATTTGGATTTGAGCATCTTTTGTTGTTTTTTGTTTACAGTCCCAACAAGACAGAGTTCATCAAGGCTAAATATCAGATGTTGGCATATGTTCATCGAATGCCCTGTCGGGAAGATGATAGTGTAACCGCAAAAGACCTCAGCAAGGTGAGAAATCCCTTCATTGTCTCAACATTTACCTTTATTTTCCTTTCCTGCTGGATTTGTACAGTCCTGTATTGTTCAAAAATAATTAGATAACAAGTGGGGCTAATATGTACTATGAATGTTCTGCAGTTTGTATGATTAACATTAACCTAATTTATGAAGAGAAAGGCCTCTATAATGAATATACAAACTTTAAATTGCCAATCTGTTATCATATAGAAACATAGAAATAAAAATGTGTTTTCAGTAGGATAATCAATCAATCACATCACTCACAAGTCACTATGTTGATCTCCTTTCAGCAACTACACTCCAGTGTTCGCACTGGAAACCTGGAGACCTGCCTTCGACTCTTATCTTTGGGAGCACAGGCCAACTTCTTCCATCCAGTAGGTCTAACGGTATTAAAATTTTGAGTTGTTGTCGTGCTAATGTTCACGCATATGTTGTTTTTTGGAATCACAGGAGAAGGGAAACACCCCACTACACATAGCAGCAAAAGCAGGCCAGGTGTTGCAGGCAGAAGTGTTGGCAGTTTATGGAGCTGATCCCGGTGCTCTGGACTCCACTGGAAAGACCCCCATTGATTATGCGAGGTAAGATAGGCTCTGTATTTATACGTATGAACACTTTCTATAATGTAACTAACGTCTTAATAATGGAGATGTTGCATTGTGAAACCCATTTTGAGGCACTGTCTTGTATTAACAGTCAGAGTATGGAAAGTTCATGGGCTGCGTCTGTGCCCCATTATGTCTGAGAAGCTCAGGACTGTGTAATCTAATTTCACAGTGTTGCTGACATAGAAAATAAATACTTCATTACATTTGTTGTGGTTACACAGTCGTGTAGCTGTAAGCCCAACTCACTGGTGACTGTGCTGTCGGAAATGATACACATCCTCTGGAGATTTAAACAAGTTAGGGAAAAGAACTGACCTGCTGCTTATGTGTACTTCTTAAGTTACAGACACATTAATGAGAATATTGCACATTGGCATTTTAAAGGAAATGTGTTATGTAACAAAATCATAGCTGCCAGCTGAAATGGCTAAAATATTTAACATTCTTTGCATTGTAGTGGACATTAGACACAGACACCAGTTGCATTTTGTTAGTCTAATTTAATAAGAGTATGACTAATGTATACAGGAAGGGAAGGAAAGATTCTGTGGTAAAGCAGTTTTAGCTGACTCATTGCACAATTTGGAACAAAGAGCCATAAATAAAATAGAAAAATAGAAAAAGATGGTGTCAACATTGCTCAGCAATTTAACTGTCCAAACATGGATGTATTTATTAGTCACCATAGCCAATGAGCACCTTCCATCTTTTAAATTCTAAATGTACTTCAATCCACTCCCACCTGAGGCATTCTTTTAGCTTCTGCTGCAGAGTGTTGCATTTCTGAAACATTACCTTATTTCTTCCTAATCTGTGCAGACAAGCTGGGCACCAGGAGCTGGCAGAGCGGCTAGTGGAGATTCAGTATGAACTCACTGACCGGTTAACATTTTACCTTTGTGGAAGAAGACCCGGTGAGTACATTGTGTACGTCAGGCACAACTGCTGTGTAGCATATGTGTATCCTGTGGTAATGACTTACTGTCGTTTTCTTATTGTAGATCACAGAAATGGGCAACACTTCATCATTCCACAGATGGCAGACAGGTAAAACCTATGATCCAAGTTGTAATAATTATCATATGTATTATTAAGTGAAGCTGGGATCTTGTAATGCATATAAATCATTACCAAGTGATTGATATCATCTGTTCCATTGGGCCCCTGGCTACCATGTAAAGCAATTTACTATTGTATTGATGTATATTTAAGACAGCATGATACACATTCACAATATAGTTACAATCCTATTTTTCCTGTGCTGCATTGGATGGATAAGAAATAAGTAAGTTTACTATTTGCCACCTTGTTCGTGTGGACTTTGATGAGCAGCAAAATTAAACAATTTATTTGTTTGTTTTGTCCAAAGCAGTCTGGATTTGTCAGAGTTTGCAAAAGCCGCGAAGAAAAAGCTTCAGTCGGTGAGATATTTTTTTTATTTTATATTTTATTTTTATGATCTGCTTCCTGTGAGTTCTTATGTGTAATACTGTATTTTGTTCTGTTTTCTGCTTGGTTGTTTTAAAACTGCAAGATGAAATTCTTTACTTTGTTGTAGCTAAGTAACCATCAGTTTGAAGAACTTGCCATGGATGTTTATGATGAAGTGGACAGAAGAGAAACGGATGCAGGTGCAACCCAAGAATTAAAAATAAAATATATATGTATATATGTATGTATATATATATATATATATATATATATATATATATACATATATATGTGTATATATATATATGTATATATATATATATATATATATATATATATATATATATATATATGTATATATATATATGTATATATATATATATATATATATATACATATACACATATGTGTATATATATATATATGTATATATATATGTATGTATATATATATATATGTGTATATATATATATATATATATATATATATATATATATATATATATGTATATATAGGTTATATGACATGATGTATGTCTGCATTTCAATGTCTTTTATATTGTGTTTTTCAGTGTGGTTGGCCACTCAGAACCACAGTACTCTTGTAACGGATACTACGGTTGTACCTTTTCTGCCTGTCAATCCGGAGTACTCCTCTACAAGAAACCAGGCAAGGGATTATAACATAATTGCCGCGTGGTCAATATAAATTAGACGATAATTAGAGCTGAAACAATTAATTAATTAATTGATTATTAATCGATTAATAAATTAATCTGCAACTATTCGATTCATCGATTTGAAGCTTTTTTCATGATTAAAACAATATCTCCGATTGTTTAAGCTTCTTAAATGTGAATATTTTCTTAATTTCTTTGCTCTGGATAACAAAGAAATCCTTAAAAGTTAATCATTTTGGTTTATGGATAAAACAAGACATTTGAGACATTTGTCATAATTTCCAGGTTTGATGAACACCGATCAACTTTTTTTTAGGTTTTCTGATATTTTATGGACCAAGCGATTAATTGAGAAAATAATCGACAGATTAATCGATTATGAAAATAATCGTTAGTTGCAGCTCTAATGATAATTTACATTTGGTCTCTGTTGTGTTTTTGATTGAGTTTTTCTTTTGTTGCAGGGTCGTCAAAAATTGGCAAGGTTCAGTGCTCACGAATTTGCCACCTTGGTGATTGATATTCTAACTGATGCTAAACGGCGTCAGTGGGGCAATTCCTGCGACAGTCCCAAAGGTAGAATTTGTTGTTATGTTTTTTTTTTATTATTTATGTTAGCAGAACTTAAATTTCCCTGCTAAAGTATTTGAGGTATTTGTTGTTAAATGTTGTCTTTTATTAAGTGCAGACTTTTGTATACATTTTGTATCATAACAGTTTTGTATCCTCATCGGTTTTAAAAGGTAAAGTTACTGATGTTATTATATGTCCCGTACTACCTCACGGCCTGTTTTCTTCTTGGCAAACTCTCAGATGTTCAGGTTTATAAAGAAGAGCCACTCCTGATTTCTGGATTCAGTTGAAGAAAATGAAATTGGTTTCTTAGCTGTTTGATTTAAACTGCTGTCGACAACCAGGTTTTGTTTCATCTCTGCTCCTTTGATCTTGTATTCTTTCTTCAGAGAATGTTGAGCTTATTCTTCAAGGCATAGACAGCCGTCACAACAGCGAGAGCCAAGACAACGATCAGCCAGATTACGACAGCGTGGCATCAGATGAAGACCCGATCCAAGAGGCCACTTGCGGAGACAGCTGCAATGACGGAAGGACCAAGGTTGATATTTAATTTGATCCTGCTACAATTAACATTTGCAGCACATCATTTGTCACTTTTTAAATGTGTAAAATGAAATGTGTTGTCCTGCAGAGCTCGGAGTCATCTGACCTTTCTGATGGACCAATCACAGTGCAGGAATTTATGGAGGTGAAGAGCGCGCTCACCGCATCAGAAGCCAAAATACAACAGCTTCTCAAAGTCAACTGTCACCTAAGTGAAGAGCTGCGGTCGATGCAGAGCAAGGTTAGTGAATTTACACATTGTGGGTCTGCACTGCTGATTTTTTACTTTACACATCTTTATTTGCAGTTTGTATTTATATTTTTCATATTAATATTACAAGATCCATAAAAACTGGTCCACTGCACTCGATTGATGACATTTACATAGTTTGATCCTCATTGCCAGATTCCTGTGACATTCTTGTGACATTATTTCAAAGGTTAATTTGATGCCTCCTCCTAATTTAAAAATATGCTGTGTATGAATCATGCTGGGTAGTTCCAGGAAAGACTTATAAATTATAAATTATTAAAATTTCCATAGCAATTCTACATCACTTAGGCACAAGAGAAAATGGCTCCTCTGTTGCTGGATAAGTGACATTCTTGTGGTGATAGTAAATAATCACCGCAGGAATCTGTTGTCCTGCTCAGCAAAATAGGAGTTAATGGTGATGGTCCTGTGTGAACTCAAACAGAGTATAAATAGAGGGGTCCATGTCAGAAATACTTATCCATAACCACATGAGAAGAGCATCATCATCCACCGTCAAAATCTGCACAAGCGTCAAACAGAGACACCTACATGTGATTTATTAGTTTTTACAAGTATTGAAGTGTGAATGTGATACCAAGAACTATCAACTCGGTGCTTACCAGTAAACTGGCTCCACAACATTCCTACAAGGAGCTGAGAGAGAAGTTCAACATTCAGTTCCTCTTGTAAAGGAACAGTGTTTAAAATGTATCAGTGTTTATCGGTGAAGTTGTTGATGTTTGAAGTTGAGTATCCTATTCCTCACTCTTCCTTTCCAACTGTTTTTTCCAGCCATATTTAAATCATTTCACCCAGTTTTACACACCGGACCTTACTTTCATGTATTTCCTAATTAGTAATATGGTAGTATGTAGTTTAGAATTTTTGTCAACTTTGCATATTATTTGCATTATAACATTGATCTGAATCTCTTGGTTTCGAAATGTGCTATGAAGTGTTTTTCATGTAAATAAAGGCAACCACCTGTGCAGCAGTTTCTCAGGTGTTGTTGTCAACACAAAGTGTCAGCACTTCACCAGCCTTTTGTTGTGAGAAAAACTTTGAAGGGGAGGTGAAGATGAACTCCACACAGAATCATTTCTTTTCTCCTGGAGGCTTACCTGCCTTCCACTCTATTATTGATGTCTGGCTGAGCTTTTGTAAGCAGATCGCCCTAACCCCCCCCAGCTAATGTTGCATTGAAAGATATTTTGTTCTCCCCAGCTGAACTCTCTGCAGACTGAAAACACAACACTCCGATGGCAGACCCCAAGTGGACAACAGCACCTCCAGGGGCCGTGTGGTCGACACCCGCCCCGCGGAGGCCGTGCCCTGTCAATGTATGAGACGGGTTCTACTCCAAGGCAGATCTCCCACCGGGTAGAATCCGCACGCCATGAAGATGGAGTCATTTTACAACCCTTCCCAACCAATGTAAGCACAGGAACACCAGTGATTCCACTGGATTGTCCTCACAAGACCGATAATGATAATGATGCCTGGCTTGGTGCTGGTGTTGGTTTTTCATTCATTCATTTATTCATTCATTCATTCAGTCAGTCATTCATTGCATCGCAAAAGAGTATGCTCAACTTGGTTTGACCCCTTTCTAGATTGGGAGGGGTCCTTTGGGGACGGCCGCTTCCTCCCTCCCTACCTTCCCCTCTTCCCTGTCCTGGTCGTGGGATGAGAGATCTCGAAGGGTTAAGTACCGAAGTTCCCCTCGGTTTAGAGGCAGCTCAAGGGGACGGTGGAAACTGTCCCTTTGCTTGACCCCACAGTCTTCTCTATCCTGACCTGTGTCTTTTAAACTGCTTTTTTTAATCAATAGAGTGTGCCTGCATGCACCACCGTGCCTCTGATGCAACAACTCCAGTCTTTTTCTCTGCAGTGAACTTCATGCAAAGCTTCTGCTTTTTCTAGTAAACCTGAGAAAGCCTTTTGAATAACCCGTCGGCAGGGTTAGTTTATTATCAAAGAACGATAAAATGGCTCATCATGATGAGCTAATGAGCTGTAATCAATAATAACAACAGAAGACACAGTTTACATCTTTGCATCTACTAATTGCATCCACTGCAGTACGCACTATTGCACCACAATGACCTGGTTTGTGTATCTCCTCTTCTTCTCCGTATTTGCTTAAACAATTCAAATGTATGACAGAGTGATTATGGCTTTGTGTGCAGAAATGCATGATTCTGACTTTCTTTTTGCTTACAGTTGCCCCTGGAATGAGCCTGCAATTAACACTGTGTTTGGTTGACGTTAATCCTCTGATGTCTCTATAGGGCTGTAGTTTGGAAGGACGGAGTACCATGCTGGAGCATGATTCTGACACCACGCCCAACCACTCTGAAATGGAGGGGACTAGGTAATACAACTTTCCATCTTCGTGTCCAAAATAATTTCTCACTGTATTGCACTTTTATAATACAGTCAGGAAAGCTGACCAATTGCTCCTTCAGATAATTATCTTTTTAAAATAATGCTGTACAAGAACTCTGATATTAATTAATCTGGGAAATGTTTATTCCTTTTTCTGGTGCTACAGAAACACACTGAATTGAAGTCGTAATTTCTGGACTAACATTAAATCACTTAATTCACTTTTTTAATATAGAACCACAATTATTTTTAACTGGAACAGTAACCACGACCTTGTACATCGTCTTGTCTTAATGCTCTTCAGTTCATATAACAGATTGATGACTTATTTTTGCTTTACATTTGTAGAAGCCTTCGTCCAGCCTCTGATGCTATGGAAGCAGAGGCTGAAGGTGAGGAAGATGCCACCCTGCCATGCACAGAGGATGTCATCTGCAAGACAGAGCAGATCACCAAGAACATACAGGAGCTTCTGAGAGCCGCCCAGGAGACCAAAAACCAAAGGTAATTCATGATTATACAATTAAAAAAAATTTTTTCCCTTCACTCTAGCTAACTGGTATGTGTTTTTCACTGAGTTGCATGGAAAATGCATTTAGTCGCATTATTATTAAAAGAAAACTTGTTCCACAGACTGGGATTCACTGACTTTTACCCATGTAGATTGGCCTCATTTTGAAACTGTGCATCTGATGACGGGCAGGCCTTGTGTCTTTAAATGCAGCTGACAGGAAACAAGCATCACAAAAACACATGTTCCCCCATGACTTGCCAAATCCACTGTGACTTAGTCTAGCTACGGAGGTTTCCTGTATTCACCGGTAGTTTTAATATTGTGAGTTTTTGTAGTTGCACATTACTGTTATTAATTTCCCTCTGCTTTTATCATAATGGGGAAAACATTATCCACTTTCCTCATGTTACTTTTTTAAACATTGATTGTCAAGTTAAAGCCCTTTTGGTATCAAACTGAGGCAGTGAACAGTAATGTATTTATCTCTGGTCTAATGCAGGCTGCCACAACTTGACTTTTGGCTTGTGCTGTTGCTCATGTAATACTAACAGCCAAATTACATTTCCTGAAGTTGTGTAAACATCAGTGCCACAACAGCAGAAATTAATAGTAAATAGCATGTGAACAATAATGTGAAGTGTGGTAGTCATTTTTGGCACAAGGAATTTTACCTCAGGCTCTCCTTTTTGAGGTTTTTGACTGGGAATGTTTGTGGTTTGTGTTAGAACCAGTGTTCCCATATGTGGCACGTGACCGGTTCATTCTAGTCATTCTTTTGTCTCCATCTCAAACAGCTTTCTGCCTTGCTCTGAAAAGATTTGCGTGGCTGTAACGGAGATGGCTGCCCTGTTTCCCAAGGTAAGATGACTCCCACCATCAGCTTGGTGTCCCCTCCCCCAAGTAATTAAAGGGTGTGATGTTTGTTTGGAAACAGCTAGAGGGCATCTACAATGACTTGTCTTCATTCAGCACATTTACATGACATTAGGAAAAAAAAGACGTCATGTGAGTCATTGAAACTGTACTAAATCGACTTTCTCAAATACGCCCAGATAAGGATTCCACCAATCGGTCGTAACGATATGGTCCACAATCATGTGTATTTCCATTGTAAAATGTTAGAAAGGGTAGCAAAAAATGCCTGTCTCGACTGTCCCAGTTTTTGGCACCCTTCTGTAGGGTTATCAAGCACAGTGGTGTCGACTTTGTCAACAGAATAATAACTTTTGTGTAACAGTAGTCACAACTGTCTCTCAAAAGAAGCTTGTCCTCTTCTTGTGATAAACAGCCGCATGCCAAGAAGAAACAACACAGATTGCTGGGTGTCCTCCATTGTTGCTCTTTGTTTACTGTGTCACCCGCTTCTTTTTGGTGGAATTTATTGGCGAGGCACACTGTACGCTATGTGTATTATGTAAATAGCTACGTAATTTACATATCCAGCAGACACACCCCGTATTGGAAACACAAGTCAGATCAAAATGTTCTGCTCCTAACCACACCGTGATGAACTGTACTGTATTGCTGGGTGGAAACTATGGGGAGTAGAATTATTACTACTACTACTGCTGCTTCAGTCTGACTCAAGCTACTTGGTCTTTGACCAGGAAATAATAGAAGTCGGTACACTGAAGAAGACAAAAACAACAGTGAGAAAAACATGGCTAAATCCAGACTGATACATTTTTAAACTGAGGAGACCAGGACAGTTGCTGTCGTCAGTTGTAAACGCAGTAGTTGAGCTACAGCCGCGGCTAGACTCTACTCCATGTATATTGCTTTTCATAGTTTAATGTTCAACATTATTGATTTGAATGCTTTCTGTTTACAAACACACACATCGTCAATGAGCCACTGTTAAAAATGTCATGTCAGTTATGTGTCAGGTCTTCATCGTCCCTCTTTGCCCCCAACAGAGGCCGTCCTCGGAGACCGTGCGAGCGTCTCTGTGTCTGCTCACGTTGAGTGCCAGTCGGCTGCACGGGGAGTGCCAGAAGGCTGCAGATCACAGTCCCTGCCCCTCGGACATCCAGCTCGTCACTCAGCAGGTCATCCAGTGCGCCTATGACATTGCCAAAGCTGCCAAGCAACTTGTCACTGTGACAACCAAAGAAAATAACAACTAGAACCCAAAGATCTGAAGCGCCCAAAACACAGTTTGTCAATGATGTTACTCATCAGTTGATGCCATTTTCCCCCCCCCATAGTAATCAGTGGGAAACCTTTTACATACATTCCTTGAGAAATGTGTACAGAAAAATATACAATGCAAAATTATTGATCACTCAGAAGCTTTATTCTTTAGTGTTTGTTCCGGCACGGCAATATGGAGTAAACAAATCCGATCAAATTAGTTACGACCCTTAACCTCACATAGTTTATCAGTTTAATCCACACAATTTCTAATAGTGCAATGTTGTGTGTGTGTCTATATAAAACAGCAATCATCAAAACAAGCAGTTCAGCGTTTTACTTCAGTGAACACCAGAGTAGATCAGCTGTTATTTTTGAGTATGTAAGACACCTGGCATTGAGGAACAGAACACATGGACTGTAATCTACTTCAGTGACATCAGTTTATTTTACTTAAGCCATTTATATTTGTTTTTTGTTTTGTTTGTTTGTTTGATGCAATGCCAGTTATGTAGAGTCCAAATGTTTGTTCAGTAAACAAAGTGATTATGAGAAAAAGTGTTCAAAAATAGAACAACACGTGAGTACTAAGAGTGTGATCTTAAATTCCATCCAGTTTCTTCACTCTGGGTGAAGGTGTGATTATACGCAACATTTCAAAAGTGTTTTTGGATTTGTAATGTTACAGCTGTTCTTCTTGTGTGTGTGTGTGTATATGAGTGTGCGTGTGTGTGTGTGTGAGAGAGAGACAGCCCTGTCTGACATCCATTTCAAATCACTTTTACTATCATTATGCAAATATATAAGATGTATATGTATCCATGTAATTCTCTATCAGAAATAACCCAAATGCTATACTATTTATAAACTGTATGTCATACCTCCAAGAAAATATCATTGTTTATTTTCATAAGCTTTTTGTTTAACACGATGTTCCACGCAGGCTAATGTTTGTTCTGAGGTCTGGGACGTCTCAGCTGGCAGTTAGTTACGGGCAACTTGTGATTTCTGTTTATTCAGTGTGGTGCTGTAACTCTGGTGTTTTTTTTCGATGCTGCCTGAGGTCAATTACGTACTGCCACGGTTTACAGTGAAACCTTCAATGTGCCCTCCGAGTGAGAGAAAACTGTTTGTAGATCCTGGGTCTAATGTGTCACTCATTGCTGTGAGATGAGTCTGAGCCTTGGGTGGAAAGAGGACTAGAATACTACACATAACAGTGTTTGAATGTACAGTATTTGTTGAATTGTTTTTACTAATTTACATGTAATTGGCATTAAACAGCCACTGAAGCATCCTGTCTGTGACATGTTAACAATGATTAATCAGCCTCATTTCACAAGCTGTTCCTCTCATGTTCCGTGGTATTCTCCAAACTGAAAGTGGAGAACAGCTTTTCTTTCATGAGCCTTGCTAATGCCAACCTACGCTACCATTTTTGCCAAGAGTTTTGATTCATTTACCATAAAGCAGGTTACATTGGTATTGCTCATAGCTGACTATAATTTCTGTTTATTACATTACGTTTTCAGTCACCATTTTTCCCCTCAATCAAGTCCTTTTTTACGAGCGTCTTCAGTTGCATCTCAGTCAGGGATTTTATCACATTCTTCTAAGGATTTTTCCAAGCGTTGTAAGTTTACTCAACTATGCATGTCTCGTAAAGCGATCTGAGGAGTGAATCGGCCGTTCAGATTTCCTTGTGGTTAACCGCCAAGAACTTGAGTTTTCTTTATTTCAGTGACGCATTGGTGCAGTTCTCATTTTAATGAGCTTTTAAAGCAAGACAGTGTGACCAGCCAGACATCCACAGTCGCCACAACGGCCGGAAAAATGTGAAAGCTTAAATTGTTATGAAAAGAATTGAGGAAGATGAGAATTATCATTGCATACTGTTCATTATACAGTAACATCAGTCTGAAGTTTAATAGCCAGCACAAGCTAGTGGACATACCAGTCCAATTATGGCAATTGTCAGTGTGATGAATTCAGCAATGGTTCATTTCATTGCCTATAAATTCAGGGATAAAAATGTAAGAGGAAAACGTTTTATTAAATTTCAAAAGTTAGTTCATATGTTAAAGCTGCAGTAGGCAGCTGGTAACATCTCATCAGATTAGCACAAGTGGATGCACTTGTTTCATATGCGACAGATGATCCAAAGTAATCTCTGTTTTAATGTTTTTTGTCCAACTCTGCTTTAAGTTTATCTGTAGTCTGGGGAGTTTTTGTTTGTTCTGCAGCAGGAAGAGGCTGTTTTATGTTCTGCCCCCTTTGTTTACATTTTATTTATCTATAGAAAACTAGTAAGGACAACAAGGTTACTGCACAAGATGCATATTTCCTGTAGGAGCGTACTGAAATTTACTACAATGAAGCAGATGAGATGGAAATGAAAAGAGCCAACAGCTTTTTTTTTTCCAATGTACTTGCCTCTATTGATTTTGAGAGAAAGTCATTCATAAATACAAAACAATATTTACTTCATTGCTATGTTTATGTTCTTGTGGTCTAATGTTATTTAAGGTGCTTTGTCACTATACAGTTCCAGCTTGGAACCTCTCCAGAGCAGGTACTATGAAAGTACCAGATACTATCTCTAATGGAAAAGAAAAACACAAATAAACGAGTAGAATTTAACCCAGCTGAGTTGTGCTAGAACTGTTTAGTGGAAAAGCTCTATTAGCCTTTCTGTAATTATTCAGTTTTAAATAATTTAATCTTATTTCATGAAATAAGTTGCTAAATCACAATTTTCAAACTGCTTTGTGTTGATTTATGAAATAGCTGGTCGAAATTACTTACTGTACCTTTTAAATTTGATCTCTCTCTTTCAACTAAATAACCTGATTGGTACATGACAATATTGTCCTCTCCCAACCCAAAGGAACGTATAGCTATGCATTTTACACTACAGACTTTAAAGTTAAACAAACGCAGTGAGATAACCTACAGTATCTTCCGTTGCTTTCCACCCGTGGCCTCAGCCTTAATTTCCCTGTAACCTCACAGCCTATACCGCTGTCCGTGTGGTTGAAAACAAGCCCTGCCTTACGTTTAATAAAGCATAATTCATACCTCAGCGGACTTTCTTGTCGTATTTGCGCTCTATGCTGTGGATTTTTTACCTCCTTAAACTTGCCCGTGTTTGATTTCCCCACCTGTTGGAGACGGGGCAGAGTGATAGGGGGCTGGCGTCGTCTCCCCGCCCTTCTGACAAGAAGAACACAGTTCCGGGTTCTTTGCTGCCGAGAGCTGCTCGTTACTACTACTGCCACAAACCCCTCTTCCTCCGCTGCCGCTGCTGCTGCTAACAATAACAGTGCACCATGTCGATTTTACTGGATAACCAGTTTAAAGAGCTTCCTCCTGACAAGTCCGTCGACACGAAGTCATTCCTGGACGCTGTTTCTCATCTCCCTCCGTTCTTCGGTGAGTATGTTCTCCACCTGACGTCGATACTTATAAAGTGGCTTAACTAAGGCGACGTGTTTTTAGACTTGTTCCTCACGAATTGTCTTCGTCTTATGTTTTCTCTTCTTTTTTTTTTAAGTTTTAAACATGATATGTGTTTCGCACTGAAGTAAGAAGTGGTCACAGTTGTTTGATTCGTGTGTGACTCAGCGGTGAAGCAGCTCATGTATAGAGAAACTCTTTGTTGACTCGGACGCACATTGACCCCATTGTGACTTAAATGAAACTGCATTCACCCCCCCTCCTTCCTTTATGTTCTGTGTGTAAAGGGCTGATTTGTATTCACGCTCCTCTCAGGGACGTGCAGTGAAGTCATTCATATTTAATTGCTTTCTTCTCAAATGTCTCTGTCTCTTTTCAGACTGCTTTGGATCAGCTGTGTTTTATGTCATTAAGTCTGACATTAGTGGGAACATCACGGTAAGGTAACACTTCCACACACATTGTGAATAATTAACATCCTTTTAACAAGTTTTCAAACTTGCCTTGATGTGCAGAGTAGTTAAAGGTCCAGTGTGCAGGTTTGTACTATCAACAGTGCTGTGCAATAACTGAGGCATGCGACAGTCACTGTTGATTCATTTGTCATTTATGACATATAGTATGTTTATACTCGTAATAATCAGAGGTTTTTGATCTTCTAAGATTACAGTAAACATGTAATCACGTTAACATACATGGATACCATAGTCTGAGGTATAGAACAGGCTAATAATAAAGAATATAATGGTAATATAACAGTGAATTACCAAGAGTCAGTCATCATCTACTGCTTTATCCTCCACCATCAGGCGATAGGCGGGGTACACCCTGGACAGTCCGCCAGTCCATCGCAGGGCCACACACAGATAGAGACAAACAACCACTCACACGGGGAGAACATGCAAACTCCATGCAGAAATGCCCTTGTTCCGACCGAACCCGGATCTTCTCGCTGCAAGGCGAGAGTGCTAACCACTACACCGCCGTTTGGCCCGAATTACAAAGAGTAATGTAGAATAAAATTGCTTCCTAATGTGCAATACTTTTAACTACACACAGCTACCACAGGTTTTTTTTTGTCTAATTTTGTAATATTTCCATATTTTTGACCACTTGTACACAGTTTCATGTTCAGTAATCAGGTTGTTTGTTTTGGTTAATGTGCTGTGTAAGGGGTGAGCGTTGTGATTTCTTTGTTTTGCTCTTCTAACGAAAAATGACGACAACGCTCTACTCAGAAATGGAATATAATACTAAAATCATTTAGGAGAGTGTCGACTTTCCCCAACTAGTGTTTTTTAATAGTTTGTCCCCCAGCTGTAGCAAACAAAAAAGAGTATCATCCTTTCTGGCAGATCAAGGCCACCATAGTTCCCTGAACTGCTTGGGAAAGGTAGGGGTGAGTGCAGTAGTGCTCTGTTTGTTATGATCTTTAGTCTTGCCCTTTAGATGTTGCTTATTCTTATGCACTGAATCTCTAGCTCAACCTTTAGTTCACCATAAAATCGTCATACTCAGCTCACCATACCACCTTATCAGAGAGAAAATTCTTTCAGCTCGGATCGTGTTTCACACCATAGCGATTAATAATGCGGCTCCTTTCATGCATTTATTTTCAGAAAATTAGGAAAGTGTACGACAAGGATCCTGCTAAGTACGTCACCCTGCAGGACATCGTGGAGGACGAGCGAGAAACCTATGGAGCAGAGTGGCCCAAAGTTGGAGCAACATTAGCTCTCATGTGGCTGAAAAGGTGAGCACGCCCTGAACACATGTTATGACATCCTGAATGCTGAACTTGGAGCTGTAGAACTGAAGCGGGGTAGGCTTTACTGTAATACTGTGTGTTTCCTGCAGGGGTCTCCGTTTCATACAGATCTTGCTGCAGAGTTTGGCAGACGGAGAAAGAGATGAGAACAAACCCAACTCGATTCAGGTCAATGTGACGAAAGCGTACGAGAACGCGCTGAAGAGGTACCATGGTTGGATGGTGCAAAAGACTTTTCAAGTGAGGAAAGCTTTTTTTTTTTTTTAAGAATTTATTATAAAAGAAGGGATGAGGACACAGTTTCACTGTTGTTTGTATTGTGTTCCTGTCCAAGGACTTTATCAAATATGTGTCGCCGACTTCATTTTGTGTCTTTAATATTAATGTTTGTTGATTTACATTTGTATAATGTGAGCTTGTGTGTGTATAATGGCACACTGTTGCCTCACAGCAAAAAGAGTTCACGTCAGGCCTTTCTGTGAGGCGTTTGCATGTTCTCCGTGCGTGTGCAGGTTTTCTGCGAGTTCTCCAGTTTCCTCCCACAGTCCAAAAACACGCAGTGGTTAATTTGACACTGTAAATTGACCGGAGGTGTGAATGTGAGAGTGAATGGTTGTTTCGTCTCCATGTGTTGGACTGTGACTGGCAACTTGTCCAGGCTGTGTCAACTGGGATTGGGATTGGTGTCAGCAGTAGATAAAGAATTCTTGGAGATGGAGGGTGACACAACTGCTCATACACCACTTTTAGAATATAACAGAATTATAATCCTTTATTGCCATTGCATTGTTAACAGTACAGCATATATGTTATTGTGCTTCTATTGAGGAACCGCAATGGAGAACAGTCGGTACTCGGGGGGAGGGGAAGATATTGACATAAAGTGTCATCCTGACTCGTGAGACATTATAATCAATAAAGACACTGACTGCTATTATCAATTATTTTAGACAAGTTGGAAAAATCTGGCGCACTCCAGAGGGTGGTTCATTAGAAAGCCTTTAATATTTCATGGGTATAAATCGACATCAATAGTAAAAACATCGGGGCATACGCAAAAGGGCCACGCTTGAACAGTTTTATTCCTCGTAATCATGTGACTAGAATGGCTTTCACATGAACGCGGTGTATGAAACAGCCCAAGGAGGGAATATTAAAGGCTTTATAACAGACTTTATAATGCTTTTATATCACTCGCCCCATATTTTTTTCAACTTGATTGTTTTAAGACCAAAATTTATTTAGTCTTACAACTAAAGAGCACCAGAGGGACGATATTCCTCTATCTTGTTTATTTTTATCATAATTTCTTTTTTAACCCGATATCAATATTTTAGGACCAGATGAGGACAGGAGATGAGAAGAAAGAAAGAATTTGACAGACTAGCTAGTGTAGGAGATTCATGACTACTTTAATGACTAATGACTAGGATAACAAACCCTGTACTCTGGGTTTGTATTGTACAGAAAGACATTGATGTATTTTATATAACTTGCCTTATAATATCAACTACTGCACAGCTGCTGTACTGTGTTATTATCATTATTGTGGACCATGAGTTACCCCATGCTTCCTGGTTAGAGGTTGTCTTGAGTGCAGGGACAAGAAGAAGCATTAAAAAAAAAGCCTGTGTCGCTGAGTTCAAGTGGGTGGTTGCAAACGCATGGGTCAATCTGTAAACATGTATTAGTGTCTGGAATTTGATTTGTGCGGCCCGTGGGTAGAGAGTGGAGGTCATTGAGCAGCAGAGTGACATGCGACCTTTTAGGTTAATGGAAACCCAGGCCTGTTATTTGTAAGCGTTTGACTGTGCATGAAGGGACGCCGTCTATAGAAGGGCAGTGCATTAGACGACCACGGCCTGTACTGAGAGTGTGGGTGATACAGTGATCATAGTCAGAGAGGGAGAGCTGGTTATTCAACATGACAGCCAGCTTTCTCATGCGGTTATTTGGTGTTTATAATGTTGCCGGAAAGAGTAACTTGCAGAGTTCAGTCTTAAAATGTATGTATTTAAAGCTGCAGTGTGTCATTTTGAGTGATTTTTGACGCGTCTCTGCATCTGTCGAGCAATATTATCACAACTGTTTGTTTAAAGCGGCTGAAACTGCTGAATGGCGGTGTTTCATTTGTACTCCATCACTTCCTGTGTACGGTGTCGCTATGTCGGCAGGTTACGTGAGAACCAAACACTGAGAAACACAGAGAGAGAGTTGTGTACTCTTATGGGACATTTGTGCAAACCCTTCCTAATTACTGTTGTTTTTTTTCTTGCATTGTAGATGGCGTTACTTGCAGCTCCCTACAGAACAAACTTCATCAAGGCGCTGTCAAAGGGAGAGGAAGTGAAGGAGGAGGACTGTCTGGCAAACGTGCGTCAGTTTCTGGTTAATTTCACGGCTACTGTAGATGCCATCTATGAGATGTACACGAATCTAAACGCAGAACTGGACTACACTGTTTGACGTCCCAGGACGGAACACAAATGTGACGCAGGAGCTCCTGCGCACGGGTTTTTAACCGGATTCTTTTTACTTTTACTTATAGTGTGGATTTATAAATAATAAGTCATGTTAATTATGTAAATTCCTTTTAATTTAAACAATGGTTCTGTGTGTTGTTATGTGGGCTGCTGCTTTGTGTGACACTGCCTGTTGATTTCAGCGGCTCCGTTGAGAGAAGACAAACATTTCTGTGAGTACACCACACTGAAACGTTCACTCTGGTGTTTTCTGGAAAAGCTCATAATTATTATATTTGCCGTCATTTTAAAAGTTTGTTCATATTTATGTATCAAAATAATCAAAATTATTTCACACAAACCTCAAAATGTCTAAAATAAATTGTAATTGTGCACATGTATTAATAATGTAATATCATATGATCAGGTTAGTTGTTTTCCTGAGCTCATACTTGATGTTCAAGAATCTTACTCCAGGTGGCGATATTTGCTTTGTTTTACTTTTAATCACATCTGCGCAGTTCCTGTCTGAAATGCTTGAATCTGTTACTGGGGAATTCACAAAATACCAAATGTAGTTGGAACCAAAAATGAGATCATAAATTCATTTACATTTTTATCGACGTCTGTAATTCTGCTTGTGGTTGTTTGTGAAAATGTCTAAAAACACAAATGTTTCCAAATTTGCTGACAGAAATGTCAGTGCAGAGAGAGAGCTGCTGGAACACCCTCCTCCCGAACATCAGCTGTAAAACTGGGGGAAAAATCCCCTCTTTTTCATGTCTTCTAATCCCCCAAATCACCCAACCTCTTTCTCTGCCCAGTCTTACTATTTGAAGTGTGTCCCAGAGGCCAGAGTGGCTCTGGTTCCGCTCCCAGAGGAGCCCAGCCTGAGCTAATCGTCTGTGAGCAAGAGCAAGAGGAGCATGTCTGTAATCCTGTAGGTTTATCAGGGGAGCAGCCAGGCCCGTCCTGACTGATAGATAGGAAGGACATGCTTAGAGCAAAGCCAGGACACAATAAAAAAAGAGGAAATCCATTTACAACCGTGGCCTCAGTGACAAAGCCTCAAACCTTTTACTCTGAAATATTTATCCGCAATGTAGCCATCAATTTAATATCACAGGTTTATTCACAGCAGTGCCTCTTGTGCCATTATTCACACCACCTAGGCTATTTGTTTTGTAATGGGCTACTGAAAGTGGATGTGCACTTAATGTCCGTGGTGATCTAAACTACATTACAGCTGTAGCATCCAATTTAGCGGGACAAATGAAGCAAAATAAGAGGTTCACGCAGGCGTACCGTCTTAAGATTAGCAATTCAGTAGAAGGGTAATAGCAGGCCCACGTCTAAATAACTTGGACAGGAATATACTGTATGTGTGGATATATATCTCACAGGCGAGAATGCATCTATTTTTCATGCCTAAAGATAAAATCTTGAAGTCTACTGCATTATTATTTGGATTTTTAAGTGTCCATGGCTTCTGCCTGGAGCGCTGGCAATTCATCTCGACTAACATAATTCACCGTAACATAATACCGCTTTGGAATTGCATCATCGTCTGATGTATTTTAGCTAAGGATAAACTTGCATCATTTATTAACAAGCTTGAGATTCTCCAGTGCAAAGAATGGATCCTAATAACATGTGACATGTCTGGTGAAAAAAAGACTCGCCTGGCGGTTAAGCCTTAAATCACTTTGCAATATTTCCACAGCACGTTTACCATTCATGAGTGTACCTAAACCGTCTTTTCGGCTACATGTTTATCACATAAGTAATAAAAATCAACAACAGACACTTTGCTGGGCTTAGAAAATTTCGTTTACTTGACAATCCTTATTAAGAAGAGGCAAAAAAAAAGGGGGGGGGCAAAATGTAGTTATTTCAACAACGTACTTCATGGAGAGAGCATTCACATGTTCATATATAATAATTGCACTTCATAATTATAAAGACAGTTTTGCTATGGAACTCAACAGGCCCGACATAAATAAATAGTATTACAGAACCAGTGCAGACGTACATCGATCTACTCAGTCACACATCTCACACCATCAGAGATAATATAGCCCTAAAAAGAAGACAAGTGTACATGATTCAGGTGGGCCTAAGCTCTCCAACATGGCACTGCATTGCTCCCGGGTGTTGTGTCACAGTGCCGCAACCCACCAGGGGAAGAGACATTGTCATTCGAGAGGAAAAAAGTCCACACACGCAACCTTGTTTTTAAAAAAGAAAAGAAAATACAACTCATCATGCTTGGCGTGGATGCCACAGTGTTGATTTGGAAATGCAACAGTCCTTAATATGTTGAGCATGATGACGGCAAAAATCAAATTCACAGTAAAAACAACAGAAAACCACAATTTCAGTTAATAATTAAAAGAATGTTCCCTCTCGAGTGAGTAAAACACATCATATATCAACCAAAAAAAACAGTTACCAGAGTCAAGTGTTTTTAAGGAAAGGTACCAATGATTACTTCAGTTTAGCGAGTTTTCCCATATTTATATGAAGGGGCCACAGAAGAATCACACACAATCTCTGATTGGGCGCTCCAAAATCGGCATTAATTAAACGGAGAACAGCAGGCAATCTTTTAATGGCCGTTTAACACACAAAAAAATGAAAGCAAGGGAAAAACGAACACTTATCTAAAGTCATGATTATCGTTTACCTCCGGGCTGTAGACACAAAAGCCTTCTGCTGAACTACATGCACAGACATTAAAGGCATGTCTCCTTCACGCACACACAGACGTACAGTATGTACTGACACACTTCCACCGTCTATAAGAGGTCTGCACCGCCCCGCTGTGTGCCAGCGCCGCGTCCTATCTGTAGACGGGAAGTTGCATGTGGGTGTGCTGGTGGTGCTCCAGCAGTTGAGGCATTCCCATGGCTTCGTACCCGCGGCCCAGCATGCGCTCTTTGATGCACGGAGGGTGAATCTCACTGATGAGGCACTCCAGAGACTGCAGGCTGCTGCTGAGTACTGCAGCGTGGCACATGCTAGACGTGGGCAGCCCACAACAGAGGTTTTGGTCTGTGGCGTAGGCCTGGATGTGAGGCGGGAGAGGAGGGGCGAGTTGCGTCTGGTGGTGGTGGTGACGCTGATGCTGAGTCGGGTGGAGATGGGAATGGGACAGGCCCAGGGCTCGAGGCCTGGTTGCGCATGTACCCGTCGCCAACACCTGAGAAGTATAACAGTCACTGTTGGGGGTGGCCACAACGTTATCCCAGAGAGGAGCGTAGTACTGTCCAACAGAGAACTCCCCCTGCATGGGGGCACAGTTCAGAGAGGAGCCGCTGACTCGCTCCTGCCCAGCACCCACACTGGCAGGATGCGGCCTGTAAGACAGCTGCGAGGAGCACGTCAAAGGAGACTGACCGACAGCAGTCTGTGCGGCTCTATGCCCCTGAGCGCCATTACCCACACTGTACATCCTCACTGGTACCTGCTGATACGACTGCTGCTGCTGCTGCTGCTGCTGAAGAGGATGCTTGTGCTGCCACACTGCGTAGTCTCCCTTCTCCAAGTAACCAGCTTTGGCTATATCTGCACTCTGCGTAGGTAGCACCGCTCCTGTGTATGCCAGACTGCTCTGGGGCGGCACTCCCAGAACAAAGTCAGAGTCTGAATGTGCCACTGCGGCCACAGCATGCAGAGAGGGGCTGGCTCGAGCCTCCCCACCCAGCTGCAGGGCCTGACTGTGGGGCACTCTGCTCATCTGCCTCATCAGGCTTTGAACCTTTGCCAGCTCAGACTGGGGGGGCAAGCTCTGATCTCCAGAGGTCATCCCCGCACGAGAACACAGCGTCTCAATGGGCACATCAGAGAGCTTACATGCACTTACATGATAGGCCTTGTGCCCGTGTCTGACAGCACAGCCAATATTTAGTGGATTATTATACGGTGCCACGGGGGCCTGGGGATTTGCATGTTTAGTCCTCCTGCCCTCGGAGCTTTTCACCACACCTTTGGCCACCACGGAGGCTTTGACGACAGCCAACAAGCCCCGGTGGCCTCCTGAGCACGGGTGTGAATACGGGCTGTAGCGTTGGCCTGTGGTGTCGAAGCCGTTGACGGTTTTGTTGAGTTGCTTCTGCTGCGGCACCCGCACATCGGACGGAAAGATTTTGATGGACAGTGGACTGTTGGCAGTCTTCTGGGCGAAAGCGTCCAACTCCGCTGGAGAAGGGTATCGGGAAATCATGGAGGCTGAGTCGCCTGAGGAGAAAACAGAGAAACACTAAGTGATTAGTTGTTCATGAAGCTAAATGAAAACCTTTGCGGTTATTTACCCTTTTAGGAAATCACAAGAGAAATCAACGTCTTGTATACAAATGAATTGATACTTTATTCAAACTCGAATTGTTACACAGGGAAATCAAAAGTATATAAATGTAGCTCCATGAGATTTGAAGACATTTAGACGTTAAATCACAGCTGGCTTTGTTGTTCTTTAAGAAAGAGGGAAAAAAAAGCCCAGACTCCAATTTACCCAAATGCCAAAAAAACAAAAACACATTTCATTTCTGGTCAACTCTCATCAAACTCCAAGCATCACTGCTTCCTTTCTATAAAAGTTTCTTCCACTTTCTGCTTTTATGACCTTGAATTGTCGCTACTGTAAAAGCATGAAGCTCCAATTGGGAAAGAAAAAAAAAAATGGAGCAATCATCAGGAGCACTGCTGATTGAATTGTGTGTGCGAACAGGACAAACTATGATTGAATTTAAACACTATTATTCAGGCAATTTCATGGCTGCTTAACTCCTTAAAACAAAGGAAAAGGTGGGAACGCGGAGCCATTTAAAAACAATAAATCACCTGGTAGAAATTACAGCCCCCTTTCACAGCGACACTTTTATGGAATTACTGACATAAAGAGAAAAGGCGCTGGGATTTACCTATATCACACTGTAAGTCAGTGGAAATCATAGCGGGCAAAATAACAAGCCGGTAATCTGCAACAAAGGGGCTAAAAATAAAAAACAAAACACTTCATTTCATTTCCAATAACAAAACCAATCCCAGCCATGCAGGGGAGAGGCTCACTTGTTGTTCCCATTTGAAATTGATTTGGGAGTTCATTTCATTTCATGCCTACAGTGAGCCTCCCGACTGTGAAAATGATTCAATCTACAAGATCCATCTCATGAAAGAAATAAATTGGGTGTTTAAAATGGAGGAAAGAGGTAAGGTGGAGCGTTCAATCCATCCAGAAATCTCCCAGCGAAGCAGAAGGAGCGCCGCCGCGGTGCCAGGGGCGTGAATGAATTCTACTGAGAAATACAACAAAAGCAAAAACACGGCTTAATATGTATCACGCTGTAGTTGCCGCTATAGAAAACAATGACATCTTGGGAGGTTGGAGAGGTGTTTATACTGTATACAACATCAAGATGTGAGCTCTCTCTTCTCCAGTTTCCCATAATCCTGCTTGCAGAGAGGGAGGCAACAGGAAAAACCAGCTGCAATAACAGTTTCTGGCCTTTGGCTACATACTGATTTTATTCATGACCATAAATGATAGAAGGGGAGGTTCATATCCACCTTGAAAGAAGCTTAGGTGATGAAAAGTGCTTTAAAAATATAATAAATCCTTGCATCAGTGCACACCAGCACTTCATACAACAACACTTCTGTCTGTGCTGCTGCTGCTGCCTTGGATAATAATATGCATAATATTAGAGAGGTATTTCATCTGTTTCAGCCTAAAGCCGCGCACGCTGTGATGGGCTCGCTGTTTTACAAACATTTCAGACACGTTGAATGCTAACACATCTTCACAGGGTGTCTGATATTGTTAGTCCAGAGATTACAGCCCTGTCAGAGCCATGGAGACACAACACAGCTGCACTTCCCACTGTGGGCTGCCTAAAATGCGCTGCTATGGAGACCTCATTAGCAAACAGCCTCCCCCCCCACACACACCCCACCCACCCACTCTGCATTCACATATTTATCATGTGAGGACCATTACTGTGTGTGACACATGCATAAAAAAAAGGGGGATCATATGAGTTGATCCTGACTGAGGCATGAGCGCCACGTGACGTGAGATCTCAAAGTGTGGAGCGGAAACAGCACGAGTCGCATTAAGCGCGCCTCTGAGTTACAACCACAGGTAATTGTGTCAGTCTCTGGGACTTTATTACCAATCAGTGGAGTTAAACCATTCTGAAAACATGTGGTAGCAGCAGTAAAAGGTGTAGCTCCGAGTCATTGTCCATTAAAAAAAACAAAAAAAAAAACTAAGTTGCTCACTTCACTTCCACACAAGTGAAAATAAGTAACTCTCAAAAATGTGTGGTCAATTAATTATAATCTGGCACTATGGCAGCTCCAGTTTCCTCCTCCTATAGGTGCCAAAATCATGCTGTCTCAACTCTCACCGTATATACACACACAAGTGAAAGTGATAATTAATGGTGTGCATAAAGTATCGCTTTCATAGATTCCATCTCGAGCTGTGCGTTTGCTCGTTTTAAGCGGCTTGGTTACGTTTCCAAACATGCGAGATCAGTGGCTTCCAAGCTCATTTTTGGCCTTCCTCAGAACAAACAAAGCAAATAAACAAATAAAATATACAAATGAGGCCAACTTTTGCAGTCGTTACATTCAGCGAGCGATTTGGCGTTTGAAGTGCCACGCGTTTAAATGTACGAGCCAGTTAATGCGTGAATATCTACGAAAACACATGTGGACTCTCGGTTTAAAGGCTGTTGCCTCTAGGAGATGAAATTATTATTGATCTTTTGATCTTTTTTGGGGGGGATACATAATCAGCACTAAAAACAAACAAACATAGGAAATGATGTGCATGTTCCATAGATCAACAGAAACTGGTTTAATGTCTCTTTACCGCTTGCATATCTAAAGTGTGATGTTTGTGCAGATCTGTGAGAAACAAAGATGTTTTCTTCAGCGTGTAGAATAAGACGTGTCGAGCTGAAGAAATTAATCCATTACTAAATTAAACGACAACTATTTTGATAACCGATTCATCGGTTTGAAGCTTTTTTTCATGACTAAAACAAGATTTCCCATTGTTGAAGCTTCTTAAATGTGAATATTTTTCTTCATTTCTTTGCTCTGGATAACAAAGAAATCATTAAAAGTGAATCACAAAACAAGACATTTGAGAACATCATCATTTCCAGGTTTCAACATTTTTTAAGATTTTCTGATACTTTATGGACCAAACGATTAATCGATTACGAAAATAGTTAGTTGCAGCTCTAAAGACAATATTTAATCTAAAGCGGTCATTTGACATTAGACCATACTGCCATTTTGATCACATTTGGATGTTTTGTTCAGCTCTATCTTCCAGGTAGTGACAAAAGTTTAAAGCCCATGAAAAGGTTGACTCCCCCGGTGTTCGTGCCATTGTTTTCACATGTTTTCCTCTGTTTTCTCTTTCACTGCAGTCACAATAAGATCCAGCGTGGCAAAATTAAGGTAAGACGTGAAAACAAATACGAGGCTGTTCACATGACGACGGCGGGGGGGAGACGGCAGCTCTGTGCTGTCAGGTGCAGAATAGCAGAGAGATAATTAGCAGTTTGACCTTAAGCACTTAATTACCGTTAACCTGCAGACTGCATGCTGTTTCCCTCCTCAGCCCTGACAGAGAGCAGAGGCACGGAGAGCGACGGAAAACATCAGCCACAGCATCACGCCGCGTTTACACGCAGAGAATTCTTTGACCCCGTAGCACCCTCTCCCCTTCTGTCGTCTCGAGACGAGGCTGATTGGAGTGGTTTACAGGTTTTTTTTTTTTTAAAAAAAGCATGTTTGTCATTTTCCTTTGCCTGGGAAAATCTGCATAATGATGCATCCAGAGCTCTTGATTGATCAGTTTAATGGCCCCCACTAGTCACGCGAGAAACGTTGCCTAGGTTCGAGAAGGTTCCACGCATTAAACACGCTCTGCTGTGACTGCTGTGGCACCACGCTGAGTGGAGCTGGCACACTCTCACATGAAACACCTAATCCTGATTTCCTCTTTAAATGCAAAAAGACTAACTGGGGAACGTGTATGTTCATGGCATAAAGGAGGGGAAAAAAAGCAGCATTTTGGCATCAAAAATAATCTGGAACATTGTGTTTCTAATCATACCGCAGTGTAATATATGGCCTTTCACAACCATAATTCCACCCCCACATTTGTGCCACTTAAAAGGCGGCTAATCTTTTTCCCGTGGTCACACTTGAAGCCATTTCCCCGCAGATTACACCAGAGACCTCGTTGCTTCGCAGCAGTTAAAGTTAATCACTAATTTATGGGCAAAACAAGGCCCAGAGGCAGGGCTGGAAAAAAAAGGGGAGTTGGACGAGCACATTGTGTTTGGAAAAAGCCACTCCTACAAACCATTACATGCCCAAGGGGGCCAACGCAAGGAATTACAATGACCACTAAGTATGATTCCCACATGAGAAAACTGGGATTCATCATCGTTAATGTCCACAGATTTTGGGGCTTCCTGGATGTTAATGCTGGTGGGGACTTATTGTGAAAACATTAATGTCAAATCTCCAGCATGAATGTGAGAGGTAATTACGGCGCCGCACAAATATTTGTTTACCACACTAATAATCCTCATATTTAAAATACTCATACCTCCATAAGCAGGGGACTGCGCGGGCTCAGCACATTCACGACACCTATGTCTCTGTTACCATGACAACCTCTCTCTTTTTTTTGCGCCCAGTTGGCCCAATGAGACTAGTCATTATAGCCATGTAATTAATTTGCCCTGCCTTCATTTATCTAGAGGGTAGAAGGAGCAACAACACCCAAACTGAAGCTTCTGGCTTCTGGCTTCTGGCTTCTCGCTCTCGAGTCACAGAGCCACAGATTGAAAATGAAACTGTTTGTTTAGCAGCGTTATTATATGCAAAGTCGACGTCCAGATTTGGTCAAGAGCATATGTCATGACACGCAGGATAATTACAGGGGACCTTGTGGTGGTTTAATCTTCAAATAATGGTAAAATATGAAAGAAGCTCCTCTGATTTAGACAATTGATTGATCTATTAAGTTGGAAACCTAAACCTTGTGTAAACTTAGAACGTAGATATTAATTGAACAAAGCCTGAGATTATTTGTTCTATTTACTTTCCTTTTTTAATGCAGTGTTGTTTTCCTGCTCCTGGTCTCTCTCTTCTGTCTCTACCTCCCTCTTGTCCCTCATTTCACCCCAACCTGTCGAGGCAGATGAGATGTGTGAATTGCTGGGTTTGAGGTCATGTATGTTGTGATCCGACGCTATAGAAATAAAATTGAATTGAGTCCAATCAGTGTCCTTGAAAAGAACCGATCACATTTCACAGTGTAGCTGTTCAGAGGCCTCATTCAAAGGTTCAAATCAGTTTTTTTTCGGCCTGTTTGTGAATTAAATAATATACAATTTAGGGCTCTTGGTGCGGGCCATAGAAGTTTTCCAAAATTTATAAAAAAAGGGCCACAGCATTCTTACGTTTGGGAACTGCCTGTTGAGAAAGTTGTCACCGAGTTTCTAAGGCCTGCTTTTCAGATCTGGTCTGGTCTGGTCTGGTTTGGTTTAAACCACGACTCACAAAAATTAATCAATGTTAGCTTAGTGTTTGACATTTTAAACCAGCATGTATAATGTTAGTAATGTGAGACACAAAATACCTCAGTCATTTTGGAGTCGGTGGGGAAAATGCAGGTTTAGAGAGCATCATCGCACGTGAGGCGCAGAGTCAGCAGTTTTCCAGACGTCAGTAATGAAAAAGCATTAATATTTATTGGGCGATGAGGTTAAAAAAAAAAAGGCCCGGCGGTTAGCGTCTGCATCACCGTTAGTTAAAGATGGATGAGGTGGAAAAGGGAGAGAGACAGAAGATTGTGACACTGACATCTCACTCACACTCACGTCTCCATTCAGACTCATAGAACACAGTTACCGTCGCTGTTGGACGCGTTAGTTTTTGGGAGCATGAGGAGAATTCTCCTTTGCACCAGTGTCACTCCTCATTTGTTTCTGTGCCACTTGGCCCAGCTTGGGCAGAGTCTCCTCTCTAAAAGCTGACTCGAGTGCAGGCCCGCAGCAGCATGAGAGGAAAAAAAGGCATTTCCAGCCCCTGCTTTCAGGCTGGGCTGAGATAGCAGCTCTCACTCACCCCCCACCCCCCGTCACATTATTCCTAACGCTCATTTCTCAGAAATATGAGGGCTTCTATGTCCTGTGCCCTCTATTTATTGATAGCTAAAAATGGAGATGGCTTTCAAGAAACGCAGCGGCGACTAAAAGGTCTGTCCCCATTCTAACGTGAACCAGCAACGACTCACTTACTGAAGGAGCCTGGGCCACACGGACCGAGCTCCCGTCAGCAGGCTATTCTCCATGATTGTGCGTGAAATGTCAGGCTTGGGCCTGACGCGTGCTGCACAGTTGCAGCGGTGCATAGAACTAAACGGGAGGAGTGGGGGTGAAAACAGGATGAGGAACACACCCCTGGTTCTGCCTGAGGCAAACTAGGCACTTCTGTTCCAATGTTTAGCAGACAAGTGCTCCACTGATTCCCAATTAATATTTAATAACATAAAATAGACAAGGAGGTATTTCACGCAGGGAGAACGGACGCACTTCAAAACTTGAGGGTGGTTGGAAATGCAGTATTTTTGAGTGTATCATTCTAAAAATACCACTCTTTGTGGCCATTAACAACACAGTTTGATGCAGCAGCACACTTGTATTCTCTCTTCTTTTTATTTTACACCAGTTGGACCACAGATCAGGATTGTGTACGTGGTTTTCTTAGGTTTAATGATAGCGAGGACGACCAACTTCAATTTTGGGTCATCCATCCATTTCATTTTCTGGAGCCAATCCCAGATGATATAGGCTGAAAGGCGGGATACACTCTGGACAGGGCGTTAGGCCATCACACGGACTCTCACACCTACGGTGCAGTTACAGCAGGGCTGTCAAACTCATTTTAGTTCAGGGGCCACATACGGCGTAAAGTGGGCCGGACAGGAAAAAACAACATTTGTTTTATATTTAATGAAGAATCTTAATGAAACTATAAAGTAAATCCAACAATATTATGCCTACGTTTACCATTTACACATGTGCATTACAATTTACAGATCACAGTGGATCTACAATGGCACAACAGCATTTATAATATATATATTAATATAGTATTATTCACAAATGCATCTCAGATTTTCACAAATGCATCCTGCGGGCCGGATTGGACCATTTTGTGGGCCGATTCTGAGTGTCCAGTTAACCTAATCCCCAATCTGCATGTTCCTGTCGGAGGCCCCGGAGATAATCCACACACACACGCACGCGCACGGGGGAAACATGCAAACTTCACACAGGAATGCCCTCTGTTCAACTGGGTTTCGAAACCTTGACCTTCTTGCTGTGAGGCAACAATGGCAGCCACTATACCTCCAGTTTGTGTCAGCATTTGACTTTAGCCGACCAGCCTCCACAACAGCGCAAATTTAAAATCTCCTCACATTAAAAATGGAGCAGTTCACATCGTAATGAGTCTCTGTCATGTTTACAGTCGCTGTGGTTTTGATGCGTGTCGTAAAGAGCGCCGTTTCTTTCCCGTTATAATACATGAGCACAGATTGGTCCTTCAGAAGAATACAGGCCCCATTCAAAGGAACAAAAAAATGATAATCCAATCAAAACGTTGCAAACATGGAAGACCTGAATGTACGGTAACACCTAACATTTAATACAATAACATGATAATAGTAATGGGCTAATATTATGGTAATACCATCTTATTTCTAGTGCAATTTCCAGCTTGTTTATAACAATGGTTATAATGTGGTCATATCGTGATAATATCATGCTATTTTCAAAGTAATGTCCAAGTTATGGCTTGGTAATACGGAAAAATGCCATGTTTATGAAACAGAATTGATAATTACTCTATTATGTCATCTCTCACGTAAATGTTTTCACTGTTATTACCAACCGATGTCTTGGTGATAAACTCCATAAAAAAGATGTATCGCGTACAACTACAAAAGCAAAAACTTATTTTAAAAGGACTAAAATAATTTGAGATGCTTCGTGGCTAAGAGCATAAATAAAACTGCAATGCAAACACTCAGCTGAACCATTAAACTCTAAGTAATTATAGATCTCCAATATAGTTTCAAACTGGGCACGGCAAAAGAAATATAAAAAGGCATCAGCATTTTTTAAAGTGAATCAAAAAGGGAAACCACAGCAGAATAACTTTGTGCCGTACATGATCTCATTAAATGCATCGAGACTATGCAGGGAGGAAAAAGACAAATGTATTCAGCGCTCGGCACAAATAATACGCATGACGACTAAATATACACATCAAAAGCAGGAACGGAGCAAGAAGTAGTTCTGCCGACATGTCACATTTAACCAGTTAATTACAAGAAATGTGATCACGAATGTCAATCCAGGTGAGTCCCAAAGATACTCGCGTCACCTTTGAGTCGGTTTAATTAGTCGCGGTGAAGGTCACCGACGCGGGGCTGCTTTCTGAAACGTGAACATTATTAGTAACTCTGTATGCAAGAGTTGATTAACTCCAGTTTGACCATTTGCCTCGCAGGAGCACGGCGATCAGTCGCCCAATTAAAGAACATCATCAACATCATCATCATCATCATCATCAACAACACGAGGCCCAGTGTTTGAACTCGGGAAGCTTCACAGCAGCTGAAGGCTCAACCCGTCGCCCTGTGACCTTTGATCTCGCACAAACACGCCGCACTTTGTCCACCTCGCTCGCTTTAATCTGTCCCACATGTGTCTGTCGGGGTGATCTGGTGATAAATAAATAAATAAAATAAATTCATTCCGTTTGTACATCGTGATTGTCCTTTAGAAAGAAAAATGTGTAGATTTGGATTATTAATTTGATTCATCTGATTTGTCCAAGTGTTTCGTGTCTGGACTGCACTTGGCCTGGTTCAGGCCCACAAGTGCCAAACCCAGTCCCAGCTCATTTGGACTCATTTTATAGGTCTAGTTACCGGGGTAATGTGCCATGTGTGGTATAAATGGATGGGGGATTTATTGTGTTTGGCGGCAAACGCAGAATTTCGCGCAGTTGTTACAACATTTAGTCTTTCATAGTATTTGGGCTTCTATTAATATGATATATATATATATATATATATATATATATATATATATATATATATATATATATATATATATATATATATATACATATATGTGTACACACACACATATATGTATACACATATATGTATATACATCCATCCATCTGTTGCACAATAGATAAATCACTACTATGAGTCAACCAGTTCACTAATTGTTACTTCCTGGAAACTGGACCAGTTTACCTAATCCCCAGTGTCCTCCCACAGTCCAAAAACCTTCAGAGGTTAATTTAACACTCTGAATTAACCGTAGGTTTAAATGTGAGAGTGAAAGGTTGTCTGTCTCTATGTGGCCCTGCAATGGCCTGGCGACACGTGCAGGGTGTACCCCGCTTTTCTCCCTACATCCGCTGGGATTAGCACCAGTGGCCCCCGCGACCCTCATGTGGAGGATAAAGCCATAGAGAATGAATGAATAAATAATTCTGCAGATTATCCTGGTGCAGAGGTGCCCTCTGTTTTAAGCCCAAGAAACAGGGCCCAGATGGTCACCCATCGGGCAGTCTGTGACCACTCGTAGCCTCTGGAAATGCTGAGCAAGCAGATGACTTGCAAACATGAGGGCATACACCACGCCAACGGAGGCCGTGCCGTGGCCGGTCGCCATCAGCTGACCGACAGGTGGTGTGTCCTGTGGCTTTGTTGTTGTTGTTTTTCTTCATTTCCTTCACTCTTACATCTCATTTGCACTTTATACCTCGGGTAATCTCAACGTCGTGCGCTGGACACAAACTCACCTTTGCGGGTGCAGGGCTGCAGCGGTGGTGCTGGCAGCAGGATCGGCGGCAGAGCAACATCGAGGCTTTTGGGAGTGCAGGCCAGACGCTGCGACGAGAGGTTCTGCTGTCTCTGGATACAGGCCAGCATGATAGTTCACCACGGCTGCTCACAGCCTGAGTCGACCTGCTATAATAAAGACAAAAAAAAAGGTTTGAACTTTTATTTTGCAGCAATGCGATTAATCAAGAAATAAAACGCTGATTAAACAAAGACTAAAATACAGCCGTGCTTTGAGCTATGTGCTAACTCCAGCATGCTAATACACTAGCAAGTATAAGTTAATTAATTAGGTATGAACACACCAGCTGAGACTGACTGAAATGTCCTTGGGTTTGTAGATATTAGGTCATAAATGATTCATACTGTGGAAATTAACCTTGTGCCGGAGCTATAGGTTAAGGCAGAGGATCAGACAAGTCAGCGGGGTTCATTCCTCGCTGCATCGCTGCTGTCTGCATGACATTTCACGGCAATCCATCCAATAACTGTTTGTGTATCTCAGGCTGGATAAGTGGTGGACCAATCAGAAACAGATTAATTGATCCTCTACCAGCTCTGTTCTCACATGTTTGGATTTCATTTTTTTTTGCTCTGATTGCATGGTTAGGCCACATAATTCCACAGGATGACTGGAACGAAAGTAGATGCCAACTTAAAGTTTGAAGAAGAAGATGGAAAATGCATTTAAAAACTCTTGCGAACTTGACTTTTATGTCGGAGGAAAAGTGCAGGCTTGCACTCTGCTTTCAAAACCAGCTTTCCTACATTACTGCAGCGGCTCCCGCGTCTCAAAACTCTTCAATGTCTCGGGTCCTTTTACCATATTAAAATTCAGGAGCCCCACTTTGAAATGCAGGGACTGTACATTTAAGAAAGTAATATCACTTAATCACGGCACTGTCTCCTCCTGCTGCTTAGTTGTTATGATGGCTCTTCGCTGTTATCAACCTTGGTCTGTCAGCTGCAATCACACAGATCATTTACAAGGACTCCCATAGCCTCGGGGTGTGTTTCAATTTGTAACGAGCCTCGAGACCTGGGTTTCTTGTTCTATAAATTTACGGCTGCATTGATCAGCAGAGAAAGCCAAAAGCAGCTCACTCCCCTGAAGAGGCCATGCTGTTTGTGGAGTTAAGTATTGTCAGAGGAAATGAGAGGCTGAGTCTGAAAAAAAGCTCTCTCGCTCTCTCTCCGCAGCAGTGCTGATTGAAGCAATCATTCTGAAAAGAAAAGCCAGACATTGAGGGAATATTTAAGAGATAATGGCATTTGACATTCTCTTTCATTATCGGAGCCAGTCAGCAAATCCGTGTGCTGGCACTGCAGAACTCAAAAAAACTCTCTCACTCTTTATAAGCATCTTTAAAACCAGCAACACACAAGCAGAGATGTACCGACTGTTAATAGTTCATAAATCTATTACTGCAAACAGACAAATTAGGTAAATTTCAGCCTTTAAGTGAATCTTTCGCCTTCATTTCTCCCTCTGGGTCCACAGGTCAACCAAAGTGAGTCAAGCACGACTATGATGAGCTACTACAGAAACATGATTACCTTTCCCTCAAAAAGGAAAGAAGAGTAATGAGGATGTGGCTTTCATTTCACTCAGGTGCCTTTAGCCTCACTCTTCCCTCGCTCCCCTCCTCCGCTCAACATCTGTCCCTCGCTGACAAGCCCACTTCAAAACTGTTCAGTGCAACCGGTCTCATCTGAGCACACACACACACACACACACACATCACAAGTGCTAAAAGCCTGAGTATGGTCAGATTCCATTTTGAAAATAATAGCAGCTTCACAACAACCCTTCCATTACCACACATTTGTCGAGAGAGGGAGGCAGCGTAAGAACGCAAGAGGGAACGCAAGAGAGAAGAAGTATCTCCAGGGAAATCCCTTCACTCGCCCGAAAATGAGACATGAACTGGAATACCTTCCATTACCCCTGTAATTTGCAGACGGGAAAAAAATACATCAAGGAAATCATTATAATTCAAAGAGGCCAGCAGTGGCTTAAAGAAAAAAAAGTGTCTCAAAGAAAAAAGGGGAAGGAGATATGATCCATCAAAGTGCGCGTAATGACGGTTTCTTTTCATCTCGCAACATAAATTTCAAATTCAAAGAGATCTCATGGAAATGTGAATTTGAAATTGCCTCTTGAATCTGAAGAATTACCTGAAAGGGGAGAGATGAGAGATGAGAGATCAAAGTGATCCAAGAATTTGTGATATTATCTGGGCCAAGCATCAAGCAATATCATTTCTCCAGCATTCTATTAAATGCTCTGCTCTGTTTAAAGAAAAAAGAAGAAAGTTTTGTGTCTTGTACGACTTTAAAATGTCACGTCGACCTCTACGAGCGGCAAAGAGAGTGTCAGCGTCTTAGGGATGGCAACCATTATCATGGTTTGGCTCAACTTTGGCAAAATAAGGTTAAGGATGTGGCGTTAATATGATGAGTCTGTTTTCTTCTTCGGTCGGCAGCAAGTCTTTGCACGAGACGTGGTTATATGAAGCAAACGTCTCACACATTTACTCCGGAGCCTTCTGTAACATGCATGTTTATGAAAAAACAGGACAAAGTTTAAGCTGCAAGGACATCTAATCCTCGCCACTCTCCGGCGACATCCATGTCGCTGATAAGAAGCATGATGTTGGTCCACTGAGGGCGTGCCTGGCAGATAAAGACCTTGTGCTTTGCAGTCCATCTAACTGTCCCCCACGGTTTTCTGATAAGGCTGTTTTGGCAGACAAGTTTATTTTTCAAGCCCCAGCCCCCCCACCGCATCATCGTCGGGACTTAAAAGGCTCGTTTTCTAATGTCATCTCTCTCCCGGGGAAGAGGACAAGGCATTTTCTGAGAAGATATGGTCAACTAAAGAGCCATAAGGGAAGTGATACGAGGACATTAAAATGGCTGTGTCGGTTTAACGGGCACACAGAGGCAATTTGTGAACTTATTTTTAACTGCGTCTTTTCAACACAAAAGAGATTTTCTGTGGTGTGCCATCCATGAATTAGCACCGGTTATGTTTGTGCTGTGGCGAGACGTTAAAATCAGGACACATCTGCGATATTTCTTTAGATAATGAAATAAGGTATCCTAACCTAACCCGGATAACTTTGTATCTGTCAGGCAGAAGCAGCAGCAGAATCAGCTCTTCATTATACAAGAGCATGTGTGTGTGACCTTCTGGAGTCTTTTATGAGTGTGAGCAGCATCAGGGGTCAGAGCGGAGATAGAGGCAAACTGCAAAGAGGGGCCTCCCTCTCAGCAAACATGAAATGCACAGAAAGAAAAAATAAAGATACACCCTGGCCCCACATATCAACCTCACACACACATACATTCCCTAGCCCTTTACCCTTACCTTAACCAAAGCAACTAAGTGCCTAACCCTCACCCTAAAACCAGGTCTTCACCTTGTAAAAGGCCCTTTACATTTGTAGGGCGCAGACAAAATGTCCCCACAAAGATAGGTTTGTACAAGTACACACACACAGTCTGGGTTCCATGAGGACAATGCATTAACTTACATTCATTTCCTGGACACTTACAATTATATTATTATACATTTATACACCTTAACCATATTCACTACTGACCTGATCCTAACTCTGACCTCAGCCTATCTTTAAAATGTGCCTTCACCTGAAAATGTAGTGATTTATGTTATGGGGACATGATTGTTGTCCCCATTAAGTGACGGTGGAGAAATATTTGGACATTTGGACAGCCTACACAAAGCTTATCCCTTACCTTAAAGACATACTTCATCGATTTGCATTTAGCTTTGTATTACTAGCATAGGGGTAGTATTTTTGCAAAATTCCCAAACCAAGTTTCCCCTGAGATACGAAATATCTTCACTTTTCTTTGTTATGCGACCACCAGTGACACTTGGTCCGAGCCTTGAAACTGCAGCGCTAATTCTGCACATTTTAGAGCCACTCTTAGGGGGATGAGACCTCATTCTCACATTCTGTTAGCATAACTGTTAGCAAAGATGGCAGACACTGTTTACATTCTTGGAATTTGGTCCCGCCCCCCTACGAGTGGCTCTAAAAAGTGCAGAATTAGCGCTGCAGGTTCAAGTCTTGGACCAAATGTCACTGGTGGGCACGTAACAAAAAAAGAATGAAGATATAGGATATAGGGTACACTGAGGTTGGGAAGCACAATTTTTTCAAAAAAACTACCCCTATGCTAGTAATACAAAGCTAAATGCAAATCAGTGAAGTAACATGCCTAACTTTAAACATGCCTAACCCTAACCTTCAGCTAACCACAATTTAAACCTTAGTCCTGAACTTAAACAGTTCCTTAGAAATGAGGTTCAACCTCGTTAGACCACTGGTCCTGACAAGGTCATATTTACTCCAACTTTAACCATAACAACTAAATACCTAACCCTAACCTTTAACCTCACACCAGGTCTCAAAAAGCCTGTTAAAGTTGTGTGGACCAGCCAAAATGTCCTCACACAGTTAAAATGTCCTCACAACGATAGGATAGTTTGGCAATTGGTCCGCACAGCCCATTTAAGACACACACACACACACAGACACACACAGAGACACACAAACCCTCTCAGCTCCTGTTAGCAGTTCTCAGAATCCTCAGTTAATAATTAGATGATAATGAAAAAGGTTTAAGATGAGCAGCCTTTTCAGTCTCTGGATGGATTAGCATTTGAGTGCTATGCTAATGTTTTTCCCCCCCCTTCCTTTCACTCGGAGTCTGCGTGAAAAGAGATAGGAAGAGGGGAACACAAAAGCGGGAAAAAAAGAGGAGCAAATTTGGGAGGAAATAGATGATTAATAGAGAGTGATTGGTTTGTGCGGGGGGGGGGCGACAGACAGTGTCCCGCTTTGAATGAGCAAGACGTGCCCATGAATAACAATCCACTTACTGCATAATTAATTGTATATTATGTATGGCTTTTATACCGTCTTTAAAGGTAGGCACTGCAGGAACCTGTTTAAGTAATGGAGACCAGACAAGTGGTCTGATATACAGCGCTGCTGCAGCTGCTGGATTCATCTCTATAAACCCCATCATACACACACATGCACGCACACGCATGCACACACACACACACACACACACCCCCATACATTTTTAATAGAATCTATTACTTCTGGATTAGCCGATAAGAGCTGCCCTGGTTAAATTCTATAATAGTTTGCATAATTGCTATCAGAGCAGCACATAACAGAGACCCTGATTTCTCCTCTCTTCTCCTTCTCTGTGGAGAGAAAGAAGAAAACACAAAGGTTCAAACACAGGATAACCAAACAACCCCAGAGTCGCTGCGCTCCACGCTAAAAGAACACTCGAGGCCTGGGGCTGATAACATGCGAGGCTCATTTCCATTGAGATTAGCTCCCGTGTAGAAAGGTATTACAACCGTTTAAAGAAATGTTTCCTATAAGTGTAAAATTTATGTAAATGCAAATGCTGGGCATGCAGTAGTCGAGCAGATGTCCATTCAAATGGATGTAAATCAAGCAGCATTAATGGCTGGTCGCCTGGGACGAGCGTCAACGTCACAGTTTCTCTCTCGTGCACAAATTCATGTAGTCACCACATAGACGTTGTATTAGAGCCGAGGGCAAAGATGTATGGGTGAGTCAGACATCACAGGTCGTCAACTCTTTTCTGAGCCTTTATCTGTTGCCTGATTATTGCAAAGACATCCAGTGAGAGGGAACTGTGTGTGAAAAAAAACATACACATTATTATTCTACTAACTCAATTTTCTTATTTGCTACTTGCCGTTAAACACTGGAAGCATTTATGGCTCATATCAATGTTTTACTGCTCATATGCAAAATAATATATGAGCTGTGCTATAAAATCTACATCAGTCAACATTTCATTCCCCCACTATACATGTCAAATTACTTTCAAATAAAACTGGAATTATTTAGAAATACATCGAAGCTCTAGCTTTTTACTTCCACTACCTCAGTGGTCAAAACTGGCCCGCCAGTATCAGTATCTGGGCCCGGCAGACGATTGAAAAAAATCCAGTTCAGAGCTTTTATTCTGAAATAATATGAACTGATTCAAATAGATTTTGTTTGCTAGAATTGACAGTTAACCTAAATGAAATGTCTGTTGTTGTCGTGGACAGCCAGGTTTGGGGAGTAAATGTCCGTAAAATAATGACTTGCATGTTAGGCTCAAAGAAGAAGCAGTAGGTTTAAATGATGCACAATAATAATAATCCATCTCCAACATTATATGACAGCATGTGAACATTCTCACGTCTAAAGTGCAGCAACAAATGGATTGAACTGAATGACAGTCCAGCTCCGTGTGCTCAGAGTTATTACCTTCAGCAGCTGCCGCAGCTCCGACCGAACAGGATGAATTTGTCTTTGAGGTTTACAGTTCTGACAAACAATTAGTCATTTTGGACTTAATACAGGCCATTTCTCCAAGCCAGCCTTTCAAAACAGTATTGGTATGATGATTAGTGGTTAACCTATGCAATATATCACTGTCACAAATGAATATTTGCTGAATATTTGATGCTTGCTTTTCCTCTCTGTAGAACTATTATTTGTGCAAAGACAATATCCATGCTGGATTTGATATTTGGTAAAGAGTAATACTTGAGTGCTAAGCACAAATGTATCCATGAAATCCAAAACCGGCACAATTAAATCTAATCTTTGAGTGTTGCTTCAGTTGCAGAGTAGAAAGCCTTGGACTGACCCAAAGCCGCCCTTGCACGTCGATGGTGCCAAGGTAAAAAAAGAAACTCACAGCGTGGTGTAAAGTCTGGCCAATGCCAAGGTAGCATTAGATGGTAACCAGGGGCCTTATCTTATCCTCATCCCAGTATGCACACATACTGAGCCCCGCTGTCAAAGAGCTGTGCGTATGCTGTCCAGCTTTTTTAGAAAATGTTTACAAAAGATAACAGATGGTGAGAGAGTATGCTGGAAGTTTTCTGGAGGGGGGTAGGATAAAAAAAATCTCTCCTCTCCTTTTCAAAAACAAGCAAACTTGAGTGAGATTTGATTTTAATTTCATGTTGACATTTATCAGTAAACAACAGGAACTCGCAGAGTCATTTTTAGACTTCCAGTTTCATTACGGGGGGAAGGAGACAAACAACAGTGGGGAAAATTAGTTTATGATAACAATCTTCCTATAACCCACTCTCTGGCTGTTTCACTGTACAGGGTCAAAAGAGCCATTCTGAAGTATACAAAAAAGTTATTAAATGTATATAAATAAAATAAATAATAATGCTGATTTTACTTAATATATAACTGGGGTCGAGTGATTGTTTGAATTTGATCAATTCTAGTTCCATTACCAATTCTACAAGAGTCCAATTTTGGTAAAAAAAAAAAAAGGGGGTCAAATATTAGACAATCGTATTCTTTTAGCACTGAGTCAAGTAAGCACTAAAGCACTTATGTGTTATCTTAACAAAGGGAAAAACAAAACCCACCCATTTGCAGATAGCCACATCCTGTTACCCAGTCCTTTAAAAAACAACAACATACATCATTTAAATATAACATTTTCTCAGTTGTTACAGTCCCATATGTGATGCTACTTTGGTTCTCATCCCCAATCACAAACCCTACACATAACCCAGTGATAAGATCCCTTCTTCGAAGCATCAAAATATGCTACAGTCTCTGGACCAAACAATAACATCTCACTCTTTCTCTTCAGGCCAAATGAAAATGCATTCATCCTAATCATTAATTTGAAGTGATGACAGAGCAGAGCAGAGAGTGCCGCTCTACAGACAAAACAAAGATTACTGAAGTTTCAAATTACGGTCCAGTCCCCGCCCCTTTTGACCCCCAGAGGCCCAATCCTTAACCTTCCACCCTTAACCCCCAGTTTTCACTACTACCTTCCTGTTAAGAGTGAAAAGTCTAATTAGAGAGATTTCAAAGATGGCAGGCTGCTTGTAATTACACATGACATCTCTTGGCAGATAAAAAGGTGATTAGAGAGGGTGCAGTGAGGAAATAATAAGCGACCAAACCAGTTACATTAACCATTAATACTGTAGGTTGGTGAGAAGAGGCTGGACGTGTATTTTCGTCAAGTAAAAACTCACTGTACGCTTCACAAATCCAAAAATGCGAAGCACGGATGACAGGGCAGAAAAAGACGTGGCCTTAATCAGGCCTTGTACTGGTCTGGGTAATAATCATCCAAGAAAAGGTCATTGTCGTGGTGAGCCATTTCCTCCATTCAGTAATTCAGTAGGCCCGGAGATTGAGCGAGTCTGGGGAAACTTCACAATAGATCAGAGCTCAGCTTCACTCCTGAGGAGGCAAAGGGAAGCAGGCAGCCAAATGACAAATCCCTTCTCTTCACAGAGTTGGAATTACTGCTGGGGTGTGATGTGAGATCAGAGGGAAACCCCCCACGGCATACCTGCACACTGGCTGCTCGTGATACAATGCGATTTTACAATCCTCTCAAAAAGATGTTCAGGGTCGGGCTGAGCACACGTCGAACAAACAAACCAAAACCTTAATATCTGTCGTTGTATAAATGTGAATGCAACATCGCAGGACACACAGAGCATCTAAATCAAAAGTGTATGCATTGAAAATCAGTGGGTGAGAACATTTTTGTAACCTCTGCCAAGGAGGTTGTTTTTGGCAACGTTAGTCTGCCTTTGAGCAGCGTAATTCAAAAAAAGTAAGGGACAGATTTGGATGACATTTTCTGGGAATGTAGGTTACGGCCAAAGGAAAAAATAATGATTACATTGTGGAGGTGATGTGTAAATGTATCACATACTGACATTGAAGACGTCTGGACTCTCTAAGTGGTTCCTCTGGTTTTTGAGTGCACTTTTAGAGAGTGCAAACCTCTTCCAAGGCTGATCTCTTTGCCCGCAGTGTCAGTGTCTGTAATGCTTAACTTTTAAATATAAACAAATCTCAGTCTCTGTCAAAACACTGTCAAACGAGTTCACATAATGCTGATTAAGCCTATCGGCTCCACACGACTCTGTGTCTCTCACTATAGCGGCATTAGGATCTTGTGTCGCACAGCAACATTCCCGCAGACGGACGCAACAGCAACACTGTGTTAGTAAAACGAGACGCCTGCAAACAGGCATGACTCAGCGTGTTTACGTGCATGTTAAAAGTCCGATTTAAGTCGGACTAAGGCAATCATTTACTTAGTTTACTTAAAGTGTTGGTGTTAACATGTTAGTCTTAGTCAGACTAACATACCTGGATAATGCGATTCATAGTCCTATTACTCCCTCTTGTATACACTTAGTCGGACTGGAGTCGGACTTTGCGTTCTGCACATGCACCAACATTTCCACCCCGGTCTTTAACCAGGAAGTAGAAGCAGACGACGTATTAAACATCCAATTTGTATCACGATTACGACACGAAATATACAGAACCACAGCGCAATCCATCTGGCCGCTCACTGTTTGTTTTTCTGTCACGTAAAGGTCAACAAGAAACTGATTTAATACATAAGCACTAGCTTACAGAGAGATACAGCGCCACCCACAGAGGCGGAGTCAGACGTACACAGCCAATAAATCTCCTCCACATGTGTACTCGGACTGGGGAAGTTGTCCGATTGCCCTTCTTAGTCAGACTATGGCCGCAGCTGGATTAAACTGTGCATGTAAAGTGCGCATGAAAAGTTTCAGATTATTCTGCTCATGATGAACACTTCTTGCCCCTGAATACACACAAACACTCCTTCAGTCAGGTCTGACACTTTCAGAGTCAATTTTCAGAAGGACAAACAATGTTACACACATTTTTTGCACACTTTGACATTGAATATCAAAGGCAACAGGGCTATGGTTTATAATTTGTATAAAACATAAAAAAAAAACCAGTTGCACTTGTTCCTAATTGCCAAAAGAACAATAATGTTTCCGCTCTTTTGCTCAGGACAAAATAAAAAAAAAGGACAACAAGACGCTTTTCTTCTGTGCCTCTGGTGAAAAGCAGTGACATTACACCTCTCTGGGCTAATAAAGGATCTGGCACAGGCAGGAAAAAGCACGCGGGGTAGAATTTCACACCTGGCCAATAATCTATAGGCCCCTCTGCTGCGGCTAACCTTCAACCTCGGCTGCCACCGGTGCAGTGAGGTGCGATGATCCCACCTCCGGCTTCTAGACAATGGAAATGGAAACCTTCAGAGGCTGCACTGAATGACCGATAATATACTTCAAAGCACTTCCCGTTTCCACGTTTCCACTGAGATGCTGACATATAAAGAGCCTTTCAGTGCACGCAGAGCACAGCATCAGCCAACATCACACAAATGCACAGATTTTGACTCACAAATGAACAGTTGCCATTGATTTTCCCACAAAAAAAAAAGAAAGAAATAAAAGAACATTTAAAAACTACATATGTCAATGTGTGTTGTCATTTCAGGCACATTTCCTGTAAAGCTGTTCAATATCCAGGACCATTAAATGAATAATCAAACATAATGGATATAAATTAGAGACCTCGGCGCATATAAATACACATTAGGCACTGATATATAGTGAGGGCGAGACATCCCTATCCATTAGTGCGCACTGGGCATCTTTCACCACTTCAGCGCTGTCGACCTAAAATCAATGCAGGGCCAAAACCCCTGGCATCATATGCACTCTAGCATCTTTACAAAAACACACATTTATGATTGTCTTCTTGTCATTGTCAACACAAGCAACCATGTTTTTTAAAAAAACAACAACCAGCAGCTGCTGGAAGAATAACACAAGCTGAGAAACATTTATTCCAGGCGCAGCACAGTGTCCAAAAAACACAACATTGTGTAAATAAGAGAGATAAATGTGGTGTCTTACAGAGTTTAGTCTTTTCATAAGGCTTGTTTATCTTTGGTTCGCCACGGCTGATTGGTTGCTCTCCGGCTCGGAAGGCGTATTTCCTCTGCGAAGAGCAATCTGATCGCCGCTGAATCCACGGTGCGCACTGGAAACCTCCGGAGATGTTACATCCATGGATGAAGCCCCGATCCGTCAGCTGTACTCCCACAACTACATATTCAACACAGATGATTTCTGTGTGTGTGTGTGTGTGACGCTGGCCGTCTCATGTCGACAAAAAGCTGAATGTGTGTGTGTCTGTGTGTGTGTGAGAGAGAGAGATAGTGTGAGAGTGTGTGCCACACAGTCCAGAGAGTGATGTCGGAATGGCAATGAGTCCTCTGCGCTGTGGAAACCGGCTCCGGGCCAATCAATCAAGCCTGGATTTGAATATTCCCACGGCTCAGCCAATCACGCGCGAGAGAAGGCGGCCGCTGCTGTGATGCCGAACCCGTCAAAGGAAGCACGTTGGAGAGTTAAAGGGGAAGACTCTCCCGTTTATTATCGAGACATAACAAATGTGAGTTCTTTCTTTCTTTTTTCTTCCTTCCTTGTCTTTTTTTTTTTTTTGATCTATGTATGCTGATTCCCGCACGTACCATCGATTATTAAAGCTGCTCGTCAACCCATCACATATTTGACTTTCAGCCAATCACATGACTGGAAAAGGTGTGTGATGAGAGCAAAGGTATTGATAAACAACCTGCACCTGTGTGGAGCAATGGTGGAAATAACAATCTATCTATCTATCTATCTATCTATCTATCTATCTATCTATCTATCTATCTATCTATCTATCTATCTATCTATCTAAATTAAGTATTTTACTAAATCTACTTTCCTGCCCCTGGCTGAGACACAATAGAGAGGGTGCACCAATCTGTATTTAATCTCAGAGAAGCTATGGACATAAAGTCATGTTCACAAATGGGGTAGAAACACCTTTCCTGAGCAAAAGACTGCGGCCTGACAGAAAATAAAGAACCGAGCGACAACTAATCCTGTCTCACAGGTTAAAAATTCGCAGGATAAGAGCTTGTCACGATGTGGTGCCGGAGTGAATTTAATATGCCATTTTCACAGCAGACAATCTGTCAGAGGATGAAAGCCACATCCGTAATTTCTCTCTGTGCCAACAGTGTCTTCCCGTTTTGAGTTGTGGTATTGTGCTAGTTGACTCATTGGCACAGCTCGCTGGGGACTGTTGAATGAAATTAAGCCATCATCATTAATATAATTAGCCCAACCTGTGCTTTTCCTCCTGTCACAAGTTCTGTCGAAATGGAAAGGGTGTGCTGTGTTTATCCCACACCCACGAAACTATCATTTAAGAGCACCAGTAAAATAATTAGTTAATCCAATCCTTAAAATGTAAATGTTACTCTTTTAAACGACGGTGTGACAGAAGTTGCAGGAGTCATTGTACTTTAATCATTCTCACAAATGCAAACAGCACAGTCAAAAACCCTTATGCCTTGGATAAACCTGAAAGTTGAGCTCTTATCAATATAAATTCCTAAAGGCGTGATATGTTTGACATATTCATATTGTAATGACAGCTTGTCCTTTACACCTCACCCAGTTTAAATGTAATAATAGTTAGCTGTGGCTGCCAAAATGTACATGTTATACTGTAAGGCCAATGGTGTTGCAGCATGATGTGCAGTGTGTATGTGTGCTTTAAAAAATATGTTCTTTTGATGACTCTGTGGTAATCAGGTGTTTTTTAAATGGAATGAATTAAATAGAACAACGTGTTGTTGTGAATGTAACCCAGACACACTCTCGACACGGCCCTCCAAAGTCAGGCGTTCATTTTGTTCTCTTTTCCTGAGAAAGCCAAGCCTATGCGCAGCTCGAAGCAGACAGACTGAGTATTGAATTGTTTCCTGACAGCTCCTGCATGTCATTTTTCACTATGAGGCCTGCAGATGGCAAATGAGGTTGCCATGCACTGATTTCCTTGTATCGAACAGGAAGAATATACTGTGGACGTTGGTGTTGTTGTAATGGCCATAGACACAGTAAAAGTGGACACAGCAGCATTATGCAAGCACTCAATCAAAAAAAATTGTAATCCAACATTCATAGTGTGAGCAGGCAATGGTCAGATATAACAAAGATGATAGACTTCATATTAGAACACTATTTTTTTATTATGATTCAGAAAGATTTATGGTAATACAGTAATGCAACCGTAGACATATTAAGGCAGTCATTCTTTGTCTATGATTTATGGAATAACATTTCAGAATATGTTGCGTATCCATCCATCTTCTACCTTATCCTCCACATGAGAGTTGCGGGGGGCCACTGGTGCCAATCCCAGCTGATATAGGGTGAAAGGCGGAGTGCATCAAGTCCATCACAGAGTCACATAGAGACAAAAAACCATCCACAGTCACACCTACAGTCAATAGTGTCCAATTTGTCTCCAAATCCACATGTTTTTGGACTGTGGGAGGAAACCACAGAACCTGGAGAAAATCCTTGCACACACGGGGAGAACATGCAAATTCCAAGCAGATCGGCCCTTGTTCTGACTGGCTTCTTCTTGCTGAATCAACTGTAAAAAGAAAAAGTGTTTGCTGTAATTTTTTTTTTTTACTTGAAAATGAAGCATGTGTTTCTGAATGCAAATGTGTTTGTTTTTTTAACAAACACAAGCTTCACAGATTTTTATTCATGAGTTTCTTGCCTCCACTGTGTCCTCCATCACACCACTGTATAACACACACTATAAATGATAATCAGATTCAATAATGGTGACATATTTATGCAAACAATCACATGTGCGGGGGACAACAACATCACCACAATAGGTTAATACAATGCAAGAGAATTTCATAAGCGTACAACACGTGGAGACAAGACAAACAACTACTACAAAAAGCCCTGATGAGAAACAAACAATAGTGCGATAAGAACGACCGTGATGTGGTATCATATTGGAACAAGCTGGGGTACCAAAGGACGCCTGAGCTTATATTATGAATGCACAAATGCTGTAACCACTTTCATCCTGATAATCATTCTGTTCTGTCCCATGTCCTCAAGTACTGTCAAGCATGTCCTTTTAAGACAGCCCACATCAGGACAAAATGAACCTGGCACTGTCAGGCACTGTGTAATTAAGTGCTCCATCTCTGCCTGGCAAGCAGGGGCAAATGAACCAATTAAGGTCTAGTTAAGTCTCCTCTTTCACCTATTGGCAATGGCTGCTGTCATTTTCATCATGATGAAGAGAGCCTGGGTAATTAAATACCAGCAGGGGCCAGGGGGCAAACCTAATAACTCTCGGTACAAGCCAATAAAAGGCAGTATTGCTTATGGGTTCACACGACCAGAGCATCTATATTGTGAAGGAAACTGCTTTGCTGCACGCAAACAGAGAGAACGCAAGACAAATAAAAAAAAAACCTCTTCTGCCACTTCTGCAGATATCTAAATCAAAATGTAATTGTACATCATGGTAGTTCCTGTTAAATGATGTTGCCATCTGGTGGTGAAAACATGCTTCTACCGCATCATTTATTGTTGTTGTGCTTAGAGTGTCATCATGAGTGTCAGATGTTTTTGTTTTGGATTTGTTGAAATGTATCTTTGACTAAAACTGATTTTTTTTTTGTCTTAATTAAAACGTGCGAATATGGGACTTTTTTTTTAATTTCTCAAAAATTGCACAGTGAAAATACCTAATATCCAGTACACTGGTAGATATCAATGTGCTGAGCACAACATTTTCATTCTTATACGGAAAGTTTGCGAGGATTTTTATTATTTTTCCCATTGAGAAATGTGCTTTCAAACGTGCACTCAGTGTTTTTATTTTGAAAACCGGATGTTGATGTCCTTCAGCTTGATGCATTGGATCACAGGCTTTTTACCGTAAAATTCTTTGTGAGGAGGGCGTTAATACTCAGCATGAGATAGTTTCTCCCCAGTATTCACTAAAATGTTGCAGTTAAGTCAAGAATTTCAAAAAGTATAACAATTCAAATTAAAATAGTAGTGACAGTGTAATAAACTAAGAACAGGAACACGACGTGTGGAAATGCTCACTTGTCCGCAAATCCCTCTGTTTTCACGACGACGCCTCTACATCTATGTTCCTACGGCAACGCAACATAGCTTCCCCCCAGAGGATCATGGGAAACGAGTTTGGCTGCAGGATCGGAGGGAGTTTCGAAATATTTCACGATTAGCTTCAGTCTAAACACAATTATAATACATGTTTTTATCCAAATAGAATGTGAGTATAGACGGTGTGTCTGACGTACTTCGGTGAGGTTTTTATTTTACGGGGAACAGCGCGTTTCGCCGTAAACACAGTTAGCTAGGCGGCTAACGCTGCCACCTTTATAACGGTGTGATAACAACAGTGGCTAATGTGAACAAAAGTGAACACATGACTCACGTTGTCGTGAACGTAAGCGCTATACATAACCGGAATGTGAACATTAATATGTCATCGTGCGTGTCCAGAGGGATTCTGTCCTTTCTTCGTCCATGTACAATCACAATTACGATGAGCTGATGCTGACGTCTTTTAAAACATGGAGCTAAAGTTGGATGTCGTTTTGTCGTCCAGCATCAAAAGGAAGAAGCCATGGCCGCGGTTCTGCTGGCTTGGGCAGGTGAGGAGACTGAAGTGCTAACGTTACAAAGTACTACACCAGTACATACTGTACAACACCAGCTTGTTTTCCACATGACAGATGGAAATGACTCACAACCTTGTGTCAACCTGGATGTAATATCCGAGAGTGACTTTATTTATACAAACAAAAAGGTATTATGTGTCACTAATAACGTGGTCATTGAGGTATTCTGTTGCTTTAGCACATCTGCTTTAATGTTGGTAGAATTTTTTATGCAAACACTCTTATGCAACCTCACACACTAATGTGCCCTAAAGTAACACGAGGAAGTGTCCTACTGGCTGCCATTCATTTGTGTCTAAAGCAAATCTAAAGCAAAATATACTGTGATATAAAGTGATGCAGTGTCCTATAAGATGCCTTGCCAATCAAAGAGGGTGCCATTATAAAGTTTCCTACTGCTCCTTACTGTCCCAAAGGGTGTCCTAGAGGAAATGATATTCAGTCCTGTATAGAAGACGCCCATCTCGCTGATAGAAAGTGATGCTGTGCTGTGAAAGATGTCTCTGTATAGGTATACACAGCTATGTGAGAATGTGGGAAATTATATACTAGTAGTGCCTGCTCCACCGTTGCTCAGTTGGTGCCTTTTTAATTTTTTTTTCACAGTAGGTGTCTTTATAATATTTGCCCCTGCCCTTCCAGTGCTGTCTGTCCATTCTCCTCTTACCTCTTGTATCAACAAGGTATTTGATCAAAACGCTGCTGCTTGGCTTTTAACTAACATTAGGGGACAAGACGAGTTAAGAATGGATTTCAATACATAATGGATTAGTTTTAAAGCACTCCACATCCATTGTTGATTAGAGACAGTGTTCTGCTGGTGGTACCTTGTGGTCAGGGTCCTCATAGATCTGAAATTCCCCCTGTCGGAGGATCGGAGGATTGTTGAAACAGTGACGTTTTTCAAATCACTTCTGAAAACACTAATGGTTTTAACCTTTTAAAACACTTTGGAGCCTTGTGCTTGCATACCAAGTGCTTGCATACCAATGAATCATATTATTATTATTATTATGTCACTCTTCAGGAGAAGGAGTCTGTCTTCCTGTTAGATGACAAACGCGTTAGCGAGATCAACATGGTCTCCGGTCGCACAAAGAAAAGGACCCCTAAACTCCATCCTTTGCTCAACAACGTCTTGACCATGACTTCATCACAATGCGGTGAGTTTATAAACTCAAAGAAAAAAACCAAAACATTTATCATCTGTCAGGTCTGAGGATACATGTACTACACTTCTTTGCTGTGTTTCCAGGTACATGGCTTTGTGGAGTTCTGGTCTCAGGGGAGCTTTTTCTGTGGAACAGGGATAGAGACTTGTTGAAGACTGCTGCAGCCGCCCCTGAAGTACTTCAAGTGATTACTGCTGCTCAAGGTATTCACAGTTAAATGCAATTGCATGTGTTGTTTCCTTAAACTCCAGGACAATTTACCCTATACATGAGTTATAGCTCACTATAATCATCCAAGTTCTGATACAAGAATATAATATGCATGCAACTGGCAGACATTGGACAGTATGTTCATTCAAGAGTTGTACAGTTGCTAGTTTGTGTGCATACAGTATATGGCTGCAGGCTGTGAACAGGTGTTTATTACATGATCTGCACTCCCTCTTCCCTGTTTTTCAGTGAATTATCAAATCCTAAACGATGGATTTGTGTGTGTTTTCACAGGAAATTCCACAAGGTTGTCTCTTCAGGTGTCAGGGGATGGAATGCATGTGCTACTCGTCGCCATAACGGGACACGTTTTCCTGTGGGAGTGTATGGATGCCAGGGATTTGTCGGGAGTACGAGATGGCACAGTAAATGGATGCTGGGCACAGATGAAGCCCCTTGAGGATACCATTCTCCCCTCGCCACACGACAAAGAAGCATCGCTGCACACGATTTTTGTGAAGACGGAGGTCTGTACTCATCATAGGAGCATATGTTTAATATTGTGTGTTGTGTTTCAAGGTGTGACACAGATTTACAGCTTTATATCTTTGTCTCTCCAAACTCCTTTAGGCTATAGGTGATGTCTGTTTGTCAGCCCTTGTTTTCATGTCAGGGGAGAAACTTATAATCTCCTGTCTGAAAATTCAGTGGGAAGAACGTAACATGAGAGTTGGGTGAGTGAAAAGTCTGCGTAATATCAATCAAAGTCTTAGGACTTGAATATTGTGGTAGTAATAAAGTCATCTTTCTTTTTTGCAGTTCTGTGGAATATAGTGTACAGTGGGTCACCAAAACATACCCACTGACTCATCTCACCACACCCTGCCAACCAGTTAAGTCTAGAGGGGCATTAGTGGCAGCCTTCTCCCCAGATGGCCAACTGTTAGCCATTGTCCTGAACCAGAGACGGCCAACGGTGAGCATCGGGCTCATGTTGTACATAAATTTCTTTCAGGATCATCTATAGAAAAGTCAATTAAAAAATGTATCTTCTGATTTTGATACTAGGCTACACAGGTCCTTTATGTGAGCACCCAGAATTTTGTCTCAGTATCAAGTGGCCTTGGAGGATGTGGAATCAAAACAATGGAGATTCCCTCCAGATACATAAGGTGCAGTATTCAGTACATGTGTAAACTCTGGAACTCTGGAAATGACTCAAAGGCTAAACAGATATAAATACCCATACTGGCCAGCAAAATGTCTGCTTCAACATCTTTGATGTACAGTGTGTATTTGTTTAGAAATGAACTTTACATCCCCTCTCTTTTAGATCTTACTGGGTGGGCAGTGTGAGCTGGTCGCCCAACAGTCTTTTCTTGGCTTGTGTTCTCAAGAGAGGTTCCCTTCTGATGTTGGCTCGTCTTGGGGGCCTTCTCACTCTAACAAGCAGTGGTTGCAATGTTGACTTTGGGCCAGCACAGTTCCTGCCCCTGCACCCTCTTGTCACCTACTGGTAAACTGAGGCATTTTGCTTTTACAAGTTTTTATCTGCTCTTAATTATTGTTTTTTTCTATTCTATGGGGACAAAATAAGATAAAAAGTTTTTTTGACCCTCTGTGCAGGCCACCAGTATCTGCAGGGAAAGGGGAGGCCTCTCTCTCCAGTTCAAGTTTGTCCATGCGTGATGTTCTGAGGCAGCGATATTCGGTGACCTGGCATCCACGGCTGCTGTATCTCATCGTGTCTGATGGCTACATGGCCACAGTTATGAAGGTGCTTGATAAGCCCTCTCCTTCCATGATGCTAAAAATGCTTCTGAAGGACACAGTCAAGGATCTGGAGAAGATGAGCCAGATGCTGGATCAGTCTCAGGTGGTTAACCCGGAGACTGCTAGAAGTGGGAACGGGGGATTTTATTCAGCTTTAGATTTTGTTTGTGCTCTCTTCAGGACTAATTTCATTTTATCACTGTCTTGCCTCACTTTTCAGGCTCATGTGAGAGCATGGTTGGAGTCTGTTTCTTGTCTGACTCTTGACAGCAGCCTTGAACCACTAAACCCCATAGTTACATGTGGTCCCAACACTGCAGACTTTTCAGCAGCCACAGATGGATCCACTTTGCCACTTTTCCTGCAGGACCTGGGGACTTTGGGTGGAACCACAGGGCTTCTTGAAAAAGTACAGGTCAGTCATATGTCATAGAATGTTTAATGTTGCTGTTTCACGGTTTATATCTTTGACTTTGTGTTTGCTTGTGTGGTTTCATAGTCTTTCCTTGATGATGACTCTGATTTGGACGGACCTCCTGCTGGTTCTCATATAGAGGATGGTGGTCGTTTGGAGTTTGCCTCGATGGTTGACACTCTTCATGCCCAGGACACACGCACTGACACTGGACTTTTTACTGGTCAAGACCTTGAAGATGACTTTGTTGAAGGAGAGAGAAGGATGCCTCTTCTTCGGCGGGAACTTGGCAAAATCCAGAGCAGACTGCTTACGGCCTGGGCTTTCAGCATGTCTCTAGGCAGTGCAGTGGAACACAGAGCTCATCTGCTGAAGCATACCGTCTTTTATGTGGTGCGATTCGCCGCTTTGCTCCATTTGATCCCGAGCAAAACAAACACCTCAGTTTCAACTCGCCTTCTCCATCTTATCAAAGCCCTTCTATCTTTTCTTCCCTGGGACAACACTCACTCAGACGGGACACGCTGCCTGGGCCTGGTGGTGGAGCTCAGTAAACGGCTGGTACACCTCCTGATGACACCTCATCCCACATCCTACCAGTCGGGTCACTATCAACTATCATCTCAAAGTTTATCCACCATCCTGCATATCTTGCAGCTGGTCTCCAATTCCCTTGACAATGCTTACAGCCTGCAGCAAAGAACTATCTGGTCCTCTGCAGAGAAGGAATCTCTTTCACAGCCTTCGGATGTTCATCATGTTCCGATGCTACGGGATGAGAAGGAAAAGAAATTGACCTCCCTAAATAACGGGCAACCTATTCCTCAGCGACCTTCAAGCAGGTAAAGATCAAAGTGTTTTTATGTACCACAGTGTATAAGCAAATTGTGAACAATATGTTGCAGTGGAGATGCCGTTATTACTACTACTATGTCAGTGATAAGAGATTCTATTGTTTGGCTAGACTGTTTGGAGTGTGGCAGTCGGTATACAAGGTCACCCAGCAATATCTGGAGGAACTGAATAGATATGAAGGCAGCGATGGATGGGAGGAGGAACAGGAACAGTTGTCTTTCATCATGTCCCAGATGCAGATGGCCCTGCAGGCTACAGGAGAGAGACTGGAAGAAGGCCCTGCACTGTTGAGTTACCCAGGTTAGATCCATGTTTTAAAACATGAATCATGTTTAATTGCACCAGTATCAGGAAAGTAATAAAATGTTGATTTCCTGATTTATTTAACACATCATGGTAATAGTAATTTTGTAACGTTTTAGTAATTCCATCTATTGCATTCATCCATCTTTTATCATTTACATGCACTTTCCAGCTAGGTAATAAGTAGTAGTTAAGTAAGTAAGTAAAGTAATATCCAGGTAATTTGTTTAATACCTTCACATGGATGTTTGTTAAATGGATAGATACCATAATAGTACAACATTATGACTATGCTATTACCAAATATTTCCTGTAATATTAAGTATTACTGACTAAATTAATTGTGAGCTGGTGAGTGAAACATCTTATTTCCATATTTTGTCTCTCCCTTATTGTCAAAATCTTGACTCCTCCTCCTCTTCCTCCAGGTGAGCATCTTTACCTTTGTGGCTTGTATCCAAAGAGCGCTGATGCCTGGCGAGCACAGATATGTGAGGAGAGTAACAAAAGTGAGAAGCACTGCTTGCGTTTTCTTTTTTTTTTTAATGAACATACACCTCATGTTTTCTTATTGTCTCAAATACTAATTATGTGTCTTTTTATCAGTGTGTGATCGTAGGGTCTTCCAGGAGCAAAGGGTTGGCCTGGCGCTCCTTTACAGTCTTTTGTCTCAGTACCACCTGAGGGAAGCCCAAGAGTTGGGCGACCACATGGCTCGCCTCATACTGCACAGGTCTGGACATCAGAAGGACAACATAACAGGTCAGAGAGCGTTTTAGTGAAGTGAACGTCACTGTAAAAGTAAGACATATTCCTTATTCCCTTCCTTTATGTCTTCCAGCAGATTCTTTTCCTTACTCGTGGCTTCCGATTGATCTTCACAATGAAACCGCCTGTGCAGTGGTTCAGAGCCTGGGGAGATTTATGGCCTCTTACTTTGCCAACCAGCCACTCCACATCTTGCCCCCTCACAATGTGGCTGTCCTGCCTCCACTACATTTACCTCATGGTATGTTTCCAAACATAAAAAAAGATCAATTTGAAACAATCACATCATCACATAATTTGGTATTTTCTCAGCTCCAGATGTTGGACGCTTGATACCTTTATGCCAGGAGGAGGTGGCTACTGCAATTCGACGGCAGCATCTGTCAGAGGTGTGGACAGTTGACTATGCTCTGGACCTTCTGCTGCTCGGGGGTCTGCTTCCTGAGGCTGTGTGGTTGGCTTACAATCTTGGGGACTGGAAGACGGCGGTTTCACTGAGTCTGGCTTATACAAGCTATCGCACTGACCGTTTGGAATTCGCTCGGTCAGTGTGAAAAGATTCATGCACATACAAAGTGTTTATTTGCTATTGCCATTGCTGAAATATATTCAATTTGATTTTACATCTGTCATGACAAGGCTGACAAGGAGAGAGCTCCTCCTACCAACAGCGTGGAAAGCAGAAAACATCTTTCAGGCCGAGTTAAAGTGTCTTCTTGGAAACAAACCCGACCACAAGGAACACAGGGACAAGGATGATGACAAGAGCTTCACAGGTGCTTGAGACCTGGCAACTGTAAAATGACTACGACTCACTGAAATCCCTTTAACTTTAATAGTTTTGTTGTTTCACCTTCTTCTATTAGACCTTTTGGAAGGAGAGGACTGGGATTTATTACTGGTCTCCATACAGGAGATTCTGAAAGCATCAGTCATGGCGGGAGTGAATGTCATGTCCTCGCCCTTGTCCTCCTTGCTGGACACAGCCAAAGACTTATGTTCCTGTCTCCCTATGTTGGTACCCAATGGACTTTATCTACCTTCTCCACCTCTGTATTGCCCTCAGCCTTCACCCAACACACAGGTACAACAGAGGAGAAGATCAACGTTGACCAATGTTTACATAGAAACCTTAAAATGAAATGTCGTTAATGACGCGTGTGCGATTTTTTTAGGACCCAATAGGAACAATGGGGCACTTTGCAGAGGTTGCAGCACGTCACAAGGTGTCTGGTGTTCTCCAAAGATTGCTTTTACTTCTGAGATCTGCTCGCTGTTGCCATCCAGCTGCCCAGTGGTACATCACTAATCTGCGCCGTGCCAAACACATACTTTACAAGGTACACTACTGGGCTTAAAGATTTTTTATTAGATGTAATAAAGAAAATGTTGATGTGGAAATATAGTGTTGCTTATTTTTCAGTTTTAATGTAAGCAAGAGTTAATGTACTTGAATCTTTCTTAGAACAACATATTTTTTTTTGGGGTTTATAATTTCATGGAACACAAATCCAAGATCCCATATCCAAGATCCAAGGCTTTGTTCTAAGGAGAAGAAAAGTCATGATTTGTTCATTTAGAACACCTTATAAAATTAAATACATTTAAAACTTCAAATTGTGCTTCATTATGATCTGTAGAATTGATTACACGACATGTTTTACATACTAATGGTGTTTTCAGATCAAGAAGAAGTACCCGTATCCAGCAGCTCCTAAGGAAGAGAAGGCTCTCCCTGAGGGTCTGATGAAGTTTGTCACCCGCCGTGGATTCTTCAGACACGGGCCTAACAAAGACGGCCATTTGGACCCTGATACCATCCAAACTATTAGTAAGATACCACTTATGTGTATATGTGTATATATGTATATATATATATGGATGTATTTAATCATTCTTTTACAGATCGTATCAGCCTCATTTCTGCTACTAGTCTGTTTCAGAGAGCTGTGCGGTTTATGCTGGATGTTGCATGTCCGGGACCAACTCTCCATTTCCAGCAGGAAGTATCAGGCCTCTAGACATCTTGGTAGAGATGAACAGGTACCGTTATATATGTGTGTCGGAGTATGTGACATGTATTTTTAGCAACCGGTGCCCTGTGAGCATGCGTGTATATTTGTGTCTTGTAGCTCCCCGATGACTCAGACGTGAGGTCTGGCTGTGTCAAAGCTCTCGGCTGGGCCCGTCGTTTTCTGCCTTTCTCCCGATTCCTCAATGCCGAAGAAATTCTCCAGGACATTCTGCTGAGCCTCGTCTCTGAACTGCCGCCCATCCCTTTGGTGAAATGACTTTTCCTCGCTGCTTCTTCTTCCACAAGAAGTGTTTTAGTAAAGTGGAATGGACTGAACCTGAGTGACTACATTTCTCATCTTTGCCTGTTTCTAAATATAGGTGGCAGATACGCTGGTGCAAGCCTTCCCAGAGGAGGAAGAGTCGGTCAAAGTCCCACTGAGAGAAAAGTATAACACACTGCTACAGAGACTGAGGCAATGCAATGTTCCTGGTATGGACCCTGTTGTTCCTCAACTAAGTACTTTGAAATGCAGGACAATTACAGTCTGTATCTGAAGCACTTTGAAACATCTTTTAAAGGATCTCTTTTTGAATGTTGTCCTACTTTATTGGTGTCTGTTCTCTGTCTCTAGAAGGGGAAAAAACAGAGGCGAATGAATCAATGATGAAACTGATTCAGGACAAATACAGGCAAAGGAGAAAACATCTGGGGCGTTTGCGCAGGCACCTGGCCCCACCTGAGCTCCATCTGTGGGAGAAAGAGGAGGAAGAGGAGGAGAGAGGAAGCAAACACGGAATGGCTGTGTTAAGGCAGCTCTCACTGGGCACAAGCCTGAGCACCAGCACTTTAACTGACTGCTGTTTCCCCCCACTGTGCAGTGATGGAGACATAGCAGAAAACACATCGAAGGCCGTCTCCCCTGAACAGCATTGCCAGTTCAAGACCAGGTAGCCAGTGTGAAAGTGTGATTCTGTTATGCTCAGGTCTCAGCATCTGTGTTGTGGCTTATTCTGTGCATTGTTTTTTGCTTTTCAGAGCCAAAAAACGACATAAAGTAAAAGACAGAGAGTATGCTGTTAAGATTAAAAGTGCCATTCAGGAGGAGAGTCACCCAGAGGATACCAAAGGGAATGACAAGTCCTCCCTGCCAGTGGTCGGCACCTGGGAGTTTGAGTTGGAAGACGAAGAATATCTGAACTTCCTGGAGCTCTTCCTCAGCTATGAGTTAGAGAAGGGTAGTGCTGATGGAGGTGACCCGGGCAGCGAACTTCCCCTGTTGAAGAGCTTCTCCTCCCAGTTGAGGAAGAGAGAGTTGCATTCTCTCACATTTGATGTGCTCACTACTGTTCATCGCCGCCAAAGAGACAGGCAGCATCTGGGGAGGAAACACTGGAGCAGTGATCCTCCAGTGTTCAGAGCTGGGTGCTGCTACAAGCCTATTAAACCAGATACAACCCCTGAACCGCAAACGTCCTCCATCTGGAGTGAAGCCCTGATATCCAGAGCTAGCCTTTCTGTCAGCTCTTTTTCTGGCCCGAGAACGGGTCGACAAAAAGGTTTGTTTGGCCTCCGGAAGCAAAATAGTGTGCCATTAGCCCAAAGACTGAAAGGTGGTCCTAATGCTAGCCCTATAAAAAGTGCCTTTCCCATTGGCCAGTCACCAGAGAACTTAATATTTGGCTCCCCAACTTCAATGGAAGCAGTAATTGAGCTGCAGCAGGTCCTGGACCCCAAATTAGAGGCTCAGTTTCCAGAGTTAGGCAGGCTGCTGGAGTGGATGGTACGCTGGGCTGATAGACGGGTGCTGCTGGGACACCATGGCAAAAAAATGAAAGAGAGGGGAGGAGGCGTCACAGGAACAGCTGATGAAGGAGTCGTGATTCGTGTCAAAGCCTCAGCGCCTGCTGTCCTCACTTCCCTCAGCTTACTGGAGTGGAGGTACACTGCGCTACAAGGGACAGGCCAAAGCAGTGACAACATCCATGTTCCGGAAACACAGTGGCCTGTAGCTCCCATGCTGCTACCTGAAGTGGACATGAAAGTGGAGAGGGAGAGCAGCATTGATACAGGCTACCCTGGATCCACCAACACTCCCATCACTGGACTTGATCAAAATCTACAAGGAGAACTGTCCATGTGAGTGCCTGATGAGTATATACCCACAGCACAAAGTGTACTGATTGAATCACTTGTATTTTACACATACATACTGTCTGCTTCTCTGCAGTGGTTCCTGCGCAGATGAACCAAAGAAAGTGACACGTCACAGGATTCCTCTCCCTGATGACCAGGATCAACTGACCTCTCCCAATGACTTAGATGTCACACCTGAAAAAGAAGGTCAGTCACGGTGTTGTTGCCGTAAAGCAATTGCAGATTATTTGTTAACGTAGTTGATGTTTTTAGGGAAGAGCAGTGGCAGTGGCAGTGAGGGTGTGGAGGCGTCATCTTCTATTCTGCATGAAAACATCTCTGAAAACACCTGCACACCCGATGAGGTGAATTTTTTTTACAATTTGCGATTCTCGCACTTTGTGTACATCACCCATGAAAAACAAATAACCAATATTTTTGTCCTTTGCAGAGTTTAAAGCTTGAAGACTTGGCCGTCTCAGAAAATGCAGACGATTTATTCACTTCCGACTCTCTGTGAGTTTTTATAAAATATTTTTGAAATGGAAGAACAAATGCTGCGGTAAATGGCAACTAGTGTTGCATATTTTTTTTTAGAATTTAAGCCTGTTTCAAAACAGTGCTAAGACATCTATGCATATTATTGCATTGTTTTGTATGGTTGTAGTTAGTAGTAATGCATTGACATTAAAAAACTAAAAAAGTGGAATATAATATTTGAGTTATTTATACATTGTCAAAAATGTGAATGTTTTTTTTTTGCCATCCTAGAAATCTTCAAGCTCCTCCTCATTCAGAACCCCAAGTTCTTCCTTCTGTTCACCCTGAGGCCTTGGTCCATGCCGTGGTCCCTGATTCCCTTGGAGCACTGTTACCTAATACACCTGCAGATCCTCCAAGCCTTCAGCCACATAACCCCATGGCTGCTGCACCCTCTACTCTTTCTACAGCACCCACTCAGCAACCGTCCACTCAGTCCCCAAACATGAGACAGCAACTGGGTGACGATTTATTTAGATTAGTTCAGGTAAGAAGACATCGACTTAAAGGAACATTTTGTACTCGACTGTCTCTCGTTATTCACTGTTACTTAAAGAGTTTGTGTTCTTTTTTTTCTTTTTTTTTGCAGAACATTAACTACGTGAGCATGATGGAGGTTCTGGCCGCTTCATTTTCCAACCTGCAGCTTGCCCAGCAGAACTCGTTGGCTCAGTCGAACATAAACTCCTCACAGCCTCATGTGCCATCGTCTTATGTAACCAGTGTCTTCCCTCAGCCAAATGCCTTACCCGTTCAACCCTCCTTCTCGGTGGCGCCTCAGACACAGACAAGTGTGCCAACCTCTATGACACAGTGCCAGAGACAAATCACCAGCAATCGAGCCAGCACGTCCGGTGGTGCAGGTGTTAACTATCAGGTATTTATCATGTTTACTGCCTGGCAGAAACTGCATTTTGCCAAGATGTTGATGATAATCAGTTGACTGCACTAAGTCTTCTCCGGCAAATCCAAAATATACTCAACGGGGACAAGGCCTGGACTCTGTGGTTTTTAATCCATGTGTTAAGTTACTCCCTGAGAAGATCTTTCACAATTTAAGCTCCACGAATTGTGACATTGTGATCTTGGATCTTTTTTTTAATCAATGTTTATCTTTTTTTCAGGGAATGTTTCCTCTCTCTGTCCATGTGGAGTCACCAGAAATCCAGGTTACGCAGAGCAAGACGTTAATCCCATCCTCCCAGGGTCTCCTGGCCACTTCTGACATCAGTCAGACCATTTCGAGCGCTCCCGTGCCGCTGCCCTCTGATAGTAGTCTACAAAATGACACTGCTCCCCCAGTCGTGGGCTTGAAATTACAGCTTCAGTGTCATCCATTGCCCAATCACAGTGCCCCACACTACCCTCCCGCTCAAGAGCCTCGGATGCTGCACGTTGCAAACCCTGCAACGCTGGAATCCCATCAGCCCGAGCTCAGACACAATCCCCAAGCCACGTCAAAGAGGGCTGAAGAAGAAAAAAGAATCGGGCCCTTTGTCCTAAGAAGACAACTGAGTTTAAATAATCCACATGATCCTGCTCCCACAAATTCTCATTCCCAGGGGCAGGAGTTAACGCTACTTCCTCCTGCTACACAAGCTCACACACCTGCTCTAACACAGGGGCTCCAGCTGCTGCACATTCAGCCTGTTGCCCAGAGTGACGTCATGTTCCCTAAACTCCCCACACCATTTTCCTCTACACCCTCTCCTGTCTTTGCGGCTCCAGTGCGAGAAACGCCTCTGCTGAAACTCTCATACATAGAGTCTGGACCCAAAATGGCAAGCAGCAATTATAATTACAATTGTTCGAATCAGTATTTGTCAAGTCATGCATTTTAATTGATTTACAGATATTTGTCTGTCCCACAGTTTTTACCCACGGCAGCTCCTCGGACACAAATGACTCGTCTTATTACCTTGGATGAATTGAAGAGTTCAGTGACCACGAGGCCGAATGCTGACGAGGCTCAGATGCAGTTGCTTCGAGTAGATCCGCCTCCTGAAAGCACCCGTGCAGCTGCATCTTCTCCTGGTTTTACCTCCAGCAAGAGGCAATCACATATTTTTTTTGGTCATATTACTTATTGTACATTTTGTGACGCTGACTGTCATTCGCTTTGCTCACTGTGTGTGTTTTACAGACAGAGGAGGAGAGAGGAGAGAGTCGACAGGGAAAGAAAAACGGAGGTCACATTCAGGCCAAATGAGTCCATCATCCCTCCAGAAAAGGTGAAACATCATTTATTTTAGCAGCGGGTATTGTATACACTTAACAATATCAAATTGTAATTCAACTGCCTTGTGTTTCTCTAGGAATGCCTGCAGTCAACAGATGAGCCTGTAAATCATGAAAATGAAGAAGAGCCTGCACTTGCAGTTGCAGAGAATATCGCCCCTGCACACAACTTTGTTTTTCCTCTTGGTAAATCTAGATCTAAATTCTGTGGATTACAGTATCCTATATTATTGTGTTTACAATTGTATTCATCTTTTTTTTTATTCACATTTACCTCCAAGGGTCTTTTGACTCTGTGCTGAGTGACCAGAAGTTACTGGACAAGCCTCTGCCCACTTCAGCGGAGCTCCACGCTTTTGCTGCCACGTGTAAAAAACCTCCAGAGAGCCAGGATGCTTTCACCAACACAGACTCAGGTGAGGAAGAGGGATTATACAGTAGTTTTAATATAATTGCACAGTTGTTACAATGTTAATTGCATTAATATATGTTCTTTCTGCATCCAGTCAACAATAAATTAATACTGTGTGTTTACCATGTCTCTTTTTTTAGGTTGTCCTCCCACACTTGTGGATAAAAGTGTTTCTACTTCTGTGACTTTCAGTAGCCCTAACTGTAAGTTGATCACTATTTTTACACATGTGGACAAATTGCATTGCTTTTTTTCTTTTTGTGAGTAATAAAATATCCTTTAAATGTTGTGTGATGTTGTGTTTTCTCCGTGCAGCACAAACGTCACATAATGAGCATCTAATTCAAGACACAAAGGAGAAACGAAAGGAACCAGAGACCATTCTGGAAAGAGCCACACATGTAGGTTGACTCAGCACTCGGGTGTATATTCAGTAGAGTAATGCCCGTGACATTTTTCAGTTTAAATACATTACTCGAGTAAGGTCCACTGGAATTTATATCATCTAGAAAAAGTCTCATGTTTGTTTTTTAAACTTCTCATGTCCTCTCTTTTGTACACAAACAATTTACACATTTGTTTTGTTTCTAGTGGTTACTTTAATTAATGCACATCCTAATACACTACTTCTTGTCTTGTTCTCAGGACCTGCACGGCCACCAGTTCCTAAGTGTTGTGGACCTAGAAGACAAAACTCTGCACCAAGACTTGGCGTTGTGTCTCAGCCCAAAAGCACCAGATGTTCCCTCTGTCCATTGTTCAACTACTTCTGCTCAGATTCATGTTCCTGCAACTTCTGCTGTTAGAAGTTCTGCTGCTGCACCACAACCATCCATCAGAATAACAGAAAAACACGTTACTATCCACCCAGGTCATTATTTTGAAATTTTTATACATTTATTTTGTTATGATCATTTATATTGTGATGTTTTAAGCTATGCTGTGGTTGTAAATGATGTGTTGAACTGTGTGGGTTTTTCTTTTTTCAAGATATCCTTGAGGATTCTCAAACACCCAGTCACAATGAATCCAGTACAGATCCAGAGAGAGTCACTTTCCTGGAAGGTTCAGATCCATTTGACTCTGAGGTCTGTCGAGCCATAAAGTCACTGAGCCATCGAACGCTCAGAGCCTCCTCATCACCTCCTTCTGTCTGGTTCTCCGCTCGCATGTCAGAGATGGATGCTCAGCTGGCCGCGCTACAGAAAATTGCAGACTATCTGGAGAATGACTTTTCAAACTCTCGAATGGTATTTTTATTGAGCTGTTTTTGTATTCATCTGAGTTTACAACATGGCTACTAGGCTGACACATTTATGCTTGTAATTAATAGTCCTGTTCTTGTCTTTGTGTAGCTGGTGAACACCATCGAGAACCTCACCCCAGTCTTGTCTCCTGATGCAAAGAGCACCAAGGCAGTAAAAAAAACGGTCACACTGTCCGTTCCACACGCAGGTCGGCCTCTAAACATGTTTTTATTCAAGCAAGATCATTAATTGCATTGCATTTAAATGGTACTACAAGTCCTTGGAACTCATAAGAGAAAAATAGTTTCTTTAGAGTAACATACAACATTGTGTGCTCTCTTTGTTCATACCAGCATGGATGCCGCAATCTGTCACTTTATTTGAACCAAATGGACGTGAAGAGGAAGAGGAAAGTAAGGACGACAGGCTTGTGTTTCATGGTGACTCCCACGCTCTAGAGGAAAAGCCTTCTTTCTATTGTTCCACTCCCTACGGTCACAGAGCTGGTCCATGTTACCTTCACAGCCCTCCAACTAAAGGTATATTCAGAATATAAAGTTAAGAGCTAGATATTTAAAAATGTGTATTAAAGGTAAAATCAATACAGGCTGTACACATTTGCTGGTTATGTCATGTAACTGTAAATTAGAAGATGTTAATGTGTTTAAAAATGTATAAAGTCAAAGGGACGCATGACCTCAAATCAGCTGTTGCCCTATTTGACTTTACTCAAATGATTTTTGTGATTTCCCACCGATTCTTAATTGTTCTTTTTATATGTTTCAAGTACTATTTCATGTGCTTCTTCTGCAGAGATGAAAAATCATTTGACTGACACATCTGGTATATCTAATGCGTAAGTTTAAGCGTAATCTGAAGCCTTGTAACCGTGTTGTAGTTACATTATCACATTATCACTTCACAATACTCTGCACTTAATGTCTAGGTGGGAAGACGAGACTCTGGGCCAGACTGGGCTGTCAGATACAGCAGAAATCCTAGATGAGTTGGTAAAGGAAGGGTATTTATCCCCAACTGACCTGGACTGGAGGTACGGTGCTGCTAAACAAATAGCTACTGAAACAGCTGTAAGTGTGACATATATGTGTATGCCTAAACTGAAAGGCAATGTCACCCACAGCAGGGTGCATCAGCAGCAAAGTAGTGTCGCGTCACAGAAAAGTGTCTGCCCAGATGAAGACAGGAGAGAGCTGAGGATCTGGATGAGAAGGAAACAGAGGGAAAGATTGGCTGCTTATCAAAAACACAGAGAAAACCTGAGAGAGAGGGAGCGAAAGCCTTTTTCTGCCTTTGGAAAAATGGTGAGATATGAGCCCCAGTTCTAGGACAGGTATTTTTATCTCTATCTATCACATATATTTAATATTTCACCTGTTGTTCCCCTTCTTTCCACAGAAATCAGCAAACAGAAATGAAGCCACTGTTTGGAGAAGTAGATTAGAAAAGAAAAGGTATGTTCTTGCTAGTATTGACTGTGCTGCTTGTGTGGGAATGTGACTAAACTCGAATTTGGTTTTAATAGATTCATGCTCCTGGAGCAACACAAGCAGAGGACGAATGAAGCTTGTGCTTTGATTAGCAGCGTCCCCACCACTCCTCCAGTCCTACGCACTCTTTCACAGCCTCTTCCAGTGTGGTCCACCACACAGCCCACCTCCACTCCACTTTTTGGCAGCACTTACAGGTAATCTAACCACTTTTAGTAATTATTGTTCCTCTAATATATCAATCAATACTTAATCATCAACTATTCAGTGATTTGGTTCTAGACTTTTGGTAATAGAGGGATATTTTTCTCACAGTACATCTACCATTGAGAAAAGAAGCTTCAAGCCCCAGTCGGAACAAACTCGGTCCCTCCTTCATGGGACTGCTGAGGTGCAGGGACGGCCTTCAGACGATCCCAGCAGGAAACTGGAGCTACATAATCCAGGTATTGTAATATTCAACTCTCCTAATTTGACGCAGTCACAGATTTTTACAAATTAGTTACCTCTCCTCCAAAAGATCGTACGTCTCAGGTGACCAGACATGGCACGCTCACGGACGCAAAGAGCCGCACCAATCAACCCCCTGCCAGCCAGACTGAGGAGCGTCATGTCAGAGTAAAGACGCATTTCAACAAAAGACCTTTAGGAGGAGCGTCCAAGGGCAGAGGAATCCAGAAGGTGCAGGCAAGGATGGAAGACGGAGGAGAAGGGATGCTTTTGGAGCCTAATTCAGAAACCTCAGAGTCTAACAGAGTAAGAATTACAAATTTTTATTTATACATTTGTCTGTACCTGAGAGGAATGTGGTGTTTCACACGTCACTGTACTTTTGTCAGGCTTTGGCCAGATTGCTGAATGTGCATGAAGACGGTGCCCGAGCTGGTGTGTCAGGAATGGAGTGGCTGGACAACCTGTCTGAGAGCGCCAGCAGCAGCCTCAGCAAAATCGACTGGGCTGCCATCGAGAGGATGGTGGCTGCAGTGGACGACTGAGTTGAGGTGTCTCAAGGAAGGGACAAAGAGTGCCATGTTTGTTGTAGATCCAAAAGTGCTGAAAGATCTCTTGTGCCTAAATATACTATGAATCAGAACTTTTGTAAATTGTGTAGATATCTCTATAATATCTATTTTAACAGTGTGATTTTTATAAATTATTTGTAATGGACAATTCATCTCTACAAACATGTTTGTGCCATTTGAGTGTGTGTGCTTAGTGTTTTTTTTTTTAGATTTGTAATTTATTTTTGTACGAATTTTGCTACACTACAATAAGAATAAAAATATCTGACACACATCTTAGCTGTTTTGCATTCATTTTCATCATATCACACATCAACACCTTAATGTTTAATGACTGACATAGTCCAGTGATATTTCATGAGAGCAATAAAGTCAGGCTCTTGTGCTGCCATGTAGTCTAGGTTTAGATACTTTATTAATCCACAGGGAAATTATTCTCTGCCTTTTGACCCGTCCTAGAATTAGGAGCAGTGGGCTGCCACACTGAGTAGCGCCCGTGGAGCAATGGGGGTTGGGTAACTTGCTCAGGGGTACCCCAGCCCTTTCGACATTAAATATTACAAGAGGGTGTTGATGAAGTGGTTCTTTCCCTGCACTGTGTTAAACAACTGAATAAAATAAAATAATACTTGGTACTACTTGGTATAATACTTAATACTTATAAAATTACTTGGTTTTAACTAGTGCTCTTGTATTTTTTCCTGTATTTTATGTAACTTGTTGTGTTTTTGAGAACTCGGGACTGCCTATTTGTTTCTTTAGTGCAAAACAATGGCTTTTTCCGTTTTGAATAAGAATCAGAAATAACGCTATTTTCCTCAAAAAGGTGCTATGGAGCAATAGTTGTTAATCCATTTCGCTTGCGAATCAAAAGCAATAAACATAAAAGGAATTCGTTGCGTTAATAAAAAGCATCATGTGTGTAGTTATGGCACAGACCAGCGGCGGCGCTGTGAGCGCATTTCAAGAACGCAAAGAAAAACTTCCGGAGGTCAGAGTTTATCGACGCCTTTGAAAACATGGACCCCAATAAAGTGGATGGAGGAGGCAAGTGTTTGTTCTTACTCGTCTTATTATTGTTTATATTAGTATTATACAGCTGAAATGTATATGCCGATCCAAGTGGTTGTATTTTCTAGTTAAATTCACACTATTGAGCAGGAAACCATGAACCAAAAGTGTCAAAAGTCGCTGCTGTTTTGCTAGTTTATTTGTTAGCTACCATCTACAATCCCTCTAACTGTGACTAATACAAATTAAACTCTATTAAAAGCTGTTATTGTGTGCATCTTCCATGACGAATTTGCACAGCATTATTAGCAAACACGCAGCGTTTAATATTATATAGTTTGGAACATAAGTTATGTAGTTGAAGAACATTGTGACGGACATCAGGTTTAGATACAGGCACATTTTTAATATATAACGTATGTCAGTACCATGTGATATGGGTTAGATATACTTAACCCACCATGTTTTCAAGTATACTCTTGAATATAGTGGAGCTAACAACCTATGTAGCCTTTGTACTCTTTTTTTTTAATTTATTCTTTTATGACTCACTGAATTTGTCACTGAAGTGTTTTGTAAGCATGAACAAATTAAAACTAGTACTTTAGTAGTCATAGTCAAGGAGTTGCTACAGTATCTTTGTGTTTCACACATGTCAATAAAGTTGTATTTCTTTCTATATATTCAATAGCCACCATTATTTTTGCTCATGATATTTTGTCAATACAGTTTTCATCTTTAAAAAATAATATATCAATCAATAATTGTTGCATTGGTCTGTTTTGCAGCGAGCAAGATGAGCGGTGACGGAGACATTTCATCCGTCATGGGATTTTCTGGGTTTGGTATGTGCAGTTTAGCACAGCTGTTGAAATATTTCATATGCTTAATTTATTTCTTATATTATCAATTAACAATATGAGTCATGATGATCATTATTCCTTTTAAGGTAAGAAAGCCCGCACATTTGACTTGGATGCCATCTTTGAACAGACCCGACGAACAGCCATTGAAAGGAGTCAGCATGTTTTAGGTAAGTGTACCCACAGGCATGATGGTGACACGTTGTTTCATGGTGTATGTGAGTAAGTCATCGTAACTGTTGGATTCCTTAGAGGAGCGAGAGAAGGAGATGGAAGAGGAAGGGGAGAGCTCCAAGTCAGTCAAATCATCAATCCAAAATCAGAAAGACAAAGCATCAGCAGCTGCTTCCAGGTAACCAGTTATTTCTGAGTCATTGTGTCTGGATTAACATTTCCATGTAATTAAATCTGACAGCCTCAGTGGTTAATTAAATGTCTTTCATTAGGTGTAAGTTTTTTCTCTGTTTGACAATTTTCTTGTAGAAAACAGGAGAGTGACAGCAGCAGTGACAGTGGCTCAGAGTCTGATTCGGACTCTGAGCTTATTGGGCCACCAATGCCTCCTCAACACACAGCCCAGGATGATGATGAGCTTGTGGGACCCCCTCTTCCACCCGGTTACACCGGCAGCGCGGCTCAGAGTGATGATGAGGATCAGGAGGAACAAGATGACGATGAGGACGTATGTTTATAATTACCCATATTAAAATGATTTAAACATCTTTTTTTCTTTTTAAATAGCGTCTGTGGTTTTCTTAATGTCAAATGCCAAAAATATTCTGTGTACAAGGTGTCTGAAGGCACCAGTAATTTTACCATTCTACCACTAGATGGCAGCACAAGAATATGTATAGCAAATTGTGATTTTTTTTAGGCTTTAATTACACTATAAATGGATAATGTGCTCCAATTTTATTGTTATCATGTGTATTTCATATATGCATATATAGTGAATCATTACTCATAAATATTGCAGTGCATCGGTCTATACTCTATCCAGGTGTATATAGGCTGTGACTGCAATTTTTTTAGTGTCACTAATTTGCTTAAGTCAAAATACTGTGTAAATATAAATTACTTAAGATACAACCCTAATCTTGTCTTTCTGTTGCAGAGTCCAGTGAAGAAGATTCCAGACACGCATGAGATTACTCTGCAGCATGGCACCAAGACGGTGAGAAATTCTTTCTGTTATTAAGTCATCATAAATCTCTTCTTTGCACAAATATATCAAATGGGTAAATCAGAACAGAACAAACAAAAATAATTGCTTTTATTTATGCTGTATCTATGTTTGTTGTCTATAGAGGAAACAGTGTGTCTATATTGTCAAATATTTATAAAATTACTGTAGCAGGCTTGTTGATTGCATTCTGAATAAAGATGTAAATAAGACAACTGCCTCCTCAGGTGTCAGCTCTTGCCTTAGACCCGTCTGGAGCCCGACTGGTAACTGGTGGATATGATTATGATGTTCGTTTCTGGGATTTTGCGGGCATGGACCAGGCTCTGCAGGCCTTCAGGTCCCTGCAGCCTTGTGAGTGGTGAGTCACTTTCTGAGAATACATCGTGAAACATCAACACAGTTGCTTAACATGTGGTTAATTAGTTTCATGCAAACATCCAGTACACTCTCTCTGCCAAAGTGTACACACATACACAAACATACATTTGTTGAGCTTCATTGAGCCTCATGTTAACTCTGTGACATCCTCTCGTTTCATTCAAAATGACCCTTTCAGAAGCAGATGGTTGAGCTATGTGGGTGTTTGTGTGTCGGTGTGTGTTTATTCTGTGTTTCACTGAAGCCATCATCAAAGATTCAAGTCATTTTGGTTTTGGGAAGTGGAGGACAGAGCTGGAGCAGGCTTCCCCTTGTTAAGAAATGCTACGCCACATTTAATTTGAATACAATGCGATCCAGTAGCCTGTTTGGTTTACTAACAGTCAGGGCTTCATATAGAATGTTGTGGTGTAGAGGTTCACTGTTCGTCTTTCCTGACTCAAAAAGGCAATTGTTCAGCTCAGTCAAACCAAAACAATGAAGATTGTGAGCCTTTGGGGCTATTTAAAGATGCAGATACCTGGCAATTAAAATGGCATTGATGCTGGCCTTACTTTTATTTCAGCAATGGGACTTTTTATTATGTGTACAGACATTTTGTTGCCCCATCTACCCCTGCTGTGTTAATGCTACTGTATAGGAGTTTGACCTGACTTGCTAATCTCACTATGGTTAAGTGGTTCAGATAGTTGTCTGTGTCTTCTGCTGTGCATTGCAGGATGACGTGAGTGCTTTTGAGTGTATAATTGAAAACAAAAAAAAATTACATTTGTCATGTAAGACACTAAGTAAACCTTATGCAAACCATATGTTCTTTATTAGGCTACATATCCTTAACGGAGTGTTTTGTTTGTTTATATTTTACTCTATGTTGCAAAAGAGTGCATTTGTTATTCTTTAAATTTGTTTTAAAATGTCATTAAGTCCTGTTATTGTTACTGTGTTTGTGTGTTGCTTGTCTAAGATCAGAGAGAGTAATCATTAAATCAACATCAGATGTGGCACTGTTTGTTCCTATAGCTACCTGTATCTATGTTTGTTCTTGAAACATTTCCAACATGTTCTTGGAAAAAAAAAACATTTTTTCTTATGTAATCATGCAAAAGCTCACAGATGCTTGACAAACAGACACTAATCGACACCACAGATATATGATTCAAAAGCGTCTTCTGTGTTTTATTCTGTGTCCTTAATATTTGACGTGTCTTTGTGTGTGTGTCCCTTCAGCCATCAGATCAAGACCCTGCAGTACAGCATCACTGGTGACGTCATTCTGGTCATTTCTGGTAATGCACAGGCCAAGGTGCTGGACCGTGATGGCTTTAATGTGATGGAGTGTGTGAAGGGAGACCAGTACATTGTGGATATGGCCAACACCAAGGTATGCATGTCATATATTATGATATTCCAGATGTGCTCACATTTAATTGGAATTATTAATTTTTTATCCCCCTGTTTTTAGTCACTGTTTGTGTTGATCAAGACAATGTGTTCACCACAGTGTTATCACTACAACAACAATAAGCTCAGCATGACCAATCAACATGAGTTATTCTGTAAACTGAGATGAAAGTTTACAACAGAGGGACTGGCTAATATTTTACTGCTCTTTATTTTTTTAACTAAACTGGTGTTTGTTTGAAATTTGCCTTATTTTCTGCTTTTCTATTTGAATCGGCAGTCAACTTGTTATTATTACCTATCAAAATGGTGACTGCCACAATAAAAATAAGACTAAGAGTTGGAATAAACTGGAAAATAATCTTGAACCTGTTATTAATTTCTGTAGCAACAGCAGTGCAGTCAAAAGTGAGTAGTTATTCTAAATGCAGGATGAATGTCTTGCTCTTCTGATCTGTGGGTTAATCTTGCCAACAAGTAATGGTAGCAAGATGTAGCTATAGCTGGACTGTTGTATGTGTGGATAATGGTCTGTGTGGCCCTCTCAGGGGGAGAGGAACACTGTTGCGGTTCAATTCTTGGTTCTACCTGCATCCACAAAGACATCCTACAAAACATCTTAATTAAGTGTCCGTATTTGGTTTTTGCAGAGTTAAAGGAAGCCATATTGGTGGTCACTAACCATCTGTGCCAGCTGCGGTGCATTTAGACATTGTTTATACCACCCATAGGAATTGCTTGAACATGTGAAGGCCCATTGATTACAAGTAGTGTTTTCCTGGATGTCCTAAATTCTTGCCCTGCTCAGTTCCATCTGGTGCAGAAGGAAGCGTTTGGTTCAGTGAAAATGCGTTTTGGCCTGCTGACAACGTCCCAGTCGATTAGTATTGTCTCATGTGATAATTAAGTCCTTGCCTTTATGCTGCCTCTGTTGACAGACAATTACTTCTCTGCAACTCATCCCACTGTGTGCAGAGGGATTTGCCCCACACAGAGGACTGTAATATGTTTGCCTTAACATTATGGGTAATAAATTCAAAATGAAAACAGGAAAAAAAGTTACAAATTTTAAATCCGCTAATCCTCTCGTTTGAAAGGAGTGGTTGAAATGTAAATTACTGACTCTGTCATCAGTGTTCACTTGGATTATTAAAATCATTAGTTCATCTTTTGTCATTTTTTGTTAGTTTTTATTGCACTGGCATATAGTGCACCAGGATATAATGATCAGTCTGAGCATTCCTTTCTAATCTTAGTGAGTCATTTTCAGAATAGAATTGGAAAATTACTCGTCACAGTTCATTAATCAGGCAGTGAGGTGCTGCCTTTTGGGTTTTCCCTGAAATTTAAACTGTCTTTCCTTTTAATTTTGTCAAGCCATGCCATCTCCTGATGACTCTTGCTTGATTCATTGATGGTCCAGCTTTGAATTGTCATCAGTGAGTCGATCTAATAACTGCAAATGATTACACAGACCTATTAAGCCTATATTACACAGATTTAAAATGCAAGCAAAGCATGACCTCTTGTGTTTACTGTTACTATGAATATCAGTCTGTTTCCCTTTAGTCATTTGAAATTTGTTTTTCTTAGCTGGTGAGAAAAAGGAAACAGATTTGTTCAGGAATGCTCCTTTAATCGAATCATGAAGCTCCTCTTCACTGCACAGAGCAGAGAAGCCGCTTAGTCATTCTTAGCCAATAGCGACTGTGTATTTTACCATAAAACTTAACAACCAACCCATTGTTATTAAGCCCTTTTTTTGTCATTAAACGACACTCACTGATTATTAAAGCGGTGTGTTTAAAGTATTTGACATTGAACAGGCAGGTCGCTCTTCCTGATGCACACACATGTCATTTGGTTGACCCCTGCTTTCTCAAGCATCCTGTCAAACAGCAGTATGACATGTCTGGAGTCTTTTTGGTGCACTCTGAAGTGTTCCTCTCTGACCTGGCAGTGGGGGAGGCATCTTGTCGGGGTATTCCTCTCTGAAGTCATTTGTTATGAGTAATTCTCCACAGGACTGCTCCACCAGAGGAAATGTCTAAAAGTTACTGGATTGCTGTTTGAAGCCGGGAGACATCCTTTTGCTTGGTGCTCAGTGGCTCAGTTGATAGTTGAGGGTCAAGGTTAAAAAAATGATCAAACAGTCAACTTTTTATGGACTTGCACTTAACGATATGCTCTTTCTTTTATGCCTCATTCAATAAGACAGCACAGTGAGCACTGCAAGCTTGTGTTTGTGTGTATATTTAAACATTTATCTTCTCATGGCTGTGGCCATATTTTAAATTGCATTATAGTGCACAATAAGCAGGGTGTATCAGTACTGCAATTTCAATATTTTTTGGATGAAATACATTTTGACTTTTAACTCTTGTACCTCCCAGGAACATTTGCTCATGTCTCTGTGGATATAGGCTTCACAGTTGTTGTGTACGTCACCTTACATAATTCTGACTATATGTTTATCCGACGGTGTGACAAAAATGACACAGTATCCTTAACAGTATTTGCACATGATTTGTTGGCAGTGAGTTTTCCAAATTTATATTAATTTACCATAACTGGTTTTTCCTGGTGACTAGCTTTTCCCACCACAGCTTGACCTTTGATACCAAATGTTTTTAGAGCAAATCTGGTCTATTTTAACTTTCCTTTCATTTCAGGGTCATACAGCAATGTTGAATAGTGGCTGCTGGCATCCCAAGATTAAAGAGGAGTTCATGACCTGCTCCAACGATGGGTGAGTTCTACATAAGTGAGCTGTGTCTCGTAGCCAGAGCCTTACTCTTGCCCTTTGTTTGTCTTTAAGTTTATATATTTTACAAAAACCTAATCCTATACATTTTATGTAGGAGTAACAGGACAATGGTGACTAGATGCACACACATATTAAATGTATACATTGGCTAGTCTTCAAGCAAAAAAATGTGTCATTGATGGTAAAAGACATTCATGAAATCTGTTTGGAAAATGAAGAAAACCGTGCTTGTTTTTAGAAATACAGTGTGTTGCCCTGTCTTATTCTGCCTCGAGTTACCAAAATAATGGATTTTGGATTGGAGCTTAGCTTATTCTGTTCTGCTGTTCCACAGATTGTGGCATATTTAATAACAACATTCATAAACGCACATCCTGAGTGCTAAGATTTACTACCTTTGTCCAATTCTTCTTATGTAGAATTATATGCCGTGTCCATGATAATGTTCATCACTGAGCAGACTTCACTCTGCTTTGCTCTCCTCTGTCACCAGAAGGGATTCCTCTAGTCCTGACTAAACCTCTGGAGACTTAACTTGGCCTCACAGCTGTGTACTTATACATAGCTCATTTTACTGTAGACATTATTCATATGTGACTCTTTGTTTGTGTACAGTCATTTAGGCCAGAACAACACTGCAAGAGATAACAATATGTCAGACGTGCATGTCTCCCTTTTCCAGTTATGGGAGCACAGCTTTAGCAGTTTTCACCTCTTTAAGAACAGCACTGTATGGCTGTTAAGGTCGTGGCACATTGTGTGTATAGGTGTGCATGGATGTTTGTGAGTGAGAGCACAGTGATGAGTCTAAGTGAGTGTGACAGGCAGCAGTGCAGAAACCCATGGCTATCATAATTAAGTGGAAACAAGGGCCTGGCTTTGTGGGCAGCCCGCAGCCAAGTGTTTACCACTGAAGCAGCTCTCCCAGATGTGGAGGCTGGTTTATTTAGTTCTTACTGAGGCTCTGGAAATCCTCCCCTGGCACGTTAGCACTGGGTGTTGCCTCTGGCCAGCTCACAGGAGAGGAGCGCACAGGGAGCCATTCACAGGCAGAGCAGCTGCATGTGAGAAGGTTCACAGAAGCAGAGCAGGTCCGCACCACAACCTGAGTCTCACAGAGAGAAAGAGGGAGTGATTAAGAGAGAGCAGACATAGGGAGGGATTGCTTAAAGTGATTTTCAGGTGGAAGAATTTAGCCTCTTAAATCTCTCATGAAGCACTTTTACTTATAATCATAAAGAAATGTGAAGTGCAGTTCAGGGGTTGACCTGACAGAGTGCTTTATTTCTTTGAGGGTCGGCCCACTATTCCTCAAAAATCTCACTTCTTCAATCAAAATATCACCAGTACAAACAAAATAGCTGCCAAGACTTTAACAGGTGCCAAACATGCAGATCATATTACTAAAATATTTGATTCTTTATCTGTGTTGGCTGATCCATCCAAATTTGTGAGGATTTGGATTTTACTCGGCAGATTTTTTTTCGCCTTTTTGGACAGGGTCTGTGACTGTATTGAAGTGACTATAGAAAACTTTTTTTTCTTTTGCTCAAATAACAAATCAGTGCATCCAGATTGCCTCATCTGCTGCTGAGTCGATATACAAAAAGTTCAAAGAAAGAAATTCCATTGCTCTGGTATTATATAACTTGTATATATAAGTTGCATAAAATAATCCTTAATGCCAAACCTAATTTGGAAACCTCAAAAGGATTGGCAGATTGTATGCTTTGTTAAAAGGATGCATTTTTTAATGCAATTTAATAAAATGCCAGACAAAAATGGGTATACCTATGACGTAAAATGTTAATCTGTAATCTGCTTTTTCTTCTCGGCTATGGGCAACAACTTGATTGCCTTATCCAAAACTGTAACACAACCTTCGGTGAGAAAAACCCTCAGAAAATTGGCTGCTGCAAGATGTTTATTTAAGCAAATGTGTTCTGCAGCTGCTGTGAAGGAATGAAACAAAGATGTGACACCGTTGTCCCCCCATTGCTGGACATTTACACTTTCAGCCCACACAGATTCATAATTCTAGTATTGTGGGACAACAGGCAGTGTTTTGTCCTTTCACTGCTCCTCACCACTGTATGTACAATGTCCCATCCACCTTTAGGGCCATCTTTTGAATAGACATGGACTCTGTTGAGGCCTTTCCAGAATGGACCAGCAGTTGGCCCATAGTACCGGTGGGTGCCAGATTAAACACCAGACCAACATCTAAGTTTTCTCCACGTTTTTCTTCCGTGTCAGCCGTCATTGTGTGTCTTTGTTGTGTTTATTTGAATAGGTTATTAAGCATGATCACTGGACCGCCCAGCTTGTTAATTAAAGATCCCCCCCCAAGTTGTGTGGAATCTCATTCACAAGAGCTGCATCCCAACTCCTTGAATGATTTCATTAACCCAGACAGTTTTTTTTCTCTGAGAGGAGATGGATGAGAGGGAAAGCACTGATAAAGCAGTTTGAAAATGCAGCAGCAGGGTGGTTGTGTTTGTTCCTGCACAGTGAGGGCTGAAAGGACCGTGTGCAGAATTGAGCGACTCAAGTCGGTGAAAAGCATTTGTGTTCGGGTTGGTGTGTGAATGTGTCAACATTCCTCATTCTTCTGTCATTCTGGTTGAGAGTTCGTGCAACTGCGATGTTTTCCTACAATATTCATGTTTGATACAAAGCTGCCAAATGTGTAATAAGTCTTTGCTGAAAAGAGTGGGCACCTCTTTGAAAAGTGCAGATTTATTTCTCAGAAGGTGAAGGCAATATGCGCTGAGTCTTCTCCCTGTGGAACAATCTCTTTGGCAAGATTAAACTTGACATAGACTGAAATATGACTGGAACATGTCAGTTGTGCATTTTTTGGACCTGGAGCCTTTTTTATGAACAGCACCTTTTTACAAAATATATGTAAATGTTCTTGAATGAGTTGTTAAAAGATACACTGCATTGATGACAATTGCAAACCATAACTATCATCGAGGAGCAATTTGTTTTAATGGCTTTAATGACACAACTCTGCTGATCCTTGATAGTTTTATTAGGCCCCAAGAGTACACTCAAAAATCCATGCTGTGCTCTCCCTGTGACTTTGAAATTTCTGCCAGAGGAGCATTAGACGGGACAAATGGCGACTTTCTAATTAGGCACATGTGGTACTTTTGTTGAGTCATGTGCACACATAAATACACACGATTTGAGGAATGTTTTCAGGAGGGTTGAATGCCAGGGATTCCCTCCATGTTGGCCTGCTGTCAGGGCTGCAGCTGGACTTGGATGTGTAGATTTATGCAAGGAGACCCAAAGAACAACATGGCAGGTCCTTTTTTTCTTCTGCTGTGGAACAGATTATTAGTTTTAATTGTGTATTCCATCCTAATCAATACATGACACGTGGCATAATCAGGAATTATCATTGAAAAGGAATCATGGTCATGTTACCTTTAGTGAGAATCATTTCCAGCTATTGGTGATACTTGCGCAGAGTGGTCAGCACAAAATTAAGTTCTCGTTTTGGATCCTTTAATTTTGGATACTGCATACTTGCATACTGATAATATCATAGACTATAACCTTTTCAGTGCTCTTAGCCTCTTAGCATATTGCTGCTGTGCAAATAAATGTGATCTGCTTGAAATAACAAGGAAGAACAAGGAGGACAGACGCTACAAAGTGTGTGTGAGCATGTTGGGACAATTCACACAGTTTGACACATCTGGTTCATCCACAGTCCAACGCATCTCTGTTGCCTGCCTTACATCTGAAATGGTGCATATCCTGCCAAAGAATGCACATACCATATCTGTAAGGAGTGCATTTATCCTTCTTGTTCAATCTACAGTCATGACTGAATTTTGACTGACAGTAACTTCTGGATCTTTAGTTTGTGTGTGTGTGTGTCTGTGTGCGCTTGTGCTTGTTTTTGTTACATTAGCACTTTTTCTGGTATAAACGCTGACCTTGTCAGGACCAGTTGTCCCTATGGAGACCAAAAGCCAGTCCTAATGAGGTTGAATCTCATTTCTGAGGTACAGGTTAAGTTTAGGGATAAGATTTTTATTGTGGTTAGGTTAAGGTTAGGCATTAACTGGATATGGTTAGGGTTCACTCATGATACTTTAATGTACACTTCATACTGATACCTACAGTAAGAAAATGCATGATACAGTATTCAGTATTCATAAATGTCAACGCACACAAAAACAGTATCAGATCAAATAAGGGTTGGCTGCAGCTGTTTGTCTTGTTGCTGGCCGACCTTTCTCGCTTCAGTCTGGTATTTTAAGAGAAACACAATGCTTTAGACACAAATAATTATGTTATCCTGTTAAATAACACTAGTCGGTACGTTTCATGACATTAGGAAAGAAAGCAAACTGTATCCAAGTTACAGAAGAGGACACTGTTGGTATCCATACTGTAGCAAATGAGTATCTTATCTTATTTTTTGACTACACTAATGTGTGTATTTCTTATCTAAATGACCTAAATATAAGGTATATTTGTTTAGTAGCAAAGCATCTTATTAAACAGATTCTTCACTTGCCCTGCCAAAGGTCTTTTTAGGATCATCCTATTGCTTCGAGCCCCGGTAATGATGTTGTAAAAATGCTTGAATCAGCATCCCTGTGCACCCACAGTGTATGACCTCAGGATTTCTCCTTTTGCTTCTTTGCTTGAATGGCACTGTGCAGTCTGTCTCCTCCCAAATCCCTCTGTTATTGCCCCTCGTCTGTCTCCGTCATCTGCAATGGAAGATGGAGCATCGTTTCTCTTAATCCGCTTTTCTCATAACACAGCCCCAGTTAGTCAGTCAACCAGCCATAAGACGCCACAACCTAGCTCAGTTGCCGGAATTTGACCAATAAACAACCTCATACAGGACGCACACCAATCTTTTCCCTCTTTCTTTCTTATCTCATCATCTGGGAAAACGATCCTTGCAACCATCACCCCCGCTAGGCCTATAACCTGACAAACAGATAAAATCTGGGGCCATGGGAGTTGTCACTCCTCAGTTGATGTGTGAACGATGGTGCGACCTCGTAAAGTGCACATGCATGACTGAGGATGTATGGGTCTCATTTTTATTACATTCACCTCCCTGTGAAGCGTATATGCAAGTAAAAGGGGTCTGCTGATTGAAGGGAAAACAAGGGTTGCAAGGAAGAAGAAAGGGTGAATGTATTCCCCTTGATTGTTTTTTGTGGTTTCTTTACGTGGCATTTGAATATTTGACATTGCATACATTTTCATTATTATACCTTTTCAAAACAAACTCACCTGAGTGAATATGGTTTGAGACTGCCGCAGATTCATCCTACTAGATGAAAAGGTATTACTTTATGTAATTTTGTTTATTTTTAAATTGAATTTTCTTCAACATTAACATTACACTTAAATCAAACATAAATTAGAACAACCACATAATAGAGTGGTCTCCCCTATGTTATCTTTCTGCTCTGACAGGTAATCTTGTGCAGTCTCTGGTGGGCTTTGTCTTTTTGGCTTTATCCCTCTGACAGGCAGCAGTGCCATGTTTTGGAAAGAGCCCTCACGATAAATAGCATTCCGGGTTTTGTGTGCTACACGAAAGGTTATGTTGTCTTTATTGGCTTGACAGACGCCTTTAGTCTTCTGTAAACAAAATAGAGATGTCTGTGTGAGGTAGCAGGTGGACCAATTTGTCATCCAGTCTGGCGATCACTCCGTCCTACTCACACACACACGCATGTGTCCATGTAAACACTTACATGTACAATGACTGTACAATGCAGTAACCTTAACTTTGAACTGGGAAACCTCCTTTTATATACGTGGCTTTTGCACCTATGAAGAACTTGAGTTTATGTATGCATCAAACAGAGTTTTATATGACCCTTGCCAGTTCTCACTCAAACCGTATGTCTTCAGTTGGCATTTGTATCACATTGTTCGTCTTATCCAAACACAGTTGAGTGTGTGTGTGTCTGTGACTCTGTATCCAGCCACGAAGGAATCTTTGCCTGGCTGTTAGTAGCAGCTCTGCCTGTGTGTTTATACTCCTCTGCTGACCTCGTGACCCACAGGTCATGATGATCACGAAAGCACGCTGTAGGTCACAGACACATTTGGACACACACTCTGTCTGGTATGAGTGTTGGTGTGATTATGTGACAGGGTTTTTCGTTGTGTGTAATGTATTTCAATAAATGAATATGAACCTTAAGGTTTCTTTAAGTGATTTGTGGTATTAGTAGGTATATTCTTTTGTCATTTTTGGATCATTCATTCTCAAATACTGACAATCACTTGGGCAAATCTAAATAATCTAGTTTTTCTATCCTCTATGGTGATTACTTTATAAATAAGATAATTTTACCAAAATTTCATCACCTGCTTGGGACATATATATTTGTATATATATATATATATATATATATAAACAAAAAGAAAGGAAATATATATAAAATAAAATAATATATATATATATATATATATATATATATATTGTTTTACCTCCCTTTCTTTTTGTTTTTTTACACTTGCATATCTGGAATATCTGCACTCGCAAGTTCTCATTTGCAGTCCTTCAGGTTGTGTAATGTGTTAAACAGATGTACAAGAGAGAATCAGAATTTCATGGAAGCTTCAGACATGGCTGTCAGACTGATCTACTGTTCTGCTGTTCTGGTGTTTGCTCACCCCTCACCCTGCAATAGCTGCCGAACCCCATGTTCATGTGAGGCAAACATGACTGGGGCACACTGTATCTCTATAGGAGTCAGATTTATTATGGTGACGGGTAGTGTTAATGACTTAATGTGTTTTGAGGGACAGGCATGTCATGACTGATTCATGGCAGTTGGGTGAGAGTAAAATTCTCTGTCTGTTCACAGCACGGTGCGCACATGGGACTTGAGATCGGAGAAGAAGCACAAGGCTGTGTTCAAACCCCGCTCCCTTCAGGGAAAGAAGGTCATACCCACATGTTGCACCTACAGCCGTGATGGGAAGTTGATTGCGGCAGGCTGCCAGGATGGCACCATCCAGATCTGGGACAGAAACCTCAGCGTAAGTCTTAAAACACACTCGCATACCAACCGCCATGATGTGCAAACAATGTGGTTGTAAACATAGGATGTGTTATGGCCTTGGGTACAGGAGTCATGAGACTCGGGTCATCCGGTCACAGGCCAGAAGGGTCAGAGTTCAAGAAGTCACCAGCACTGAACACAATTCATGTAGCCGAGAATAATATTGAGTATATTTTTCATTCAGCCTGTCAACAATAATATTTAATATTTTCACTATCCAAGTTTAGTGTGTTAACATGCCAGCATTAGCATTCACTTGCTGGCACTCATTAGGATCGCAATGTCATTATTTGTGTAGGTTTAAGTCTAAATTTCTTGATAGATTTTGATCTGAGGTTGAGGTGATCACTTGAGTTTTGAGCTAAGCGTCAGACAGAAATATTGTCCTTAGAGCCACACCACAAGTATGACAAAACACAGCTGATTATGTAACTGAATTACCTGATGTATGGTGATTGAGCTGAGTTCCACAGAAGTTGCTGGGAGGCCCAATCAACATTTTCCCTGCGTAGGTTTTCCAGTATTAGTTAATTAGGCAATTATGTGATCAAAGTTCATTCAATTTTTTACAATTTGCATTGTTGAGGTAATAGTTGATCTTGGCTCATAAGAAGCATTGCTCTCCCTCATTTGGCTATTTTCACTTGACTTACCGGACTAATGTTTATTGTCTATAAAAATGACTTCCATTCCCAGATGGAGAATGCATTTTCTCCATATTTCACCATGAGGCACTTCTGTAGCTTTCAAATGTTACATCACTGACAGTTACTCTTTAACCTGTCTACTCTTGAGTTTGTCTTGTTGATGTCTGTCACAGTGACACCCTGACCAGCACCCTATTTTGCCTATTTTGCACCCTATTTTTCATACACAGATGGAAAGAGGGGGAAAGGTGTGTTTGCATTGAAGCACATGTTTTGAGTCCAGGCAGAACTGACAAGTCAATATTTTCAAAGATGTGTTGCAGGCGACATTCCTGAGAGATAATCTCTTACATTATGGCTAGCTCTTTTTGCAAACACAATTTCACTCACCTGTGAGTACTAAAACACTCTGGACCAACATTTTAACATGGCAAATACAGATGATGTAGGACTGCGTACAGATATTGTTAAATATATCTCTAGAATTTCTAGTGATATTCATTTGCTTCAATTTATGTATTTTCATCTGTCCAACCTCATTAGACAAGGTTGAATGCTTTCGTCCATTTAAATGAGAAAAGCAACGGTGACATTAAGCTACAGTTATTGAGTTGGAACAGACAGACAGAGAAGCTTATCCAGATTAGTCAAATGAGAAGTAGGCTACATGACAATTATTCCCAACAGTCAACTTTCCAATCATAGGACTTAAGATGTTGGTAGATGGAGGGGTGTTGGTTTTTCCCTACGAGTGTGTCTGTGCTTGTACAGGCTTCCATCTCTTCTTCACTCACCCATCACTCTTGCCCTGGACCTGCAAACCATAAGCGATTGGGTTAAAGCTCTCGAAATTTATTGCCCCCTCCTTCTCCAAACTAAATATTTACCCTGCGTCCCATAGCAGCTTACAATAGTGATGTCTGTTGCCTTACCACTGGAGCCTGCCTTGTCTGAATGGCTGAAAATTTGAGTCAGTGCCCTCTGCCCTAATCAGCAACCTGTGCTGCTGAGTCAAATTCAGCCACAACCCTAAAAGGGAGTTGACCTCTCGGTGCTTTTATTGCAGCTGCTTCACAAACTCAAATGAAGACTCATGTCCGGAATATGCAGGCAGATCAATCACGATCAATCATGTACATGACCTTGATCTAAAGCTCAGTCTGAAGAGAAGCTATTGAGGCTGACACATCCGTGCTCTTGAACCCTGACATTGGTTGATTGATCCTATGATGGGAGTCAAGTAGGTCTCTTTTTAGTGGACTGCCACAGAGAGTGATTGCATGCTCATTCCCTGACCAGAGGGGTCGGTGCCAGAATTACAAGACTGCATGTAAATGGTTGCCAGGTAATGTGCACTCTCTGCATTGTACATTGAGGGTGCAGATCTTTGTTCCAAAACATTACCACAGAGACCTAAGGAATGCTATGATGTCATTGGTGGACTTAGATGCTTCCAGACTTCAAAGTGGGAAACCAGAAGAGGTGGTTTTGAACACAGTGGGGAGTGCTGTTATGGGATGGCATGTCCTCCTTTCTTACCTTTTGTTCATGTTGGTTTTGTCACTAAATAAATCCAGTTCATAATTCTGGATTAAGTCCTCCACTCACTTCATTTCTCCACTTTTATTCCAAGATGCACATATCCTACTGTCAGCAATCACAACTTTTCCCTGGCACATCATTTATAGTCACCAACTTGAAATGGACCCTTAACACACCGGGATGATTCTGCACTTTATCACCGTCAAATAGTAACTCTGCGAGTCAAAAAAAACGATAGAACTGTTGGAAATTAAAACAAACAAAGTGACAGGGGAAAAAAAAAACCTTTGAAAATGTTTAGAAAATTGTCTGGGATTTGATAACCAGTGTACATCCACAGCCTGAACATCCCTTTATGGAAACATTTAAAGTGCAATCCCGCTGATCCACTATACTATCAAAAGACAGCTTGGTCATAAACATTTACACGAGACTTCAGTCCCACAGAAGACAATTCCTCCCATTTCAACATGTGGAGTTACTAAAGGACATTGAAGAGATGCTTTTCATCAAGGTTATACTTCAGCTTTTACTGTTGTACCCATTCCGTATCCATATTTAACATAGAACAAAACTTGGAAATGGGAACAGTAGAGAATTCAATTTTTCGCACAGCATGTCGCTGAGACATAGAGGAATAGAGTTACTTTAATATAGCCCACTATTGAATTATCTGGACACTCAATCCAATGTGATCCTCTAACACACATGGCTTTACATCACATTGCCACTTGTTGATTTCCATGAAAGATCAGAGCAGCTGTCCTGCACTGCGGTTTGGCCGCTTGATTCTCAGAACGTAACAAAGGTCAGAGTGATGTATTATAACTGACTTCAGAGTGGGCATCATTAAGTCTCTCAGGTGTGTGGTTGTAAAAATATGGAGGTAGGAGAAATGCAGAGCTGCACAGTATTTATATAGAGATACTGAGTGTGGTCAGGAACAGTTGTCTCTGTGGTAGATTGCAGTCATAGTCTGCTGAGGATGAAACCCAACGCTGTGTTCCTTCAGCTATGCTGCCTCTGAATGTGTGTAGATGTGGAACAGGAGCGTGTATGCGTGCGTGCACATGTCGGTTTGCATATGCAATATGTTATTTAAAGTGCAATACATGCAAACCTGTTTTAAAACACAATGACACTGGCTAGAATCGACTACATTTATCAGAGTGAAGCGCACAGCTAGCAGATGACGTCACAAGGCATGAGAGAAGATTCAACAGTCTGAAAGAATCCGGTTTCACAAGCTGGGTGTGTAGATTATCACAGGAAGCAAGCGCCGTGGCATTTACCAATGCTAGCCAATTTAAGGAGAGTAAATAAACACTCTGGCTTTCAAAACAACACTGTATGACCTACAAACAGCAGACATAGGCATTTGTTTGCAATAAACAACTAGAATAACCTCACACTATCTGTTAAAGGGACCTTTTTTTGCTCATTTGTCGTCAAGTAATTAGAAATTAAGGTATGTGCTGTGTACTTGGGGCATTCCATTGATTAGGCCACTTCTTGTCTGACATAAGGTTAAAAATAAATAAGTGATGAGTTTGACTGTTTTTTGTGGATGTATTCTTATACATATACTATAGACAGTGAACCGTTGCACAACAACTCGACAGGAAAATGGTTAAAATGACACGCTAACAGCAGATGGTCTTAATCTTAGGAATACAGACATCATATGAAAAGAGAGAGAAAAGTCACAAGGAATGATTCATGGGGGGTCGAACAAGAGCTCATAACTTTTCTAGTTGACCCCGGGGAAACCTGTGGCTATGGTTAGGAACAGTTTTTGAAACAATTGTGTTAGAAAAACAAAGGCACACTACTTGCCCTGCCACTCTGTATTTTTTTCCCCCACACTGGAGAAGCCACTGTCCTTTCTGATGGACCCATTTTTAGGGCTTGCCTGTTTTTTGTTTTTTTTATAATCATAAGTAAAGATAATTCCAAGAAAACTAACACGTACTTGTTCATATTTTGTTGATCCCACCCAATGGCATTTGTCCATACAATAAATAGACACTTGTAAAGTTGAATGGGAGTGTTATATTTGGATAAGCTACCATTGTCCGTGAGTGGTAGTGGACACTGCCACTGCAGTGGTCCCTGTGATTATGTGATTTAAATGGTACGCCCATTGTTTTAGCCTTGATCACAAGAAGCAGACATTCTCTGAGCTCAGTCACCATGTACCCGAAGTCTTCACCTTCCACAATACATTTTTGCTGCCACTTATTAAGGCCTGAAATAGCCTTTTGCCTACAGTCATATGATTAGAAATTGTAAAACTGGCTTTTTACTTTCTTAATCTACTCAATTTAATGCAGCAAATGAAAGAGTACTCTAACCTGAGATAACAAATGAGAAAAGTGGAACTCTAAGGTAATATACGATTAAAATGCTGATTAAAAGAAGCAAAAGAAATTATCCCCAGAGACACGACAGAGGCTTAGTGGCTGCAGTCGAAAAAAATTGGAATCCATGTTATCAAGCTAATGGCGTTATCTTTCTCGTCCAAGTTAATAACTTCCCTCCATTTACTTTGGAAGTGAAGTATGGCCTCGTTTGCTTCTTGTATCGTGAGGGCACATCACTCATTCACCTCACACGCCACTCTCCCCTGCTATTTTTTGCCAGCATTTCTCTTTGCTTCTCTATCTTATCTGTCCTCTACGCTCTGTGCTCACATGAGATTTCTTATCCTCCTTTCTTGGTCAAAAGCCTGTATTGCTGCAATTCCCTTTTCAGTGATTTATTTGCATTCCGTTTAGAATTAATGAAAATGTAGCTGTATAAACCAAGGTTATGTTTGTTTGAGTGTTAGCCAGCCTGTTTCCCAGACTATTGCTTCACTCGTGTCTAGTAATGATCGATCTCTGTAATCTGGCTGTACTCTTCCCAGGTAGAATGAAGGAACTGGAGGGTAAATGTGGGAAGAATCAGGGAAAAGTCCTAGATTCCAAGACATTCCAGTAGTGCTAATACCATTTGTTGATTAGTTGACTGACAGAAAATCAATCAGCATTGTTATGCTTTTCAGACTGACTGAACAAAATCATTTTCTTAGACAAAATGAATAATTGATGATTAGCTTTATAAACAATAATCACTAAAGAGTTGCAGCCCTAATTGTAAAATCAAGAGCTAATTTGTATAATTGCTTTGACATATCGACTTTTGTACGTAAGATTAGACGGAGATAAGAACTACTGTGTCTTTTATCCACTGGTGAATTTTTTGTGTGGTCATGTTCTTTTGCATATTGTTTTCTCTCTGTTCTGTCCTGTGTATTTTGTGTGAACGACGGAGGAAAATATCTTTGGGATGAAGTGTTGAACTGGGTTATTTCCAGCTTGGTTCTGCAGACTTGGCACTCACACTCCCTGTACTACAGTAGCACTCCACTTACTCTCAGGACTGAGCAGTGTGGAAGTGCACCAACATGGCATCATGTCTTGAAATGAGTTGGTTAGATGAGAACTTGAAATGCCTTTATTTGCAGGGGGATACATGACCGCAGGAGATGGAAATAATTAAGTTGTGTTTTTTTTCTATAATCATACTTATGGTACGTATGTTAATTTGTTATGATGATGATAATGATAGTTTGTAAGAATACTATTGCCATGAAAATGATTGACACATAGATTACATTGTATTAGCGCTCCATGCACATTGCTCATATCTGGAACTGGCTTGTGCTACATATCAACATATAGCTTTAGGGCTTTCCAAAGAAGTTTGATTGCTTGCCATAGAGAAACCTTAATAACTGCCTCTACATTCAGCTCCAAATCATTGGATCCTTTACTTCCTCCCATGATGTAATGTTGGTGTAATTCTCCTTTAACATTTTAAAGGGAAGCATAGGATTACCACATCACTTCTCATCCCTAGATATTACTAGAGATTTTCAGGCAAGCCTCATTGTCCATATTTAGAAATCGGTCGTTCTGGATATTCTGGAATAACACTTGAGAGCTGTTGTCACACACCGAGACTTGTGATTTAGCGCTTGTTTAAGAGTGAACATTAATAAGTGGGAATCAAAAGAGTGATGTGAGCCGAAGCCTACAGAGCTGTCTGTGTTATTGGCTGGTAAAATTATAGCCGGGAAATTACAAGACTATTTTTGGTAAGCTCAAAGGAAAGAAAAATCAAAATACCAGACAGGTAGAATTATACTTTTATTTTCATTATGTTTAGGTTTGCTTAGTTAAATCTCTGTCGTCTTTGCTGAAAGAGTGAGGTGAGTGTGTGAAGTTGCTGGTATATTGTAGGATGTTGACAGTTTGAAAGTATACATACTCTGTGTACACAGTATATACACGTATAGTGTGTGTTTATGGAGGGAATGGAAACCATGTGTTGTTTGAAGAGAGGTAATTGAGAAGGGTTTGCTCTTGAAGCAAAACATTGGCTGTTTCATCGCATAGTTCATCAGATTATAGCCTTTTCATAAATCATTTTTGATGTACGGTAGTAACTGCAGCACCCCATGTACAATAATACCTTTTCTGTCTTTGTGATGTCTTATGAAACTTTTTCTTTGCTGTGAATATTTAAAGTATATAAATAAACCAGAGACTGTACTTGCTCAAGTCAATCTATTTGTGTTTGTCTATTATTAGACACAAACAGGAGTAACATCTTGCCGTCATGTCCCCTGAACATAACTTTCACTGAGGTGTGAGCTGGCTCTTAAAATCTAGCTGTGCTGCAGATTGTAAATCTATAAACTATACCAGACCCCTTTTGAATCAATATCATCAATCCATTGTTTTCTCTATTCCCTCCCAGGTCCATACAAAATTCCACTGTCGGCAAGCTCACACACCAGGATCTGACACCTCCTGCCTCACTTTCTCCTATGATGGCATGACTCTCGCTTCACGTGGGGGTAAGACGGAATCTCAGTCTTGTCTGCCAAACCCTAAGGCCAGCTTGTTTCACACAGTGGTTTACTACTGATTCAAAGCAAACATTTTTAAGCAGAAAAAGCTCATTTTTTTTGTTTTACTCTGTGTAATCTGGTCAAGAGTTTTTCTAACTCCAAGATAAACAAGATTACCCAATACAACATACAACCTTGAATTTGTACTTTCTCTGGAAAACCCTCACCTTTTGCACATTTGTTCGTTTCCAGGTGATGACACTCTCAAGACGTGGGACATCAGGAACTTCAGGAAGCCAGTAAATGTAGCGACTGGATTAACCAACTGCTTTGCAATGTGAGACTCTTAATCCCGTAAATCTGTCTTGTTTGCTGTTCCTCTTATAAGGGAATTAATACATGGATAATGAACTGATCTCCCATGTGTCTGTACGTTTCTCTATTAGGACTGACTGCTGCTTTAGCCCAGATGACAAGCTTCTTGTCACCGGGACGTCGGTGAAGAGAGATGAGGGAAATGGGAAGCTGGTTTTCTTTGACCGAGCATCCTTTCAAAAGGTTTATGAAATAGAGGTCACCAGTGCGGTAAGTTTTTAATGCATCTCCACAAGCGCACACAAGCTCACATTACAAAATATTTTTCAGCTGGTTGATATGTTGTTTATAAGCCATGTCCCACAATGATGCACAATGGAAAAGAAGAAATTCAATGAAAACATAATGGAAGACAATGAAACTATTGTGTAAGTTATTTATTCCCCGTGGAAGTAGTTTTGGCTTAAAAACGTGCACCCTTACAATATTTATACGAGTATATCTTTAAAATACATCAGAAATCTACTGACACATTTTGATATGATGCTTTAATCTAACACAGACTTATGTATGTATTCAAACCTAATTTTGTTATTTTAATTGATATTTGAACATGTGGCCATAATTATATAAAATAGAGATAAACAGTTGTGTACGCCAGAGGGAAGTTTGGAGACAAATCCTCAACTGTTAGGTCAGACGATGACTTAAAATGTTTGTTGTTTTTTTTATTTGAATTGATACCAGATCACTTAGACAAAGAAATTAGTTTTTCTTTTCTCTGTAATTCAAATCAAATATCAAATGCCCCCATCTTCCAGCAGTTTCTGGACATGTCTTTCATTCTGTCCTAGGAACATGGAAAAATACATGTTTTCTTAATATTAAGCCAGGGAGAAAAATTAAGTGGCAGCATTTTTTGGGGGAAATGGAGAGGATGATGATGAAATTCATTGACATGGGAGTGAAGGGAGACAAGCAAAGTCATGAAATGGGTAACCAGGGGAAAGTAGAGTAATTACCACAAACAGGACATTGATTGACACTTCCATGTCAAGAATAAGTATGTTCCGTTCACATGTACAGGCTACGTTGCAAAACACTAAGGAATAAAGGTGCTGAAATGAAGGGGGCAGCGGTGCTGTCTTCAGCATCCTGCTCCGCCCTCTCCTAATCTAAGTCCTTTTCATCACATTTAGCCCCATCTATAGTCATAACAGTTAGGTCTGACAGAGAGGCTAATGGCCTCTTCTCGCCAGGACACAACACTTTCACAAGAGCCACTGAGTGAACATGTCTGAGAGAGGAAAGAGACAAAAGCTGGGTTTGTGCGTCTGTGTATCTCTGCTCTGCCAGCCAGCTGCTGCGAGCCTGCAAACCTTGGCACAGCATTCACACCAAGTTCACACACCACTGCGCAGTTATACAATCTCAGGAGGGAAGGGGCGGATTGTGTTTTTGTTGACCCAAATGTTTAACTCAAATGTAATTGTAAAGAAAAAAAAAAGAAAAAAAAATTTGCTTTGCTTCCATTTCTTTTGTCGCTTTTTAATCTAAACGTGACCAGAATGTCAGTTCAAATCGTGGAGCTTAGATTAAAAATGAGTAGTTAAATTACACAAAATGTAATATATAATATATTTAATACAATTATAATATTTAATATAGCATAATAGTTCATATAAAAGTCTGTTTTACAGCTTGACTTAACTGTTTACTGTGTCACTGTGAGGTCTACACTACTGTTTTGTGTCGCACAAAAGCTCTAATTGTTTTTCCCTCACTTTCACTGTGGTGATGATGTTGCGACAGGCAGCATCAAAGAAAGTCCCCAGACACTTTGGGTCAAAGAGTCTGTTTAGAACTTAACCACCCACCTCCTCCCATGCATCACCCTGTGGACATTTGTCTTCTCTTTCACTTTAATGAAGAGGGTAAACATTTGGAAGTGATTTTTCCATTGGCCTTTCACTCGTCCAGCCATCTGCCATTGTGAGAAATTCTGCAAGCCTCGGCTGAGTTTTGCGGCAAGGAGAGTAAAACATCTTCCTGTGTGTTCACCCGTCGAAATCCTAAGTGTTTACCACAAAATCCAAGCCAGTGCCACAAAATCTTGTAATCTTGAGACTTCCAATCTCTGTGGCAATAGTTTACTTTACTCTAACCTCTCGAGATGTATATGGTGATGGTTTAAAGTACATTAATTGTGCTATTTATCTCCAAATGGAATAACAACATAATAATAGCAGTTGAAGTCATTCGCATATTTGAGCATTTTCTTATAACTTAATATACTGAATTTGCTTTTGATTCTGTAAAAGATACTTCGGTTTGTATCGTGTGGATACAGAAGCATAGAAAACATATGTTGGAAGTTGGAACGTGTTACTTGTTCGCAACTTGATAAAAAAAACGTGATAAAAGAATCTTAAGTGGTAGCAGTCATCAGTTGTAGATAGCTGAGATATATAACATTAATATTATGAAATTGCTTTGACATTTATGTATATGTTTTGCACCGCGATACTCAGAAATGGTTTAGAGACGTACGAAGGGCGGTGTGATACTCCCACATTTTCAAGCCTCGACTTCCTAGACTTAATGCGTTTTATGGTTTTGGATGTTATGTTATCATACAATTCATTCTCAGTGTTATCAGTCTCTCATCTCAACCGTTATTCTAACCATCTGAGTGTAACTAGATCACCCACATACAAGCAGTACAGCAGCTTACATTTTCTGAAATAAATCTGATGCAGGAATTGTGGTGTTGCAGCCGATTGCGTTAATGCAGTTGACATGCACTCAGTGAACCTGATGAATATGCTATTTACTATGTTTACATCAGCCACCTGCCTCGAAGATGGCCCAAGAATTTAAGTGCAGTCTTTATAAAGTGGCGTACCAGGCGGGCGAGTGAAAGGAAGGGCTACCAATCATTTCTAACTAAACAGTCTACATAACCCCAGACCTGGATTCTGGGGCGTGTAGTGGGAGTGGAGGCTGTTTTAGGCTCATTTGGTAAATACTTGAGACACTCTTAAGCTTATCTTAGTCCATCGAAAGGGGGCAGGAACCAGGTGAGCCCCTGCTGACGATCAAAGCACTGAACTTATGGTTTCAAATGGAGGCCAAGTGAAACTCATGCCAGACATACTTTTTGATTGTATCTTCTTCAGTAATACTTAAAGATAAAAAATCAATAAACTTAGCAATCATACATCACCTAGTATCTACTTTATTTGTTTTTTAAGAATAGACATCTGTCGCTAAGTTACATCTGTAATGGGGACTATACAGTAGACCCTAGAGTACTGTAGGTGCCAAAAAGAAAACTGTTTTTGTATTTCCTGAAGTATTTACTCTTCACCATACTACACCTGCACACCTGATAACTCTTGAACAATGAGCAGCTCTCTCTGTTTACTGAGCTTTGGTCCGTCTTGAATCCTCTCTGTAAGATTAGTTACATTTGAATGGTAGAATAGACGCCTTTACTCTGCTTTGTCCTGTGCATTTTACAACCAAATCTCGGATGTAAAAGCCAGCTGTTCCAGTAAGGAACTTTGTCCCAATTACACTTCCCGGACATGTGCCCACTCAGTGTGTCGCTGCAGTGCTCAGAGTGACATTTTGTCTCTTGCTGCATTCGTTTGACTTGTGTTGTAACTCAGACTCGGTCAGTAGCCCATGCACATTTGGATCCACTCACTAGTGACGACACAAGGCACACAGCTGTTGCGTCCTGTTAGTGCCGCATAACTTTATCTCATAATCAACATACATGGGTGAGTGGCTGTTGTCTTATTTATCCCTAATCAGCCTTTGGTATTTTTATTTGATGGAATATAGACGTCTGCTTCTGAAGAACAGGCTGATTAAAGTTTCCTCCTCTGTGGTGTGATGTAATTTTGAGGACGTGAAGTGTAAACAGGGGTTCCCAGAGTATAAACATGCAGGTCTGAATATCTGAAAAGCAGTCTTACTATTGGACTGGACTGAGCTGTGCTTGGTTGTGGATATCTTGGTGAATCCAGCTGGGGGTGGGCCCCACTTAACTGGTCTGCTCTCTCCGGTTTGCTCGCTCCATTGTTGATGGGATGATTTGTTTGGTCTGAAGAGGCAGTTTTCTGAATTTGACTGGACTGCAATTACGTGGCTGTGTTGTCCCTTCTATATTGGTTTTACTGCCTGATTGTGTTGTGTTGCTGTGCTTTTGCTCTGACAGTACCTGTGGAGTGTCACAGAATTCCTAAATTTCATCTTCACTAAGTTGCTTTAGCAACCCTGACAGCGCTATTTATAACCCATTAGACATTTACACTGAAGCACATCTACTGACACATCTACAGAATGTTCACCTCGATTGTTTGTGGTACGTGTTGATGCATGTTTTGAGCTTCCAAGGGGAGCAGATATCACACTTCAGCAGTATTAGTTAAATTAACGGTTGCTATGCCAAGAAATACACTGCAGGATCCATAATGCAAACTGATTTAAAAATGTGTAGTTATTTGGTCTTCTCGCTTATTTCTGCCTGCTGATATGTAAATGGAATGTATGAGGCTTATGTTAAGCACATCCTGTTTGAAGCATTTTCTAGATCTCTCTCTATCAATTACAGCTGGCTCATGATCTGGTTGAGCAGATTAATCCTCATCTGCCCCACGAACCACACACACACACACACACACACACACACACACACACACACACACACACACACACACACACACACACAGACTCAAAATGTAGTAAAATTGTGGATTACTTCACTTCACTTTAAGCACAGTCTCAAGACTTAATTCACACACGATTGTGTCAAATATTTAAATTTGAATAAGTCATGACAAAGTTTTTGTGTGTCTGATTACCTCAACAAAAACTAGCCGTACGTAAAGTTTCTCTATGTTTTAGTACATGTTCTCGACTGTGTAGGTGCTTGTCCTTGCATGTATGTGAGTTAGTGTGTGTGTGAGTGAGACTCGTTCCACTGGTGTCATGGTGGGAAGCAGAACAGCTGGACACTAAGCAGCTTTCACCATCACAGAATCTGGACGTCCCAGTCGTAGCCCTACCCACCCCCCATCCAATAATCATACTCTAGACCTGTGTTCCACATAAAGATGCACCACTTACATTTTTTCTTCATCTACTGGACGTACACTTGGTAGATTGACACCAAAGTGTCAAGTGTTCCATTCACTTGAATGAATTTTGGACTCAGTTGTATATTGATGTGTGTTACTGATGTCACCATGATGTCACAGGCTGTTGTGATGTTTCAGTAATGTGTGTTAAGACACAGGGGACAACTGCAGGAAGTCCAGCTCTAAATCAGAGGTTGAGCAGAGACATACTGTATATCTCTGTCTAATAACTGTGGTTGTATTCATCTCTCTGTCCCTCTCACACACACATGCACAGGCACACACCTCTGAATAAATGTGGTCATATTTGCCTATTGGCAACGGGCCATCTGTCACACACAGACTGAGAGATCCAGTCCTCATCCCAACAACCAAATATAGTCAAGTAGAGCAGCAGAGCATGCTCAGACTGATCCCTGCTGTACCACAACCAACCCGGGTCACACACTCGCACACACAATACCCACAACAATAAAATATTGGAGTAACCTTGCATTAGTGAGAAACAGATGCATCCCTGCAAGTCCAGCCCACAACAGTGAGAGTAGTTCCCAACTTGCCGTGAGCTGTTAATTCAAAACATGACCTCCTTGTACCGCCTTTAGTCGCTGTACAGTACAATTTCACTGGCTCTTAATGTTTCTGTCTCTCCTTGCATCTGCATTAGAGTGTCGTCCGCTGCCTGTGGCATCCCAAACTTAACCAGATCATGGTGGGAACTGGGAATGGACTGGCCAAAGTCTACTATGATCCAGTGAAAAGCCACAGGTATTTATGGATTAGACATTCAGTCATAATATCTGGTGTCATTAATGCTTCTTTTCATGCATGCAACAAAAAAACAACCAATTACTAACACCAGCAATTAAATTGTCGTGCTTACAAGCACGCTGTTAATCAAAACAAATACATCTTGTTTTTTTTATTTTTAACTATTAATTGCTAGCTATTTTATGGCAACAAGAAACGCATTCATTTTTTCCACAGCCGAATAATTGGAGCAAATATCACATTGTTCTTTTCTCCTAAACCCTGATGTTGTCATTTTTAATATGTGGTAACTGTGTTCCATGTGGTGCTCATTTTGTGTTGTTGGCTAGTGTACTCCTGAAATCATGTGTGCAGCATAGCAAGTAGAACTACTGCACTGAAGAAAAAAAAAGCACATTGATGAACACATTTGTTAACAGTTTTCATGATATAAATAAACAGTTGTTAGTTCTTTTGAATTTAAAGGATAAGGGTGTATGTATCATGTCTTGTTTTCTATATGACACCCTTCAAACAACTAACGGCCTCTTTTCCAGGGGGGCAAAGCTGTGCGTGGTGAAGAGCAAGCGGAAAGAGAAACACGCAGAGACACTAACGCAAGATTACATCATCACACGTAAGTTCTTAACTGTCTGCAATCGCACACACAAAAACACACGCACATCTGTTTTGTATGTACGCCTTCCAGGAATAATGTACTTCTGATTTTCTGTTGTCTTGCCTTATTGTGCAAGGCATGTTATTTCACTCGTCACCTTTTAATCGGCAAACTATTTCTGAAGCAGTTAAAAGTGAAGAGGCTTTCTCAAAGCCCTCCGGTGGCAAACTTCACTTTGAGTCACTTCCCCATCTGCTCTCATGCAGCAGTGGCAGAAATCATCTGAATTCATGCCCTGAAACCAGTGGAGCAAAAATGTAAACCCCGGTTTGACCTTCTTGTTGCTTTCTAACACAACAACATTCAAGCCCAACCACAACAGTGGCTTTGTGAGGAGACCTTTCAGGACTTTTACAGGCCCATTAGCTGATAAATCAGGGCGTGGATGAGGGGATCGACAGCCTCGGGGCACTGTGCCACGCAATGTCCATGAGGTCCATGTGGTCTGCACTCGTGGATCACGCTAAGGACAGCTGCCTCTCCCCACCTCTGCTGCGTGATCTCCTGCTGCTCCACCACACACACACACACACTGACAACACACCCGACCTGTCACCCTGTCATATCACAAACACACGAGGCTGTCATCTCCTCCGTGCGTGCCTCGCACTCCCTTGCCCCCGGACTTGAGGTCATGAGCGAGCAGGGTCCCAGCAGCTGCCAGTGCGCCGTCCCTGATTGGCTGCAAACACCTCGACTCCGACATCATTTATTGTTTGGGCTGCCGCAGCCTTTTCAGATGCATCATGTGATTTCCATTGCCATGCCAACAGGGTGTGAAGTAGGCAGGCATCTGATTGACACAACCAGTGAGTGACGCACTTGATGCCCCAGCACTGGAAAATTAGAGGGGACAGGAAGCCAGTGATGGCCCATTGAGAAAAGCGAGGGAATCTTTTAACAGTAACCTTTTTGCTTAATGTAGCGTGGAGGAGGAGAATTAACAGTGAACAGTGACAGGGGCTCGTGAATGGAAAATCACTTTATCTAACCCTTTAAAAAAGTGTCTCTTTCTGACCCCCGAGGATAAGAGCTGAGCACACACTTCGCTCTACACAAGCACAAATGGTTACAGATGCGCACACACACACTTACTCGCTTTCTCACACACCCACGAGGGCACTGGTTGACACTTAACTCATGCATGCGTTCACTCACACACTCCTGGATTTAAGTGGTGGGGACCTCTATTGTGATAGTGTTCACAAAAGTGTGAAGAGTAATTGTCTGAATCTAAACATGTGGGATATAATGAATATATGTTGGTGTGCACCGTGGCAGAAAGAGTACACAAGAGAGGGGGGTGGGATACTGCCCCGAGATCAACAGGTGTGAGTATGTTCATGTGTGCACAGAGAGTGTCCACTCTGTGAGGTATAGTTGTAGGTGATGGTGTCTTAGGTTCATTTTCAGCTTTCTTGATTTTAATGTACATGGACTGCAAACTCTGAACATATGACCAGATGTAATGGCTGCATTCTGTGCGTGGTTGTGTTATGCGATCTTGCAGTCTGAGTTACCTAAACAACTTGGTTATCCGTGTTTATCCTGTTTGTCTCCAGCTCATGCCTTACCCATGTTCAGAGAGGCCCGACAGCGGAGTACACGGAAACAGCTGGAGAAGGACAGACTTGACCCCAAGAAGTCTCACAAACCTGAACCTCCTGTGTCTGGACCAGGTAACTTTAATACGTTCACAGTAGTATATAAGAAGTAAAAAAAAACAACAACATATACAATTGTAATTGTGTAATAAAAATGGATTAGTATAAAAAAAACGTTATATATACAATGCAGTTTGTGCAAAAACTGGCTTTTGAGATTAAAGGTAGGGTTAGAGATCCTGGAAAAACAGTTTGAGTAGGCTACATTTTGAATTTAAAAGTCCAAGCCCCTTTCTTCAGACTTCCCTCCAAAGCCACACCTCCAGAGCACAGGAACACGCAACAAACACAGATCCACTGCGCAGCCTCTGTAACTTTCGGTACTTTTCGGTGGCACTTACTTTTTTTGCATTAACAAAGACATAATGTTAACCTACCTGTCGAGTAGGAACAGCGCCACCATGGCATCACTTTGCAGCCCTTTCTGGGCTTTCAGTTGTCGCCCAAAGTTCAGATTTTGGCCGCTAAATATGATTGGATGGTGTTTTTGCAGGCCTGTCCATTCCACAAGTGACTGATATTTTTTATTTTTGTGACAATGCGTTAATGAATTGGTTACAGTCGGGGTGTGAAGAGGATTTTAAGCAATACAGTAAAAAACGCCCTATTACACGCACCCTACCTTAAGGTTTAATCAATAATGAAAGATTGGCTCCAGTTCTTCAACTGCTCTCGAAGCCTATTAATCAACGCGTGATTCTGGTTGAGACAAATGTGCAAAATTCACAGTTGTTGATGTGTCTCACAGTATTATGCAATCCATGTGAGGTCCAGAGCTGCATCAGCACTGCTCCCTCTTGGCCTCGTAGAGATTCATTGTAACCTGCTGTTGCCTCATATTTCTTAACTGCTGGGACGCAGCGCTGCACTGTAGACTTTCTCCGGGCACTCGCGTCCGCTGTGTTTATAGTCCAACTCCACAACCACAAAATACCACGTCTGTGCTCGATCATGGATGAACTTCATTTCAAGCAAAAGGTGCGAGCTGACATTTCGTGATTTATTGTGATCCAGCTGGATTATTGCTGCCGTTTTTGGTCCTGTCTTTTCACTTTCACTCCTTTTTTTTTATTCCCACCCACACCAATCCTTCACTACTTAAAATGTTACCGTTCCACAGAGCAATAAAGTGGAGTTTTTCTTTCTGAAGGGAAAGAAAAACTCCACTTAAACAGTCCCCTGGGGCAAATAACATGTTTTTCAGGTCTCTTCCATGAGAATGAGTTTGTCTTCCATTGGTCTTTTCGATGACAGGCTGTATTTATGTTGTTTATCCTCCTTGTGAATTCACTCAAGTATAAGTGAAAGGTAATGCTTGGTGGTTGGCAGAACGTTTGGATGCATTGGAAAGAGTCTCCGCAAACAGCACCGTTGCCCAAGTAAAGCAGGAAATCCCTGTAGCGTTAAACGACATGGATGTACAGTATTCGTGTGTGTAATATGTCCCTCTTCTATACTTGATCTTTTAAGACAACCATAATAATAATGTCCTCTCTGGAAAGCAGCACATTCCCCCCCAATGGCTCTATTAAGTGTCATTGAGTCCAGCCAACAGCACACAGTGTTCAGAAACATTAGGAACTGTACCCTAAATCTATTCATCATGTCATAATCTAGCTTGTAATTAAACAGTTTCAAAACCTTTGTGGACACCTCGCTGTGACATATTGATATGATAGATTATTTCAGTGTACCACAGTGTCACGTAATCGGATTAACGAGAATACAGTACGCCCGTATTTACATCAGCATAGCACCGGTTGCCATCTGTCCATGCGATTATGCCGTCGAATGAATTTCTCAACATTTGCATGTTTGATACTAAATGATGCGACGGTCCACTGGGAGATTATGCTAGATTATCGCAGCCGTGACGTCATCTGGCAGCAGAGAGACCTGACAGCGGGAGAGACTGCCATGTCGGTCCCCAGCTTCACCAGTCCAAAAGTAAAAAGGATGTACAGTGATATGCTTGTAATGGATTCTGCACTGCAAGTTTAATTCACCCTGTTCTCGTTTGTCCTCGCAGGTCGCGGAGGCAGAGTCGCTGCTCACGGCGGCACGCTGTCGTCTTTCATCGTGAAGAACATCGCTTTAGATAAGACGGACGACAGCAACCCGCGAGCGGCCATCCTGCGCCACGCCAAGGAAGCTTCAGAAAATCCTTACTGGGTCGCCCCGGCGTACACACAGTGAGGACAAACTATTTTAGTTTTTTGTAGAATCCCGAGTGAGACAGTCACACCTCACGTCTCCTCTGTCTCCCTCACTCATCCTTCTCTTGTTTCTTCATTAGCACACGGTGTAAGACGAATACCTGGTGTGTCACTTATGGCATTGTGATAGTGCTTGGGTTTCCTCCGGCTGGTGTGACACATGAATGTTTAAAGAGCCCGGGCTGTTTTACTGCTTCACTCTTCAAACTCCGCAGAAACGAGAGCAGCGGACAGATTTAGATCACTATCGGGGCTCTCGAGAACAAAACTGTGAGCCAAAACAAAACGTCTGTTTCACATACAGCGCTGCAGGGAAAGCTGTCTTTGCTTCAACATACCGGTGATGCACGTCGTAGTAAATATCAGGCGACAGAGCTCTTTCTCTCTCTGAGGCCTGAGGATTAATAGTCACCACCACGGCTCTCTCTGTGCTTGGCAGGGAGACATTAAACATCAAGTTAAACCTGCTGAGGAGAGAAAAGCAGCGAGGTCTGAGTGACTGTACGGTCCTCACGCCTGAACTTCGTTCCCCCTCACTTGACCCGTGTGGAAGAAGTCATTAATCTGAAGCTTCAAACAAGTGTTAACTAACGTTAAATCTCTGATAACGTTCTGTCTTATTTTACAGCCCGAAGTTGAATCATTGTATAATTTCTGTGAATCCCCCTTTAGGACACAGCCAGAGCCCGTGTTTGCAGAGGAGTCCGAAGAGGACGAGGAAGCTAACGACGAACCGGAGTGGAAGAAGCGCAAGATCTGAGCGATTTGAGCAGCAGATGGTTTCATACGGGATAGTAGACACGGTGGGTCCAGAGCACCACAGCCGCGAGGTCTCAGGATCAGTCTTAGAAGTTACTGTCAGACACGTATATATTTGCTTCTTTGTTAAGAAGAAGAATTTTAACGTTCGGGCATTTTAATTTAGTGGACGTCATCTTATCCTTTCATTTAAATTCCTTACATTTTCCAAAGATTTCTTTTGTCCTCATACGTCCCCTGAATTGGCCTCAAAAATCAGCTCCAGATTTTGTGGTTCTGGTTCTGTTGGTCAGCTGTGAAGAAATACGACCGTTTCATTTTATTTTTTTTTAATTTTGCTTTTTGTTAGTTTTTGTATGAACCAGTACACATCTCACATTCACAAACTAACTTGAACCAACACACCTCTCTACGTGAGACGGTTCTCTACACATCACTGAATTATGATATAAAATAAAATGACTGTGACAATGTGAGCACCTCTGGGAGGTTTTTTATTAAAATTAGGGCTGACAATAGATGTAATTAAATAAAAATGAATTAATTAATCTCACATATTCGTTCATCTAGATTAATCACGATTAATGAAGTTTGCTTTTCTTCTAATGACTAAATCAATGAGGTAGGTGTCCAAATGGAAGTCACAGAGCGATCGGTGCCTAGAGTGGTAAGTTTAACACTTACTTTCCACTCGTTGGTGATGTGGAGCAATTCCTCTGCACAGGTCTCAGCAACAGTCATTGGCAAAGGACCGCAGCTTCCAGTCATTGTCAATAAATTGTGCCGTGTCACCCAGGTAACTTTTATTTTATCGATGGTTCCGTCCCTTAATTATTTTTAATCATTGCGTTAATCTCGGCCGTATTAATCGCAACAATTAGCTAAGTTAACTTTGACAGCCCTAATTCAAATCTGTTGTGTTTCAGTGAAAGGCGTTTTGCTTGTTTTTCTACAAACTGTATTCCACCTCATATATAACGAATTAAATCTAAACTGAAAAGATCTATTTTTATCAACTCAAGTCTGTCAAATGTCTTTTTTTTTTTTAAGGCTAAGGTCTGTGTTTATAGGTTATTTTAACAGCGATGAATCTGCTTCGTTCTCATAGCTTTAATCTATGAAAAGACTATGAACCCTGAATTAAGATTAAGTCATTTAATGAAAGTGTGGCGTGACTTTGATATATCTACGCCACCCAGTTGCCCCTGCGCGGCTTTCTCCATTTGAATCTTGTGAATGACCTGTGCGGCGTCAAACAGTATTTTAACAGACTGACAGAGAACACCACAACATGCAGGGCTAATGAAATCCATGTTTGTGTTCTTTACACATCTCTCTGGAATGCAACCTCTGCCCACAACATGCGAGTGGTCTTTGTTTTTCAGGCTTTGGGTTTGCAGGGAGAAATTTTGACGCAAAAGATGTGGAAAGTCTTAACACTCGGTTTGTGTCATTCATTTTTTTTGCTCATAATTGGTGACTTGCAATGGTACGAAAACTGCCGAATGATTGTCTGTTATTTCTGGGCCAACCGAAATTACAAGCAGACAACGAATGTCTGTATTCTGGCAGTCGTCGCCGCTGGCCGTAAAAAAAAAAAAGAATCACAGAAAGACAAAGAAATACCAGGACATGAAATATGGGAAGCCTGAAACTATGAGAAGCATTTTAAAGGGTAACCTAAAAGAAAAGAGGAGGAGTTTGGCTTAATGAAGGACAAGCTGACGTCAATCTCTTCTCCGCCACGTAAGAGGCAGTTGGCATGGAGGGAACGCTGAGCACACACCCTTTAAAGACAGAAACATGTTACGCGTCGTCTCTAACAACGTCACGTTTTGTGGCTTGGGTTTTTACACATTAGTATTTTCACAGGACCTTTCTGCATGGAGTGGATGGTTGCTTGTCTCTATGTGTCCCTTGTGATGCACTGACAAACTGGGTGTAATTGGCACAGCACCCCCCCTGCGACCCTCATGTGGAGGATAAAGTGGTAGAAGAGGGATGGATGGTGTTTTCACGTTTTTTCTTCATGAATTAATCATATCACAAGCTGGAGACGCTGCTGATTTGATGCACCAACGGACAACTACATCCAGTATTGTGTTCTGTTATTTTCGTATCCATCTTCTACCGCGTTATCCTCCACATGAGGATCAGACACGATAGAGCACAGGTGTCAAACTCAAGGTCCGTGAGCCACATCCGGCCCGCCATGCAGTTGTATTTGGCCTGCAAGAAAATATGTTACGTCTTTCCAGCTTTGTGGACTTTCAAAACACATAGCCGGAACCGGGGCCTCTTTTAGCTTTACACATCTAGTAAAAATGATTAAGTACAGCAAATTACTGGCTAAGATACACATGACGAGAGGACTGTTTGTGCCGTGCTAGTGAAACTTGACTTGAAACTTGACAGTTTTTAATTTCGACCCCCTCTGCTATTGAGTTTGACACACCTGCGATAGAGTGTATTATTTTCTTATCGTCAACAAAAAAACGTGAAAATACAAAGAGTGCACACACTAATGTGTATGTAGCTTAAAACACTTAAAAAACAGGACACATTTATAACGAATTAAGAATTAGTCCATACAATTGGGCACTGACTTGTTAGTCAAACACTTTTTCTTGAGTGAAGATGAAAATTATTATTTTTGAGCTGGTCAAATCACAGATGTTTTTTTGCGTTATGCAAAGACAAAGACAAATAGCTTTTAAAAAATGTCAATATTTGAATGTGTGATGATCTTAAATGGTGAAGGTGTAGATTTGGGACTGATTGTTGACATGGACTTTTCCCAAACCTCAGCCCCTGCGTAATTACACTGCACCTCTTGCCGTTTTCTCATCAGCATCTACACGTCTTCCCTGCACAGTGGAAAAAATTCTTCAGCGCCTTGATTTACAGCTCGGCGTCTCTTTACTGCTCGCTTTTGTTTACTGTACGACCCTGGGCTGGTGTTCAGGAATGTGGAGCAGGACAGGACGCCACAGAGCAGGAGGCCATCTCTCAGACCATCCTCCATCCCCAAATTATTTTCACATGATGAATTCCCAGGTAAACAAGCACCAATCTGGCACCCGCAGCGTTATTCATACATGTGGCAGAACACCAGGAGACACAATATTTTTTTTTTAATAGAAACAAGTTTAATTCTGTAAAAAGTTATAAAACGAATATTGTACAAAAATAAAGTTTGCCGAGAGCTTTGGTTCTGTAACACAAAACAAGTGAGACGACACGAGAGGTTTCTTCTTTTCTTTGAGGTGTCGACACAGTGGGGAGTGAAAAATAAACGCTGTCGTCTTCTCATATTAACACTCGAGGATTTCTTTCTTTGCAACTTTCACCCAATTTCCTCGTCTACCTTGGCATCAGAACCGGAGGATGAAGCACTGAACAACAGTTGAGCAAACAGTGGTGGTGATGATGTTGATGAGAGGACACGCGTTTAATGTACACTGTGGAGGAGTGGTGCGTCTCCTATCTGCACATTGTCATCTGGAAAGGCTTACGCGCAAATCAGTTGTTAAAGGGGAAGATGATCCAATTGATGAGGTATGCTGTGATAAAAGCTCGAGTTTTTTTCTCCCCCTCTGTGTAGTATTTGGCCTAAATTCAGCCTGATGCAGTGGATTTGTTCTGTTTGCAGGAGATTACACAGTAAAGCTGGCTTGCTTGCTGCTGGGTGGGCACAGATACCTTGGTCCCTAATCCGTGCTAACATCGAGACCTCCCCAAGGGCGCTCTTTGTTCCACTTTAAAATGATTCCCCTCGAAGGGCATCGATGGGCACAGCAACATGCTTCTGCAGAGCCTTATGTGGTTGTTGTTGTTTTTTTGCTATAGTTTGGGAATAAATGACTCTGATGCTATCTAGTCTTCACATATTTACAGCAGCCTTTGCCCCGCGTGGATATTTGGTTAAGACTGACTTTTCGGATCACTTTTCTTGTTTTTGGGGGTGTAAGACCTGTCTGTCAGAGCAGAGATACAAACACAGGAAGTCCAGTGATCTTTAAAGTATTGGGACAGTCACCACTGCAAAGCCTTAGCTCAGGGCCCGGAGTGAGGTTTCGGATAATGTAAGCTGAGAGGCAGGTATTCTAGCAGCTTCTGCACTCCGTGACTGAAAGGCACCTACAGCTCTTCAGACGGACGGCTTCTCTCTCATTTAGATTTTAATTAAAAACATGTAAAGGGGGTGGGGGGCTGGGCTCCTTTTTTGTGTACAATTAATTTGTTTGAGTAACTTAAAAAGTACAGAGCAGCATAAGTCATTCTCCTCCTTTGTAAACATTTGGTAAAAATGTCATAGTTGAACGAATCCGGTACCAGGAAATGTGAGGAAAGAGCAACGGCCGACGTAGCACACACACGCATGGTGAAAATGAGGTGAAATGTCCCAAAAAAACAGAAAAGTAAAAACAAACAAAAACTATCCTGCCTTCCCCAAAAACAACAGCTCACTTCAGTTGAAAAATCTTCTATTGGTCCCCTCCTCCGTCTGCGTTTCTACTCCCTCCTTTACTTAATATTTTAGATGATGGTTCTGCACGTATGAAATTGAGAAAACAAAAAGTGAAGCAAATAAGCATTATTATCATTATTATTATTATTATTATTATTATGGTGTGTTTGTGTGTGTTTAGCAGTTGTGGGTCATCTTGTAAGATTTTCGCACGAGAAATTGCTCCATTTTTGGCACCGTCCAGGAAAAATGAAGCTTTTAAATAAATAAGGGAGAAAAAAAAACGAAAAGAAAAAGACAATTTCTTTCATAAAATGGATTAAAATAAATAACAATAAGTTAAATTCCATCTTAATAAATATACCTCTTATACACACGTGTACATATATATATATAGATCTATATATAAATGATTGAAATTTATGTAGATGCGTTGTACCGGAAAGTCTTTGCTGAACTCCGGTGTGGTATTTCTTATCACATGGTTATAAATGTACTTGTCAACAGCGCAGAATTGCAGTGGAAGTGGTTTTTGACTGCAGCTGCATGTTCTCCTCACATCTCTGTGGTCGTCCATAGTCTTAGGAGACAGCTATGCAGTCGGGGGAAAAACAAAGTTCTTCAAGGAAAACGAGCCAAAGTCGTCGTTGTGTTTTTTTTGTTTTTTTAAGCGTAGCACAGTTAGCAAACCTGGTGTAACTGCGCTGACTCTTCTGCAAACTGGAGGGAATACTGGTCAGTGGGTCTGGCTCAGTTGGACCGGTCAGTTCTAACGGTGCAGTCGTTTGAAGACTGCAGACACACCTACGCTTCCAGCTCATTCCCCCCACAGCGATCCGTCCCCCATGCTGTACCGAGTCGCAAAGACCATCCTTAGTCCGTCGACGTGCGCGTCATCCTCAGACGCAGCCACACTTCCGTGCAGAATGCTTTTTCAGTGTGTGGTACACCACGTTGTCGTCCAAGAAGGACAGGTCGTCGTCGAACGCGATCGGCCGACAGCAGGTGCGTGAGGGCGTGTCCTTGTCCAGCTTCTTGTTGTGTGTGAGGTTGTTCAGGATCTTGTCGTAGTTGGTCTCCGCCTCGGCGCAGGGGCCGCTGCAGTACCGGAAGATGAGCTCCTCTTTCGTCTGGTAGCCCAGTCCCAAGTCCGTCACGTTGAGGTGGACTTCCTTTAGCAAGCAGCCCCGAGTCTGCACCGTTATCCTCTCCCTGCCTCGCTCGCCTCGGCCCCCTTTGCCGCCTCGGCTTCCCCCCCGCCCGCGACCTCGCCTCCTGTCCCCGTGTCCCCTCCCCTCGCCTCTGGGGCCTCCCGTGTTTGCCGCTCCCCTCTGTCTCTGCTCCCTCCGTCCCCTGGAGCCTCCGTCGAGCTCTGACGATCTCCTGAGTCTGCCGATGGTAGCCTCGATAAAATCCATTACGTCGTCAAACTTCTCTGGATAGAGACCTGTGGTGTCATCTGGAAGACACAGAGAGAACAGATTTACTAATCGTTATTACTGATAGAGACACAATTGAATGCTGTACTTTATTCATTCATTCATTCAATGTAAATATAGTCTCCAAGGACACAGGAAAGCTTCCACTGGAGTTTCCTCACCGCTCTAAACTCCGGGCGATTGTGTAAGCACAAAGAGGAAACAGGTACTCGTGACACACAAAGGTCGCGTGTTAATTAATCTTTTTTTTTTTCATCATACAGATGGTGGAATATTTTCTTGACTCGGAGTAACTCGTTCTCTTTTATTTGCCTGGCAACTGTGCTTATGTTTAATGGGCAGATAAGAAGATAAGTGCTCACGGATCCTTTTGATCTAAGCCTCTTCCAGAAAGTGAGTTTCCCAGAATTGTTCCTTTAAATGTTTACTGCTGTCACCTCAGTTTAAACCACCTGGACTGAGAAGAGTAAGACGATGTGTATGGACTGAACACTCTGCTCAGCTGACTCACGTGTGTGGACTGTACCACGTGCTGACATAAATGTAGAAAATGTCCATAAATGATCCGAAAACTGTGCAGATCAGCGATGGTGTGCGCTGATTTATGGATCAGTCTCGCACAGAGGAATGTAAAAAAAGAGTCCAGAGATGTGAACGTGCAGGTGCCCGGGGTTTAACTCCCACTGAGACGACTTGAAGGAGCGGAGGGAGCTGCAGGGTGAAGGTCAAGAGTGTGCTGTCGATTGAATTTTCAGACAGAGAGGAAATCTCAGCGTCTGCAGCCATGTGATGTGATGTGGGCAGAATGAGTGATGCATTAAGAATGTGACCAGCATTTCTCCACTTGCAATGTAACGTAGACACAATTACGAGCATGAAACTTCAAAGGCCGAATGAGAAGGACTCCCTTGTGTTGAGTCGTATAGCTGAGAGAGAGAGAGAGAGCAGCCTGCTTGAAACTTAAAACATGCGGCACTTCCAGCTCCCCCCACCATCTGCTGCGAGACACGGTGAGGACTGACTGGAAAACCTTGGACCCTCCTTTGTTCCACGTTGATTCCATTAAGGAGATATGTCGCTCCTACTCCAAACGCCTGCAGGCCTGGCAGCAATAAACGAACACATATAAAGATCGCGACGACGTATCGTTCTGAAATGAAATGATTCAATTACGCCGCCGTGAGTCTGCGTACGTGCACGCGAGCGTGAGTTTATGTTGTATCTTCTTGTGTCGAGAAGCAGCAGCAGCAGCAGCAGCAGCAGGGGTGTGATGTCTGACAGGTGGCGTTGTGGTTAGCGCGGCCTCTCTATTGCAGTGTCACCTATCTCTTCTCTCTTACCTGTTCTTCTGGCCCGAGCGCAGGTCACCCGATCCGCCTGCGCCCCACAGCTGATAGGGCTGCTGCTTATGTACCACATGAGCCAGGGCCAATCTGTTTAGACACACCTGCCCTTTGATTTAAACAGCTCCCATTGTTTGTCGAATGACAAGCGGGGCGGCTACAGTGTACACCTGCCGACAATGGGCTTGTGGGGCAGCAAATGGGAGTGGATTATGGCTCAAATTGTGCCAAAGTCAACACTTGAACTAATCCGTACTTTACCACAGCAGCAGCATATTAGGTTATTGGTAGAAGTTGCATGCTGCGGCTGAGAATCCCTCACCTTACCCTTCCCTTCCATGTGTGTTGGGGAATCTATGTAGCCTTCAAAACTCCTTGCTTAATCAGGCCGATAAGGGTCTACAGCGACTGTTGCTGTAGACCCTGCATTCAAACTTTACGCACAAAACAAAAAGCCACAGTCGTGTTCACACTGTCGGTTCGCAGCACATTTTGGACCGTGATGTCACCGCGGTCCAAACAAAGCATGCGGTGGGGAAGCGTTCGTGTAAATGTTCCATTCCTAATCTAGTTCTTGGCAGCGTTTCCGTCTGCGCGAGGACGACACTGTGTCACGCTGATCCAAACAAAATAAATTCCTGCCCACTGTCGCTGTCGGGACGAACATAAACACAGAGCCCTCTCTCGGTTTTAAATTTTCCGGCGTTGTCTCTCACCCTCTCCCCCCTTTAAGATTCCTGCAACCTAGTTCACGTCGCCTCCTTTAAGACACGCCATGATTTCTGACCTCTGGTTGTTCAAGTCGCAGAGAAGCAGACGAGACTATGAACAAAGAGTAAGAGCGACGGCGACCTCATTCATGCCGCCGGCTTGTTTTGACACCAGCTTAATGTGAACTGCAGCGGCAATAAAGCAGACAAAATTAAGATCTTCCACCTGATAACCCCGCATGTCTGACGGCGTTATCAATAGGACTCTCCACTTGTGGCTCAGCCCTCTCTGGATATCACTTTACAGGCTGTTTCTCAAGTGTAATTAGTCAGGAAAGGCCAAATTACTTGGCCTGCAAACCAACTGTGTAACATCCACGTCTCAGTTGCCCTGGTTTCAAATGGAACCCGTGGCCGTGCATGACAATGAGGCGATGAGAAGATGTTCAGATCTCACTTCTCCCTTTTACATTTGAGTAAAAATGTGTGCGTGTCTTACATGGACTCTCCATCGAGATCTCCTGCAGGTTGTGGTCTTCACGCTGGTACGCTGGCTCTTTGTCCTCCGCAGACCGGGACGCGGAATCACTGTAGCTGCTGGGGAAGTAAGTCCTCTTGGCGGGGTGAGTGTTTTGGTAGAGAGGCCGTGTAGCAACAGAGCTCAGGAGCAACAAACACGTGGCCAAAACATCCCATAACTTCATCTTAGACTCAGTTCCTATGAAGAGAGCTGTGGGGATAATAAGAGGGGGAATAGTTATTTTTGAAATTCAGTGACATTTGTTTATAATTGAGCACGGTGTGTGAAATAATGTTGTCCTGTTGACAATAAACCAGACTTTGTCTCATATTTTCTGCGGCTAATATGAATATGAGAGTAAATATACCCCTGATTTCTTTTCAAATGAAGGCATGACAAGGTAGAAACAGTCAAAAGACATTAGTATAAACGTGTGTGTCACCAACACTTGTTTATTTATGTGTCCACTGACTGTTAGACCCTGTAGGATTATAGAGGATGATACTTTGATATCAGGGTGCGCCTCGTACACAAAAGTGCGTTGGTTGGATCACGCACCAACTCCTGGCAACCACAGCCTAAATAATGCTGTGAGTTGTCCAGATGGCGATGCCCAAAGCTTACGTGAGTGCGTCTAATGGCATGTTGAGTCTGCACTAAACCTAAACATCCATGCGTGGATAAATACTGGCGTTAAACATGCGATGCAAAAAAAACAAAAACACAACAAACTCATAACAAACACAAGTTGTTTTTTCTCTCTGCCCATTTTGGTTTGTTATTTAAACAACAACAAAAAAACAAGTGGAATGTCACAGAGAATCCATTAATATGCAAATAAAAGCACTCTTATAGTATGACATAAAATAAATGCCCCACTTACCTCACATATGGCCCATGCAGACCTGAAATTCGCTTGGCCGTTGGTGTTAGAATCCAAACAGAAAACGCGTCTCGTGGAGTGTCCCGAGCTGACTCAGCTGCGGTGACTCGTTTCATTAACGACCACAATCCACAGGCACGACTCTTGAAGCGCTTCTGAGATTCGGTTCGTGTCCACACAGAAAACAGAACAGAAATACTGCGCCAGCTGCGGGTTTCATACTCCGATTCAGCGCAGCGGCCAAACCATGCGCCTTTCCACACTTTGGAGTCCAAAGGTAGGTGTTGAAGACCAAGGGCCACTGCGCCTCGCCGGGGGTACAGTTGCACTCGCTGATTAATTAGATGCTACGTTTCCACGTTGGAAATCCGAGAGAGATCCACCATCTCCGACTGCACGGAGACCAATGAAGACATCAGCGTCTCCAGTGCATGAGCGAGGCGCAAAATGTGCACAATATCGGTTTTCCAGAGTGCAACAAGCTCTTAATGAAATCAGTCCGAGCGCCGATAAATCCACACGCGCGTTACAAAGTCATCATCGCCAACATTTCACAACATGTCGACACGGTAAACAACACACATGAGGGGTTTTATTCTCCATTTCCTTCCAGGTCAGGTAGTGTCTACAGTGTCGTGCAGCGTCCACGCGCGTTGTCCTCACACTGGACTGAGAGCAGGACAGATGTCTGCTGCGCATAAACACCGCACCGGGCGCAGAGGGCGGTTTGGAGAGATTTATAGTTAAGTGCGCTCTGACGTTTGGGGGCAGTTAGTGTCCGCCCCCTCTTTTATAGATCCACGCAAGAGCAAACAGTGAATAACAAGAGGTCCACATATCTCTCCCAAAACCACCCTGGAGCCCCGTTATGGAGGAGCAAAGTTTTCAGATGTCTTGGGGATTATGTCACACATCCTGATGTCCCCGGATTAGATTTCAGTATGTGGAATGCGATTTGGAGATGTTCTGTTGCGATGCATGTTTCTAACCTGATCTGCGCGCTCTGTGCGCGCCGGTGTCGAGTTCCATCTGATGGCAACACACACCTCAGATACAAGAGTCCCACTTCACTCAGTATTTACTGGAACGTGTGAAAGGAGCGAGATGAGAGGAGCACAGGCTGCGCAGGACCCTGTTGATCAGTTGTAAAACACACACACACATGCAGTGCAGTTGTTTTGTTGTTGTTTTTTTCTCCAAATGCATTAAATGGATCATGTGGTTACTCAATAAGCAGATTGTTGTCAAGGTGAGCCCGAGGCGACACCACAATAGAAGAGCTGTGAAGCAGCTTAAATGTGGCATGGACAAAAAAAAAAGAAGCCTTTCCATCATGATTTACACGCCTTTCATCTTCTGCACAAGTGAATTCCACAAGTCCTTTTCACAATTAAACTCATTTTGTGGCCATTATTGCCAAAAGAGAGAGGGAGAGAGAGAGCAAGCAGCTCCTTCCAGCAGCCAAACACTTGCTTTTCCAAGAAGCATTCTGGTTTTAATTTAACACGTGAAAAGTTACTCAGGATGTCGGTTCAATAAAAGGATGGGATCGAGCACTGACACTTGGAATCCACGCCGACTTAACTGCTAGTCCGCGGCATTAAGGCTCTTTATTCGTATTCTTATGGGCCTCTGCCTCTTGTCAATACAAGTTCTCTCAAGCATGTGTGCGTGCCCTTCCTACACTCTTAAAGAATGTACATGGTACAGAGCCAAGTCTTTATTGTATGGAATCCTGTCATGTCCTCACATGTGGTTCATTGTATTGACTAACAACTTCATTTGTCCTGAAACCTAAATCCATACACTTTCTCTCTTGTCTGATTTTGTGACTTAATCCTGACTCATGCTGCTCCTTCTTGTTACGGCTATTTTTACACACTGGCACATATTCCACTTTGTTTTCCAATACAACTCAGAGAATGTAACAGTCTCCTGTCACTGAGCTCCTATTAAATGATATATCCTCCCCAAAAAGCTCGACATGTACACTAACACCTTCTAAAGTTCATTTGGCGTTCAGGTCTCCGCACGGACTGAAGCCACCTTTTATTTCTCATCTCGAGAGACGACTTGGACGTTCTGTAAATGAGCTGTTGTGTCACAACTGAACCTGAGCCCAGTCGCTGTGATTTAGGTGTCGCGGCGATCTTTCACATCAGCAGTCGTAATTCAACCCTCTTGAATCATCACAACGGAGTGATACGGCTGAACCACGGCCACTCGGACGACTGTTATTTCAAATATTGTAAATAAGTCAAATGTATTTTTAAAAAGAAAATTATTTATTTATTAAAGCCCACATAGACCGGAAGCTCCAATTAACGCTGCGTTTGTGTGTGTGTGTGTATCTGTGTCATTACCTCGTTAATGAAACCAGATTAGGAGGTTTTTAATCATGAAAACAAGTTAATATATGTAAGTAGACCTCCATAACTAACATATATGTGTGATACAAGCATTCTATGTCACCTTTAAATCATCGCGAAAACTGAGCTTCATGTGCCGGTGCATGCTGGAACCGCCTCCGGGGCTTCTATTAGCAACAAAACAGGAATAAACCAGTTAAGAGAATTAGTGAAAGGAAATCAGGGCTTATATAAACAAGCTCAAAGCATGAATGTAATGTCAACGGGCATACGACAGATTATATTAAAAGACGGAGGCGTTCGAGGACAGAGCCAGTGTGGTCAAAGGTCGCTTTTTCAATCATTAGAATCAGTTAATTCAAAAGATTTGTACATGATTACGTGACTAGAGCACAGACTCCGCCTGACACAGTCTCTGAAATGAAATACAGTGGTTTTCACTGAATACACCAGACTCCTCTGTTAAATATCGCAGTATCAGCTCCGCTAGCTTGGAACCTCGCCAGAGCAGGTACTAAAAAAAAAGTAGCAGGTACTATCACGAATGGAAAAGCAAAATAACCGCGCCGTGCCGCGCCGAGTCCCGCTGGGACCGCGTAGTGGAAAAGCGCCACAATACGTGTGCAATTTGCTTGGCAATTATTTTGACTTCAATCAAAACCTGCTTCACATTTTCTGGCTCCAGCTCCGGATTTGCTCCCACTTGTGAACATCTGCTGGTTTTCTTCATCTTCACTGTAACACAGCAGTTCATGCTGCTATAATCAAACAAATAAACAAACCAAAAACTATTTGAAGATGTCACATCTATTTCTCACGTATATATTTTTTATACAGACATCTGCAATTACACTGACACATTTTTGCTAAAAGATAAAAATGTTAGATTAATGACTGATTATACGCGGCGGCTTTCACACAGGAGATATTTTTACACGATGATCTCAGGGTAGTGTAGGACACAGCCTGCTCAGAGTCGTCGTCAGACAGAGGCCATATTGTGTATTGATATGTGCAGCAGTGTCATCAAAGAATTCCTCTGTGACGCTCCTCTGTCTCATACAGACCGAGCTGTGAAGATAATGGTCACTGAAAATAGAAGTTCCTTCATGTGTGAGAGAGCGTCAGTCCCTCGCAGCTGAATACTTGAGTGACTATAATAAATATTAATTTGTTTGGAGCAGAAACATGAGTAAGCCGAACGAATCACCACCACGTGGGCACCCGCACAAGGGGACCTTTCTTTTGTTATTTGCGCCACTGATGGGACGAGCACCTCGATTTAATCCCTTTTTGAAACCGTGATTCCCCACAGAGTTTATATGAACATGTAACAACACTCACACAAACGCACGTGGCAGCTGCAGCTGTTGTAGTTTACAAGAGAACTGTAAAAAAAAACTAATATGAAACAAATGTCACTTTTTTTTTCTCCCTGTGTTCATTACATTCCTCCATAATGACTTGTTTTGTTTCAATCATTATATTTAGTATAATAATGATATAATAGCAGCTGGAGACGTGTTCATGGTTATGTGAATGTGTGTGTGTGTTTTCCACCTCTTGGAAACATCTGTACGCTTGTTTGCAATGTAAACAACGCTGAAGCGTGTCATTCAGTGCATATCCCTGACTAATTTAAACAATTATCGTAGCTTGGACGATGAATCCAGGGACACAGGGAAGTTTGTCAGTTTTTATTTAGAAATCTACTTCTATATTAAAGGCCCAGTTACACAAATAGAGTGATGGATGTCCGACAGCAGCAGGAAAGCGTGCTCTGCTGTCTCCACTGAGCCGGATGTTTCTGTTGTGACATTTTGACGACTGGCTCAGATTAATACAGCATGCACGGAGCGGGACGTTGGTGCTGCTGTGCTGTGAGAACTAAGTGAGCATTACTTTGTGTGTGCGGACATTATTATTATAGCTACTGAGGGAAATAAAGCAGCAACAACAACAACAAAAAAAATGCTTTCATGAGTTTGTTGTCATGTTGCTTGGAAATATTTAATTCCTTCCTGCTCTCATTTTATGTGATATTTTTGTCATTTATTTATTCATTTTTTTTATACCGGATGTTTTTCCTGACACAAATAGGCATGAGACAATATTAAAAAGTGCCGTCACGATTGTCTGGACCAAAATTGTGAGTCACGATATTATTGCAGTGTTTTAATGCTTTTTTTTTTTTATTCAGTGGTCAAGAAAATCGCGCATAGGATACAATTTTTTTTAGTGAGAAATTATTTATTCATCAAGATCATAATACTTTGTGAGGAAAGATGCAGCTCCCCCTTGTGGCAGATTCAAAATGAAATCACAAGGACTGTATGTTGGTGAGCCGTAGAAAGAATCACGTGAAGTATTTTCTCCCTTCATGATTGTCACAATAATATAAATTCTCCGCGGTGAGCGATAATATCATATATTGTCCCTCTCATTTATCTGGACTTGGGACCAGCATCGCGAGGACATTAATGCGCCCAGTATCTTGTGTCTTCCCTCAGGACACATTGGCATGCAGACTCGATCAGGGTTTCCCAACCTTTTTTTATCAAAAAGGACGGGCACCTGTTATCATTCTTCTGATTAACTGATGAGTAAGAGGAGCCATTACAGAGCTGATCGATAGATAACTGCTACTATCATCTCAAGATACATCAAGCATAATAGAAGCATAGTTCAGTCTTACTCCACCGTGCATGTTGTCATGGAATGGTGTTATCTGTGTGAGTGACAGTCACAGCAGGTTTTTAACATCCAGTGTGCTGCTGCAAAAAAACTAACAACTTGTTTTGGTTTGGTACAATTCATGTAATAAATTGGTTTTCAAAGCCTGGTTCAGTCTCACCCAAAGCCCCAGGGCATTCATTTAAGGCCCGCGGGCCACATCCGGCCCACCACGCTATTGTATTTGGCCCGCAAGATAATGTGATGTCTTTCCAGCTTCTTTTTTTTCCACTGACTCACTGATTAGTTCCACACTTATCAAGTTACCTCGCCAGTAAAATAAATAAACAAATTAAATATGGGCTTTGAAAACAGAGAGCCGGAACCAGAGGGGGGGTGGGATTATAAGGGGGCTCAGCCCCTCATTTGTATTTGTTTTTTTCTCTTTCAGCTTTATACATCTAGTAAAAATGATTATTAGTACAGCAAATTATTGGTGTTGTTATTATTATTGTGCTGTTCTACTGAAATACAGCAGAGGAAATCAGGAAAGACGGATGGAAATGGAAAATGGAGAATTATTTGTTAGGACGTTTTTGTTATTTGACCTCATCTGTCCCTCGACTTGGACACGTTTTGAATTTTTGGACACCCCCGATCTAAGGACTAGGAACCCCTGCGGGAATGCGGAAATTGAACAGAATTTCTCTCCACGTTTTGGAGACGACCACTCTGCCACTCTGAGCATAGCGACAGCAAAGCACGGCGCACACACCCGACATCGAGTGTTTGGTAGCCGTGGGATGTAATTAAGTACATTTACTCAATCAGAAGTGCCGATTGTTTGCCTTAGTGAGCTCAGCTGTCAGCGGGCACTGAGCTCTGAATCAGCCTTGGCACAGGGGTGGAGAGACATAGAGCAGGTATAGTAGGGGCCGACACTGAAGGATTCACATAGCTTTCAGCTGATCCATTAGGACATGATACAATTCAACTCTGGCCTGCCGCCAAATGCTCAGCCATTGTCGCACGCGGTGCAGTTATTTCTATCTGTTTCACTCATTGCCCAAACATTTTATGAGTAGCTGTTGGCATCATCCACACATGGATTGTGTGTGTGCAAAAATACGAGCTGGCATGTGTATGCCCGTGTGTGTGTAACTGTGGGTGTGTGTGTAAATGAGATCACTTGGTACTATCAAAGTGCAACGGGACTATGACACTCTTATAAATAGAAGGGAGGAAGTGAGGAAGGTTAAATCTCTCAGACACAGATACTGAATGTGTACACGGAGCCATTTAAAAACCCACACGTCCTTTTAGACGGTTGCGCGGCTCGTATTTACGTTGTCTTGGTTTTACACTGTGCTCTCGCTGTGTTGCATAAATTGTATATCATAACATCAGTTAAAAAAGTCAAATCCACTATTTTTTTATTTTTTTTTTAAGTTTAACCTCTTAGCACACAGTGTGCTATATCTGCGTGCTGTGTGAACATCGTATTATTAGTCAAGGTTGAGTTATCGCCCCACGAGTGAACGAGAATCCAATAAGCCCTTTCCTGCAGAGCACTGACGGTGAAAATGATTCATTCAAGGTCATTTTAACAGTTCGCAAATAATGGTGGAGAAGTTAGATAATTTTTTTTTTTCCCCAGAGTATGAAGAGCTGGACAGGTGTGAAACATGTAGACAAAGTCACTAAGATGCACTTGAGGCGACTTGGCCACTGCCCAATATCCTGAAAACCTCCACGAGTGCAAGCGCTCAGCTGTCTGCAAACAAAAGACGGATTGAAATAAAGAATTTCCGTGGAAATGCATGGGTGAATTGTGCGCTGAACTGCGGGACATGTGTCCAAACATACACACGACAGACACAGCATGGGCGTCTGTGCTTAGACTTATTGTTGCAGTTGCATGATTCTTTTTAATTTGGCCTAACTTTCGTCCTTCACTGAACATGATGTACATTAAGAATTCCTGTTTTCCTCCCCAAGGTGGCACAATGTCAGACTCTGGCTTTACATATTTTAGTGCTCAAAGAGGGTCCGCCGAGGCCTCCTCCTACTGTGTTACTAAACAAACAGGGTTGGATGAGAGCTGGTCACAACCACTGGGCAAAGATGAAAAGCTCCCCGGGGAGGGGAAACGATTACGTTGCTTGTTGTCCATTTGTTTTATGTATCTGTATCGGTTTACAGATTTGAACTGAGCTATTTTGATGATAACCTCTAGCCTTCAAGGCTGCCCGCTGGACGCCTCTGCTAAAAGTGTGGCGTGTGAAGCCAGGTCTTGACGTTCCCAAAGCTTTCGTTGTCTCCGACGAAACAAGGTCACACTAATTGGACGAGGAAGTGCTGAGGAAGACTCTGGGAAGGAGCAGCGGGGTTAGAGAGTGAGAGCAGAGACTCTCAGATCCAGTTTCCGCTCTGGTTCCCAGTTCTAATCCAGCCTGGTATGTGTTGAGATCAGAGCAGGTCCCTTTCACTGCAGCCAGTCGGCGGCTGTGCAGTGGAAGTTGCTAAATCAGTTTGTTCTCCACTCCTAGAATGAAATGAAATGATCTTTATTGTCGTCATGCAACCCAAATTGCACAACGAAATTTCGAGGTGAGATAGGAGCCGCTGCGACTGAGCGCTGGACGAAGGTCTGACACAGTCTTCCTGGGAGCCAGGCTCACCTAAAGGAAATTAAATTGACCCAAGAGAAAGAAAGTCCCACTGTAAATCCTGAGAAACATGGCACGGGACAGCTGTGTGTTCCCCTTGATGTATTTATGTTAGTTGCTTGCACAAAAATACACTCTGACACACATACACTGCACACTTACACACACACACATACAGAGAGAGCGAGAGGCACAACCACACACATATCATTCTCCCTGTCTGTAATACCAACAGGATATTATATCTCTCTCAGCAGACCGGACAGTTGATCGGAGCAGCACGGCCATGTGGTCACTTTGATGTAAATCACGTAGTGCAGTCACCTTGAAAACTGCTTGATTTGTAAATATGACACACACACACACACACACACACCTCAGACTGATTCATTCACACGACACAAGCTGCACCATTGTTTTTTTTACAATTATTATACGCATAATGCATGATTTTGATATATTTTTTTCTTAATTATTATTATGAATAATAAAAGCAAAGGAATAATCAATACAATCAATTGATGTTTATTCAAAAAACCTCAATAATTTTTTGTGTTATTTTTGAATGTAAAACCTAAAGAAAACCGGCCAGACCTTACACAGGTCCCACACAGTTTTTAAATGCCACTTGGAGGGAAATTCAAGACCAATTTTACAATCAAAAAAAACAACAAAGCTGCCTAGAAACACATTAATTAGCGACAACTTTGCCCAAATGTTTATTTCAACATAAAACATGATTTTTGGTCCAGTGCAAAAGTTAGAATATCTATTCCCGGTGTTGGTATCGCGACGTCCTGGCCGAAACCTGTTTTATTGGTTCCGCTGTCCTATTCTGCGTGACTGCGAGAGGCATTTGATGAATTATAAAAGCCTACTTCCTATGTGTTAACATTTTCATGACTTTTGAAAGAGGGATTTAAGACATTTTAGTACTAATTAAGGGAACCCTGTTACATTTTGGTTTCTCCATCGACGTGTGCCTAACATGTGCTGGTGCGCGTCGCAACTTACATGTGACTTTGTGTGGAGAAACTTCTTGGGACATATATAACACCTTGTTCCACAAAATAAAATGCTTTGAATAGAAAAATGCATGCTTAAATAATGTTTTTTTTAATTTAACTACAACACCACACAGTCAAATATAAGTGTAATATAATATAAACGTGTTTGCATTGTGCGCGAGTAAAGTTGGGAATTCTAACACTATTAACGCATTACTTTCTGTTTTTTTTCTGACCAGGTGCAGCGTACATTCCTACAGTATTTGGTGAAAACATGCACAGAGTTAGACACACTCTGAACACAATTACACACCTCCCCGTGTAAAACATGGCTCTCATAGTGCTAGGGTTAGAAGTTCAGGTTTTATCAGGGGGCCACCCATGTTAAAATGTATAAACTCCTGGTGCTGCCAGGCGCTCTCAGTCCATTAAGGACAGCTGTGGACGAAAAAAAGAAAAAGGGAGGTCGACTTCTCCGGCCCTGACAAACATGACTCATGATTATGCTCCACAGGAAGTGGTGTTTCCCTGTGCCCTGTATCTCCTCTGTTGCTATTAGCACGTTGGCACATATTAACACATACTGACTGTTGCTCTGGACAAATACGCCTCACTGTTCCTGCAATGAAAGGGAAAGGTGACGCAAACGTGACGGCAACCTTGAACTTTGTTTCATGAACAGCACAGAGCGAGTGGTTCATAGTAACAAACAGAATGCAGCTCACGCAGAGAAACAATTGGATGCGATAATCTAATCAGGTTATGGGAAAGTGTGTTACGTCGATTTACTTCCAGGGTCAAACTAATTTGGGATAGCTCCTGGATATGAACTACAGTAATTAAATAGTATATTATTTTAGCCTTGGCGGTTATTGTACCTCACTGTGTAGGAATACCTGATCTGACAAGGACGACTGTAGAGTGTGAACTGCTGATTAAGAGGAGACGATTAGGAAAACGGATGCAGGCATAACCATGTATGTTATCAGCGTTATCAGAATATGGAGGTCAGGTTTATTTGGTAATCACCAAGGAGTTCCTTTAGCTCAAGGCCAAATAATAACTTGTACTAAAGAAGAGCGTGAGTCATCCAGGGCAGGGGACATTTCAGACTTTCTTTTCATTAGCTATTTTGAGCCTATCTGATAGCCAAATTATCTGGAGACAAACACCTGGGTTCACAGATCAAGGGTCAGGTGTCAGATGTTCACTTGCTCTAGGCGTACTTTTGTCCCGCCCCTAAAAGCAACACAACATTCATAACACTCGTAAAACTCACACGAGAATGTAAACTGACTAAAGAAGCACGGATGGTTTCTTCATCAAATCTTAACTGAAGGCAGTGACGAGAGATCAGGTCCTTTCAGGCGCATGACAACTTTATCGTTTATGTTACGACTGTAACAAGATAATGTGGCCCCGTATCGCACATCGCTCCCATTCCAAGACACTTTATCAGCTTAAGCCCGAGTCTGAAAACACTTCAGCTGTCTTTTTTGACCTGTGACAGGCGATATGACTGCAGGTTGGGATGCTGCGGCGGTTCATGTTACTAACAATTGGCATTTGCGAGTTTGTGTGTAGAATCACCGGCAACAATGTTGATGTGCGGAGACAGCTGAGAACACTACGGATGAATGGCAGCTTCATGAATGGATGTGACAGACAGATAGAGAGAGATATGCAGTGTATGTAGCCCAGACAGGTGATAGATGGATAGCCAGACAGTTACAAATAAACATACATACACATGTCAAAGTCGGTGGTTTAAAAAGTAATACACAAAAATATTCTGTTTTGCAAGTTCAGGGACGCACCTTTTGTGTCACATTATAGGTCAGCCAATGGGTCAATTATCCGCCTCTTAGTGAGGATCAACACACTCATGCATTCCTTTAGAACAGTTTTTCCTGCTCTTTATAAAAACACTGTTTTCACCAGGGGGACAAGGTCACGGGGGGGCAACGCTTTGGAAAGACATGACTCTCATATTTCCAATACATTTCTCCTCAGAACAGAAGAACTTTGGGTACCTGTTCGCAAGCGTAAAACGCGGAGGTGTCAAGAGTGAAACACGATCGGCATGTCTGACAAAGGGGAGACCGCTGAGAGGGATCAGTTCAGAGAGAGAAACGCCAGCGTCTCCACAGCAGATGGGAGCTTTATCGTTACCGCCGCGGGGGGAGAGAGCCACAGGAGAGTGACGCTCCACCACAAAAAAGGTTGGCGACACGGCTGGACTGTGACACATGTCCCACTGTGGAGGGGGGATTTTACTCACCTGGCCTTTGGTGTGTCATCATGTTACCAGTCCTGTCATGCGCCTCCACCCTGTCCGCCTGCGCCGTATTGTTCTGTACTGCATGTGGACAAGGGAATAAAAGAGGATGGATAATGAGAGAGAGAGCAAGTTGGGCTGTGGGAGTGAGCCACAGTTTGGCCTATTGTCAGGACAGTATCTTTTTTTTATTTTAACAATACAAAAGTGAGGGATGAAGCTGATCAAAGAGATGCATGTGATTGCTCTGGTGGGTGTTGAGGATCATTAGTTGGTGAAGGCAGTGAGAGTGAATAGAGGGGAAGGGGGTCTGCGGTGCCATGTATGATGAACAAAATGATGCATGGTCCAGTAGAAGCATTTCATCGACAAAGATATCAGACTACATCGTGTCGATGCTTGAAAAGACACACCTTGAGGACTGAATACCACACCTGGACCACGTTTTATATCATCTGCTGTCTGTCAACATCGGTCTCATTCAAGGTCGCTGCGGCGCACACTAAATCTCTCACTGGTGTGCGAGACATCAAGACATGTCATGGCTTCGATGACAACGTTTGATGCACTTCCACACAATGTGTAAGAAAGGGAGAGTGTACGTATTATATGTGATGATGTGAGTGGGAAAAAGTGTCTTGGTTGCATCACAGCATGTGCAAAATGAGAAGTAACTAAAGTCGAGTGCTTCCTCTTTGGTGTTTTAAAGCAGCTGGATAACATAATGTTGTATTACTGCCTTTTTCATCTCCTTTCTTTACACACCTTCGCCATAACATCTAAAGCCAGAGTCTATTTACAACACAGTTGAAATACATCCAAGGTAATTAAAGAGTAAAAAGCAAAGAAAATAGATCAAATACTCACAATGACGAAGTCAAATTTAATACAATAATTCTGTTTTCTCAATGTTATGTAAATACGTTAATCCAACTGAACTGGAGCTAGTCTTAGTCGGACTAACATACCTGGACAATGTGAGTTAAAGTCCGATTACTGCAGTACTGTTGCTGGAAAAGAAAAACAACACAATGAGAGAAGACCCACTCATGATTAACATGTACAACAGGTACAAAACATGCAGAACCACAGCACAGTCTATCTCACCATCAACCGCTGTTCACAGTTTGTTTTTCTGTGACATAAATGAAACTGATTCAACACACCAGCTTTATAGAGATACAGCGCCATCTATGGAGGCGGAGTCAGACGTACAAATGGATGGATTTTCACCTCTGTATGTATACTCGGACTTCTCAAGTTGTCAAATTGCCTCTCTTAGACAGGCAAAACGATTAATAGCGTACATTAGGCGTTTGTTCTTTTCTTTATATTGTATTAAAATATATGTACTTCATTTGTTAAACTGCATATCTGACTATGCTTAAAATCAATAAAGAAATTGTGAAAAAAAAAAAGCCTCTCTTAGTCAGACTTAGGCCACAGCTCGATTAAACTCTGCATGTAAGGGTACTGTGTGTTTCTCATCTGTGTTTAGACCTCATGTCGCCCGGCGACATTCCTGCACTGCACACAGGAAGTGATTTGATTTATGCCAAGACAGACTGAGGCAACATTGTGCTAGATAAGTGAGACGGGCAAATGAAATACTGCTGAATTCTGCTGCTCAGAAAACCCAGTCGTTCAGTGGTTTGAGGGGATAAATAATTCTTACCCTCACCCGCCCCTGCATACAAACAAACTCCCTCAGTCAGATCTTGACAGTATTGCTTGACAGAGCCTGTTTTCAGATAAAGAATGCAGCATGCAACTAATGTCACATCATTTCTGTTTACACAGGCAAAACAGAGGGAGAATAACAACTAATAATGAACACTGCAGCTTTAAATACTTACTGTTTTTACTGAGGTATTCATAAGATAAACAAACTCTGTAACAGGAAGTATGCAAAAGTAACACTTAAAATGATGAGCTCAGAAATGAGTAACTTGGTCTCAACTATCATTGGAATGGAGTTGTTTTTCTAAAAAAATGACCCTGGACACACGCATGCACACATGTGTATTTGTGTTTGTGTGTTTGTGTGCACATGAAGAAGTGGAGTTCCTTTACAGCAGGAGTAAAGGAGCTGTGCTCCGGGCTGCTGGAGGTGCTGCGGGATCAAGAACAGTCCAGCCCCAGGTGGTAAAGCTAAGCTTTCACGGGTGAGAGGTCATCGACCCTGGAGTGGTCACACACGTGTCAGAACAGTATTTACAACTGGAGAGGCCCACCTCGGACCACCTACAACTACTACACCAATGCAGTGGTGGTACTGTACATCTGCAAGAGGTGCTGTGCCTCACCATCCACTAGGTGGTGGTGCAGCACCACATACAACCATCCCTGTATCCTGACATGGACGACTCTTATCGCCAGTCCAGTGATTGTATATCTGTTATATTTATGAACTCTGAACCTCTGCCATACAACCAGGAAACCATGAGGAGTGGAGATGAGAGAACCCAGTGACATTCCTCTGCTGCTGAAATGAAACCATAATTGTGGTCAGACACAAGCTTCAAACGCATAAGTGGCCATGCATGTGGGTGCATAACTATGTCCTTAATTTGAAACGGGTCCATAACCTTTGGGGTCTTGTTCAAGGTTGCCAGGAGAGGTTCAGGTCAGTGTGGCTTAACAGTATTGGAATGCATTCTGGTCGTCCCAAGCAATGAGGCAAGCTTACTAAATTTATTATTTGAATATTTTAAATAGAACAAAACTCCACATGCAACGTGAGAGCATAATCTCTCGCTGCAGCGCCACGCATATCTGTGTGCGCCCTCATCTGTATCAGTGATCACACACAATTACACCGGTCCACGTTTGGTCGGAGGACATGCAGCAGTGAAGATGCTTTACATTATAGAAGTGTCAATAACCCACGACATCACTGACCTCTGAGGCCTTTGAACGCACTCACGGTCGGCCATGACTTTTCTTTAAACTCATGTTATACTGTATGTTATCCTTTGATTTGTTATGTTCACATTTGGTAATATTTAATTTTCTGTCTTAATGCCAGTAATTTCCTATCAATCAAACACATTATTTAAAGTTTGTAGAGGGACGGGACTTAATTCCCAGATTGTAAACAGTGTCCGCCATCTTTGCTAACAGTTACGCTGACAGGACCAAGTGTTACTGGTGGGCACGTAACAAAGAAAAGAATGAAGATATTTCTCAATGCAGGGGAAACAAGCACATTTTTTTCAAAAATACTACCCCTATTCTAGTAATACAAAGCTAAATGTAAATCGGTGAAGTATTCCTTTAAGGTTTGTTCTTAAAGAGAGTAGATAAACACTCCATGTCCTCCTGAAACTCATTTACACAAAAAGACTTTAAAAATAATAAAGTACAAAAATAGTGAAATAAAAACAATCGTATGATTAAGGCCTCATTACAAAAAATAAGCAATCAAGTTCACATTTCAGTCATTTAACCTTTAAGACATGTCATAAATAAAGTGTATATGTGAGAGCACAGGGCATGAGCTCCAGAGTGTATGGACATCGACATGCCGCCCTCTGGTGGCTAAAAGCAAATGCTGTACCGTTTATTTTAAACATTCTGTTCATGCCAGTTGTGTAATAAAAATATGCTTTAGTCTGTCACACACTCATGCAAACCTATGTCAATTTGAGGAGAAAACAATATACTCTAATACAACAGCAAGAAGCCCTGGTGCTGATGGTTGTTGATGATAATTTACACTGCATTGTATTTGGTTTTCAAACCACGGTCACTTGTGCATAATACAGTGATATTCTGCGGCACAGCAGCAGAGCTGGGTCATGGAGGTCTTGGTATGCATAAAACAATACCATGGCAATATAGAACAGGAAGAGGAAGAGGACATGGAGTGAATTCATCAAAAAGTGTCAAAAATAAGAAGGAATAATGCACACAAGACTGTGAGGTGAGGGAAGCGTAGTGTTTAGTTGTCTTGATGAATGACTGCAGTGACACCTGATGTGTCGTCATCACGTCAGGTTTCACCGCAAATAATCATCCGTGACGACTTTGTACATATTTTATCAGACTTAAACATTGGTCTGATAAAATATGTACATGTTGAGTCAGACTTCAACATTGCTCCGGCTGTTTAAAGGCACTTAAAACTGTTGCATGCATAGCTGCTTGTTCATTTATTTATTCGGTAATCTGAGTATTTTCCCAGAGCCTTACGAACTGAAATGTAAAGACCCGACAGACATGATTATTTAATGTCTCAGTAAAGCTCTGTCACAGCCTCCATTGTCACTAAGGACAGGATTTATATATTTATATTTTCTCACTCTTGTGAATTGCCGTGCCACCGTCTATACGGAAATCTGCAGTAATCCATGCAGACAGGTGTATGCGAGCGTTTAATACAAGTGAGTATTTCATGCCATTAGATAACACTTCTCCTAATCACGATTTCACCTGCAAAAAAAATTTGCCTTGCTGCTGCCACAGCTGAGACATTTACTGCATATTATGTGACAAAAGGGGACAGTAAAAAACTAATTTGTCAACTTAGTAAAACACTATAGCAGAGTTTATTAACCTTTATCACACCTGTGCTTGGAGTTTAAGGTCATGTGACGACGTGAAGGGCGACGTGAACTGACAGCAAAAAAAAAGGGACTCAGGCTTGCGCTTTCACTGCTTGCGGTACTAGTTATTTTCAGTCCTCGTTATTTTCTGCGGCGTCCCAGTTCCTTTGCACTTCCTTTTAGGTCAAAGGCGTGTCCGTAAACGTGTTCAGGGAAGTTCCCTTGACTCACGTATCAAGTTTCGTGCAGATCGGACAATGTTAGACTTTACTTCCTGTTTCGGGCGTTCCACTTCCTGTAGGGAGGTCATCTTTAACAGACATGTTCAGGATGGGTCTGGGGTCTCACTTATCAAGTTTCAAAACCACAAAGTTGATTGGGAGGATATAGGGTGTGTGTGTGTGTGTGTGTGTCTATGAATAGGTGTATGTATATGTATGCATAAGTTGTTGTTTTTTTGTGTTTTGTAGTATGTATATATAGGGTTAGGGTTAACCTGTCCATATATATATATATATATATATATATATATTATTATTTATTTATTATTTTTACTTTTACAGTTCAATTAGATTCACATTTCGATTCACACTCCATACCAGATGGTGGCGGTAGTGCACCAAATCGTTGTTTGCCAACCGCCATAAAACCTCAGAAAAGCTCGTTTTCACGCAGGTGGTTTTCAATCAGCTGATGACCGCTGATTGCTTACTCCTCCTCTTCTTATTTAAGCTTCCTCCAGCCAAACGTTCCGTGATGTTACTTTGAAGAGAAGCTGCACGAGCCGTGGAACGAAAAAAAAAGACGCGAAATAAGTGTCGCTGCTTAACTACTGAAACTGTTCCGGGAGGAGGGAACTTGTGGCGGTAATGCACCAACAGCCCGAAAACCTGAAAAAAGAACGAGGGAACTTTAGAAAAAGAAGAAAGAAAAAAAGAAAACTACCGCGGCGTGACGTCAGACGCCGAAAAGGTGCTCCTGTATAAAAACGCAGCAAGGCGCTCCAGGATGGCGTGTTCGACCTGGTCCAGATTGGTGGCCCGTCCAGAATGGTGAGTAACTTTTGTCAAATTATCTAAATGGTGACTCTGTTTGCTGAATTATATGCTCAAACTTAGCCCTGCTCATTGTCTGCTCAATTCTGCCTTAATTTTTAAGTCTGCCTTTTATTATTTGCTCAATTTCAGCTTTCGTTTCAGCTTTAAGCTTAATTTATATAATATAACATAAAAACAATAAGAATTATGTAGCTCAATTTTGGTTAATCTGAATTGGCAGCCGTTTTGTCTGGTTGCAGCAGTTAAATCATTGGTTTAAATGGGGGCTGCAACTAATTTCTATTTTCATTAACATGTGATTTATTTTCATGTTTGGTCCATAAAATGTTACATGTTCACTGTTTCTAAATTCAGTTATATTGCTTAAATAGAGCAAAGAAATGAGGAAATATTCACATTTAACAAAATAAAGAAGATCTGAAACTTAAACCAATCCATTATCAAAATAGACAAAACAAGACTAAAAACAAGTTAAAAAGGCTGCTGTGCTATGTTAACTCACTGTTCCACTCATGGTCATTATTTGTTTTTTTTATGTTAAACGTTTAAAACAGATTCAGGGTTATACATGTCTTTTATAGTTCTAAACTTTTAATATAGCCATTAAAATACAAACTTTTTTTTAAAGGAACAACCTGCTTCCTGCTCACGGAGACCTGGTCGGACCCGCCATATACAAAAGCCTGAGGCTGTCAAAAAAAAGGTGGGTGACACCTTTATAATTTACTACATCATCAAAATGTTGTGGCTAATTTTCATAATGTATTATTTACTGATGGCAATATATCATATTAATTTAATCACACTTGTATAATATACATTTTCTTGTGTTTTTAAAGAGTGTGGCTGTATGAAGTACTGACATTTCTATGCTTGAAATCTTAATCAACTTTATTATGTTAATTTCTTTATTTCACAGTTAGAATAGAATTTGTGCTGGCAGCAATGTTTTCACTGAAAGTGAGTCTTTATATCTCAGGCTGGGTGAATTATGTCTTTACCTCATACAAACACATTGTAAGACACCTTAGCTAGTTATTTTACACCTGTAACGGTATGAACTTGAACATTGTCAAGGCTGGAGACTGCACTCAAACATTTTTTTGTTTGTTTTTTTCCTCCAGATTGATCTTCATGAAGTTCGTCAAAGAGTAGGTGTCATGATTTAATTCTGGGTGGCCGCTGTGTCCCCACTCTTTCTTGGCCGCTGTGCCAGCATCTCTCATCTCTGCATTGTCCAACATGGCCACGTTCTTTCTCTTCTCCTGCTTTCCATCTGTCAGATAGCTCAGGGTTGTACATGGAGCATTTGCCACAGGTTGGTTTTGTATGTTCCTGTCCACTTTATTGGGTGGTCTGTAAATCTGGTCCTTGTTGGTTATATTTTTGTGGAACTGCTGAGCGAGTGATTTGAAAGAATGATGTGACTTGAAATTCTCTCTCTGAATGAGTGGGTTGTGTGTGACTGAGAGGCCTGGATTGAATAGTTAAGATGGTCTGAGAATATGATTATGTTCAGCAGTTCACATTAAAGTAGATATGGTGTCTTGAAGGGCTTAGATGCTTGATAAGTTATAATGCACTAACATTTCTTTTTTAGGTCCGTCTACAAGGGTGAGTCCATATTTTTTTTTTTCTTCTCTGGGGGCTACCTTCTTGGCCTCCATGTGTGGTAGGGTTTGCAGAGTAGGGGAATAAACAAAAGAAAACTTGTGTTGTGTTTTTTGAAAGTGAAGGTACTTAGGTGTCTGCAACTGACTTGCTAGTCTGGCTGCCCACAGCTAACTACCGAATCACACTGACAATGCAAAGGTAAGAACACAGCTCTCTAGGGAGGTGTTTTCTTGCCTTGTGCGCTTAAACACTTTTTCTTTCCAACTGTTTCGCAGGCCGCGGGCCATCGCTCTTCCGGCCGCCGTGTCGATCTGTCCTGGCCCTCCTCGTGCCTTTCCTCATTTGTAAAAGGAGAAAAAAAATCAACTTGAACCGTTTTCGTTAGCACTAAAATATAGTGATGTTGGAGGACCAGATCTTAAATGAGGTTTAAATGGATGTTGGTGTACAGTTAAAGCTAGATGGTAGAAATAAAGTTAATGTTGTGCCTTGTACACTCTGTCAAGGCTTAGACTTCTTGGCCGCTGTGCCTTTATTTATTTTTTTCTTCTCTTTTCCATCGTGGCCATTAAACTACCCTTAGCCCTAGAACGTTAAAATACATACTGGTGATCTACACAGTACCTGGCTTTGGATGGCAGCCATGCCATTGCCTTTGTATCGTCACACGTCCCTTAATGCAAGTAGGCCATGATCGCTAAATGTGCCCGTGCCTTCGTGGTCTATTTGTGTTATTGTACGTCTGGCATTGCGCGTATAGTCATTTTACATAGGCAAACATGGGTGCCTCCGCGTCCATGCACAGTAAGTGAACTAACCTGTACTTTTCTTTTAGCATCAATCAAGAGGAGCACCGACATCACTGCATGTCCACCCTAATTAGATTGCGTTTTAGTTAAGATAAAATTTCAAATGGTGAGTGCAGTTTTTCTTTCTTGCTTGGCCGCTGTGCCATTACTGTACCTGCTCTGACCTGAATCTTGATTCTTCATGGCCACTGTGTCATGTCTGTACTTGGGCTTCATGCCAGTCTATAATTTCTGATCTGTTTTTCCTACTACGTTTTCGTGTGTGTGTGTGTGTGTGTGTGTGTGATGACTGATGACTGTTGATTGACTGTTTTGTGTGTCTGGTCCCTGTCTGTCTTGTGTCTCTGTGTCTTTGTGTCTGTCTCTCTTGTTGTCAGTGTGTCCTGTGTCTGTCTGTCCTGTCTGTCTGGTATCCGTCTGTCCTGTGTTGGATTTAGTCACTATTTTAGTCTGGACTTAAATAGATGATTTTAAAGTTGATTAGTCTTGAGGCGTCTGATTTCTGGTACCTTATTTTTAAATGGCTTTGATTTAAAAAATTAAATTTTTGTCTTGAATCTCCGTTATCATAGCTGCAACTTGGCCTGTTGACAAACGTGGAAGCTGATGAATCATGTAGTAAGTGCATCAAAGTTTACTGTAGCTTGTCTAAAGTTATTTCAAAGTGCTGTTAAAATGTAGTAATTGATTACGAGGAGCTAGAGCAGGTCTTCCTTTATTCTCAACTGGTAATTGCTTTGTTAAGATAACTGGATCCTGATTTGGTTATGAAGCTAAACTTTTGATTTATATGCAAGTGTAGCCACATTAGATTGTAGGTGTTATTCAGCCCATGGATAATGTTATGATATACTTTAGATCTGGCATTTGTTGGCACACTTTTGATATCCATTTAAGTCTTAAACGTAACGCACTGCCATCAGCCTTTTGTAGTTGCTAACTTAAATCGAATTTAATATTAATGCTGACTTGTCTCACTCTGCCAAGTTTATTTCCCTCTAAAGGAATTGAACCTTTTTGTGTTCATATTCTTTTTGCGCGTCATGTTGGGAGGCCTCCCAGCAGGGGATTTTTATCTTCCCCTGCAAAACTATGCGTTACTCGTCTTAGGGATGCAGGGCTATCCTGCATAGTTTCTTTCATAAATGAGATTGTAGGTTGCAGGATTAGAGCGCGTTTCTTTTCTTTAGGAGGACACTAACCTGGCAGAGAGACAACTCTTTTGGCTTCATGTTAAAGACTGTTGTGCAAGTACCTTCTTGTAGCAGGAGTGAGCAGCTGCAGCTTTTTAATTTATTTTTCGTTATTTGATTTGTTTCTTGGATTGACTTGGTGTCTGGAGCTTTGTGGTTAACAGTGATCATGTAAACGTGTAAACACAAGTGGTCTTTTGCCTCTTATTTGCGAAGCTGGCAGCTGGTTGAAATGATAGGACTTTATGGCTTGCCCAAAGTGGGGTTTTTGATGGAGCATAAGGTTAACACCTCACCATACACTAGCTATTTCGGAGAACAAGTATCTGTAGTCCGTTATTATCCATTACTTTCTTTCAAATTCCACAATTTAGGCTTGTAGAGTCATTAGGAAGATGCTTAATCCCAATGTCTCAGTTGGTTGCATGAGAAACTGTTATCTCTTAAATGTGTTGGGGAAGTTCCTCCTCTGATTTTTGTAGACTTGCCCTTAAGTTTCTCTCTGCTTTAACTCTTGTTGAGCTATGCATTAAATGATTCCTCCAACTTGTCTCCATATCAATTTTTTTCTCCCTGCAGCCTTCCACCACCCACTGCTGCTGTTGCATCTGCTAAAGGTAGCCGTATCCTGATTCACTGCGTCTTCATGTGTTGGGTAAGAAGTGTCATTAGACTATTAACAATGTAAACACCTTTTAAATGCTTGATCTAATTTACCCAAATGGTTCATCAGTTTAGGGCAAAAAATCATTCAATTTGACATTTTTGGGGTCAGTAACCTGACCTCTAAATGTTTGGGAAACCATGCAAAAGATCGCAAGCTCTCTGCATGACCCAACAGCATCGATGTTTGAGTGATTTAATTGCTCAATTTTTAAATCAGTCAAGATTTTATGAGCTGGATCTTCTTCACACAGCAGAGAACAAGGTAAATTGAGTCGACTCGTAACATGGTAAGGCATTTCGTCCTTCCCCTTCTTCTCTGTGTGTGAGGAAATCTGGCCACGGATCCTGACTGAGTGGCATACCATGGCTGTGCAGTTTCCAAAATCAGACAAGGATCCATCTGATTTTGTGACTCGGCCTGTCATGATATGATGTATCTTCCTCCGAAACAAAGGGTTGGAATGGTCAGGTTTGTAGTGTAAATCACATCACTTGTGAATGGTGAAGCATGAATTGGTGAAGCATTTGTTTAAATTGGGGTCAAGCATTTTCTGGTGTCTGCTTTGTCAATACTCTGGTGCCACATCTTGCTAGACACACAAGAAGCTCTGAATTGTGAAACTGCTGCCTCTTGCAGATGTTACAACAGCAATGGCTGTTGAAAGGCTACAGGGAGAGAAAATTAGATCTGAGGACAGGAAAGTGGAATTGATTTCATGCTTAGCAAAATGAGGGTTTCAGCAGAGGAACTTCTTGTGGCGAGGCTACGGAATCAGAAGGAACGTTTGCCTGGGCAACTGGGAGATTTACAGTTTTTCATGCAGCCAACCAAGACATTGGGGTTAGCATCATCCCAAATGGCTGGCAAAGATTGCCTGTAACTGTCAGTGTAGAACAGGAAAGGCAGGTATAGGTTAGGGAGGGCATCCATCGGTGAGCTCTGACTGGATGGGAGGACCTGTCACACTTGACCAGGTGAGTTACCTAGGATTTGTCATTTGTTTACTCTTTTTTTTTTGTGATTTATCAAATTCTTCCTTTTTTTGAAGAGATGAAGGCTGCAGCACATTCCTGGATCAGAGGACTCCATGTTGGACACCACGACCTGGGGAAGTCCCGTCCTGGATGGCTGCAGTGATGACCTCGCCCAAGATGAACCGACCCTTCTATGACGAGGACTTTGCCCAAGATGAACCGACCCTTCTACGACGAGGACTTCGCCCAAGATGAACCGACCCTTCTACGATGACGCCTCTTTTCCACAGGATGTCTTCAGGTGCGTTCTTTCAAATGGTACTCAATATGTTCCATATTTATTTAATACTAAAGTATGCTGACTCTTATTTATTTTATTTTTTTTGTTAGATGTTGGACCTTGCCAATCTGTACACATGCCTCAATGGCTGCTACGTCACTCTGCCCCACAGGACATGGTCACCGAGATTTAAATGGACTTTAACCCCCCCCTATCCCCACTGACCCATTATTTTAATATTAATGCTGACTTGTCTCACTCTGCCAAGTTTATTTCCCTCTAAAGGAATTGAACCTTTTTGTGTTCATAGTCTTTTTGCGCGTCATGTTGGGAGGCCTCCCAGCAGGGAATTTTTATCTTCCCCTGCAAAACTATGCGTTACTCGTCTTAGGGATGCAGGGCTATCCTGCATAGTTTCTTTCATAAATGAGATTGTAGGTTGCAGGTTTAGAGCGCGTTTCTTTTCTTTAGGAGGACACAAACCTGGCAGAGAGACAACTCAGATTATTTAAGTGAAAGTTGCACCAAATGTTCAAACTTTTTATCTTTCGATATGACTTGAAATAAAACCTTTGTTCTGTGGCCTGAATTCCAGGAGTCATGGTGTTTAGAAAATCAGACAGAATTTGGCTTCATGTTAAAGACTGTCGTTCAAGTACCCTCTTGTAGCAGGAGTGAGCAGCTGCAGCTTTTTAATTTATTTTTTGTAAGTGGCCTTTTGCCTCTTATTTGAGAAGCTGGCAGCTGGTTGAAATGATTGGACAAAGTGGGATTTTTGATAGAGCATTAGGGTGAACACCTCACCATACATTAGCTACTTAGGCCATCAAGTGTCTGTAGTCCATGTTGGACACCACGACCTGGAGAAGTCCGGTCCTGGATGGCTGCGGTGATGACCTCGCCCAAGATGAACCAACCCTTCTACGATGAGGACTTTGCCCAAAATGAACCGACCCTTCTACGATGACGCCTCTTTTCCACGTGATGTCTTCAGGTACGTTCTTTCAGATGGTACTCAATATGTTTAATCCATATTTACTTAATACTAAAGTGTGCTGACTCTTATTCATTTTTTTTTTTTGTTAGATGTTGGAACTTGCCAAACTGTACACATGCCTCAATGGCTGCTACGTCACTCTGCCCAACAGGACCATGGTCACCGAGATTTTTTAACCCCGCCCATCCCCACTGACCCACAACCACACTTGACAAAACACTGTACATGTGATGCATCACCACACTAAAATACAGACACTGCTACTTTCAGCCTGTAATGTTTGACTTTTTTTTATAAAGTAAAACTTTTGTTCTTAACTTTATGGTTCACTTGTATTTTTTCAGTGATTGTGTAATGAGTGTTAGTTTGTGCTTTGAACTTAAAGATTTGGAATTCTTTTAATATGATTTGCACTGCCCGTTACTGTAGACTTGGCACCTTTTGACACTGCTCCAAGTGTTCGGTTGATCTTAACCAGAAAACTCAAACCTACAGGTCCTCAAGTCAACATTTTTATATTGTATTTCTGACTGTCTCAGCCTCAGGTAGGTGATGTGATGAATCACAGCCAGATAATGCTCCACATATTAGTGCAGGAAAATATTCAGCAGTTGAATAAAACACCAAAGTGTGAGGCACAGATGTTTCCCAAAGTAAAGATCAGACTTGGAACAACCGAGCGGTAGACAAAAAAGTCAGTGGCTTGTTGCAAGCTGCAAACACTGGTGACCCAAGATGATAGAGGGGCGAAGAGACGATTTTTCCAGTCTCAGCATCCAGTGCATCATGAATTTGACAAGAAAAAGAAATGACCATCATTTTGGTTGTGTGATGATGCTATTGTGGAGAATGTTATTTGAATGTTGATCATTGTTTCTCAAACCTGGAAATGATGTTCTCTAATGTCTTGTTTTGTCCACAAAGTTAATTGGTTTTAATGATTTGTGTTGTATAGAACAAAGACATTTAAAAACTAGTACTGCAAGCCGTTCTGAACGGGTTGGAGCTCATGAGTCTCTGTGTGCCCACCTTCGACTTTACTTACTGTTTTGGGCTTCTACTTCATGTGGGGAGGTAATCTTTTACGGACATGTTCAGGATGGGTCTGGGATCTCACGTCAAGATTCAGGTGGATACAACAATCCTTGTTAGAGCAGCATCTAAAACTGTATGTGTAATTCTGTCTGCCGTCGCCTATGGAAACAGCGCCCCCTATCTTGTATGCCATGGGACATTTAAAAAAAAAAAAAAAAAAACTTTCAGCAACTTTAGATCCTCAACTTGTCCACAGTGGCCTCACCAAGTTTGTAGCTGTTGAATATTTTCATATAGACTTCTTCAGGGCCGGAGTATCATCAATCCTACCAAAATTACATGATGATGATTTTCAATGTCATCTATGCATCTATAAGATTCCCTCTTTATTTACCTACCTAGGTCATGTTATCTGCTACTAAAAGTGTACATATTTTCTCTTATTTCTGCAGTTCAATTATTATATTACAGATTTTCTCTCATCCTAAAGTCCTTGTGTGACCTTGTTATGATGAGGGCATTTTCACACTATGTCAATTTTTTTTTTTGCTTTTGTTCAGATTTTTGTCGGGACAATGTTCCTGCATGTCCACACGTGCATAAGGTGATTTTGCAAGTTTGCTTGTCCCTTCCACCTCCTTACTGTTAACCACAGTGTGGTTTGCAGAATGGATTTGTCCTTTTCACACCAAACACAGAGTGACAGAGGTGACAGACCATTTTGACACTAATTGGACGGTTGATTGTTGTCGTGGCGGAGGTCACCTCAGGCAAACATACAGTGCTCTCATCCCGTCTTATGTCCTGTTGAAAACACCTGACGTCACAGCTCTTGTGGATCCACCAAATTAATGTTTAAATCACTCACTGGTTCTCACTGGTACATTACGCACAGTCAAATCCTCCTTAAATTGCTCTGTCTTTCTCCTCTAATCTACGTATAATGCAAACCACAATTTACCTTAAACCTAGAGAACACACAAAATTCTTTATCTTTAAAGCTCCAATGTGCAACTCCTGTCACCACAACGCTGCTATTGTCACTTCCACACCAGACTAAGTCCACGCCACAGATGAGCCTGCAGAGTTTTCTGAAAGGACAACTGTAGGTCAATATTTCAATATTTTTATTGGTTTCTCACTACTGTTTCAGAGAACTATGGTTAATTTTTTAACCTTAACCCTTCTGTGACCCTTCTGTGTCGTCGCCAACAGAATTTGGCATGCGTACTTCTCGTTACCGTAACTCCTAGACCGTTTGTGATCCAGTCCAGGGTGTGAACCCCGCCTTTCGTCCCCTATGTCAGCTGAGATTGACGCAGCATAGCACACGACTCTCATGCCAAGGATAAAACAGTAGAAGACAGTGAATGGATGCAGGGATACCCAGAAAGTGGAGAGAAGGCTTTGTGCCCATACATTGTTATTAAGGTAACATTGAACATTTTTGACAATACTACAGCTATAAAATCAATACAAATCCAGGCAGCCTCATTATTTTGATGGTCATATGAAGGTTAAGTTTGCTGCCATCTCACTTTACTAGTGTCGCTATTGTGCCTCCACCTTCCCCGCATCAGTCCTGATCTAAAATGCATCACTCTGTGCCACTAGAAAGACACAGAGAGCTTATAGGCACTGAAAAGTTGCACAGTGCAGCTTTAAAGCAGCCATGTCTACGTTTTCTGGCTGTTTTTCCGGATTTTGCACAATATTTTTTTACGTATTGTGCACATTTTCCCCTGCAAGCAGTTAAGGATTTTCTTTTCGAGTTGGTGAAAGCTCGCATTGTTTGAGCCATGTACTGAAAACAGTTCAGCCTTGTACCCATGATGTTACTCAGCATATCAGGCGGTCATCACAACTTGGTTGTTTGACACAGCGAATCCATGAGTGAGATCCGAAAATACCACTTGACCTGGGAAACAACATGATGCAAAAAGAAAAAAGAAAAAAGGAACAGCAACAAATGACTGATATGCTACATGTCAGAATGCATTATAGTAAGCTAAATGGCTAACAAATGTATGTCGATCAGACTGGAACTGCAGTGACCCATAAGTGTAAATGCTTATCCTCCCTCCCTGTTTCTCCTGTACATGGTATCAAAGCTGGACCTTCATGGGGGAAACCCCATTTCATAAGTCACTGCATCACCTGTTTTGTATTCATACAACCACGAGATATGAGAGTCAAGCAAAACAATCGTTTGTCTGGTAATGTCTGTTTAGACGAGGAAAATATTAGGGATAAGAGGAAGTGCTGCAGTTGCCTACTTAGTTGTGCATGAGATGATAAACATTGGGAGGCTTTTACCTGAGTGCTTTTCTCAAGATTCTCCTCAGACACGGATGAGTAAGCACAAGTCGGATTCTAGGTAAAAGGTTCGCCGCTCATCGAAGCTGCAAGACTCTGGCGCTTGTATACAGTTGTGCCAATTGTGATGGTATTAGATACACAGAAATCAATGCTTATTAAAAAATGATTTGCACAATGCACCTTGAGTCACTAGGTGAAGCTCTGATGGTTTATGTTTTCAAATGATACTCAGACCTAACGAGTTCAGAGTTAAGCTGTCTTCAATGTAGTCAGACCAATCTATTACCATTTTTACCACACAAAGAAACAACAGGCAGCAACACAGATGCAGCCTAATGCATGCACACACACAAACACACACAAACACACACACACACACACACTAGCTCGATCAATGCATTGTGCCATACGAGAGCTGCATGGGTGGCCAGCAGGGGGATGGGTCAATGTGCTGCTGCTCGTTTTTGATCTGTCTTTACAGTTTGTATTCTCACACTCTCCCAAGCACCAGTATCAGGAGCTCCCTGCTGCTGCTGCTGCTGCTGCTGCTGCTGCTGCCGTGTATGAGAGAATCTCTTTCTTACTTGGTGGACTAAAGATGAAGAAGGGGTCATCAGTCCCACACATTTAAACACCTTTAAACTGTTAAGCGTGTTGGACTATACTGTGCAGCCTTAGGGTCTCCGATCCTCTTTACCACTTCACTTTTCAAACACAGAAGAGAGAGAGAGGGCGAGAGGGAGAGAGGGGGAGGCTTCGCTCTCTGTATAAGGTAGAGTAAAACTTTATTAACAAATTCAGGTTTTTCAAGTTTTAATTTGACCGGAGCCTCTCTCTGTGATATTTGTTACTGAAAAAAAAAATTGTAAAGAGTGCAATCTATCAAAGTAAACGAGAGTTTACATTGCATCTTGTGTTATTTCAAACAAACGATTTGAAGAAATACTACTTCTTTTTTTTTTGGGCTAAGCTTGTGTGTTGTACCAGGTTCATTTTTGTGTCTCACCATGGGGGCATTCCTTCCTAAATGTAATGCAAAACAGATCAACACTCTGACAAACACAATCAACAAACTGTGTCACGTTTGTGAGGCTATAATGATGAAGAGATGATCCTTTATTAGTCGATTACTAAATCAATTAGATAATCCATTCACCGGTTTGGGTGTTTGTTTTTTTTGTTTAAATAAATTAATTAAAGCTATTATTAGCATATATATTATTTATTATTATTATTATATTATTTTCTGAAACGAATTGACAAAATAATCAGATAAATCAGATAAACAGATAATTCCATTACGAAAGCAGTTATTTGCATGCCTGAAAGATTTCGAGTATATTTCAATTTTTGAATTTCATTTGATCTATTAATTGATTTTTTGAAATGTACTTTAGGAGCTACATAACACGTGCACACAAATTGCTCTACTCTATCAAAGCCTGTTCATGAACATCATATTAGCACAATTCCAGTGCACCTGCCCAACGTAAAGAACTGGTCATGTCACCTGTAGGAAGAGACATGTATTTAAATGATGCGTCCTTAAGTGGTTCATATGACACGATGCTTTGATGCCCAGTGAGGGGAAGCAGGAGGTGATTGAGGGTCTCTGACGCACAGGCTTCACTGAGCACAGCAAGACTTCCTTGTGTGGACCTGACACGCCGCATGCTCGTGTGCACTTCACCCATTGGGCTGTAATAAACATGTCTGTGCATGTGTAGTCATCTTTTCATACCACGACAGAAAATACTGCACAATCAATGAGACGAACGACGCAACGTGCTCCATACTGGATTAACTGCAGAATAATCGCAGAGACTATTTATAACATGTATTTATTCTGGCACAAGCGAATTATTAATGCCGTACATGACAGATGTTTTCCAGCATCTGTATGCAATTGATGTGATGTGGCAGTTTGCCGCTCTTGCAGCTAGAACTCCACTCTGGTGTGAAAGCAGACACAGACAGGAAGTGAGCTTACAAAGGATTAATGCAGTTAATAATTTGCGACTTAATGTGCTCACCTGATTCCATCACATTAAAATAACATGGAAATCCCTTTTGCTCAATCCTAATCCCTGCCGCTGCTGAGCAGAGGCCACATGTAACAGCAGAGTCCACAAAGCCATTTTCATTATGTGAAATGTATTGATATAATCACATTTCTCACTCATTTACAACACAGCAGATAAAAAAAAAAAAAAAACCTCCATGGTACATCTTGCCCGTGACACATTTAAAATGCAACGTTGGCTTTAATGTGGAGAATTTCTCGTGTTTGTTTAATCTCATAAAATCTTTCAAATGTCATCTCTCTTGACCAGAGAGGCCATGTTTGCTGCACGGCTCTTCCCACTCTTATCATGATTAACACCTGAGCCAACTGATTTGACAGTTTTGCAAGGGTTAATAATTGATATTGAAAGGCACTGATTATCATAATCCTTCTGGTTCTATAAACTGTAAAATGTGTTATTTGTCTAAAAAGCTGCGGGGGAACATTTAAATTGCTTAACCCGTCAGGTCAGCATGTGAAATACTATCTGGAAAATGCAATCAGTTTAGAAAAACACAGTTAAAACTGGATTACTGGCGTTTTTTCAGACTTTGGGAGCGAGAATATTGTCACATATCAGCCCTAAAAGCACCTGTTGAGAAGAGAGAGGACCATCCAAGTGTGTGAGATTCTCAAAACTGAGTATTTCTGTTTTTACATGAATTTCAACGAAAGTTGTCTGCTGAGATTTTTCAGTCTATGCCAAAACTTACTGTCTAATAAACTGTTAATGATGAGAAAATGATGATGTCCAATCAACTAAAAACAACACACTGACTATTCCTGAAAACATACTTTAAAAGTGCAGTAACCGCTAAAATGTCCTGTTTAGACTTTTAAAACATCAGCAGTGAGCGGGGAGGAAATGCAGGGGATTGCCTCAGGGTTACAACAGGGGAATTGAGGATATGTTCAGATTTCTAAAGCTAAAATACAAAGAAAAACAACGACAATGGAAGGGGCTGAAAAGGGAATATATAACTATAACATAATGTAATGCTGACTCTACTAAAAACAGCTGCATGAAAGACGATGCCACACATCACATCTGTTTGAGCCTCCAGAACTTGCTTAACTTGCTCAATAACACAAGTGCACTTACACAATGTCAGGGAATTTAGTGTGAGGACGGACACTGACATCTGCGTCTGTGTTTGCTGTCACAGAAATGGACGTGGACCGAGGATTCTATCGTCAGGTGGACGTCCAGGACCACGCTCACTACATCGTTGCCTTCTTTGTCTTGGTGATTGGAACGGTGGGTGTTAGCGGGAACGCCCTCGTCATGTACGCCTTTTTCTGGTAAGCATTGTTTCCTGATCCTGACAAATGTGTTTTTTCAGAGGTATGTTATTCAGCATACAGTTGTACTTTGTTGTTATTCTACTTTTTTGAATAATATATGTAGTTATTTTGGCTCTTGAAGTGCGGGTTATTTTGAAGTTCCCGTAATCTACACATTCTAATGCTTTAGTAACTCGTAGTGTAAGTAGAATCCTGTGGTACTAAATTAAGTAACGACAATTGAATTGAACAAACTGGGCCTCAGAACAAATTCTGTGAAGTCACACAGTGTGAGATTTCACCAGAATTCAATGTGAGTGTCTGACCGTCCAAACATTACAGATATGTGAAAGTATTAGTCACTTTAATTGAATTGAGTTTGTCAGTAAAACAACAATATGTTCATCTGGTGATGAAGACCTCAATTCTTCTTGTTTGTGAACGTTCTGACCTTCAGTGTATCATCATGACATGGTCATTTTCATAGTTGATTCATCTGTTGATAATTACTTCCATAATTCGATTGGTTGTTTGTTCTCAAATGTCTTGTTTAGTCCAGGAATTAAAGACATTTTTCTGATTTCTACAGAGCAAATAAACCATAAAAATATTCACACATTTCAGCACATTAATGGATTCATAAAATTGTTGGTAATTGATTTAGTGATCCACGAGTAATCACTTAATCAAATCAAGACGAACATGTTTAATAACAATTTTAAATTAAAAATTATTTTCTCGTAAAACTGATAAAAAAAATATACAATTAGTGGTTGCATATTATGATCCCCCATGCAAAAGAATGCAGATCTTATCTAAATTAAGATACTAAATTATATTAACTTGCAGTTTTTCTATTTGTTGGTGGGTGGGGGGTTGGAGTTGGACACTGAAAAGGCAAACTAAAGCCAAGACACACACCTACCTGTGTATGTGTGACAATATAAACACGATGGCCCCCTCTGGGTATATAGGGCCCCACTAAAACGCAAGTGTTAGATACAATCCTGGACCTGACATGTTTTCTGCATTAAGGTCACTTCCGGTGACACTCGGCTATGTATCTCGAATCGATCCCAGCTCCAGTCACACTTGTTCGGAACACACCCACTCGCCTGCATTTAAACACACAAATACTCTCAACTAATCTGTCTGTGCAGTGTTTACTTGTTTTTTTTCAACAGTCGCTGGGCAAACAGCAGAGACAATGCCCAGAGGCTGCTAACGTAACCATGAAGGGACACATGGTATTCAGTCAATGTGCTTTAATACTGGTCTACAATTTAGACATTCACACACATCATTTATCTGACATCTGCGTCCCTTTACTTACTGCTGCAGTGGGTATGAACTAATGTATGTAAACATAAAATGCACACTGACACAGATTCAAGACATCAAAGGACGCTTCAATCGTACTATTCTCAACTCAGTGTCGAGAATAAAGGACATTTATAAAGAAATAGTTCATAGAATATCAATGTCTATTGTATTTGTGTCTCTCCATTTTATGTGTGCAGGATGTAGTTATTTATTTATTCCTTTATTTGCCAGGGACAATACATGTAGGCATTGTTGCGTGTACATACATGTAGCATCTCTAGCCATGACTAATTTGCCTTCCCTGGTTAGGCTTTTGGGAAGTGAGATATTAACAGACATCACTGCATAAAAAATCAACAGCAAAACACACGTAGACAGTCACACAATTACAAAAAGCCTGAAAGTAACAGCTATCTTGTATAAAACTCACATAAAGTCATGACATCTATGTGTTTATCTTTGATTTGAAGTCACTTTAACAGAATTACAACACTAGGAATATCACAGTAGTGATATTAACAAACAAAACCTTCTGGATTTCAATGAACAAACTTAAAACATGTTTGAAATACAAACCCCAACATACTGTGTTCTATTTAGAAGGCAGGACTGTCATCCTGTATGTGACAAACACATAATGTGATATGTAATAATGAGAAAAATTAGAGCATGGACGTCAAGCAAATTCATGAATCAAAACTAATTTTAGCAAATAATATAGAGCTGTTTTTAAAGAAATAGCAATAATATAGCAATAGAAATAATATAATCTCACCCCAATGGCTTTGATGACATGTAATGTAATTGTTAGCCAATAAAGTTAGGATTGGTAATTACAAGCAGAACACTTGAATATTTGAGGGCATATGTGGTTCCAATGTGGTGTCACAAACTAAAGACACAAGTTGCCACAAATCCACAGATTTCAATCCAGGGTAATGAAAATAAACATGAACACTGGCATCTGTTTGAAAAATAAGTTGCTCTTTTGTGGCAGTCACCACAAAATAGTGTTTTTCTACTCCATGAGCTGCTGACATTTAAAGCTCTGCAGCACAAACATGGCCTTTCACAAAGCCATGTTCATTTAATCAATTCAGAGTCAAATGTATTCTTTACAAACATGTAAAATGTCATCATTTGTTTTCATGTTTAACCATTTCATAAACTATGTGTTTCAGTAACAAGAATCTTCGGACACCTCCGAACTTTTTCATCATGAATCTGGCCGTCAGTGACTTCCTCATGGCCGTGACACAGTCCCCGATCTTCTTCATTAACTCTCTTTACAAAGGCTGGATCTTTGGTGAAACTGGTAATTAGTTTACACTCCGTTAAACCATATCAACTTTACTTATCTAACATCTTTTTGTGTCTGTGTTGTTAGTGTTTGGAGCTGTTGGAGATGAAATGTAGGACATACCAATATAATATTTGGTGATTTAAAGGAAGGTTTGTTTGTACAATTGTGTAATTGCTTTAAATTAAAAAAAAAAAAAAAATTATTTTACAAAAAACCTACATGTATTTTAGGCAAAAGCCTTACTTTATGGAACATGTTGTCTTAGGAAGCTCTTAGGATATATATATGGTATATCATATTCATTACCTCCTGTAAGTCATAATCCTCGAATCATGGTAAGAATCTTATCATTAAAATGCATCTTTCTTCATTTTCCTCCACAGGATGTAAAATGTATGCCTTCTGTGGCGCTTTATTTGGCATCACCTCCATGATAAATCTTCTGGCTATCTCTATAGAGCGCTACATTGTCATCACTAAGCCTCTGCAGGCCATACAATGGACCTCAAAGAAGCGCACTTGCATCTTTATTGCCGTGGTGTGGTTGTATTCATTAGCCTGGAGCCTTGCACCACTGTTGGGGTGGAGTAAGTCACTTCTTCTGCTTACACTTTTTTTTTGTGTGCAGCTGTTGTACTTTTCCACCACCGTACACACTTTCTTCTCATGTCTGGCCCCCCTTTTTCTCAAGGTTCGTATATTCCCGAGGGCCTGATGACCTCATGCACGTGGGACTACGTGACATCTACTCCGTCCAACAAGAGTTACACTTTGATGTTGTGCTGCTTTGTGTTCTTCATCCCTCTGGGCATTATATCCTACTGTTACCTGTGCATGTTCCTGGCAATCCGCCACACGAGCAGGTGAATTACTTAGCATGGATGAATATGACAAGCTTGCTTTTATTGGCTGTAATTGAAATGTTGTTATTTCTTGCACATTTAAATAATTGCAACAGCATCGTGTTATTAAAGTGCATACAGTAGCTCCCCACTGGCAATTTGTCACACCAGCAGTTTGTTTCTCGGGCTTGAATTCCCTGTGATACGCTCTAGTTAATGTGGTAATAAGCACATATTGTGAATGTGGTGTGTAAAGTGCCTGTTTCATGTCTTTTCTCATCTTTATTTGTGTTTGTTTCAGTCTGTTTTCCAACGTCTGTCTTTTCTTTTCTTGTCCTCCAGCTTTTCTTAATATCACAGTGTGTTAACAAAGCTGAGGTTTCTTATCAGACCTTTCTTTGCTGTATTTCACTCACAACCAAGCTAAAGCCTTTAATATTGCTTGGTGGTGAAAGTAGCTTACGTGTGTTGATTTCAGTCCCAGGAAAGAGGGTGGGGTTCGTACTCACAGAAGCACCATTTGTGTGCTGGTTATTGTTTGTCTGCGCGTTCAATTCATAATGTATCTTCTGTCATAGTTTGTTTTAGTTGGGATCATTAAGAAAAGAATACAAAAGTGACAAGTGTATGAGTAGGAATAAGAAAAATAACAATATCCCTCCTTGTGTGTGCATTGAACATGAAGTAGAAAGATCGTCTTTGAGTACTTTAACGTGTTATTTGAGTACTGATTCTTCTCTCGGTCCCGACAGAGATGTGGAAAAGTTGGGGTCTCAGGTGAGGAAGTCAACCCTCATCCAACAGCAGTCCATCAAGACTGAATGGAAGCTGGCCAAGATTGCCTTTGTAGTCATCATAGTGTTTGTGCTTTCCTGGTCACCTTATGCATGTGTCACCCTCATCGCCTGGGCTGGGTAAATATACTGAACGACAGTCTCAAAGTCCTAGAACAATTGCTATGTACAGCTTACATAAAGCCCAGAAAACATAGGATGCTTGCTTGCAATCTGCAATTCATTTCTGCCTTTAGGCGTGACCCATATTCCACCTCATGCAGAATATCTATGGAATGATGAAACAAACTGAGCAACAAAGTCAACTATAGAGGTTGAGCACAATCAAAAACTTGACAATTTTAATTAATATGTACTAGTAGGGAAAGTCTCTGGCTCGACTTTGTGTGGACTGAAAGCTCCACTCAAAATAGTGATGTATTCTGTCCCCAGTGATGCCACAATCTGCTGATACAGTTTGGCAAAAATGTCCTTTTGGCGCCAGTTGATAAATAGGTCATCCCCTAGTGCCACTCTATTACCACTGTCATCATCGGTGATTTGATGTGCTCTACTCTTTATAACTTTCAGATATGGAAACATCCTCAATCCCTACTCTAAAGCCGTGCCTGCTGTTATAGCAAAGGCATCAGCAATCTACAACCCTTTTATCTACGCCATCATTCACGCCAAATACAGGTGGAGTACAGCGATCAAACGTTGCTCATCTGAGTTTATACAAAATATAGAGCTTTAACAGGATTTTTTATTTTTCACAGGGACACTCTTGCAAAAAAGGTTCCCTGTCTGCGCTTCCTAAACCAGGCCTCCAGGCGGGACTGCATATCCATATCACACAGCGAGTCGTCCTTCAGAGACTCAATGTCGAGCAGACAGTCGTCAGTCTCCAAAACCAAGTTTCACAGAGTTTCCTCTCTGTCTACATCAGACACAGTGAGTTTGTGTTCTGAAATCAGGTTTTAAAGAGTACAGGAAAACACAGGTGGAGCAGCACCATCAGTGGTCAGATTTGGTATAGTGACCTTTCTATCTTTTGGCCTTTACGTTCTGCAGTCATGGGATGTACAGTGGATAAAAGACTTTCTTTGTATAGGCACTATAAATGCCTGTTAACTTTGTTGCAGTATTTCTCACCCAAGAAAGGGCGAACAGAAAATGTGGAATAATTAAACTAGTCCAAAGATAAATAATTGTCCCTGCTGTTTCAAAGTCAGATTTCTACTTCTGTTAGTTGTTCAGCAATTATTACGCCAAGGGAAGTTGTTACATAATTATTTACAGACGTGTACATCCCTTGCAGCAGGTTTGGAGTGACGTGGAGTTGGACAGTATGGACCAGAGCCATCGCGTGAAGTCGAGCTACTCGCTCGGAGCTCTAAGGGACAAAGAGTACAAATCATTGGCAAAACAGATTGATGAAAGGGGAAGCCATAGCCAACAACAAATAAGGTAGGTGATCACCATTGTAACCATGTCAGAACTGTATGCCCTGCTAATTACATAGTATGTCTTTTATTCAAATTTAGTTTCAGTCCAGAGGATCATTGAACAGACGTGGACACAGCCCCATCGACTGAATCTAACATGTACACGCCCTTGGCGGGTTGGCGGAGAAAGGGGTGATGAGTCATTACAGCAAAAAAATAAAGTGAAGAAACAGGAAGATAAGCAAGAGACAGTGGGGTGAAAATGAACAGTGACAAGACAAGTAGAGACAGACGGAGATGGGAAGAGTTGCAGGATTTCATGAGGTCAGACTCTCTGGATGACACAGCAGAATCGCAATCCTGAGCCAACATCAGACCCAGCTGCACAGTGAGGCCTTCTGCGGGGAAGTGTTGATCGCCTCTGGTCCACTCTGCGTCTGCGAAGAGTTCTGTTCCCCCACCAGGAAGCTTAAACGTAATTTATTTATTTATATGGCTATGTGTAACTGTAACATGGAAGAGTAAATAAGCAAAGTTGTAGCTGTTAAAGTTCAGCAGCCAATATACAGGACTCATTACAATGTCATTATTACGCTGTGTTTATTATGTTTTGTAGATCACTGATATTATGCGTTGTATCATGACTTTAGGCACTTTCGTTAATATACTATTATTATTATTATTATTATTATAATAATATAAGCCAAGATGTTCATTCACTGCATCTACTTTTGTGAACAACATGTTTAATGTGAACATTTAAGGTACTGCGTTAAAAGCAAGTCATACTGACATCACGATACACTTTTTTCACATGAACAACAGAGGCAGATTATTATTTCTCTTTCAGTACATTCCTGTGTGTGCTGAGAGAAACACATTTTCAGGAGGGTCTGAGCGAATCTTGTGTTACAGTAAATGCGTTGTCAGTTTTAATTTTCCCAAATCGCTTAAACCAAAACCCTCTGTGGTTTCTTGCTGTAGCTATGAAATCAAAACATTTTCTCCAGTAATTCACTCGTGTCGGTTTGCCAGGGGGTTGAAAAGTTGAGATGAACAACTTACACATGCTAAATGTTTATGTTGCTCGTCATGATTTTCACAGAGTTTCTTTTATTATTCACCAACAACCAAAGCCTGGTCAACAAATACAGTATGATGCTGTAACTATTTACAAATACACGCACACGACATGGATTTATGTCTCTGTGATTCTATTGAAAAACTCACTGTTTTGCCGATTGGTTGTCAACACTTGTGCATCTACACTGTAAATGGAATGTCCAATCGATGTTCTCCACTATAGATTAAAAAGCAGGCCACTGTGATGACCAGAAAAAAAGACCATAATATGGATCTGATGATCATGTAACAGAGGGGTTGCTGTGTCTTTTCCCTTGCTCACATCACATGGTACAGTTGCCATTTATCAGGAGACACTTGTCTCTGTGTGTGTGTGTGTGTGTGTTCTTCCCTTATTCAGACACCCAGAAAAAGTCCCTTTTGAAGAGTCTTTCATCATTAACACCAGGATTCCCTAAGCTGTTTGCTTATGTAGTTACATAAAGATGATCTAAAGGTATGTGCAGCCGTACGTAAAGGAACAAGCACACTTCAGTGTTTCAGTAGCACAGCAAAGCAGTGAATAGATACAAAGAACATTCGCTAGGAAATGAAACATACTGCTCAAGCTGAGAATGCCAACATTTCTATTAAAATGTTAAGAAAACACAATGTCAACAATTGAGTACATTTTATTAAAACCTTTAATTACGCCTGAATAGTTTAAGTCCCATGATGCAGCTTACATGGCATAGTGAATCCAGGAATGTGGTAAATAACGGTAAAAGACTTCTATCACTGGCTCATAGATTTCTCTCTCTCTCTCTCTGTCATTTCAGTTAGAATTTTCAGAATGTTCATTGTCTTTTCCCTCACTTGGTTTCATGAAAACATGAGCCTCAGGCTCTACACTCTGTCAAGTTAGACAACAAACAAAACACGATGAGTGACAGCAGTTTAGGCGTGGACCTACCGACGTGTGGATGAAGGTTTAGGATTAACAATAATCTTCTAACCCCCAGGCTGCTAATTGTATAGTGGCAGGAATCACACAGTATGATGCATTAATATGAAACATGCACTGTCTTTTCTGACCACTAGAGGGCACAGCAACACCATGCACAATGGAATCAGGGTAAACGCTGCCACCTGCAGTCACTGCCAAATAACTTCATGAATGATAAAAGAGTGACACACAACTCGGCTTTACTCCGTAACGAAAGCAAGAAAACTATGCAACTATGCTATAGCAAGACAAATGTAGAGTTTGTGTTTTTGGCTTTTTCCACGGCAGACATTGTTGACATGTTTTGGTGGGAGAATGACGGTTGTTAATTACGACATTAACTATGGCTTTGTTCAGTTCCTGTCATTCAGGACAGTGTGACAGCCATGACAAATTAAAATATTGACACCTGTGCTTTTGCTACTGTGTGTCCTGCCATGAAAAGCACCCATTCTATTGTATCACAGTACATGTCTGTACTCTGGTGTCTGCTGAGGGTTTGTAAGGCCAAAACATTTGACTTACGTGGCCTATAGACAGGAGACATGTAGTGGAAAGAATGGCCCTTGATGCAACAAGGCAAGATGATACCCCATCACATGTTTGAATACTTCTTTTCTGACATCACTCACATATTTCCTTAATATAGGGCTACGCATGACCTTACGTCACTTTCCTTTACCCAAAAAATACCAGTGATCAGCATTTTGACCAGGATATCTAAAAGCATTAAAGGAAAAAAATGCATAGAGCAAGACATTCAAATTTGTGTGAAATGGCAGGTGGCTACTTCTGATCTCCTCTCCCTTTCCTAAGCAAGTAAGGAAACTATGGTGGCCTTCCCATACCAGAAAGGATTGTTGTTCTTCATTTGCATAGCTCCACTTTCCACTGTTTGCCATAAAGCATGGCAGCACAAGATGACCACCTCTGTAAAGCAGGGCCCTTGACTACAAACATATAAAAATGTTATTCTAAGGCTATGAAAACAGATTTTTTTTTTGTTTTGTTTTAAAGTGGTTATACACTTGTACAAACATACTTACGCTTTGTTTATTAAATTCTCCTAAATTACACAACGCACCTTTAAATCAACTTTCCTCCCCATTCTATTGCAACCTCAGCAGGTCTTTCTTGACCATAATATCCCCTCTCTAGGGATGGACGATATTGGATTTTTTGCTGATGCCAATATATCGCGAGTGCTTGAGTCAATAACCGATACTGATACTGATATATACGTTTTTACTGCTGAGGTTATTTAGTCTCTTCCGTAGTGAAATTAACATAGTATTTTCCTGCTAATGTCACAGCAGATGTAGATATGAATGTCCTTAATTGAAAAATAAACATAAAAGTTGTAGAGGGGGCCAGCATAGAAGTAAAGGAGGTAGCGGCCTATTTAGCCTTGTGTAGTCGTCATCAGCTGATCTTGCTAGCTGTGTTTGCTGATATCCAGAATACATTTTAAAGCCGATATCATGCCGATAATACCTTGCATGCATTCTTACTGCTCTCAGTTGCTGCCATGTGATTGTCAGGCAGTTGGAACAGGTGTGCCATTTTGAATTAGCTGAAAAACCCATCAATGCAACACTATGAAACTCTGTGTTTGTTAGCCTCTGCTAGCTTAATACATGAAACAGGTTATCATTTTCAGTTGCGTATGTCAAGTCTGCGTGTTACAAGTGTGTCTTCATAGCAGGAGCTCAGTTACATTTTGGAAAGTACAGTAGCTTTAATAACTGCTCCGGGACGACTCATTTGTACTGTAGTATGTTTGACGACAAGCCCATGCCTGCAGTGGTGCCGCCTTGCTCCGGTCTAAACCCTGTCACTCACTCACACTCACACACACACTGCGGCTGAAACCTCCCCTCCCACAGTCACAAACACACACACACACACACACAAACGGGGCTGTCTTATACGCGGAAGTTTCAGTTCCGCTCACTTCACTTTACTTCGAAAACTGACAAGGGACGGACCAAAGTCACGCTTCTTCTTCTCGCTCTGTCTCTGTGTGAACGAACACCAGATCCGGCTTCACAAGCAAGGTGAGCACCCAACACTACACCTGACCTCGAAGTCCACTCCTCAGGGAACGTTATATCGTTGTTTCACTGCTTTATGTTGCGGTCCTTTTCCTAAAATTACAATTTATAGAATCAATATAATCCTTGGTGGAGTGCGACGTGAGTTAGCATCAGTCTACACGTATGATTTGACGTTTAACTGACGTTAGAAAATGCTGTGATAATGTCAGACATGTGTTTAATGTCACACCCACTGAGGCAATGCAAAGACACATTAATGTTCAGTTTCCGTGAGAGGAAATTAGTAATGCAGGGTGGTGCAGAAATACAATTATTATATTACACACGAGTAATTATTGCTTTGATTCATAACAATGTTGTTAATATCACAGACAGGAGTTGCCTTTGTTTCTGAACTCTTATTACACTAACACACATTCCACACAGATAATGAGGGTTTTTTTTGTATGTGTGTTACTGATGTGGAACAAATATGTGAGCAAGTGTCTAATAATGTCAGACTGGGACAAGTTGTCCCCCTGATAAGGTGGTGTAGTTTCACTTCATTTATATGAAATGAAAGATTTATTTTATTAATCACAAGTCATGTGTATTCACTGTGGCACCCGCTAACCTTCTCTGTTATGGACAGTTATGTAGAGTATTGTGAAAACCCTTGTCACTAGGTGAGTCAACATGTCCTGTTGGAGATGATGTCACTGTTGTCTCCTGGAGCATTGTGAAATGAGCATGACATACACACAGGGACTTTAAACTCTGCTGACCTGGGTGGGATTGATCAAGTAAAAAATAAACAACCTTTGCTTACACCACGTTAAAGCTTCATATTGAAAATACTGCTATTATTTTCAACTGTGACCAATAATTTACCCCAAATGTTCCCCAAAATATATTATATGCAGTTTAAATGTAGTATCAGACTATGTGGACAGCCGCCCGACTAAACAAGTTGATAAAAAAAAGTGTACTACAAGAACATATGCAAGTCTGAGCCAGTAGAAGCATTTCACATTTGGCCCGTGCTGAAAGGATTGTGTTTTAATCTCGCTTTTGGTGTGAAAGTGCTGAAATATTGAGCACAATCAAGTACCATTATGACAGGAACCTGAAAGATAAGGCCCACGTGGAAAAATACCCACATTTGTGCTCGTAATAGGCTGGATAAAGAGGCTGATGTCGGTGGTGCTGATAAAATTTTTTGTGTGGCGTCCAACTGTTTTCTTTTGTGTGGGAACACTGAAAAGGTGTGTCTACTCATGTCTATGCATGATATCACGGGGGACTGCGCAGCAAGCAGTGACATGAGGTGAGCTTTCATGTTTGTCCTCTCTGTATTATATAAAAAAGAAATGCTGGTGATATACATGTAGGTCTAGCCTAACACATTTCAGCAACTGTGAAATCTCATACTGAAGGAATCTGTGGTGGAAGACCAACAGAGTTGCAATGGAGCAATTCAATGCTATCTATTCCTCAGGGGTGATTTTCTTTAAACAATAGCAACACGTCCTCAAGCCGTGACTCTTGGATCAAAGCACAACATCGACAGTATTTATGTCCAGTGTGTGTGTGTGTGTCATGTCACTCAGTGTCTGCCAGTATTCAAAGTTCAAAGTGGTAAACAAAACTTGCAACAGTGTTAAAGTTGTGGCTGAGTTCCTTAGTTTGTGGTCAGGGCGTAAACAGCTTTCATGACTGCTTGGAAAAGTTGGTTGATGAGTTCAGCTCCACCGCGCTGCAGTAAAACCATAAAGTCTTTTATTATGAACACAGTCTGAATGCTGTTTTTACACAGGGGTGTGTTTCAGATAATGCTGCTAACATGGCCTGAAGTGCAGGGATGAGCTGATACGATACTCAGTATCAGTATTGGTCTAATATTGCGTCAAAATCACTGGATTGGATATCGGACAGATACAAAGGTGAAATCCGGCAACAGTGTTTTAGCTGAGTGTGGGCTTTTTGTTTCGTCTTCATGGGAGAAGAACATTTGTTACACGGCTGGAGAATTAAGGTTTAGAAATGACTCAGCACTAATGTGTTGTTAACTGCTTCATAGTTCAAAAGATCTAAAAATGATCGGCCTAATATTGGTAGATACCGTAGATTGTGATATTGTGCCATCCCTATTCAAGTGCATAGGGCTTAGCGATTTGGATTGTGATTTTGCAGTGTGAACTTGTGGGTCTGGCTGATTGCGTTGTTTCAAAATTGCAATTTTCATTTGACAATGTTTAGTTTGGCCCTGTTGCATATAGGTTGAATTTCTTTGTGACAGTTCTTTGTAAGTATTGCTTTGTAATCTTCCCAACAAATAAGTGCCAGGGCGCTCGGGTCAACTCTGGGTCACCTTGAAGAAAGGACAGCTGTCTTGTTTACTGTCTTATTATAGACTCACATGTTCTAGATGGGTGTGTGTGTGTGTTTGGATGCATTAGCTTGATTGTGAAAGTGCATCCAAAGCACAAACAGTAGAGCTTTGTCTGCCCTTCACTTTCCAGGTGTTAAGCTCCACCCTGCAACTTTCACATGTGATTTTATTTCGTCTCCCCCTCCTCCCCACACACTTTTATGGCTTCTACACTTTAAAGAGCCTGTTCTCCTGCAGGCGTGATGATGATTCAGCGCGCAGGCCGACCCCTCTGCTTTGATTTGTGTCTCATACAAGTGACCAGTACAACAGGTGGTGCTGTGTCCCCGAGGGCATTCGTGATGGCAACGTGACTTACAATCTCATAATGACATGCTTCTGGGATTACAACAATCCAATCCAATCCAACTTTATGTGTAAGGCATTTTAAAACAACCACAGTGGACCAAAGTGCTGCACAGAATAATACATGGTGACAGAACAAAATAAAAGACATAAAAGCTCAAATGGGGCAATAAAATGCTTCTAAAAAAACAACTTAAATATGTTAAAAGACTTAAAACATGGGTAAAAGTAACAGCCATACAATAAAAACAAAAAGGCTTTATTAGTCATGAAATACACATTTTAATAAAGATGCATGTTTTCTCTACTTTTGCCAGCAAATGTAAATCTAATTATTATTGTCATGTCCTATGTCCTAAGTCATTTTCCCCTGTAATTGCAATGTGCTCTCGAAGACATGTAATTCTCATGGGTTAGCCTTTGATGTCATGTTTTCATATCCACATCCTCTCTTTAGAAGGGCAAAGGTGATACATACTGCATATTTCCACAGGCTTTTCCACAGACTAAAATGTTTCGCTAAATACACACCAGAATCTGTCACACAAAAGACTAATATGTCCTGCAAAATGTGCTATACTCGTTTCCTTTGTCATCAACATAATAAAGAGTCGTGATTCTTAAAAGCGCAACATGTGATTGCACTTAACCTCATTGTCGCTTCCAATAAATTGCACGCAGCTTCAGTTTTTCAGGAAAAGCGGAATGCATGACAGGCGGGACTTAAATCAGTGCAACTCAACAGTGCGTGGAATATTTTTTTACGGCTCCAAACTGTCTTTTCCGTGTCCCACCTTTGGAACTGTCAGTTTGATTTACACGCACCTTTGTGTAATAAAGGAATGTTTTCCGTAACCACCCATGAAGGAGTACAAGTAATGATGCATTATTGCAATTAGCCATTGCTAATTGTCAAGGCAGCGCAAACCTGTCCCACAGTACAACCCTGAGCTGGCAGTGGAGTAAATCCGTCTCCAGACATGTACGGTGTTATGGACCACAATTATCTGTAGAAAGACCGATTTGTTGTGCACTGGGATTATACAAGTGGCGTAGCAAAATGTGAGAGCGCAAACCCCATTTTATATCAAGGTTTCAATCTCTCAATCATAATTTTCTAAACATTTCTAAGCCTCCGGGATGATTGATGATTCTGGCTCAGGCCGGCTCACCACATCACAACTCACTGTGAAAATGAAAACCAAACATTTGCCCAGTCTTTTGGAGAAAAAAAATGGAGATATGATGTCTGCCTTCCAAGGCCTAACACTTTCACTCTCCTCTGGTTTGTTTCTGCTTGTGTATGTAAGCGCACTGGGATTAAATTGTGTTTCTTTTGCATTATGTGCTAAGTCCAAGCAACTAATTATAAACCGTGGACAGGCATTCAGTTGCGACATATTCTCATGTTCCTACAGGAAACTGGGTAATTGGGTAACTTTTTGTTGGACTATATTTCTCAGCAGTGAGTTCAGGGAAAGGTCATTTACGGAGATGATTTACGTGAAATGCACATCCAGCATCTCTAATGTGGGATTCTTTAGGTTTATAGATGAGGAAAATAAAGCATTATCGATCTTTACATCTTGTCTAAACGCCTTGTTAGATGTGTCCATTCTGTGCTCAGTGAAATCCTGCGAGTCTCACCTCATTATAAGTTATGTCTGATGTCTTTGTTTACTTGTCCAGCGCGCCTGTTGAGCAGTAAAGATGATTTAATGTGTACATGGCGGAGGCCCAGTATGTGAACGGTTTTGTGGACGACCGTTACAAGACAGTTACACTTTAGTTGACATAGCCTCAGTGTGATAACATTTAAGTGAGCAACATAACTGTGAAAGTGTATCTGCTTAAATAAAGTTGATGATAATCGCTCACTGAGATGGAAAATAACACATATGTTTGACTTAAAAAGAATATGCAATATACACTGGCAAGAAATATGTTTCTGTATAGCAGATGATGATCATACACAGTAGTCGTTTAATGTGCTTTACAGAGATTGACGTTATTCAAACTTTATTCAAATAAAATTCAACTTTATTAAAAAAAGAAAGGAAGCTCAACTGTATAAATAGTTGCTGTACACAAGTTGACGCATTGTTTACTTGGATTCTTTGTATTCCTGTCAGTATCCCCCCTTCCCCTCCCTTCACAGTTGCTTTTGTGTTTGTTCTGTCTCTGTGTAATCTCTGTCTTAATGGATTATGCCCCTCATATTATTGATTCATGCTCAGCTGAGCATAACATATGTGTTGTCTTGTCTCCAGGTGAATCATGAGCAGCTACAGCGTCACCCTGGTTGGCCCTGCCCCCTGGGGCTTCAGACTGCAAGGGGGGAAGGACTTCTGTCTGCCCCTCACCATCTCACGGGTGAGTGGGACACACACACACACACACACCACGGATGTGCCCTTCACTTCATGACAGTCACCTCTGAGGAATGCTATTCACGCTCGCTATGCCATTGGCCTCGTCGCTGAAGTGCACGCACCACTCGTCACCTGTGTGACACTCATTGCTGGATTTAGACACCTTCTTATTCGACCCCCTCATGGTCTTGACCTGACACCTGTCAAGTGATGTTACAGTAATGGTGCATAACTACAACATCCATCAATTAAAAAAACAAAACAAAAAAAACCTGTGACTTTTCCGATGACCTTTCAGGATACATTTGGAGGATTAAGATGCTAGCCGCTAACAGCCGCTGTCGTTTTCGGTCATTCGCATGAGGGATAGTGCTTCGAGTCCCGGGCATTAGTCCTGATGTGAGACACAGGAGACAATGTGTACCGTGTCTGCAGTGGGAGCAACCGAACCTGTCCTTAAACAGCTCATTATACTGAAACTCTAGAAAGCCACAGAGGTTCTGTAATAGCTATCTGGGACTTTGGGCCACATAAATTCCAAGTGAGTTGATGTGTCGAGCCCTGCCTGGGTTGGGGGGAAAGGAGGGCTGCTGCAAAGACCACTTTTTTGAAAGAAAAACATGCCTGCATATACTGCACTGTATGTCAAAAATCCAGCCTATACATAGTAACAGTTTTAATGACCACGGTGCAAGGGTTATCTGGTGTAAAAACACTGATCGTGGCATAAATCCAACTCAGGAAGTGCAGCTGAGTTTAATGCTGCTTTGTTGTGAGACGGCCTATTTAAACCCAAAGGGTTTCTGAAATGTCTCAAATTATACTAACGTACTTCTTGTCAAACAGGTTTAAAAGTAGGCAGCTATTCCTTCTTTACCAGTATGGTCTGTGCTTTTTCTTTTTCTTTTTTTTTCCACTCCCAACTGCTTCCTGTTATGTAATTGTAATCTCAATGTCATGACCAAGGTAAGTGCCTCAGTGTTTATTTGTTGGCAGGATCAGTTACAACAGGAACGTTATGGCCCGGGAACAGAAGTGACTTTTCTCAAGTGGAAATGTATGTGTTAGGACGTGATTACACAAAAGGGTACGAAAAGGCCAGCATAGCTGTTCAGACTATTTTTATGCCACTATGATAATAATGGTAGTGGCATGTCGCTGTCAGTAGACATCTTGTCTTCATATCTAAAGAACAATACACCAATTAAGGACGGCCACACTCGTCACCTGATAAGATGTTAGCGTTGCCTCTAATATTAAAAAACAAAACAAAACAAAAACTAAGCCTCTTCACACTGTCAAATTTGCCTCTGCTGCTCTTTCGAACAATAAGAAATTGAATCTTTATCGTCCTGTGAAATAAGAATCCTTATATTTGCTTTAATAAGTGCACGCCAATGTGTAAAACCTACATGAAAACATAAATCCAGGTGTTTACCCGACACGTTATGTTCTGATAGTGTAACGTTAAAAGATAATTTAAAAACATAATAATGAGAAAGTGGAGAAAATCACAAGTGCATGTAATAGGGAAGTTCCAACATATGCTTTTTGGTGGCTTGTGGTTACCTCTGGACCATGACAGATTTGAATGCCTCCTGTGACCAGCAGCAATCATGTGTTGTTGAGTCATCGGTGGTCTGGGGCACGTCGTACTCTCGGCAACATGACATGACGAACAGTGAACGGCTTAAGAGTTCTGATCACTGTCCTGAGGACAGGGGTCAGTCTTCCTTCTATCTATTTATACCAGGATGTTGTTGTCACATAGACACAGCCAACATCTACAGTATGTAATGCACAATGTTGTTGTTGTTTACATGCATTTTTCTAAATATAACATCTGTTTCATAAAATGTCAGAGAGTTGCGAATCATTTTTAACAGCGAGCGTATCGCAGACGACATTACCGTAATTACACTATGGTTTGTGCTATTGGAAAAATTCCAACGGTTTGTGAAAGCTGAGAAGTTGCAAGTCAAAGCCAAACATGTGGTTATTACGGCAGCTTCACTCCAGCTGTTGCAAGAAGCCGGCAAATCAGTGTCTTTGTCACCAGAGAGGGAAGAGTTGGAAAAACGCCTGTACATAGTTTCCAGTTTTTGGCCTGTTTTTGACATTGAGACAAAAACTCAAACAAATGCTATTTTATGTTGTTGTTTTATACTGTTCAAATTTAATAAGCAAAATCTGGTACAACTACAGTGTTTTTTTTTATATATAAAAATTTTTTTAGTTTTGCTTCATTTTAAATTGTTAATTTTAACATGCAGTAAATTGTAAATAACTGCCAGATATTGAGTCACGGGACATTTTCTGGCCCTTTTTGTGGTTAATATAAACAAAAAAATCTGTAGCAGACCTCGGTTTAACCCCTCAAATGTCACAGAGGTGCTATGAAACCAGGTCATGTTCACATTTAAGAAGCTGAAATCACAGAAATTGCTTTTATTTCTATGTTTATTTAATAGTTAGTTATTAACAAATTGTTCAATCAATTAAAATTTGCAATCCCACTTTATACTGACTGCATATGTATACAAAGGGAAAAGTTAGTCAGCGGAAAGGTACATACATGGAAACATCTGCCAGCAGTTTAACCATTACTTCAGCTCAATCATTAGATGAATGACTCGAAAATTGGGGCGACCGCAGGCCTATTTTCAGCTTCATTAGATGCCAACAATGCTAAATAGACTTTTACAGTAAAGATTGAGCATGTGCGTCGATCACATTAAAGCTTGTATTTATTTTTGCCTGCGTAGATGTAATAGCTGTGGAATAATAATGTAATCACTTAACATATGCTTTCCATATGTGACGGATCCAAAGATTGTATGTGCGTAATTTAAGGACAACCACTGTTGCATTAACGCTAAATAAACGTATGACTTGGCAGTACATGTTGCACTATAGCATGAATTGTGTGCATTGTGTGATTTCAGTTGCTGTGTCGACGGCAATAATTGCAAAAAACAACTGCACAAAGGTCGTCATAACAACCGGATAGATGGGACATTAGGGCCTTACATGAAAAAACAGAGGAAACCCCGACTGTGACATGTATTAGAGAGATAACCTCATACTGTTATTGCTTTTGTGTCAAGGGTTAAAACTTGTGTTTGTTTGACTAATTCTGAGATTAAAGTTTAAACAGAGACCACCCAGCGTGCTTGTTATGTGCGTTATATGTGGTTTTCTCTTTCTTTCCATCCTTGTTGACAGACTCCCACTAACAAATTCAACTGATTTGCCACTGGTGTGCTGTTATAGCACTTTTGATGAAAGCTATAAAAAGAGATACTCGTACACATGTGTCCGCGTCTGTCCACGTCTGGTTTACAGTGGGTCGTGATGAGGTCAGCGCAGTGAAACCTTTCCTTGCTTTTTTTCCACTGACCAGTCCACTTCCCCTTCTTGTCTTTTGCCTCCTTTTGTTTGCTGTCTCAGTGGCATGAGATACTTTGTGAAAACATAACAGTTGCTAAATTTAGCCCCATGTTTGCACGGGGCTCCGTACCGCCAGATGTTTTCTTTTCACCTTTATTTTTTCATATGGTGAAGCTATATACCCCGGGTTATTCGATAAACATGTGTTGAGCGACAATGAGGATAACGTTCAGTGATATTAAGCTTTTTGAGGTATTTTTTATATTCAAAATAGAGAAGTATTAATATCAGCATCTCATATAACACGGGTTGTGTTTCTGACAGCGTATGACACAGTGTTTGCTTATTGTAAGTTTCCTTAATAACAAAGATTGATGTGCTTTGCTTTGTCGAATATTCAATGTTAATGTTTGTTTTATATCAGATAAAAATGATAATGAAAATGATAATAAATTGAAGTTTAGTAAAACTCCCTCGGCATTTCAAATAAGGGAGTCCCATAACTTGTGGTCTTGTGCTTCGGCTGCCAAAAGAGTTTCTCTAAAGTTGTCTGTCTTTCTAATTCTCTCTCCTGCATGAAATCTCATAAACATTTTAACACAGATACTAATTTCTGGGTCTTGACGAAGTGCTCAGGTTACATGTGGGTTTCGTATTAAAAGTGAAATCTGCAGTATGTGTTTGATCCTCGGATGATTTCTCTGGTGTCAGTCTCCAGTTGTATCGCGGCATCTGCTTTCAATCGCCCTTCCTGACGCACTGTGGCAGAGTTATAAAGAAGCTATCACTTGATTTTGATTTAGATCACTCACTCAGTTTTCCTTTTTGATGGAATCCACTTTGTCTCTGGTGGAGACAGCGCGCTCCTCAGAATAGCAGAAGCCCATATGGTACACATTCAAGGACACAGAGAAGCCCTGCAGACTTTTCGTATGAGTGCGGCTGGAACTACGACCCACATTTACTGCCCGGTGACAGTGATAACGGCGATAGTGGAGCTCGATTACAGACTTCACGTGATGCTTTGCACACCTCTCAACTCCAGACCATTTAATATCCTCACTTAAAGTGAAAATTACAGTCTCCCGTGCCCAGTAACTATTAGTATTCAAGTGCCTTTTAAGAGTAATGTTGCGGTACCCGTGGTGTTTTCAATTCTGCTCACACCGAATTCACCCTGTGATAAAGCATTTTTACATCTGTGTGGTTATTATTACACTATAGGACACTTCTATAGCCGGTAGGTGAAAGGTAATAATTATCTTGCCATTGTGATTGGTAGAAAGCCCTAAAACCCAGAGGGAAAACATGCAGAGTGGAATGAAAACCTCGGATGGAGTTATAAACCAGCACTGACACTTCACCATGTGTGTCTGGAAAAAACTTTCAAATATCATCTTCCTACACATTGCTATTCAGCCCGGGTTTGTTTCTGACCTGGCTGAAGCTCATTCAGTATTCAGCGAGGGCTCGGCACTGCTTTTGTGCTGTTTTGTTTGTGTTGTCATGGCGATTTGTCTAAGAGCTCCAATGCAGGTCTGCCTGGCATCTCGTTTTTTTTTTTTTTCCCCCGCTGCCCCGACTGATGCAGTTAAAGACAGGGGTCAAACCATGACAACCGCCGGTGTGCCTCTGTTCAAGTGTGCTTAATTGGGACGTTTGGTTTGGTGGAAAAGAGCACTTGCCATATTTGCTCCCTCCCAACTGTTGTCTCCTCCGTTAACGTGCGCCACTCTGCTCCTCTTAACTGCTGCAGTGGTGCAGGTGTGCAGCTGTGAAGTGCTTAGTCAACGGCAACTTCTTTGAATTAGAAAGCACAAGTGAGTCAGTCTGCTTTTGTGAGGATATAATGGTGGACTCGAGTCTTTCCCATATAAGGTCCTCCACCATCATTCTCCTCTCCAGACGTGACACACAGGCCTTCAGTCTCCACCGCAAGACACTTCCTGTAACATGACTTCTGAAATGTGAAATGACCACAGTGCTCTTCCTTCCTCCATAATTTCACAGGAGACAGGAAATTACAAACTTCGCGGCAGGGACGATGTTTAGTATTCAAATGTGCGCTTAAGTGTTATCTTAACCACGTTACCAGTTTGTCTGTACTCCACAAAGCTGCGTCGATAGTGAACCTCTTGAGTTTAATTAGATTTGTGTGACTTATTTGAAGTTATGGTTTTATTGAATTATAGCTTTACATACTATTTATTAAGTCTGTCTCTTTCTGGGATCACAAGACTTACCTACTTCTTCTACAGATGTGAAACATGGCCAAAAGGCAAATGGTCTTGCCTTTACACTACAGTCACATGCACAGGCAAAAAAAAAACTCCATAAAGAGCTCATTTTTCTCTTTTCCCAGTCTTCATCCAGAAAACTGTCAAAGCTCTTCTGACTCACCAGTTCCTCCACAATGACATTTTAAATTAGGGCTGTTTTTCTAGCTAATAGTAATCATAATGAACAGCGTTCTGCTGGATCGCTGACAAGCCCTCGGCAGAATCCACCAAAGTGTTGTGTAGTGTGTCGAATTCAACGTACAGTTGTTGGAGCCGGAGCAGAGGAACTTGGATGTGCAGTGGAACAACCGGTAACTGTGCGGCAGTAAAAAAAAAATCAACAGTGTGGAGAGGAGCACAGCAGCAACACCGTTATGTGGCTGGAATCCCATTCATGTAAAAGCAGTTGGAAAGAAGGGTCTTTCTCTGCCAAAGGAACACAAAGGACTCCAACAGGCTTTACACTCTTTAGATGAAGTCGTTTTCTTTTATCCTTTATGAGCCCTCCATTTAAAAAGTTAAAATGTACAAACTTTGATTGAGTGCACATCTTGCATAATACAATGTTTTTGACAGTGTGTAGTAAAAGCTTATTGCAAAAACATCCTGCTCTCTTGAGGGAGTGCCGGCGTAGAACAGCCAAAAGTTCTAGCTCATTACTTATCTGCTCACTGTCCTGAGAGCCTCAGCTCGCCCTGATTTATATTTATAGACTGCAAATTCCTGGGATTCTTACTGTAACATCTATTTGTCTTGTACAGTATAGCCGTGACAATTTTAGTGAAAGGAATTGCTATTTTCTCAAGTGCTCTCTCTCTCGCTCTGTCTGCTGCAGATTAAAGCATCAGGCGTCGAGCAGGAAGAAAAACATCTGTCTGAGAAAGTTTCAAGAGCCCATTTCTCTCTCCACCTCTAGAAATAGGACATGTTTGAGGAATGAGCGTGTGTAGAGTTATGCAGCGCCGTCCTCTCTCACAACCCTACAAGGACAGAGCTTGTCATTCTCCCTCTGTCTCTCACACACACACACTGAGGGGGAGACATGTCCCAGGGACATGTTCATTCAACAGTCCTTCACCTGCTTTACTCTGCTGTTGACCTTCCGGGGGCCACACGGTGAACTGCGGTGATCCCTCACTCTCTTTATTGGCGCAGTGAGTGATTTTTTTTTTTTTACCGAAATGAAATGAGTCAGGACAGACTCAGAAGTGAAGGTTGACAGGTGTCTCTGTGAGTCCGTGTCAGACATTGTGAGTGAGCAAATGAGTCAGTTGAAGCTTTGTGCTTGCCTGTGCATAGCGAGCATCGTGGGCCTTTTGTGCGTCACACTTGGCATGCAGCCGCGCCATTGGCTTCCGAGATGCTGGTATGCATACATCAGCCGCAGACGGCTGCACATTCGGCCCCGTCCCCTGCCGATCTTACTTGATAATGATGCAAGGAACTCCAGAGAAATGAGTGGGTCGCTGCCACCCCCGCTTTGTCACTTCCTCATTCTTTCTCCCTCTCCCTCCCACTCTCTTCCCTAGTTTGTCTGTGTGAGGGTGGACACAATGGTATATTGTTTATGTCCGGGGCTCATTTCAAACTCTCACCATTAACTAACCTGGAAACATTCTTTCGGGAATCGGATGATGGAATATCTTCTGATAATATCTGTCTAATCAGGGCTGGGTCATATAGACTGTAAGGGGTTTTCTATTTTACTGCTCAATAGAAATTTAATCTGGATTTATCTGGAGGTATTATATGACACTTATCTGTCTTGAGTGCCAGTTTTATGTTGAACTGTCACGACACTTCTGCCATGCTTCATGTCAGTGTTATACTATTTATTTCCAAATGAATACTAAATAAAAAAAAGACCTCACCTGGATATTTATTCAAAAGTATTATTTGTATCAATTTCTTGTTACCAGAGCCTAAGCAATACCAATTTTATTGCATCTATTTTACACATGACAGTAAAATTTAGTTGTAGCTGGCCTGCTCGTCGTCTAGCTGCTGTTGAACATGGACCAACTTTCTGCTCTCATTTTTATTTGATGCACGTTGGGTGTTTCCAACAAGCCCCGTCTTCCTCTTCTCCTTTGGGGAATGAGCTCTGTCACTACTCGTGACTTCCTTTACGCTTTGAGACAGCCAATCACGAGCAGTGTGAGATCTCAGGTGAACTCTTTGGGTACAGAAACGGGATGTTTTTGATATTGTGTGACATAACCAGAGTAGTAACCCTAACCCTAACCACAGTAGAGGAACAAGTAGACACTTGTTCCTCTACTGTGGTAATTACAGGTTTCAGTGCATTTAGTGTGTGCTCAGATTTGATAAGGTGTGCGCAGCCTGGTGTAATCGCCGGTCCATCACTCACTGTCGAGTCACACTAGCGAGTCATGCTGTCGTCATGGTTTTATTGCGTTGCTTCCTGTCTGTTAAAATCATGTCTCAGCATGGTTGAAATCACTAAAAGACCTGACAGATGTGAACCCTGGTTTGCACTCTCTCGCTGGTTGACAGAACAGAGTCAATGTTACTAGACATAGATTTTCCCCGTCTTTAAGTTGCTTTGGAAAATGTACAAAACCTCTTAACTCTTTCCACATGTTTAAATAGATGAACTTCACAATTCATAAAACAGACAACAACAAGACATTTTACGCTCTCAAATATACAAATGCTGAGATGCCTGATGATGGAAAAACATTCATTTCTGTGAAAAAGCTTTCTAACTCTGTGGCCTCGGGTCAGGGCCGACAGTACAGTACAGTACAGTAAAGCTCATAGCGCACACAACCTGTTCACCAGCGCCTTTCGGCACCACATATAACTGATGAAGCGCGCAGCACAGAAAAACCTGGAGTGGCGACAAGTCTTTGAGTACAGTCAATGCATGTGGGCCATGGAAATCTCAGGGCAGAAATAAAGATTTACATCGTTCCCAAATGCAGTTGTGCAAAGAAAGAAAGAAAGAAAGAGACACAAACGACTCCAGCTGCTGAAGTTCTAGTTATAGACTCTGTACTGAATGAGCATCATTGATCGCATTTTGGTAATTACATGTTCTTGGATTTATATGTCTCAAGATATTTGTCATTGAAATATTCATTACATACTCAGTTTTCCTGTGGTTTGGATTCGTGGGCAATTGTCATTTGCTGGTGAGAGTGGTTTTTATATGGACAGGTTGGTGTGTATTTTTATTTTTTTGATGGATGTAAGATCCTGTTCCATGTGGGAAATAAGATGCCTATCTTATCTGAAGAAAGGTTACACAAGACAGGAAACGGAAAGGAGAGCACATTGCTTTGCTATTTTGAGGAAGAAATCAAACGCAGAGGGGGTTTATCACGCTTCTCGAACCAGAGACAAAGTTGGTGCAACTGTGTTTGATACTCTTGTGCTGCAAGTATGTGGTGATGATGAGCCTGTTTTCTCATTTGCTTGATTGTAGCTGAGCGACGGCGGCAAGGCGGTCCGAGCCAAGATGAGCATCGGAGACATCATTCTTTCCATTAATGGTATTTCCACTGAGAGCATGAATCACCTCGAGGCCCAGAACAAGATAAAAGCCTGCACCGACGGCCTCAGCCTCACTCTGCAGAGGTAACGGCCCTCACACATGCACACGCCGTCCCATTATAAAACACGATAATCGTGTATTTTCTAGATCAGCGATAAAATGCGCCCTTTGTTGATTTTGCTGATTTGTCCGCAGTTCCTTGTGTGTGCTTTAGCCTGATGCTGGAACTCGTACAAAGTGCATTTGGAGCTAATTCTCACCGGGTGCTGACCTGACAAACAAAACCATTTTAGAAATAGGAAGCGTGATTACCATATTTGGTTGATTTAGGCTGTCTTCAATTTGCCTTTTCCATCATTTAAAACAGATGACCTTCCTCTTGCACTGATTTGGAAAAGTGTAGTGTTCTGCCACAGCAGATGCTGCGGCCCTGAGCTCCTCCAGGGTTTTTGGGAAATGTCAAAAAGGCAATATTAACATCATTAATCATATGTTAGCATTGCTTTATCCTGTCATCTGTGTTATGATTACGGTCATGTGGAGATAAAAGCGCAATGTTAATTGAGATATGTTAGAGTTTATACTGTGACATTTACATTACATGATTAATAATCATGCAGCAAATGCAGGTTATCTCACTTGTCACGGTTAAATTGTTAAAGAATCTCTAGTAAGGACGTGTGTCCAAAAGTGTTAGTCGAACTGGTATTTGTATGACATTAATGCTATACAGCACACACAGAAGAAAATGAAGAACCTGAGGTCTGTGTTATTACAGCGACGGTCTTAATGACTGATTTATACATGTTCCTCCTGCCTGGGCTGCGTAGCACCACGGAATCTGTAGAAATCATTAGCTCAGGCTTCAGCCTTGGTTTGTATGTGATCACACATGAGTTCATCAGCATGCTCCTTCGCTCTCCTACCATCAGAAAAAAAGAAATACGCAGTTAAATGAAAGCTTCATCAGCCTCCTTTTCATTAATGTATGCCTCAAAGAAAAAGAAAGCAGGGAACCAACAGAGGTTTCATTGTATTTGTTCAGCAAGGGAGAGTTTTTTTTGTGTGAAAGGCTACAGAAGAAGGGTAAAGTTTCACTTATATGGACACAAGATACTAACAAAAAGCTCAAATGCAGCACGAACGCTCACAATACTGACCGTTCTGTATTTGTTTACCCGTCTTGGAAATGGTTGCGTGGAATGGCTGTTTGGTTTCTTTTATTTAGGAGATGAGACGAATATAAAACGTTCCAAAGAGTGATCACTTCCCATGAGTTTAAGCCAAGCACTTGACTCAAGACAGGGGCATTTTCTGCAGCCAACTTTGAAGAAGAGCAGCTTCAGTGTCACTCACAAACAAGGGGAAGCACGCACTCTTTCCAGGCCATAAAACATGTCGACAGAAACGCAAGGACCGGGTTGCGTGTCCATCACCACATCAAAGAGAAAGGGGGCCCCTGCACTTTAATCGTGGGAATTGAGTTTTTTAAAATAGCCATGTAATCACAGCTGCATGTAATCTTCCGTGCGTAATTGGTGCACAGTGATGTCCACAGTCTTTTTACATGTAAGCCACAACTAGAATCACCTGCTGAACAACGTCTCCTTAAAAATGATCAATGATTTCTTGTTACGGTTTTCCCCCTTCAAAGCTGTTACATGACAAGAAGGAATGTATAAAATGGTATAATTGCTTAAACGCACACATCGCTCATTATTATGATAGCATGACTCAGAGCATATTTGCCTTTTTGCCCCTTTTTTATTCTTTTAACCAGCATGTGAAATGGGAACAAAATGTGCCAATATTATTACTAAATCATTATTTATAGTAAATAAAAGACCAGTAGATGTTATTCATGTTCACAACTAGACTCTTGGGACAATGGGTGAACGTCACATGGTGCAGCCTTGGAAATAGTGATTCTAGGTCAATGAATTTAAATGGCCATCTCGTGAGACGTGCCAGTATACAAATAAAAGTGCCAGTACTTAAAATAGTCAAATTCAACAAGTGCTGGTACAGTACTGGCCTATTTCAAGCACTGCTTATTTAACTTATTTACACACAGTGCCAGAACAGATCACGTTAGTATAGTAATGAGCTCTACCCAGATTTATTCCTCTGCAGTAGGGGCGTCGGTAGCGTCGGTAGCTCAGTGGTAGAGCGAGTCAAAAATACAACTCCAAGGTTCCCGTCTCCGCCTGCCTACATGCCGATGCGTCCTTGGGCAAGACACTTAACCACCACGTTGCACCTGACAGCTGTGCTGGCAGTGTGTGAATGGGTATGAAAGAGGAGTGATAGAAAATAGATGCGCTGTATGTATCAAGACTAGAAAAGTACAAACCATTTACCATTTGCAACGGGCACTGATTTCACCCTCAGGGGCTGGATAATAAAGTAAATGTAATGCAAACAGCTCGTTGGCATTGTCCAAAAAAGTTAAAAAGTTAATGAAATTAGTAAATTCAAGTGATCAATAGCTGAAAAATGTCCAATAGAATTGATTTAAATATAACTGCACAGTGTTTTTCCTAAACAGTAAACACCCATGAATATTGATGCCAGTATCTTTAAGCTATTTCCCTTGTTACCAGGAGAGAGAAAACATGTTTTCATCAGAGAGTTAATGGACTTCCTCCTCATCCTGTTGTTCCACTAATCATAACATATCTTACTCAATGGGCAAAGAGGGTTTATATTTTTCTTTCCTTTTTGGATGTGGGACAGACGGACAGACAGACAGACAGACATGTTTTCCTTTCCCAAACTGTGGTCTCAGGAAAATATGTCAAAACATTGTTTGTTTGTTTGTTTGTTTGGGGGGGATCACTGCCAGAAAAGAAGTATTTGCTATTCAGGCTGTTTTTGCTGCGGATCCTGCCTTTTATTTTGAAGAGGATTTATAGCTTCAGTTTTACCATAGTGCACTTTTATACAAGAGCCTTGCCAGCACACCATTGTCAGTTAATACAGTGGGTTTTTATTTGATTTTGTTGAGTAGAATAGCTAAAGAAAATTCCATTTAACATTGAGTTTGAGGCTCATCTTAATCATAGTTTTATGTTGTGTTTGTGATTTCCCTTCATTTGAATAGAGTATATGTGTAGTTTTTTCATTGTCAGCAGTTATCAGTGGATTTTTTTTGGCACGTTTTTCTTCCACCATCATGGAAAACTTGTCGCTGAGCAGCTAACAGTCACCAGGCGGCTGTGGGAAGTAGCCTGAGGAAAGTATGATAATTGATGTTTGTTTATTGTCAGTGAAATATGCAGCATGGTGCAGTGAAACACAGCCACTCGACAAAGGTTGTGGTCCGTCTGCACCTGGTTCCAAACCCTCAAAATAAAAAAATAAAAAATACAAGATCAAGAGAATTGACTTTGTTTAAGCTTCTGCTGCAAAGGCTTCTCAGATTCTGTTTATTTTCCACTCGTGCGATTGTTGTGTTTTGTGTGTGCGAATGCAAGAGGGAGAGAGATCCAAGGACACATGAGGCTTAGGTGAATAGTTTAAGATTGAAGTTAGGTTAAATTCATAATCTCTCTTTCTATTTCTCTTCTTAATATTTGATGATCTGTTTATCATGCAGTCACTGCTGTTGCTACTGTATTGTAGGATTCAATAGCCATTTTTTTTAGCCCCCCCCGTAGCTGGGGTCAATTTAAAGTGTCCAATTAGCAATGAGCAATGGGTATTGGGTACCTTGCTCAGGGGTTCCCCTAGTCCTTGACCTGGCGGGGACTCGAACTAGTTGCCATTTTGGGCACAAGCCAAGTTCCCATTCAAAGGCCAGTTCTTGAAGCTAAATAAGAATCAGCTGCAGGTCAGTGGGTTAAATGTACACATTTTATATATGTACACCCAACAAGTCATAAGTTACGATCATAACAAGGTGAAAAGGAGGACAGTCAGTTGCAACACAGAGCCCCCCACTGACCTGTGGCTGCCTCAGCCAGATGCGGTGTGGTGGTCGGAAGTTAAGTAAGAAAGGATGGAGGATTAGTACGTCGGCTGGACCTGGATTATAAAACATAGCTGATTCAGCCATGGATGCCGTGTCCAGAAACCCGACCTCATTTCTTCACTTGCCTCTATTTATCAAGCTTGACTCCATGAAACGTGTTTTGCTTTGCACGCAATTAAATGCAAAACCATGTGTTCCTCGTCTTGACCTGTGATTAAACCTACAATTTACTCGCCATGACAGGCGCACTTATTCATATCATGACAAGCAGTGAGGTCCGCCTTAACTACAATGTCGCTACATAACTGCTGATATGGGAGAGTGTGTGGGGTTCATACTTGAAATAGACCTGATAGGGGAAGTATCCAGATATTGCTATGGTTGCATAATGTAACTCCACTTCACTTTAAATAGCAGTCACATTTCTGTTTCTCTTTTTCTGAAACCATCCGACCTGACGCTATCCAGTAATAAATCCAAACGCCCTCCTCCGCGATTGTTTTTCTTGGTTTAATATGAGCGAGCGGTGTGAAGAGGAAGAGCGGGGGCAGGAGGGGAGGCCGTGTGCCAGACACAAGCTGTGAATTTTGCCACTGAGCGGATAGACTGGCTGCACAGAAAAACAGAAGAAGAAAAAAAAGAGGTGATTTTCCACACCCTTTTCATTCTGCCTCCCTCTGTTGGATGTCATGTTTTGCTTTCCTATGTTTTTATTTCTCCGTGTTTTTCCTCTTTTTCACGCTTCTTTTCCTCGCGTCTTCATCTGAGAAAACAGTGTTTCCCACAGAGTCGTAACATTCATGACACCAGTTAAATATAAGGGAGGAGGGGAGAGAGGGGCAGATTGTGTTTGACAAGGTTGTGGAACAACGTAACCTGCACTTGCCATCAATAGGATGTATGATGGATGCTCTCTACCGTGCGCTGCGTATCGTAGCATGACCTGAACCCGTTTGACGTGATAAGAGTAAACAAAATCAGAGGCAAAGAGCAGAGCCAGAGGTAGATGCTCATATTTAGATGATGATCACGGAATTAAAGTTTGCAGTTTTCACCTCCTGAAGAGTGAAGTGAGGACAGTGCGAGGGAAATGAAAGGTGATACTGATTTAAGCAATATGCCAACCATGTTGAAAGAATTGACTTGTAAAGGCATGTGTGTGTGTGTGTGTGTCTGTGGTGAGAAAGCGGTGTCTTTTCGCTATTTCATCATTCACTCAAATGCCATATGCCAGATTGTTTCTCTTGGCCCCTCAAACATGGAGACATGGGCAGGGTGGAAACATGTTCATCTGCTTTGACCTCAAGCATATTTCTCTGGTTAACCTTCTCATTTGATCATTCTGGAGCTGTGTGTGTGTGTGTGTATAAGACAGTGAGTGCACAGTGAAGTGCTGTACGTTTGCACGTGAACCTAATCTGTTAATTTACGTTAATTTCCTTATGTTTATTAGTTTTTATTTATATATATATACTGTAATAGTCTTACTTTGACCCCCTGAGGTAACTTTGTTAATATCTGCAGAGGTAATCTAATAAAACAAGACATCCTGATTAGATTAAGAAGCGGCTGAAGTGTGTTTGAGGCTGAGCAGAGCCATGACTAGATCTTTAACAGTAGCAATGTTTTTGTGCTCGCAAACGACACAAGCTGCAGTCTAATAAAGACCAAAAGACTTCTCATTTCATCTTTTGTATTTGAAATGATCACTGAAACCACACAATATGACATCACGTGAAAAAATACACAGCTTCTTTTGAAATGCAACACCTGCAGTGCAATTTGTATGTGTTTTTATTCATTTTTTAAACACCTACGCATGAAAGACAATACTGTAAGACACGTTTGTTGAAGGTTAACAAACAAAAGTTTGTTTTTCTTACGTTTCCAGTCACATTCATTGTGCGGTGAGTCACAGGGAGTGTGTTGCAGAGGCTGCTGGGAGAAAAATTAGGAGGACAACAGACATGAGAACTGTCCTGTCCAAGACTGTGAGACCACACACTTGCACGGTGTTTGTCTCTCTCTCTATAATAGCAGGACAACACAGAGGTGCCGAGCAGTGCAGATGTTTGTGAGACCACCTTAGCCGCTGCTTTTTGTCATCCACTCCACACAGAGCCACTGATTGCAGATATGCACTGCATCATTGCAGACCGGGTTCCTGTTTATGAGGAAATGTGCTGTCTTCACTTTAGTTTTTTATTTATTTCTTTTTTAAATTTTGTATTGACAATTGACATAGCATTGTCTTTCTCCATAAACTAATCCAATAACGCAAGTTCTCTGGAAAATAATTTCACATCGACTGCTAAGTGGAAACTGTAAACACATACGTGCATGGATGCCATCGACATCTGGTCGCAGGGTGGGGCGCTGTCATAATGAGCCTGTCCAAGTCTCAGTTGTTGCTCTTTAGCTCAGTCAGGAAACGCATGAGAGTTTGACTGTTTTCCTAATATGGCAGAGAAAGGAAGGACGCCAGCAGACATACTCTCGCTCAGGGTCTGGAACCAGCCTTGCTGACTCACTGTCTTTTTTTTTTTTCTTTGTTTTTGTATTCTGGATTTTATGAGGATTGAGGCACACACTGTCTGCATGTCAGGACCAAATATAGGACACGCTGTTGACAGAGTGTTGCCGCTTTACTACAGGGTCATTTTTAGTCATTTAAGCCACCTCACAAGGTCTCCCACAGGTGATAAAACTGTGCGAGCTACTAAAAAATAAACCAAATCTACGTCACACCTCAGCAGCAGCAGCTTCCATGTAGACGCACCCTGAAATACAGTGGTTTCAGACACACTGGCCATTTTGTATGCTTCAGCACATTAACACATTTCATATAATTGTTATTATCCATTTCCATTTAAATTTATTCCAATATGCAGTGAAAGACAGTTCTAGTACTGGAAGTTTTCATACCATTCCCGGATCTATTGAGTTACTAGACCTGCAACTAATGATTATTTTTTATAATCGATTAACCTGTGGATTATTTTCTCGATTAATCGAGCAATCGTTTGGTCCATAAAATGTCAGAAAACGTTAAATGTGGAAATGATGGGGTTCTCAAATGTCTTGTTTTGTCCACAAACCAAAATGATTCACTTTTAGTGATTTCTTTGTTATATGGAGCAAAGAAATTCAAACCGATGAATCGAGTAATTGTTTCAGCTCTTTTAGTTATCTTTGATTTATTAATTTTTGGTTTTGAGTCAAAATAATGTTGCTGCAACACAGCGATGTGACATTCAAGTGACAATATTGAATCTTTGACAAAAAAGAATGAAAATAAAGTACACCTACAAACAAATGACATATTACAGAGAAGGAAAGACCGGAAGAAACTTCATTTAAAAATGGCAAATGAGTGCTATAAATGTGTTGTGTGAGCAGCGATTTCATCGTTGTCTTTGTCTTCACAGACCCTCTCCTAAAGATGAAGTGCCTAAGGTAAGGAGAAAAACATTCACTTAAAATTGCACGTTAATTCAAATATACTGTACCTGAATTCTGTGCCCTTCTGAGAGTTTGTCACAACACAAATTTGGTGTGGCATGCATAAGTGACGTCACAGGCATGACTTATATATGATTTATATAGCTGCTGTGTGTACACTGTTGATTTTGATGTGATTATTGTGCAGTGCTTTTGGGAATGCTGGTTTACATGCATGGATTTATTGTGAATTTGCTGTGTGTGTGTGTGTGTGTGTGTGCATGTTGTGTGTCTTCACCTTTATCCAGGACGAACCTCAAGAAATCATTAAGCCTGTCCCGATCACGCACCCCGTTTCAAGCACCACATACACCAAGCCGTCAAGTCAGTCCAGCCCCGCGTACAACAAGACAGCTCGGCCATTCGGGGTTGGCAGCAGTGTGAGCGGGGCCCCCAAAGTTGCTTCCATTCCTTCTGAATCGTCTGCTTTTACACCAGCTGCTCCCTCTCAGCCGCCACAGCCCCCATTTCCACTGAGGTCCACTCTACCCGCCCCAATCTCAACTCCGGCCAACTCAGCTCCCAGGTCTAGCCCCGGACGCGCCGCCTTCACCTCCCCATCTGTCTCTTCCTCCTCATCTAACTCCTCATCCCCAGCCAGAGTGACTGCCCCCTCCTCACAGCCCGCTGCCCCGCAGTCCTCCGTCTATAACACACCTATCAACCTCTACTCTAATGCCAATGCTTGTGAGGTTGCAGTGGGACAGAGACGAGGTCTTTTGGAGAGCCAGGGGCTGACAGAGCCCATTAATGGGTAGGTACCAAAAACTCAAAATGGTATATACAGCAAATAGTGGCTTTACAATGTCTGCAGACCACCTCTTCAATCTTTTGCACATTTTATCCTGTTGTGGATTTAGTTTTAAATTCAACCACATATGTGCCTTTTAATCTACAGCCAAAAACTCACTAAATTTATTAAAAAATCAAAAACTAAAACCTGTGATTTAAGACCATATTCAGTTGGGACTTACTTCTTAGTGAAGTCCCCACAAACTTTGTGTACTTTGTGCAGGATTTGTGGAGTTTATTCAGTTCACCCTGGCAAACTCTCTCAAGCTTCTGGATGAGAAATGTCTGTGAACTGCCATCTTTAGGTCTCTCTCCTCCACAGCTATGGGTTTTATGTCTCAGCTCTGGCCGGGACACTCGAGGACAGTCAGGGACTTGTCTTGACGCAGTGTCAGCATCAGCATGGCTGAATGGCCCAGGTTATTGAGTCAAGATTAAGGGGATAACACATGGCAATATAAAGATAATCCTACAACACAATCAAGTGCCCAGAAAGTGAAAAGGTCTCAGTACTTTCTGCAGCCACTTTACATACAGATGATTTTCACAAAAAAATGTTTACTTTGGCATAATCAAGTGCTGTCGGGGAGCAGGTCTAGGAGGAATTGTGATCCACAGTCACCGCATAATAGTTGACATTTTCTTCATCTGAAGGAATGTACTCGTATTACAGAAAATCAGATACTCCACTCTGCTTTTCTTTGCCCCATTTTTACCTCAAAATATGTGTATCATATTGTTTTTTTGTTTTTTTTTAGACCTAATACTGAATCACCTAAGTTTTCACACAGCTGCACACGAGGAAGATCCAAGACACGCTTGCACATCTTGTTCACATCTTCCACAGGGCAATTGGAAAAGGAACAGAGTCTAGACGACTCGCTAACTGATGCTACTGTCTGCCTATCATTAACTGGCGTTCGGGTGAACGGCTCTGCCAAGCACACTGTCTGTCTGCCCGACAGGCAGAGCTGGTGTAACACTTGTTTCTAATTAGCAGGATCCTGGCAGCGCTGCACTCTAAGGGACCAGGGACAGCACTAAGTTTGGCTGCTCCGGGCTCTGTCATTGTGGTTACGGTTCACTGACGGGTTACGGTCGACTGAATAAACTTAAAGTGCTTAAGTGCCACCCTTGCTTATTTCTGTCACCTGAGGTAAAAAAAAAAATCACATTTAATACATCTGAGGCACCTTTTTCCCCACCAATATCTGTAGATGTAAGCACAATATGTCATTTGTGCCGCTAGGGGTCAAAACAATATCTTTATGTTGACTTAGAATGTCAATAACTAATCCACACAATATAATGTAAAAACAAAAGACAACCCAAATATTTCCTTCCTCACCTTCCATAGAGGCTTTGTTTGTATGGGTAAAGCAGATGACGTCATTAAAAAGCAGCCACATTTAAATAGTCTCTTACCTTGAATGGTAATAGTGATTTCTATAGCTTAAATTCTAAAGTTTTTATGTAAGAACACTACAAAGCAAAATACATAACATCAGTCTCCTTGTTTTCCGATATTTTAATTCAGAAGTTTTACATTTTATTGTTTTTGTTTGACGCCACTGTCAAACAATTGCTGTGTTCTCTCCCTCTCACATGAAACCTCGGCCTGTCATTTATGAAGTGGAGTGCATTTGTCTCTGCATGTGTGCGTTTGTTTCTTTGACCTGCACGCCGTCTCTGGGAGATTTCTGTGGTTTTCTACCCACACATCCTCTCAGAAGGGCCTTTTTCGGTGGAAGAGCATGTGTGTCGGGACTGTTTTCTCCATCTTGTCTTTTTTTTTTTCCTTCCTTCACTTCACTTCAGTTCTTTTCCCTTTTACCCTTGTCTCTGCCAACAGGAGGAAGAAGACACAGACGTCAAGTTAGTGCTGTGAACGATCATAAACTCGTCTCTGCTTTGTGATTACTAAAGGCTTGCTTGCACCTCTTTGACCTAACCCACGCAGACCTCATGTATTCATTCCCATCCACTCATAGCACGTCGTTATTTCAAGGGTCCAAACGGCTCGTATTGTCAACACACTCATGTTCTGTGTATTTTACACCGTGAGTGGACAGCGCTGTCGGCACAGCTCTGCATTTGTGTGTGTCAGCACTGTGTGTTTGCTTAAGGCATTTCAAATTATGAGCTACACATGTTCAGCTTTGGACAAGAATAGCCAGACTTGTGCCGTCTTCAGCTTTCACCTCCGCCCACCTGACACGCACATAAATAAACACTAATCTACTGAAACAAACTCCAAATACAAGAGTAAAACAAGACTTTTAATTGCATCACGGTTCAGAGCAGGACTCAAACTCAGCTGTTTGTGTAAACCATTAACACAATATTGCATTCTTAATTATTATCAAGAGGTGAAGGCGAGCTTTCTGTTGTTATTACTGACATCTTGTGGTGAGATGTAGTCACTGCCGCAAACACCCACACACATTATTATGCAGGGAATGTGAATTTCACCAATTTTTTGGTGTAGTGATTTAATGGCTCGTCACTTGCTTAAGTCGTACCCACTGCTGCTTTAATATGTGGCTGAATTCTACTCTGTGGTCTTCTCTCTTAATAGTGAGCCTCACAGAATTCTTAAGTAAGTAGGACGGAACACTTTTTCTATATATTATGTATATATACATACATACATATATGTATATACTGTGCTATAAATGATACCTACACCTGATGAGACTACGTTTCTCTCTGCATCTCTGCTCGTCACCTTCTCATTGCTCGCCTGCAGAACTCCACCTACACCTAGACCGAGGAGGTAATTGTGAAGCCTAACAGATGTTAGGTCAAAGTGTCAAACGTGTATCTACAAGCTGCACCCTGGTTGAATGTGAAGCAGTCGGCAGTTAGTACACTATGTGTGGCTATGCATTCGTGTGTTTGTGGAACGTGTGTATTGTTTTCCTGTGAATACTTTATTTCTGTCTACTTCTCTAACAGCTTCATCATTTTTTTTGGTCCATCTGTACAGGAAACCCGCCGTTGAGCCTGAGAACCACGCGTCTCCGCTGAGCGACGCCAGTAAGAAGCGTCTGATTGAGGACACGGAGGACTGGCACCCCCGGACAGGAACCTCCCAGTCCCGCTCCTTCCGTATCCTGGCCCAGCTCACTGGCACTGAAAACGGTGTGTACCAACTTTGGTCAGACAAAACACTACTTCGTCTTATTTCTTATAAAATAATAACATGCTGAGTGTTGTCAGGCTCAGATTTATAAAGCTTTTAAATCACTTTAAGCCAGAGTACTTCACATATTTATCCAAAATAAATACCCTCCTTAGTCTAATCTCTCCTTTATAACTGACTTTTATTATTTTCCCTCTTTTATAATCACATTATTTTATTGAAAAACCCTAAACCCTCTGTAGATTATAGTGATTTCACAGTTCCTTTAAATAATAGAATCGAGTTTTCATCAGCGTTGGACTCCATGAATCTTTTATATTTCTGTTTTGACTGTAAGTGACACAGACGGTTACATGAGAAGGCTGCGGCTTTGGGCCGCGCTCCATCCTTAAATGCGTGCGTGCGTGCGTAGCTGCAGCTACTGTTCGGCTGATGCAAAGTGACATTTTAACGGTTGCTCATTTATTAGACTGAAGAAAGATGAGAGATTTGTCTTTCACCTCTCTTCATTCCGTTACCGGGGCCTTTGTGGTGTTTGTAATCTGCATTTTTAATGCATTCACTGTGCACCGCTCTCTCTGCAGCTGTGAACAATATTGCAGATAAGTCACTGTTACAGTCGTTCAGTTCTTATGACGACAAGAATAATTTAGAGGAGAGATTGACATGCCTCTAGAAGAAATCTGCAAATGGGACATTTCTTACATTTTTATTGGTCTTTTTATTTTCATTGTTACAGAGCAAGTTCCAGAGAACAGTGGGAAGAAGTAAGTGGTTTGTGTTTGTGAGTCTGTCTGTCTTTCTCTTTTGTCTTCTCTATGTAATACATCTGTTTTATCAATAGTGGAGTTACAGTTCTAATTATTTTCAAGCGAGACTTGGCGCTCTGAATGCTAGTGTAAGCATTTCTATTTAGTCCGAGTGGTTCAAAGTTAAGTCCCGATTTCCCTTATCTTACGATCCTGCAGCATTGCACTTAATTTAAGGCTAAATTTGGACAGACCGCACCGAGGAACATGGCTTAGCAGAGATGACCGTAGACTCGTCCTATGCCGTAATGGCTACTGCTCCTCTGAGTCTCACCCTGATTTCTTCTCTGCTGTAAACATGGTATGGCCTCCAAATGAGATCCCCAAATAATCAGTGTGTCACTCACTGGAAACTGGGGGTAATTATGTGGGATTGTGGGTAATAGCGGCTATGCCAGAAGGAGATTCCTGTTCATTTGTGAGGTTTAATTCAATGCGCTGCCCCTAAAGAAAACCTCTTTGGTTTGTAATGTAACACACATCTGCAAAAAGGAAACTGTCTGATTTCATCTTTACTCCCAGCTGTGTGTTTTCTGTGACCTGCTGTTTTTTTTTTTCCTTCATCTCTTCCTCTGCCTCCTCATCTCCTACTTTAATGTTTCTACCGTCTTTTCTTTTCTTTTCCTTTCTCCCTTTTAATCTCGTCTTCTGGGAAATCTCAGAGCAAACAAGGTGGACCCAGAGGTTGTAGGACGCCAGTACAACAAGCTGAGAGATTGGCATCATGACATTTCAGCGCGATTGCTTAACGTGTAACTGTGAAAAAAAAAGAAAAGTGTGCTCTGTTCTTGTTATTGTTTTATTTATTTTATTTTGCCGCTGCCTTCTTATGTCGACTGTGAGAACACAGTCTCCATAAATGTCCAATTCCAAAGTTTAGACATAGGAGAAAAAAGGTTAATGACCAGTAAACAAACAGTGTTGTAAAGAATCGTATCCTCTATTTGTACTTTTGATTGTTTCACGCTACATATTATATTATTGTCGTGTACTTTTCCTTGTTTCTGAGCCTCTGAGTTCCTTTCCCTCCACTTGATCTGTGACCTGTAACTTCATTTTTCTGTGCATGTTTGCCTCTATTTTCTATACTAACATAAATAGTTTGTCAATCTTTAATGATTTGATCTCAATAAACTTCATTTGCCTACTGCTGCTTCTGCCTATCTCTTTCCTTCCTTCCTTCCTTCCTTCCTTCTCTCCTTCTTCCTTTACAGAAAACAGTAAACAAAGTGAGATAATGAATGACGACGAAAACTCTTGTGAGTCCAATGAGTGCCCTTTTTTTTACATAAATAATACAATCATAGATGCTCGATACTGTATAAAATCAGTGCATGATATTGTATAATTTAATAGATTTGGTCAATGTTATTATATTATATCCCCAATATAATCCCAGTATGCTTCTAATTAGTGTGCAACAAGACTGCATAAGTGGAAGAAAACACGATAAAACATAACCTTGAATCTGTGGTTTTTAATATACATTATTTTGTAGCAAGAAAAAAACCCAATTAATATTCAATAAAATACAGTTTAATATGAGAAGCAGCTTGTTATGTGCCGGATTGTCAAAGTATTCAATCGTATCATAACCTGTTGAGAAACACAACACATGCAACAATACACCAGTGTTTCCCTGTGTCTGAGACACTTTGCTGCCCAACAGGAGGTCGTCAACTTGAAATGAAAGCGGTGAAATTGTTGAGCAGAAATACTTGCACTGCTCATTTTCTCCTCAAATATATTGTGGCTCTTAAAACTTTATGCTGCCATATTGGAAAATACACCACTATTTTTGCAGCAGTGCCTCTACTTCTTCTTTTCCAGGGGGAGAAAAAAAAAAAAGGTAATAAACCCTCACTGAGCTCACACAAGTTATCTCCTGCTGCCAAATCATCAAATGAAGGGTAATGTTTGAGGGCAAGCTGGTTATATAATAGACACTATGGCGATATCATCACCTGGAATTGTCCCCCGTATGACAGTAGCTTAAAAACCTTATGGAGCAAGTTGTTTGGAAACATTTTTAACTTTTAAACCTTGACGCACAAGCGAGCAGGAATCTTGAATCTTGGTCGACTTTTTTCCAAAATGAATCAAGATGACAAGTCTCTATGTAAGATATATTACTACTCATAGAGAGTGTGTGTGTGTGTGTGTGTGTGTGTGTGTGTGTGTAGTCGTGAGTTATGATATATATGTATAAGTATGTATGTCTGTTTCTTAGTGAGGCACTTGACAAATCCACTCCCACGGCCCACACGTCGCCTGCAGCAAAGACGTACTCCAAATCGGCGGCAGCACCCAGGAACGGCAACGTTGTCCCTGGGTCCACTTTCGTGAGCCCTGCGGCACAGAACAAGCCCTTGTATCAGCCAGGAGGTCCAGGAGGTCTGGGAGGTAGGGTTGCATTTTCTTAGAAGTACATGTTCTTATGTGTAGTTACTTCTTTTAGCCAAGAGAGGGCAGCAACTCTCCTCTATCTGCTGCTCAGCGGTAACATCCAATGCAGGATGATTACCTGAATCCAAGTCATATAAGGTTATAAGCTCTGTGTACAGTTAATGAGCTCTTATGATTTGCTTATTCTAAGATTGCTGTAGCTAAGTGGATTCATACTTGTAGCAATCCCTGCGGTGGTCAGGATAAATATTGACTGAAAGGCATCATTTAAGGGCAATTATGAGCACTAACTACCAGGACACAGTTTTTCACTTATCAACAGATACACTCATGTGCCTTAATGTGTTTCTCGAGAGGCCCTTTTCATAAATGGCTGTGTAATGGCGCCTCAGGAAAAAGAGTAGAAGAGGGCACAAGTGGTTCTCAGTTGGCAGTTTTGTTCATCAGATTAACGTCAGATGTGCTGCGGTCCAAGTAAACAAACTTGTATTTTGTGTCGACCATGTGGAACAGGGCAGTGGTAAGTGACCTTAGAATTAGACGTGAATGACCCCTTTTTGGTCATTACATATTCGACAAAAGCAGACGTGATAAAAAGAAACACTTGATGTGATTCAATCTGTAAAGAGGAGTTTGTATAGTGAACTCAATTCATTCAATACTGACAGTCATTTACAGTCCTGCTGTGATCACTTTCTCTTCCTCATACAGCGACGACCGACTCACACGTAGATGTAGATCACACAGATATGACACTACATATGATGCCACTGGAGAATAGTGTTTGTATTCTAGTAATTTAAATGGAAAGAAGTGGTATGGATAATTGTCTGTTTAATATCTGGAAAACAAGTTCCAGAATTTTCTGATCCTATTATGGTTGCATGATACAAACACTTTGTGCTGCTTTTCTATTTTCTATTGTCATAAAAGTGCAAAAGACACCAGGGTATACTAACATATACATTTTGTATAACTTAGTAAGAGGCCCATGGCCACATTTTATATTTCCAGTAGTTTATAGCAAGTATTCCAGCAAGTATGGAATACTTGGAATACTAATGAATATAGTTGTGTGTAAAAATACCCCATTTACCTTACAATGAATGAAAATAGCCCATGAAACAACAATGATCAGAGAGTTTTAACATTTCAAGTGCTTTCAGATTTTTAATATACCATGTATAAGAGCTAAGTGGCCTGTGAATGGCATGAGCGGGTCTTTAAATACACTTTAAATACAGTAATTATATGTCAGTAAATTATTTTAAGATTATAAAACCTAACTTGCAATTGCTCACCAACTCAACCTCAGTTAATTCCCACCACTTCTTAGTTTCTGGCCATTGACCCCCTCCGTTTATTCTGTTCACTGTTTTGGGAGCACTTCTCCTTTGACCCCCCAAGGCTTTAATTATATGGGTTTCTTTCAATTTTGTCTTTGTCCCAATCGCCGTCTTCCTTAATAGTCCCTCTGAGGATCACCACCACTGACCTCCATCCTGAAAGTCTCTTTGCACTGCAATAGGAAATATTCTTCATCCTCTTCACGTAATAAAAGGAAGAGAGTGGGGGATTATTTTATTATTTTCTGGGTATCAGTGTTATTCCCTGCGGAGGGAGAAAGCAAATCTGTCCCTTTTTCAGTACAGGGTTAAAATAAAACAGAATTCAGGCAGGATTATTTAGTGGTTTACTTGATTGTTCACTCATTTTCAATTGGGGGAACATTATTTTGGTTTAACGGTTTAATGGAGCACATTCATGCAGTGCCGTTAAAGTAATGACCTATTATTGTACCCCTCTGGTTTAGGTTTTCCAAAGGGTGGAGCAGCTCCTTCATTTGGCAAAGTCACTGGCCCTGCTCCAAGAGGTCCGGACCGCCCCACTCCACAGCCACATCCAGAGGACCTCAACTCTCTTATGCAGCAGGCTGAGCACATCCCAGCCGGAACACGCACCCCAATGTGCAACAAGTGCAATAATGTCATCAGGTAAAAATAATGCTCTAAAATCAGACTGTGCAGATATTTGGTCTTTAATTTACAATAATAGATTCCCAGGGATCACCTGTCCCTTGTTTCTTCTCACCAGGGGCCCGTTCCTTGTGGCCATGGGCATGTCATGGCACCCTGAGGAATTCAACTGTGCTCACTGCCACTCCTCCCTGGTCGAGCATGGATTTGTGGAGGAGAGAGGCCAGGTGTACTGCGGAAGCTGCTACGAGCAGTTCTTCGCCCCGACCTGCTCCCGCTGCAACCAGAAGATTCTTGGGGTGAGTTGTAACGCCTAACGTACACAACTTCATCCACTGTAGTGAAGTTAATTATAGAACCTAATAAGGTTTAACATCAGCGTTGGGCAGTAATGTGTTACTCTTTTTATACTATTACTTCACCCAGTAACAAGTAGTGGAAGGGATTACAATTTACAAAAGTCAGTCAATCATCATCTAACCGCTTTATCCTCCACGAGAGGGTCGCGGGGGGTGCTGTGCCAATCTCAGCTACATGGGGCGATAGGCGGGGTACACCCTGGACAGTTCGCCAGTCCATCGCAGGGCCACACACAGATAGAGACAAACAACCATTCACTCTCACACTCACTCCTACGGTCAATTTAGAATGTCCAATTTACCTAATCCCCACATTGCATGTTTTTGGACTGTGGGAGGAAGCCGGAGAACCCGGAGAGAACCCATGCACACACGGGGAGAACATGCAAACTCCATGCAGAAAGGCCCTTGTTCCAACCGGGGCTCGAACCCGGATCTTCTCGCTGCAAGGCGAGAGTGCTAACCACTACACCACCGTGTAGCCCCATTTACAAAAGTTATTATGTTAAAAAAAGTCACATTCAGAAAACACAAAAGTTAGGAGCGTGACTTTTTGTTGCTTTGAGACGCTGCCATGTTTGTAGTTCTGCAGTACAGTGGATTCACCTCCAAAAGAAACTTGTTGTACATCACTTCATAATCATCATCTGCAGACACTCCTCTCCCCGGCCACTTCCACTAGCTTCTCTGGAAGGATCCCAAGCCAGCGGAGAGATGTAATCTCTCCAGTGAGTCCCGGGTCTGACCCAGGGTCACGGAATTTTCCTCCTGAATCCAAGGTCTGACTAACAGCTGGACTCTCCTCTCCTATACCCTGGTGTAGACTTTCTCAGAGAGGCTGAGGAGTGTGATCCCCTTATAATTGGAGCACACCCTATAGCCCCCTTTCTTGAGGATAGGCAAAACCACCCCAGTCTATTGTCTACACAATGTTGCAGTGATGTGTCATCCACAACATTCAGAGCCATGAGATATTCAGGATAGATCTCGAGTTTGCCAGATTCTCTCCGGGGCGGACTGAAAGTCTTGTTCCATGATCATAGTGGAAAAAAAAAAAGCTTTTTAAAGAACCTGTCCAACACTGCATCTTATATATAAGTATGAGCCATAAAAGAATCCTCACAGGCTGAAGGTTTGAATGTTCAAATCACAAAAAAAAGAAACCTAGATCATTCTAGAATCAAAAAATATTAACCTCAACATGCTGTTTCTCAATATGCTTTCTCTGCAGGAGGTCATGAACGCCCTAAAACAATCCTGGCACGTGTATTGTTTTGTCTGCACTGCCTGCCAACAGCCGATCAGGGGCAACACGTTTCACATGGAGGACGGACTGCCATACTGTGAAAAAGGTACTGCAGGAAGTCCCAAAAAGTGACATCGTGAAGGCGAACCCTGGGTGCAGAAATGCTAATAATACTTTCTGTTGTCAATACTCAGACTACTACAACCTGTTTGGGACCAACTGCCACGGCTGTGAGTTCCCCATCGAGGCAGGCGACAAGTTCCTGGACGCCCTGGGATTCACCTGGCACGACACCTGCTTCGTGTGCACGGTAGGTGCAAAGAAGGTTGCTCAGGTGACATCCACAGTGTAACAAAGGATAGTTTGTTTTGATAGTTTAGTCACGTGTTCTTGGAAAACAGGAGAAACAAGGAAAGAAGAAGTTAAACTTAATAATCTTAAATAGACGGCAACATGTGTCTCATCAACTATACCAGCTCAGTTGACCAATGAAATGTGGTCACATGACATAATTGAGAAAGAGTTACCAGGAAATATTTATAATAGTTATAATAACAACTCTGTCCTCTGTATCTTTATGTCTTTCCTCAGGTCTGCTCGACTAATCTGGAAGGTCAGCCGTTCTTTTCCAAAAAGGACAAGCCTTTGTGCAAGAAGCACGCCCACACTGTCAATGTCTGACCTGGGGTCAAGCTCTGGTGTCCGTTTACAGCGATTCACATGTCCTTCAGATATTAAATCTCAACAAAATCTGATTACTCTGTATTCTGTTGAAATAACTTTGGGTCAGAGGCTCCACTTTAGGCGTTATTCTTGTGTATTCATTAGCTCTTTTTGGGATGATAATGCAGGTGTACATTTGAATACACTGTTCGCCCCCTTTTCCTCCAGTTCTGTATCCGTGTGAGTGGATTTGTATCACATGGATTTGTTTTCATTTATGCGGGTGAAACGTTCAGCTCTTTGTAGAATACGTGTTTACGGCAATGACCTACTGAACCCCTCAGGGGTCACATATTTAAACATCATTAGAAATGTACTACATCTGTGTCATGCACATGCAAGATCTAGAAATTAGGATTATTTAAGATTTTAAGTATATTTATTTGTGAGCAGTCACCTTACATTCAACGAGATTCAAAATTTAAAGGCATTGGGGCCTTCAGAATAAAATTGTATTTGGCTATTAATATTTTGAATTCTTCTAAATGAATGTGGTATTTAACGACTCCCAGTAAATGAATGCACTCATTGGTAAAGGATTAAATTCAGCCTGTGATTGAAAAGACAGATCTAATAGTGATAACAACCAGCATGACATGCTTGTCTTATCGTGAGTAACCATGTGAAAATGTGCTGAATTCATCATTCCTGACAAATGGAATTAATTTTGTGCTGATCAGATCTAAGCTAATGTCTTTTTATTATTTTATATATATATTTTTTCAACTTTTGATGCAGTGTGTATGCCAAACTGTCTTTATCAGGATCTGTTCATGTTTTTTTCTGGTCATCTTTTATTTTTTGGGCAGACTTCAGTCTCTTAACACAAAACTATTTTAATATATGCTTCCAGAAATCAGTTGTAAGCTTTTTATTGCCCTTTTGCCTTTGCACACTTTCTATGTATAAGAGTGGTTGTTATTTGTTTATCCTCTCATTGGATTAGGCATAAACAAGCACGGCTTTCCTTTCATTTCAAATAAAAGGGTTCAACAGTGACCACAATCAAAGCTGTGGTGTATAAATCTTATCTTGTTTTTAATGGCTGAGGGATTTTACTCAGTATTGTAAGTCCTTATCATTGTATTTTATACTTTAATACTTTTATTTTGCATTTAATTTACTTTCTTCAACACACTCTTTCTTCAACACACTCTTTTTCATGAAAAAGCTTTTTAGCTTTTTTTTACTCCCTGCATTTTCATTAGTTATATATTCTTCTTCTCTTTTATTTTTATTCCTGATCATTAGCTTTTATGTCCTTTCCTCATTGCAGAATGTTGAGATTGATGGGCTCTTGTTTTATTTGCTTTATTATTGGTGGTGTTAAAAGGGTTTGTTGCACATCATGTGAAGCACTTTGAGTTCCATTGCTCTTTCATTAAAGGTTTTATATACAAATATTATTGACTGAATAACAAGGGAAAATTTGGCTACTCTATTATCACTATTAGGGACCTGCATTTGGATGCATTCATTCATTCATTGTCCATTCACAGCAGAGGTCTCAAACTCGCGGCACTCGGACCACAAGTGGCCCCCGACTAAATTTTTTGCGTCCCGCCCTTCAATATCAAGTTATACTGAGAACTCCTTCCCCTGTGGCTAGCTTACACACAGAATATAATACTAAATATGATTGTTATGTTGTTGTTATGTTGTCATGAACAGGAAGCAATATTTTTTAATAAAAATAAGTAGATTTATATGTTCAAATGTTATATCATTTTTGATTTAAATTGTTATTATTATTGTTGTGAACTGCGCATCGCTCCATATCATAACAAGTGCCTTTACTTTGAAATTCTGTGAAACGTCATCATAAATATCGTTATTGCGTTATCGTGATGGAATATTGTGATATGATTTTGATTGGACACTTATTATATACATGTTGTTTGAGTTAGAGACCCCTGATTTACAGTTCTGTGCTGTTCTGTTCTCTGTACATAAACATAATTTAGGAATTAATTAACTTTCATTCAAACAAATAGAAAAATCAATGTATCAACATACGAGCATTAAGCTAACACTATGCTTTCTTTCTTTCTTACACATCCTTTTAGTGTGTTGTTTTAAAAAAAAAAAAGGTTTATTCTTTATATTCACACCGTAGACTGTATTACAGTGATATTCGGTTTTAGTAATTGTTTATTTAATAACAGGCAACAGGGTTAAGCAGTGTTCCATCATTAGGTTGTTCCTAATGTGCACTTCTCCAGGCCGCCGGAGGTGGGCGCTGCTGTGCGCAGGTCGACAAGAGACTTTTTCAATCAGCCTCAGCTGAGGAGAGAGAGAGGAGAAAAGTCCGTGCTACACTTGGAAAACTCTGACACAAGAAGACATTGGCGGACACTTGCAAATAAAGGAGAGCACTGACTGCCGGGCTTTCTCCTGTCACGGCAAACAGGAACCGTATGGTTGGAAAGCAAGAAGAAGACGGTGAGTTTACTCTTCTTCTATCAGAACGCAGCGCAGTTTGAGCGGCAGCGACGATGCTGATGGGGTCGGAGTGTTTTACGGTTGTTGTGTTTATGAGTCTCTCCGCCTCAGTGGATACATTGATTTGTTTACCGAGCTGCTACTGCCGTTACTGCTGATGATACTGCTGATGACACTGCTGATGATACTGCTGCTGCTCATTATGATTCAAACCCAGTGTTTGCTTGTCAGCGCTGGCAGCAAAAACAACAACAGCAGCAGCAGCAGCAGGAGCCGAGTTACTGGTGGAATCTATGGTGATGATGGTGATGCTTATCAGTAATAGGTGCTTGAATCTTTTAGTGCATCTTGTTGCCTCATCTAAAGCCAAGTAAACGCTGGTTAACTGTGTTAAGATAAGATACAGATGAGTTCATGGATGTTTTGATCAATTATTTGATCATTATTGAGCTGTTGTATTGTAGAAACATGTAGCCTTTTCGCATCATTATCTTATATTATCTTATCTTATCTTAAAGAATAGTATTTATTAGGTTGTGGTCTTTAAGATTTGCCAGAGTAATTTAAAGGGAGAGTACAGTTTTTTTGTTTGTACTCATGTACAGTTAGGGGGTTTCATATAGTCCTGGAGTCTCAAACTCAAATGACCTGGGGGCCACTCGGCATCTTGTCCAGTGAAGTGACAAAAAAGTCCCCAAAACTTTTTGACACAACATTCCATAATTATGTCACAAAAATTGTTATTCATTATGATATTTCATATAATAATAATCATAATAAAAATGGCTGTTTTTATATGGAACAATAAATGTCCACAATAAAAACATGTGTTTATGATACAACTTGATATTAAGTGGAGGGCCACATGAAATTGATTGGGGGGCCGCAAATGGGGCCAAACGGGCCGCGTGTTTGAGATCGCTGCTCTAGTCCCTTGGTCCTCAAACTGGTTCGTGTACCACCAGTTGTACCCGAGTTTCCTCCGGTGGTACTCAGGAATAATGTTCTACTGTATATACCATATGTGATCAGAGCGGTGGATAAAATATATAATAGTAAATTAAAGAACAATTACTACAGTCACTTTATCGCTCGCTCCATCTTAATCTAAGTTCACTATACCAGTGTGTGAGGAAGAGGAGGATGATGAGAGAGAAACTTGACTTATTGGGAGTAAATCTGTGAAATGTCCGTTACTCACTTTACACCACTGTATTTTAACGTTGGCGATGAGGGTGTTACTTGGATGTGTTTAATTGGCATTCACACCCGCGTCAAATCCACTGCAGTGCACCATTTGATGCAGCGCTACAACATGCATTCATCTTCCCACCACTTGCATAGTTATTAGCAGTGAAATTAGCAGTGAACCTTACTTTTTAAAACTTGGGACAGTGCTCAGTGTCGTTTATTTCATCTTTAAAAATCCTTAGTATACCCTTTAATTTGACTGTGTAAGAGAGGGTACACAGCACACAGTGCGCTGCCTGTTTGCAATGAATGGCAACAGCAGAGATGATGTTTGGTTTCCCTGTAAGTCCAAGTCAAGGAAATCAATGAAATTCATATTGTTTGCTATATTTGGAATACTTTCAGTGGTTGACCATGCTGTCAGGCAGCTATTTAAAAAAAAGAAAATACCCTACACCGCTGTGCAGCCGCATGCTGTGCTGTTGCCTTTTATGCACACAAGAATAAAAAGATACAGCAGAAGTACAGCAAATTGTACGAATGTTATTGATTTATTTCAGTTGGGTCCTCTCTACAGATTTTCTCTGTTCCCTGCTATTCCCATCAAAACAATGTGTAAACCATGCTTAAGTTTTCCAAAGTATACTATTATATGTAACACACTAACTCATATACCCCTCATATAAAAGCTAAATTGTCCATTCCATGAGAAACTGGCTAAATTGAATCTGGTGATGAGGATCGTGTGATGTACACGTGCACTGCCAAATGAACCGAGACTGTTTTCTTAACTTCCACAATTGTTTAAAGATTGTATAAAGATGTACACAGTGGAGTCAAATTGTAATGACGTGTAACCATTTTTTTACACCTGCTGTGTGTGTAATGTCTGCATTGGCATTGGATCATTTGTAATATTTGACTGTTGCATGTGTGACACAGAACTTCTCTGTGCTCTGCAGTGGATCAGCGAGCTTGACCGCGTGCGCGTGACATCATCACCGATGTCCTGACGTTTACGTCAGCATCTGTATTCACCAGTATTCATCTTGCATAGTGAGTCCTCACAGAGGAGCTCTATTGACTGATCTTAATTCAGACAGGGTAAGGTTTTTAATTTAAATATCTATTGGCTCACTCGTGGCTAGTGGGTATGGAAATATACCGGCTGAAGAAAATGATGCAACTGATGATTAGTGTGTTCTTAGTGTGTGTCTTCTTTTAAACAGATGAGTCTAGAGGGCTTTGTCATTTTTTATGAAAGTTATCATTGACTGATAATTATCTCGACAGTGTTGTAATGTAACGAAGTACAAATACTTTGTTGCTTAAGTACAATATTCACATATCTATTCTTTACTTTGTTATTTATATTACCAGCAACTTTCACTTTTACTGCAGTACAGTTCCTCTAACTATATTTGTTGATCGTTACTACCAAATCACAAGATGAAGAAGAATTGGTATTATGGTCTGTATTGTATTTATATAGAGTTTTTCTAGTTTTGATGTCTTTACACTATAGTTTTCACCCTTTCACGTGCTGCAACATGAGGGAAAAGTGTCTCGCTCAAGGACACATATAGACTAGCAGAGCCAGGAATTGAACCCACAACCTTCCAGTTGAAAGACAACTCGTCCTACCACTGAGCGACCATGGCTCAATCCAAAACTCCTCACTTTTTTTTTTGCTTTTACTTCTAAAATGTAGGTACATTTTATATCAGAAAATGACTTTTGATTCTTAAGTACAGTAAATGTCTTATACATTAAGACTTTTACTTAATTAATATTATAAAAAAAAGTGACTTTAACTTCTACCAGTGATTTTCTTGTAACATGCAGTGAATGCTGCTGAAGTGCACTAAATCTTTTTTGGTTGTTAGTAGTGGAGTCATATTTTTAATAATCAGTTTACACATGAGTGATTTTTTTGTGTATCATTTGTTATAATGGTTGCTAAATCTACTAACCTGTTTTCTAAAGATCAGCACTGGCCATAGGGAAGCCCATATGAGTCGACGTCTAGATCAGACTCTCATCAACATCACATCTGCAGGTGAACACCAGCTCCTCTCATGGCCTCCTGCCCTCTTGCACTTAAATCATCTCGTGGCCAAACATGCACAGTCTAAGTGGATACTGGTTCGAGTATGGGTTTGTCCACGGGGCTAAACTTAGCAAGCTGTGACCCCTCACCTCTGCTTCCTCCCTTATAATTGCAGGAAGCATGTCCGGGCCAATCAGAGCGGAGAAATGCAAAGTGCATATTAACAAGCTCAGTGGGAGCATTATTTCTGGAAAACAGGCAAGTGATGTCCAAGAATGAGGCCACCAGGTTTGCAGCGGCTGCAGAGGAGTTCTGTTTTGCAGAGAAAAGAAGAATCGCACATATAGTTTTTCCACGTCACACTTTTGCGTTAAACTGACTCTGATGTAATACACGGGGGGTAGAACTTCAGTATAGCGAGAGAGAAGCTGTCAGAGATTCAGTCACCGGCAGACTTGATGTTTGATGTCTTCTCCGGCTGCAAGGACATTCTATATTTCCATGATGTCTCTATAGTTCCTTGCTTTGTGCGCACGCACGCACGCACGCCTCTCAAGCAGCATCTCATGTCGAGGCTTTCCGCAGGTATGGCTTCACCATCTGTCATTTGCTGCTGTTCCTCCCACACACTTGACACTACTGTACTGTGCTGTATCTCCCACGTGCACCAGTGCATACCAAAGCAAAGGCAAACAGTCACACAGAGTTGTTTTCTTTGTAACAACAACACTGTCAACACAGATGCTTCCTGGGATGCAGGCCTGCGTTCGCAATCACTTGCAGACAGCGTCTCCTCTCACTGGAGAGCGGATCGAAATGATCATTTTGTGGCTCCCAGACGTCGTCTGTTTGAATAAGTTTGACAGAAAACTTCAGATCGGAAATAAATGTTGCTGAACTTATTCCTTCCTACTTCTTAATTAAGTGGGCATAGCAAAGTAAAGATGCCACACTCACTGTTTCACCAGTGGGACAGAATGCAGGCAAGAGAACTGTCTGAAATCTGCAGACTGCTTTGCTACTTCTTTGCCTGGAAGGTCAAATGTGACATCCTGTTATTAGAGAATTATTACAGAGGCAGGGAGAAAAAAATTAAGAGGGAGAAGGAGCTACGGGATGAGTGAGGGGATGATTGAAAATCGAAGACATGCAGAGGACGAGGGTTACTTTGCATGATTGCGTGAAAGTGGGGGAAATAACCCGAGCTTGAAATGTAGTCTCCGTCCTCTCGGTTATAGATGGCAGACATATGAGCTCCTACTAATAACTCTGGCTTTTTCTTGCAGAGGAAGACAAGTGCGGACGGTCTGGCTGGGTTCAGTGACAGGATGCTTTTTGATGTTGCGGGTTTGGATGGTGAGTCTGGCCCTCTGTGTCTTTTTAACTAAAATAGTTTCCCTTTTTTAACTTACAAAACTTACACATTATGTAAAAAAAACCCACATGAACTGTGCTTGTAATACATGCATACTGATAAATATACACTTAAAATACATCAAATGTGTGATATTTTGAAGAAAGTGAAATCCAAAGCTAAAATTGTTATCGATTGAGATTAAGTGATCTTTTTTTTTTCTGCAGTCGAGGTAGTATTTAGCATATCTGACCCTGTGTGTGTGTGTGTGTGTGTGTGTGTGTTAAGAGAATATACTGCCATGTGGGCAGCAATTGGCCTCCAAAGTGGGAGGCTAATTGACTCTCTGCTGAGCCTGAGAATAGCTATGTAAAATAAACCACACCGACGATAATAGAATCCAGTTTTCTCCAGGTATCGGGCGAGACACTGGCCCCGTCTACTGTCCGGAGTGCCGGATGTGAATAAGATCAACCCCCTGATCAATTGTAGTACATTTTAGAAACTCCCCACAGCTTAGGTTTCACCTGTGTGAATGTCTGCAGATGTGTTTGGACGACGGAGAATGTTCAGCTCACACAGTGTAATTATTACCTCCATCAAAGAGGTGTTTTTTTAGCTGGATCACACAAAAAAACTTCTTTTATTTAAACTTTTTCGGATTCATTTAAAGAAATTGTTTGCACTTTCTTTCTTTAACATTGCAGGATACATTGGAAATATTGCATCATTATGAAAGAAAAAAAAATACAGTGCACAGATTAAATTTAAATTTAAATCCATATTCAAGCACGTAGAATTTCTGCTGTGGAGTCAATGAATAATTTTGCCCTGGAATGGAACAGTAAGCCGTGCTGCGTCTTTTATTTGGCATTCCTTTTACATGAAGCAACAAACCCGGCTCTACAGGAGCCGTCATAAACGGCAAAATGTGCTGACACAGCTCCGGCGCGAGAGGCAAAGCCGCGCCGTTTAGTGAATAACAGGCTCCCTGTTCCCGGAGAGGCTCACTCCAGCTCCCTCTGTGACAGTTACCTGTTTTTGCGGCAAAGTCGGGCCAGACCTGAGGCCGAGAGCGCCGGTTTGTGCCGCAGAGTAACTCACACCCATGAAGAATGTCAAGAATCTGTGTGTTAAAGTTCACACTGTATGTGCGGCTGGATTGTGGCAAATAGGACCCAGCTGTGTGTGAGTGCACATGTGTGTTAGTGTGTGGAAAAGAATACACCGGTATTATGACCGTATGGGAAGCTCATCACGTATGTCACATCCAATAATACAGTCCCACACACACACACATATCTTAAAAGTGGTAGCAGGCAGGACGTCAACTCGTAATTATACTCTAACTTAGCGGTTTATTAAGAAAAGACAGGTCAGCTGGACCACCCGGAATCCCAGTATAAGTCACCTGTTTCATGTGAGAGGGGAAGTCCGCGATTCAACGCTCCTCGCTGTGCTCAGCACCGAAACCCAGCTGTGTTATTTTGCTGATATAATATTGGCTTAAGGTTAGAAGAATATGTTTCCTGACAGCGGCTTCCTTTTCTGGGATTTCATTATGCCTCATATCTGTAGAAAGAAGGGGGTTCTGTGTTTCACCACACATCAACATCATCATCATCCTTTTGGCTGTTTGATATTCCAAAATATGAATCTGAGAGGCTTTGTTCCAAATCCTTAAGTACTGTACGTCTATCCCGATGCATGTCCCGACTCTGTCTTATCTGCATCTGCAGTTGAAATTCATGCTCATCGGCGTAACAGCAAGTGACAGCGAGTGCTGCTCAGACTGCGAGGGGAGATGGAGAAACAGATGCAATCGATTTCTGTCCTGTTTGTGTTTTTCTGTTGCTCAGCCCCATGTTTCTGATGACAGATTGTAAGAATGGGTTTCATATGTGCCCCCCCCCATATCATATATAGGTCCAGGAGAAGGCAGAGAGCACTTGGAGTCATACCTGTGAGGTTGTCTGCCTAGGAAAAAAATGTGCTGACCACAGCTGCAAGCAAGCAGCACAGGATAGAGGAAGACAGACGAGGAGGATGCTCCAGGCACAATAAAGAAGAAGCTGGCTTTGCATAGATCATATCAGGTGAGTTTGTGCTTAGAGAGATATCGCTTATCAGTGTAACGGCAATCCGCTAATTAATGATTCAGCCACATCCTGGGACCATCAGGACAGAAGGGGGAGTGGTGTGTGTGTGTGTGTGTGTGTGTGCGTGCGTGTGTGTCTGTGGCAAATTTAAATAAATAATCCTAAAGAATTTGTATGTGACCATGTGAACTCTTGTGCCGAGCAGCCGTCGTGCAGGTATAACGTAATGCAAGGAAAATATCTCCACCTGGAAAGTTTTCCCTAAGACATATTAAACAACTCTGAACTGTATATGAATAAAATAACAGTATATTACCTTGCCATAACCAAAACATCAGCAAAAATGTCACAGCTTATGAACTTTTTCCACATAGGATGTCACGAATATGACATGAAAATGATAAAATGATAAACACAATGCGATTGCTCAGATATGACTGTTATTTACACAGTGTTTGTAGAGAAATCTGATCTTGAAGTGTGTGTATTTTTTTTTTCTTCTAATGTTTGGCAGTGGTTTCACTACTCAATCTGGAAATATGTCACACACAGTCAGGCAGAGGACTACTTCACATTGCAGCTCTTGTTAGGTTCTGGCACTGGGTGCGGGATTATGAAACCGGCCAAAACCAGTGACAGGTGACAAAGTCACGACTTTAACTTTGGATTAACTAAAACTGCCGATGAAAAACAAAAGGTGAGTCGTGATGTTACCGCGGCTTGCATGTCAGTTTTCAACTGCTACGTATACTTGTCAGTTAAGTTGGTCGTTTTCACTCATGGCAGCTGTTGGTCTTTGTTGAAGCGGCCGGTGTTTTGGCACCATTTGTCATGATTTTCCAGACTTTCTTTTTCCCCAGTGACATTTCAGAATGATTTCTCTGCTTATTGTTGGCCATTCCCTGCGCGGCTCAGGCAGCAATTATTTGTGTCTCGTGTTACTTTGAAAATATGAACCCGCTAATGGTTAAATCTCTTTTATTGGTACAACACCGTCAGAGTCACTGACATCCAGCCTAAAATGACACACACGGAGTAGCAGTGTGTGTTTTAATTCTCATTCAGTTCCTTTTAATTATGCGCGGTGTTAGTTTTAACAGAACTTTTCTTTCAGCATCACTGAAAGAAAAGTTACATATTTCCATGAATAAATTAGCCAAGGTTGTGTTTGGATGTAAAACATTATATTGATTATTATTTTTTTAGTCATGCAGACGTGGCAGAACATTTTTTTTTAGACTTTTCAAATCAAATTTCAGGTGATGGAAAACGAGTTTGCCGCATCAGTCACTCATTCGTCCTTAGTTCAGTCAGGTCCAGTCTGAGAGGAGATCCACTCCTCTCCGGTCTGAACCGTCAGAGCTGTACACAGAGGAGAAACTGGATAAGATTACGGCAAAAAGAAAGTGTGAGAGACAGAGAGAGAGAGAGAGAGAGAGAGAGAGAGAGAGAGAACCGAACCTGCTACAGCCCGGGTTGTTATTGCAGCTGTTAATTACCTCAACACAGCTACACATGTGGAGCTTCAGTCCCAGACGAACAGCCGCATACAAGTGCATGTCGGTATGCCAGAATATACAGATTAGAATTGAGCCAGAATATACAGATTACAATTTAAGCATCAGAGGAAAAGCTTGAGTGCAGGAAATACCTTTAACTAAATACACTGATTGAATCCGGTGTTTGCTTTGGCCTTTCCGCCACATGTATGCTTTTGTATCACATGTGCGTGATTTGTGGCTGAACCTGGTCATCGAGCTCATTCACTCCCATTGATCCTCGGTTCTTTTTCACATGTCTTGCATTGTATGCAGAAGGCCACTGGTGTTAAATTAGATTACAGAAAGATTGACGTGCTTAATTATGTGCCGCGGACATTTAATCCACGTCAGGGCGAGCGCCAGACTGACATAAGAGACAATGAGACCTCATCTCTGTCTGTCCGTCAGAGCGAGTGCTTGTCATCGCAGCACCATCGATCACATCATGTGCTGAAACTGTACAGAGAGGGTGATGAATATTCACTGTCAGTGCAGTGTGAGGAAAAAGGACTTTGAATTTCGACTTTTTTTGCCTATTTAAGGAGAATTATGTTCATGTAAGAAAGTCGAGTGCAGTAGTTTTCCTGGTTTTAATGCACCTGTATCACAAGCACATGTGTTTATGAGTGCATTCACGCCAGCCCTTCTTTATCGATTCACCCTAGTTTGTTCGCTTGGAAAGTCCAGTCCCAAAGAAGCGAACTCTGGTCCGCCTAAAAACGTAAGTCTCTTCAGGTTCGCTTGAAGTGAACCACATGCAGGAAGCGGACTACAACGCAGGGCATTGTGGGTAAACACAACCAAAACATACGCGCATGTAGAGTGATAGCCGGGAGAAATGTCTGAGCCCACTGTGGCAGCGTAAATGAGTCGTATGTTAGCATAAAACTAAATTTAAAAAAAAACATGACCAGTAGGATTTGATGCAGCTCCATGTTTTGCTTATGTGGCGGAAACACAAGTTGTCCTGCATTAACCAATAGATGAGTGAGGTTTCTTGTTCATTGTTGGTCTTGGAGGGGAATACGTTATTTAAAAGGGCCATGTTGTAACCCCCTGTCGCACCGAGTCTAGCGGACTATAAGGTGTGGACAGGGGCGGACTACAAGGTGTTGTTACCGCCTCAGGACCTTTTCTGGCATAAACACTGACCTTGTCAGGGTCGATAGTCTGCATGGACGGATAAAGGTCAAGACGTTGGGTGTTCTCCATCTTTTACAACCTGTGTGTGTTTTTCAGTGCTCCAAATTAAGCAGCAAGTAACTTTAGGAGGACTGTTCAGTCGGGAACGCCATTGGGTAAGAGGGAAGGGGTAGAAGACGGGAGAGAGAGAGAGAGAGAGGGAGAGAGAGAGAGAGAGAATGTTAAAATGACTGGAACTCCCAAAGTTTTCAAAACTGAACACAGGATTTCATTACACATACCTGGACGACCGAGGACATGGAAAAACCCCTTCCCTCTGTGCACATACACACACACACACACACGTGCATGTGTTCAGCGACAGGTTGGGTCAGAAAAATAATAAGAATAACGTAAAATAAATAGAGCGGAGATGACTCCCTGGCCGACAGAGCGTGCACATGTCAGCTTCAGAAATATGCAGTCATCAATCAAGAAGTCAGGCTGACAGTCTCGGACAGAGAGGAGGCACAGATTTGGCCGCTCCTTGTGTGTGGCAGCTCTGTTTGGTTTGTTTGGGATTTGTCCAAGGCGTTCAAATCTGACTGATGATGATGGGGCATCACTGCAAACCAGTGTCAGAAGTAAAGCTGCAAAGCTAATGTTGTCAATAACGCTGGTTGGCGGCGTCTCGTGTACGTCCTGCTCACTTTTGTTTTATTTGGTTTCGGTGTCGGCGTAGGCTGCAAATCGTGAGAGTGTGTCGTGGGAATATTCTCATGGTGGCTCGACAGTCCACTGGTAACAGTATAACTGCAGGCAGTAAATTGGCCTAAACTAAGCAAAACACAGTGAGGGGAGACAGACAGACAGACAGAGACAGACAGACAGAGACGGAGGAGCCATGCTGGAGTTTAGTCTCTTTTAAATTGAACCTTCACCACCAGGGTTCAGAAGGACAAGAGCGGATCGAGGGATGTATGCGTAGATATATATATATATGTAGATATATATATATATATATATGTATATATATATATATCTATATATATATAGATATATATATATATGTGAAGGGAGTCACAGGGATCAACCCTCATGGTTTTTCTTTGGAGCTCCAACTTCATCTGTGTAAACATGTCTGTAATGTCACACCAAGTCATTTTGTGTCAAGCAAACAACATGAGTGTATGTGTCAGCAGCAAGAACAATGAACAAGAACTATATAATATAGGCATTATGTGTAAAATATGTCCATGTTGATGATAACGCTGGTTTCCAAGTAACAGCTAATTGATGGCTGAAGAGAAAAATCAAGAGGAAAATCAGATTTTTGTGAGTGATATGGCCAAAAGGTTTTCACAGCACACAATTTTAGAGTATTTACATCTTAATTTATACATTTATTGAGATAATGAATCAGATGAGGACTGTTTTTTTTTTATTATACGTCTGATTGAAAGCCTATTCAATTAATTGGATATTAGGACAATTAAAAGGAAATAGCATTGGAAAAATAGTAGAGTAAAAGGCACAAATAAAAAGGAAACATTGAAATATGAAAACACAACAAACACAACAAAATAACGATTCTAAACTGAACTAAAACTAAGGAAAATACACTAAACCATGTGACATTTCACAAATCTTTGGTAAAAAATAAAATCAAATTTTGTTATATTACTCCTACTAGATTCAGTTCTTGAGTGATGTTGTGATATGTTACTGCTGAAACCCAAGTGGGCTGCGTTTGTCTTGTCCACAGAGACACAGTGACACTGTGAACCCAGTACAAACGCAGTTCATCAACATCTTGATGCTCTTAACCTCCCCGTGAGTTAAATTGATGTCTCGCTGCGTCCAATCGTTTCTTCACCCGCTGTCCGTCTGTGTTAGACACACGGTGACAGCACAGCTGCCTCTGTGCCTCGTCTTGGTCAGAGTGTGTGCACCCAGATGGATTCATGTGCCTTATGTGCAATGGATCTGGCGTTGCTAATTAATGTTACATGGCTTGTTGGACTGAGTATGCTGTCTCTCATGCTCCAGTCTCTGATCCTGACATTGGACCCAAAAAGGAGGGGGAATCATCACGGAGGAATTTGACAGACTTTGATCACAGGCCTGTCCGGTGAGGGCGCAGGCATCGACGCACTGTGTGAAGTGGAAAGCGTAGCACATTCATCTTGTACTGAGGGATGACTTTTGTGTGACACGGATTTGCAAAAACCTATGATCTAGATCACATGTGTCAAACTGGTGGCCCGGGGACCACATGTGGCCCTCCAATCAATTACATGCGGCCCGCCCCTGCGAGGTGATGGAATAGAGACAGAATATAAGACTAAATGTATATTTTTATAATAGTAAGAAGACATTCGGTTGTAATCATTGCTTTATAAAATGTATTATTTTAAATTGTATTATTATTTAAGCTGTTTTAATCACAGTTATCCTCGTCACTATTTGCTAAATTTAATTCTCTGTTTTTGTGCATCATAAATATTTTTATTGTGAATCATTTTATATCAAAACAAACACTTTTACTTTGCAATTCTGTCTAATATCATAATGAATATCTTATATTGCCCACCGGCTACTAAATAGTTGTTTTTCATTGGCCCCTAGGTCATTTGAATTTGACACCCCTGATCTAGATTGTGGACTTGCGGACGTCAGATAAGGGTACAGTCACACACCCGGCGGTGAATTGTCAATCAAAATGCAAGTTTGCCGTTTCCTGCTTTGCAACAAAGAAAACAACAGTCGTGACATCATCGACAAGGTCGAGGACCGCGGGTGAATGTCATAAACAAATCATAATGAGGCCGTAATTGCTCGCCACAGCTGTTTACATTCCTCCACACGTATCGTAAGAACGATAAACAGTCTGTAGACGATCACCCTGACATTTCAGTGACATTTTACCCAGTTCTTGTTCAGCCTGCAACATTTTAGGAGCTAGTCAGAATGCGAAAGCCTCCTCTCGTGACATCCGTGCATTAATGATGAACACATGGCTACATTTCAGAGCTCATTTTCACAATGTCCTGTCAAGATTGTCACGGTTTTGGCTGCTGAGTGGATATTTCCCCGAGTTATGTCTTCGTGTAAACACAAATAATTTGTAAATGGCAAAGAAGTGATCTCACAAAAGATAAGATATTCCTTAAAACCAAGAAGCCAATTTACACATAATGTAAAAAAAGACTTGAAAGTCACTTGAGTGAGTAGTTGTGGAGGAAAAAAAAAAGGGATGATCTGTCTGTTGGAGAACAAAACGCAAAGCAGTCGGTCGCTGCACTTCAAAAGAGCGGCGCGTATGGTTTTGGAAATACTGAAGTAAATGGATGATAGCCGTGAAGTCAAGTTCACGGAGCTGATAGGGATTTACCGATGAAAAGATGTGACAGTGTGGTGTCATAGAAGAAAGATGCACTCCAGAGCCACCAGAACAGATTTTCTGTGCCTTTGCCACAAGCTTCTGTAACAAGGCTTCCAAAAGACATCACTTCATTTGCTGTTTTTGATGATTTTGACTAGATGATGGTTTTTGGGCTTTACCCAGTTTCTCTGTTCCCGGTTTTCTGCGATAAAGTTGGCCCGGGACAGAAGTCATTTTTAAGAATGGCCATTCATCTTGGATTGCACACAATGTCACTGTCTAAATAACGACAATTAAACCTAAATGTTCCAATTCTTTTCACCGTGAGATTTTCAAATTATGCTGCTTTGATTTCCGTGACATGGCTAAAAGGGGGGAAATAACTGCTATAATTTTTCTATAAACGGGCGAATGAAAAAGATCATTTTAATCTGATTTACAGCTGCAATTTACAAATATTTTTACGATAGCGTAACCTGTCGATTTGTTTACTCGTATCGTCCATGAAGTGTCAGAAAATGTGGATCGATGTTTCACAAACCTCAAAATGATGATGTTTTCAAAAGTCTTATTTTCGTCCACCAACCAAAATTGCTCACTTTTACTGATTTATTTGTTATTTGGAAAACTCAAAGAACTTGTTTTATTTATTCTTTAATTTTCAAAATAGATGACAATTAATTGTTGCAGCCCTAATCTGATTGACTGTATGTCTAATATGACCTAATATGATCACCAGACTATGTGTTGCAAGATGCTGTAGCTAAAATGTTGCGTCATAAAAATCCATGTATGGGCGATTTTCAATCCCAGAAAAACACAAAAGCTAGTTTTTCAGTTAGTTTTATTTCAGTGTAGAAATAAGACCTGCAGAGCAATATACAGCGCTTCAGTTCTTCTACCACTGTTATCAATGAAAACAGAAGCATTTTAAAGTGGCAGTGGAACTGAATTTGTCTTCTTCCAAACCTCCTCGCTGGAGACACCTCTCGCCACATGCGCCGTACTTTATCGTTGAGCCCTTAATCCGCCACAGCTGCTCAACTGTAAATACAATTAACCTCAGTCATTGTGTGATGTTGACTTTGGATTTTTGTACACTTTCTCACTAACTGCCGGTAGCCCCGGACTCTCTGAGGGTGACATCATAGGTTTCAGGTTGCCCACTGTGGCTTTGTTTCCCAGGGGGTCGTGAAGCCCGAGTGTAGATCTGGTGAGCAGATCTGTGATGGGGATAGACATTCTCTCTCCTTGTGCTCAGGCAGACACACACACAAGGACTCACGCAGCCATCTGACCTCTCTGCCACCTCACTTTGAGCTCAGAGGTCTGTTATTGGCTCGGTCATGATGTGTTGACAGATTAAGCAGATGTGTGTTCCCCTCTTGGAGACGGTGAGCCGGTGCTGTTGAAAAGTTGAAAAGCTCTCGATTTAGAAGAGTGAAGACACAAATGTGGCTTCACGGAGCATCTGCTCAGATAGTTTGGGATGCTTCAGGGTCTGTGTTGGCAATTAGGAAATACTGTTTTGTCTATGATTTCGTCCCTCACACGTCTGTGTTTGTGGCGTAACGAGAAACGGCCACTCACATATTTATTATTCTGATTATTCTGAGAGTGACCTCGCAGTTCCCTCCAGGAAACACATGGCATGCTGTATAGATTACTGCATGTAAGGTTTAAATTTTCTATGTGATTTTGCACAAAAAAAAAAAGAATTCAATGCAATCATCAGAGCCACATTAAACGCACCACGAACGGCTCTCTGGCCAGCTTGTTTAAGAAGTCGCTTAATCTCTAAAGAACAAAGTGATTCGGAACAAAAGTAGGCAACAAAGGACAATGCCCACATTTGGGTCGTTGTTTTGGGTTTTTTTTTTACCACTGAGACAGAGGTTCTCTGGTCACAATCACTTTCTTCTGACATTGCCAGTATCGTTTATAACATATTGAGCGTGAAGCTCGTTCCGCGTTGGTGTGGTGCCTTTTTTTCCCAGGCACTGCAGCGTATACTTTCCCTGGTCACCCCTTTAAGTGTCAGTCATTCTGTCAATCATCTATTTCAGCCATGTGCAATTACCGGAGCCCACAGAGGAGACCTCCTCCATGCTGACATCAAGTGAGCAGTATGGGCCAGCTTTCCTCTGTACCTGTTTTATTTTCCACTCTCTCTCTCTCTCTGTGTGTGTGTGTGGACACACCTGCTGAACGCAGCGTGTCATTTTTGCTTTGAATATACACACGCACCCACACAAAACCAAGGAACCTTTAAGGAAGCACAAATTACAAAGCTTAATTCACATGTTTGTCTTGGTGCATTAAGTCAAAATGTGATCGATAGAAGCGGAAGGTTTGTGTATTCGCCTGCCCCGACTGCAGAGCTCGAACATTTCACAATTGCCCGGCTTTGTGAAGGAAAACTTTTAACACTTGAGGATTGTACGCACTTAAAACTGAGGTCTGAAGGGAGGGATTTGTCCATAATCCTGTATTGATCCTTCCTAGACAGGCTGTCTGGTGGACTGACACTCTCCCATACCTACAGGCACACAGCCACCCTGGCTGCATACCTCGCTACGTCTATATATAACTATAGAAACAAATACAGCCCGCAGCCAATTTGTGGCTGATTTAATGGAGTCGTTACTTTGGGCCAAGAAAGACAGACTTGCCCATTTTGTTTTCCAGTTTAAATATCAGTCCCAGAAGTCCCAAGCGTTATAACCTTATTGTGTAAAAGGCTTTTTTTTATTTTGGATATTTCATTGCTGCTTGCTAACACACAGCATCCATCTTTCCTCATTAAACCCAAACTAGACCGGAGGGAGTCAGCTTCTCTGCGTCTATAGGAAACCTTTGCCAGCCACAGTTCAGAGATCAGAGGAGTGTAAACACGCACACATTTAAACATCCTGCATTTATGCTGAGTTCTTAGGGACCCCCTGTTGTGTTTGCATTGCTGTTTATGGGTAAATCCGATACTATGACCATTTTGTTAGGGCACTGAAATGTAAAGTGTTACTGTTTTATTGCTGAGATGTTTGGTATCATAGAAAGAAGCACAGATCACTGACTTCTTCTCAGATTACAGTTTGTATTTACACAGAAAATAATCACAAACTACTCTACGAGCATTTATTGGTATACAACATTTAACACACGAGTAAGATTACCAGTCAAGCAACAGTGTACTTAACATCTTGTGATGATTGTGGTGGTGATTCCATTGTTTTTTCCACAAACTTAAGTAGGTGCAGCCATGCTGGATTTGAGTGTTCTCTCAAAAACAACCAACTGTAAACACCTTATTCAGAACGTGTTAAAAAGTCATTGAATGACCCGCGAATGAGGATTTGATTGAGTCAGTTGGAAGTGTAACTTTATGGTTGTATGCAGACCCACGCTGTGGAAACTATTACACAAAACTGGAACTGAGTTATGAAAACACAAGAAATGTGGCCAAAGACCTGTGTATGCCTGCAAATGTTGTTCATGATCGAACAGACGCTGAGGAATAATCATCCTTTAAAAGGAAAACAGCGGTTTGTATACCCTGACTTGTTAGAAACACGTTTGTAGTATCGTAGCCAAACAGTATTGTACTCAACAGTGTATTCGAACCCTTATTTCACGGTGATTTCAAAACGCTACAGTACATAAAAGCATATGGGTTGAATATGCACTGAGCTTGTGGAAATAATCACCACAAGGAGCTAAAGTGTGTCCACATTTGTGCTGTGAAAACGGTGGCATAATAACTCCTTTGTGTCTGGATGAGGGTTTTTACATCTGACACAAAAGTGGAGTAGTCACAGGTTAGGGTGAGACGCTAAAGAAAAAGCTTAAGTGTTGCCTGTTGTTGTGTTTAGTACGTTAATCATCAGGATAGGTCAGCCTCTCCTCTGTCAGTCTCAGTGTACTGCAGGTCCCCAAACTAAGAGTGCACCATTAAATTACTGGATCACCCCCCTTTCAGAAGTAAACAGGTGGTCACAGATTAAATGGTGGTTGCAGGCCGCTTGTTTTGAAGCACCTGTCCTTGGGACAGCAGTTAGCCAAAAATCCCTGTCAATCACGTGGAAGAACTCGGCCTTTGGCCTTGGTGACCAACTGGGGTGCACCACTGCTGAACAAGAGAAACACAGGAAGAGGGGGGAGGGGCATGAAGGAATTGCAGGCCTCACAGTGTACGTGTAAAACAGCATGTGTGGTCAAAGTGGAGCAGTACCTGACGATGGGTTGGGAGAAAATGTATCTTGGGGGTGTATCATTGAAAGAGCGAGAACCGAAGCGCAAGACAGAGGACAATAGCTGGAGTGTGACTGAACAGCCAGGCGAAAACGTGTGGTTGCATTCTCGCTTTGTTCCATGAGATCACAGTTGTGGCAGATGCAGGATAGACGGGGAGCAGCTGTTTTGCTCTCTGTTCTCCAGTTACAGACGCTGGCACTGCCTGCACTCTGGGGATGGGCAGAGGGGCACGTTGTCAAGTTATAATAGTGTTTGTTCTCTGAGGGTGGGCACAAAGAGTCCTCAGACCCAGCAGTGCTTCACAAGGACTCTTGGCATCAGAAGAGAGGGACGGGGCCGAAGGTGTTAAACAGAATGGGACTGGCGACAAGACATAACACGCAGCTGGTCCCGCTCTCGCAGGACCCGTGGCGCCGCTTACAACGCTGACTGCTGTGGTTAACGTCAAACTCAAAATATTATTGGTGAAATGAACTAATCTGAAGTCGGATCGGATGATAGAAATTTCCAAGTCAAATTGACGAATGTATGAAAACGGTGCACCCAGCTGTCTGATGTGTTCCCATAAAGTTTGCCGTTTTAAGACCCTGAGTGCAGGTTTAGTGGCATCTAGTGGTGAGGTTGCAGACTGCAGCTAACGTGACGCCCTTTCCTTGCCCCATTTCTAAGCAGAAGCTACAGTCGCTGTCGTGTAACATAAAAATACGGCATTTAGTTTGTTTATTCCGAACTATAGAAACATAACAATGAGACATTTTGTACTGCGATCTTTTCATATGTAATAGTACAAAGTGTAACGTGACATTTAGTAGAAATGTTTTTATACTGAGCTGTCAAGATTTTTGTGATGGAATGGAAATGCTGAACAAAGTCAAGATCACATTGTCATGTTTTCCAAGCAGTTTTGAGTCCTCAAACAGTCGTAAAAGGTTACAGCTGCAGCTCAACTTCATATAGCATTTTTAGTTTTATTATCTATGCTATATGCTTTGAAAAAACACTCTATAACGTATGTAAATTCTGCCCCATGGATGTTGGACATACTGTTGTATGCATAAAACTTTCATGCGCATATATAATCCTGTATAACCATGATCACAATATCATAGATTCATAATTGCCTGTATATTCCAAAAGTGCACAGATGCCTCATAACCTCGTGAAAAGTCTTGTTGGAGCAGAGGATTAGGATGTTAATGAGGATCTTCTGCCAACAGGTTTCCAGCCCTCACAGCCAAAAATCACAACACAAAGAAATACCTTTATTTATTTATTTATTTATGTGTTGAACATGATCTTTCAATGGAGTCATACATGTAGGTGTTATGTCGAGGTGAATTTTATTAGTCACATAAATGTTTTGTGTTGTTAAAGAAGCGGCGCTAACTCGTTTTCCGATTTTTCATGTGAATATTTTCTGGTTTCTTTGCTCCATATCATAAAAGAACTCATTAAAACCTAATCATTTTGGTTTGTGCACAAAACAAGACATTCGAGAACATCATCATTTCCAGGTTTGTAAAAGAAAAAAAATCGGCATTTTCTAATATTTAACGGACCAAACAAGTAGAATTATCGACGATGGAAATAATCGTTAGCTGCCGCCGTACTTCTGTTTTATAGCATTGCTCACAGATTGTTTCTTTTGTAAACCAGACACAGAGCTGACACCTCAGAAGGCTCACTTGATGTCGAAGTCATAAATTAATCCGGCCCAGCTACTTTCTCTACAGTGTTGCCAAGCAATAAAATGAGTCAGCCCGTTTTCTCGCTGCAACGTGTCACATGTGTCACACAGACTTCCTGCAAAAGTGTACATATGTCACCGAGACGCTCGGTGTCTCAAGTCTCCAAAGCGACGCAGGGGAGTCCAAATGTTGCTTCTGAAAGGAGTCACATATGCAGGACTGTTGGACTGTGGAGTTCTTGCTCACGCGGAAGTTGAATCATGCTGTTTTCCCACTCATTTTTAGTCATAGCCCTTGTGTAGAAAACAATCATATATGTATTTGTTTGTTTTCGATCTATTTAAGTAGATCCCACATCTTTCTTTAAACTTGGAACAATTATTACTGAAGTGATGAAACTAACTCAAGAATGACCATTTTGGGCTCAAAGGTCACGCTCCTTTAATAATAAAAACTAATAATGAAAATATGTGCCACCCTTTATTAATATCCATGGGGGAAGATGCCATGATTGTTGTAGGTTATTCGCTTCTCCTTAAATCACGTGAAACTCCTGCTCATATAATTTCCCCCCGGCGCCTGGACTCTTGCAATTTTAGCAGCACAAACTTCATCTGTGGTTGCAAATGAAGATGCTCGATCGTGGACGCGCGCGCTGCCTGGTGTTGCCTTGCTCCCTGTCAACAGTGTGGGGATGATGCCCACACTGATGTGCACTTACAGTAAGTGAAGGAGTGATGTTTCAGAGATGGATAGCATTTCCAGTATTTATCGACTGTGCTGCGAGGCGGCTCGGGATGACGCTGCATTCAGATACATTAGCGGAAGAGGGCGGCTTTGACGGCCTGTCAGACGGGGGCTGAGAAGTGAGGCGGGCAGACGTTAAGACATCGCCGAGCTTACAGTGGGATGCAGGAGCATCGATCGCAGCCCCGTTGCTCTCCGAGCCGCTTCCTGTGTTTTCATTGTGCTATCATGAGAGGAGAGCAAACAACAACGTCATGGGGAAAAGCTAGTGATACTACTCAATGTCTAATGTGCTCAGGTCTCCAGGGAGAGAGAGATTTACATGCAGGAGAACACATAATGATGAAGAAGAAGCTATTATTACTGATGGAGTGAGGGAAGTAATACTCACAATAAAGTTTCTGGCAAATAATATTGTGCCCAAGAGAAGGATCAGATTTGATATTAGCTAATTGTCTCCATTGGTATTCCTTGGTATTAAAATAAACTGGCTCATTCCAATTTATATTAAGCTGTCTTACTTTTCTTGACTGCGTAATGAGTACACTAACAGAGAGGTTTAACCTTTCGGGGAAAAATGTGTGTTGAGTATGGACCTAAATCGGGTCCGGAATTCTTCATAACTTTACACAGATGTGAACTATTAAGACAAATTGTTGTGTGGCTCACGTGGCTCTCACAGAACATCAACCAATGTCAGGACACAAGTATTTTCGGATAATGTCGGCGTCATGTTAAAGGATTTTTCATTGCTGCATTCTTTCACCGCAAGAACAAAATGCGATGCCTAAAACAATGAATATCTCGGCGCAGGCGAATGTATTTCCATCTGCAGAACAGGTCTTCTCGGACAGGTTTAATGTGTAATTCGATATCAAAAGATAATGTGTAGTTTTGTCCAGCGTTTGTTTAACGCTGCTGAGACTATTTCATTGTGAAGACAAAAACAGGTGTCAGTTTTCCACTGTGTACAGTAATTATTGTGAGGGGGCTTGATAAACGAGATGGAGCACAGACGGAGGAGCAGAGAGCGCTAAACCAACTTGCTTTTCCCACTGAATTAAATGTTTATGCTGAAGCTCAAACCCACGCTGTCGGACTGTTTCTCCTAATTAAGGGAAAAAGGTGTCTGATTGACAAATGGGTTCTGGGTCAGCGTTCCGACCAGAGGAGTTTCTCTGCCAAGACTTGCAAAGGCCTCTGTGTTTCCCATCAGCCGTACGAGCAGATGGTTTAACACTCACTCAGATCCTCCTGGAGGAAAACGGCTAAGTCTTATCTGCTTTTCTTTTTTTCTTTTTTTCTGGAGCTGAGAGATTAAACATGGCGAGCCTGTTGAGGAGGCAAAACGACCGGTGGGATTAGTGTGCAAAAAAATAAATGAAATAAATAGTTTGGTGATTGTTTTATTGATTGATTACACAGTGGAGCCATTCTCTGATTTCTTAGCTGATGCGTGGAGTGAGGATTTCATTATGCACTTGAGTTACACCAATGAAAACATATTTACAGCATGTGACACACGTGTCTCAGCAGCCAGCTCTTCTTCTTTGATTTGACAGAAGATGGTGAAGTTTCTTCCAACTTGGATCCTCTGTCTCTTTGTCCTCTCAGAGGCACGACCTTTTCTGCACAAATTCACTGATCAAGTTTAACTTATTTAGCTGCAATTCCATTTTAATGACGAGGCCGTTTAGGTGCATGCATGGCTGTGTCGCTGTGAGCATATTGCAGCACGACGCTCCGTTTGTTCCTCTCGTCAGACGGAAAAAGAAATCAACTTCAGCAAAAGGTCACTGTGCTGGATCTGCTCCAGTGTGGAAACACAACCGTCATTATCAACAGCTGTGAGATTCACCTACGACAATTGCGTGACCTCGTCTGTGCAGAAAACCAACACCTCATTTCATTGACTCGTTTAGACATTTGCTTTAATTCAATAATCGAGTCATGTGCTCTGGTGGGGCAAGTATGGTAATTGTATCTTTTCAAGTTTCTCACTCGTCCGTGTCCGCGTTTAGCTTCGTTTTTAACTGTAATCACTACTGATCTTTATCGCTGTCTATTTCTGGGATTTCATACTATTTTATAGCTTCATATAAGCAGTTTTCGTTCTTGCTTTGTGAAATCCTCCTCCTCCTTTAAATGGACTAAGTAGCGGCAACACTTAGGCCATTAACATGTAACCAGTGACCACACAGTGAAGGAGGTGAGATGCATGCTGTATCACTGTGGCCTTTACATGACTAACAAATACACAAAAGAGCTTTCAGCACTACAGCCAAGGGAGGGGTGTGGGTGCACACGGAAAATATGCACAGACGACTCCCTCCCTCCCTCCCTCCCTCCCTCCCGCTCTTGCCCTGCACTCCTCTCAATCACACTCCAACAAAACAGAGCAGGTAGTTTGACCAGAGGCAGTGGAGCAGCTCCTTCTATTGATTCCCTCTGAATTTTGAAGTAGTAAAGCTAAATTTATCCAAACACCATTAATCACAATGGCTAGAAGCGTCTGTGAACAGATTCGGTCTCGGGGGCATCTCAGGCCGTTTAATTTGCCATTTAAACCCCACCTGTCTGTGTCAACTAGTCCGTGGAGAGGTGCACAAATGGACTCCAGTGGCTGTTCCAAGGGTTGGGTTGTATACATTCTTTCATGCTTTACTAGAGCCAGGGACAGGGAGCATGGCAAAAAGGAGTCAGTGTGCAAACGGCTCAAAAGAATAGGGTTTTTTTTCCCCCAGATATGCTCTTGCTATTTTTCTTTTTATTGCCCTATACAACATGAGGCCACAATTCAACATCTTATTCCATTTTGTCTCTGGTGTACAAGTCAAAAACTATTTGCTGTTGACTATTATGTGGGTCAGGTTGTGAAGAATTTTTTTTTTTTGGCATTTCCGTGAATTAGACTAATTGAGAATAGACTCTCAACTCAGAAGCTTCAGCAAAAACACACAGAAAGATGCCACACAGCATTCAGTTTACAGGGCATGGATGTGAAGGGATTAACTTGTTATCACTGGCACTGACTTGCAGGATTACCGAATACTTGACACCTGCACACTCAATAAACACTATTTAAAGGCAAATTGCAGTGACCATAAAGCGTCTATGGGTAGCTCTCAGGCTGTGGGGTGAGAATATTATACCTGATTTACCTGTATTTTGAGGCTTTTTAATGATGGGGTCTTAAAATGACATGAACAACTAAGTAATTAAAGAGCAGAGAACGTCAAGTCAAAACAGAAACTCATTAAGTGATGTGAAAAACACAGTTTAAGGGGATGTCTCAATGCTGTTCCATATAATCAACAGGTCCACCATGTTTTCCCCTCATTTTTGCTTATCTTCACTTCACCACAGTTGTGTCCTGCCCTTGCACAACCACAGGAGTGTGTCTTGTTTACCGAAAACTACATTCAACAGTGTCCAACAACCTTTCGTCAAATAAAAATAACTCATGTGTTTACTGCTTTCGACAAACTCTTTATTTATTAACTTTAAAAAAAAGAAAAAAGACACGCTGTGTATGTTTTGTACCCACAGTTATTTGTTACTGAACTCACACCCCCGTCGCCAAGTTTATAGTTTGTTTTCGACAGATTTCATACAAAACGTCTTGTCCATGCTGGAGTCGTTGTGGAGAAATTTCCTATGACATTCCTACACGCGCTCCATGCACACACACACACACAATTAGCACTTGTTAAAGGGAGCATGTGATATGGTAAATATGCCACCATTTTCCCATAATTACAGCCTCCTGTGAACCATAGAGGAAGCAAGTGCTCTGGATGACTTACCTCATGTCCGTTTGAAAGGACTAAAAAAAGACACAACAATTCAATGTGTCCCCCTTTTTTTTCCACCCCAAAAAAGAAAAATCCTCTGTCGGTTAAATAAAAACTTAAAAAAAACAAAACTATTGTCTCTGCTCACACTCCATCCAACACAAACAGACACACACACACACAGAAACTCTCTCTCATTTTTCCGTTTCTTTGACCCTGCCGCAGTCCCCCTCTGCACTTCACAAGCCAGCAAAACTAATTGGAGTAGGAGACAGGTGGAGCCACTCTGTAGTAATCAGTCTTGTTAGGAGACGGGGCTATTGCTCACACTGCGATCTTTTTGTTTTTGCAGTGTGAACAGTGGAAGGAGGGCATGAACTTATGACACACTCGCATATGGGGCCCCTTTGTAGCCTGCCGGGCTTCACTAGTTGTAGTAAATGTCAAGGTTCTCTGTGCAACACAATTACAAACACATCCTACCATGCGCATGTTTTGGAAAAAGAAGAAATTCACGCCACTTTTACTCTAAAATGCGTGTGTGATATATACACATAACTGATAAGTGCACATATCTATATCTATAGCGGTCCTTTTTCCATCAGCATTTGTTCATTGTGTGTGTGGTAAGTGCCAGTTCATTGGCGCCGTTTCGGTGTGAGCATGTCCACTGTGTCGAGACACGATGCTGTATAATGCAACCAGGCAGGTGTGAGGGTCACAGCCAGTTTGCGGCCAAGCGTTTTGACCCCTGCTGCCCGCTTTGTCTGACCGTCAGAGGAACTCCTTAATTAGAGCCGTTGGTTTGCAGTGTCTAACTGATGCAGCTCAGCAGCCGCTCTCCAACAGCCTCTTCATTAAATGCTCCTGGTTGACTTAGCAAGAAGAGCCTTGGTTTGCCCAATTCTTTCTGCTCGAAGGCCGTGTTAAGAACATCTGCCTAATATTCCATCTGCACTTCCTTATCCAGTGATTCACTGAGTTGTTATTGTCAGACTGTACTGTGTTCAAGCTTAGTTTCCTGTGCCATTTTTTTATGTAATTGCAGTGTAGTTTAATTACCTACTGAAGAATTGCCACGGTTCAACAGTAACAAACAGTCTATTTGTGTTGGTCATTGCAGTGTGTGGTAGTTTTTTTCCTCTTCTCTTTCACCACATTTTGTCATTCGCAGAATGATTAATTGTTGGTTTACACGCGTTATTTTAACAGAACGCCCCCTCTGGTTGGTGCATGTCTGCAATGTGAGTGCATGCTATTATGTAAGACGCTGAAGGAGAGTGATCAAGTGGCCAGAAAATGAATGGGAACAGAGCTGGAAGGGAACTGAGTGAAACATGGCTGTTCTGGCAGATGTAAATAAGGACGCTCACCCGGTAGAGATTCAACAAGACGTTGCCTTTTGACATTCAGCAGTAAGGATTTCATTCTACTGTTCTTGGCCGCTCCGTGTTGTTGACGCAGCCATGGAAAATCGCAGAGCGCTCTTTTAAACAGCACCATTTATAGCACGACAGACACTTCTTTACATATATAAGGCTGCACGGCTGTTTTCGTAACCACTGTGCCCATGGGTGAAACCTGAGCCACAGGTGTGTTTTAGGTGCAGTCACATTTTGGTCCACAGAAAGGGCCTTGTGCGTTGTTGTAATCATAGCCTATCACTTAGCGTCAGTGTTTGTAGTCAAATACAAAGAGATTACATTTTTGTCCCCAGTGATTTGAAAGGGGTTCTCGTTAAGAGGCTACATCAGCGGATGAAGAGAAGTGGATACAAGGAAATCTGACCAGGTTCTTTACACTTAACCTGAAATGTTAGCTTGAACTTTTGTTGTGATGTACTACAGCTGTAGCTGTTCAATGCAAGACTCATTTACTCACATTTTACTTAAAAATGTAACAGCAGAATATGATGATGTAGGGGGGAAAAAAACAAAGAAAAGTTTGTAGTGGAATTGTTGTAACTAGTTTACTTAGATTACTAAAGGAACCAGATTCACTGATAAAAAAACAAAAAACGTTGGATAGGTAGTCTTAAATAACTTTAATATTATTATAGTATATTATTATGTATTAAATACATAATAAATACATAATTATATTATTATGTATTAAATACATAATAATATACTATAATAATATATTAAAACATTACTATACATACATGTTATGTATAAAAGCAGACATGGATACATTAAGGAAAAAGTAATGAAAGTTGATAGGAGGTGGTGAAGGGAGAGGTTTTGAGGACTAGCGGCATAGGGGTGGTTAGAATGGCAGTCTGAGATGTGGCTGTATATTTTGTTGTAGGTTTGCAGCAACATGAAGGACATGGTGCTGGAGAACTGGCTTCCTAAGGTACAGGAAATAACATGAATAAATTAATTCAGTACTTAAATAAAAAAAGTTGCAACCCTCTCAAACACAACAAGATTTGTTCTGACCATTGTTAGAGCCGGAAAAAAGAACAAGTGACATGTTTTGACATCTATTACATGATGCCGTTTGGACACATGATGTTCTTGCCTTGCTGTCTGGATCACAAGTCAAACTGTTAACATTCAGTGACATTTTCTTAAAGCAGTACTTCATTTTCTGTGTGATACATAAAACAGATGAGTTCAAACCCCCTCCGGGTTCTTCAGCTCAAAACATAGTTCTACGAGATTGCTCGTATGTTTTCCTGCATCCGAGAGAAATTATTCAACAGAACTGATTATTTCAGTGCTTTTCAGTATCTCACCGGGTCGTCACATCATGGAAAAAAAAGGACAGTGAGACAGGCTGGGTGAGAGACTGAGACAGAGTGACAGACAGAGGGAGGAGACAGAGGCAGAATCTTGCTGTGACAGCCCTTTCACTCCTTATGAAAGACATTTTTCATCCCCCTCAGTATTCTATGGGACTTCAAAGCATCAATCTCAACCGAGCGATTTGGCCTATACTATTGTGTGAATCTTGAATATTCATCAGGGTCTTTCTTTTCCTTGAGCACTAAGACTCAGCTGGGGATCTGCTGGGATCTCACCGTATATTGGTGTTACATATAACAGTGGTGCTTACAGATATCGGACGATGTCTGTGTGTCGAGGACTATATGAACGCGTCCTCTGCTATAAATAACATCTCAACTCATCTCCATTTTACTCCTTTTCCAGTGTGTCCCCGGAATAAAAAAGTAATAATTACATAGTAAGCAGCATGTATATTGCTCTAACTATTGGTGATTTACGTCAATAATTAATTAAAATTGTTGTAGTTGGACAATGTGAGCAATAAATATAGATTTGCAGTCCGGATGAGAATCGGTAAAATCCTGTACAATCCAAAAATCCTTTATATCACATACTTCACTATGCAAGGACTGTTAAAAATGGGAATAAAAATCAGCAAAAGTCAGCAAAAGAGTCATGTTTAGGCTGTTTTATTTCTTCTTTCTGGGAGAACAATAATTTGTTACACATCTGGAGAATTATGTCTTTGATATGACTCAGCACAAATGTGTTATTAACAGCTTCATAGATCATAAATGGTTTAAAATGACTGTATCGGGCTTTACTTTCTTATATCCGTATGGAATTGGACACAATAAAGTGGTATCGTCCCGTCCCCAATTTGCAGAACTATTACTGCACCACAAAGGACATATATATAAATGTTTATTGTAGCTTGATGAAGAGAGAAAGGCAAGTCTGTGTTTTGCTGGATGATAAAGACGGTGGCTTGGACAGCTGTGTTGCTCTCCAGTATTCTAGCACAGCCGCCTTAACAGCGATCTGCTGAAAATCCTCCTAATTTCACAGAGCTGCGAGTCAGCTTGGCCCCGGCCTGGAACATCGCTCACGATACGCATTCCACCCCTGCTCGCACTAATTTCATCATCTGTGTTCCGCCGTGGCTTTTTGTTTCACAGGTTAGCGACGATTCTTCACAGTCATCCGTCCCGTTGCTCTCGCTGTGCGATGAAAGGTGTATTTGCTCCTTTAAAGTCCTGTCCTGAAATAAAAAACGTGACTCAGTGTCACGGCACATTATAACACTGCTGCTAGCATTTAATGTAACGTCTCCATTTTCATCTTTGAAAAGAAAATGTTTGCCTTTACAAAATGGAGACAGATTAGTGCAAACAACAGTTGTGTATTAATTGACTCCTCTCACTCCTGGAGGTCAGAACATGAGGGAACACACAGTCTCACAGAGAAGCGACTCTTCACTTCGCCCCCTCCAGTCTGATAACGCCCGTCATCACTTTATTGCTATAGAGTTGTTTTTGGACCCGATGTGATGTCATGTGACCTGCATGACTGTGGTCACTTCACCAAATGGCTTAGCACCTGGGGATTATGCTGAAACAAGCAAGTTAACCCATATGACATCATCAGGGTTGTTTTCACAGACTCAATAAAGGTAACTCCCAGAGCCATGGAAGAAATGAAACCGGTTTCCATGTGTTCTCTGCCTGATGGGTGGACTATACTTTGTTGTACAAAATTGGTGGAATGGTCCTTGCTTACTTTTTCAAATGTAGTCATTTTGACATGTCACCAAAAGGTAAAGCACATCTCTGTGCATCAAAGGGTGCCTATATACTTTCTCAATTCTGTGTCAGCAGAGAATCACTTTGCATTTTCCACTGTGGCTATACTTCATACAAAAATGAGGGCCCACATTATTCAGACAGTCACATAACTATGGGTTGTAGGCAGGAATGACGACCCAAAGGTATGATTTTAAAATAGGCGCCCCCTAGCAGTAGCATAAATAGCCGCAGTCTGCTACCTTAGGTGTGTGGTAGAGGGTTTGACTCCCCCGTTGAGACTTACTTACACACTTACTTACACTTACTTACTTTTAGCCCTAACCCTAAATTCACTCCTACTGAGGGCCCTAACTCTAACCTCACTAAGCACTATAACGACGTATAGTTAAAGGAATACTTCACCGATTTGCATTTAGCTTTGTATGACTAGAATAGGGGTCGTGTTTTTGAAAAATTGTGCTTCCCAACCTCTGTCGAGAAATATGTTAATTCTTTTTTATTACCCACCAGTGACACTTGGTCCGAGCCTTGAAACTGCAACGCTAATTCGGCACTTTTTAGACCCACTCGTAGGGGGATGGGACCTCATTCCCAGAATGTAAACAGTGTCCGCCATCTTTGCTAACAGTTACCGTTACGTAGCAAAGAAAAGAAGACATTTTCTCAACTCAGGGGAAACAGCACAATTTTTTAAAAAATACTACCCCTATTCTAGTAATACAAATCCAAATTCCTTTAAGTTTCCGCACTTGTTGACATACTCTCACTGGTGTCAATTTCTCACCAGGAGTCCACCCCCATTTGTATGTCCTTTTATTTCCATCTGTTTTTGCTACATGGAGCGTATGGTGTGTAAAGCTTGTTTACATTCGCATAGAGTCTACTGTCACAGACATGGGCGTATGATGATATTTATTTCACATGGACCTCTTTAGATTTCCAGATGATGGAAGCATGAATCCAGCTTTTTTTATGGAGCAGAGCCATCGCTAACTCAGGGACTAGTCAGAGTGCCGGCAGTGAAAAGAGCCTGTGTGGCTATTTCTCATTCTGGTTGCAACAAACAGCGTAGTTTCTCAGAATGATCGAGGTGCTGACAGTCAGATTTCTGCAGCGGTATTAATCATCCTGTTTATGTCTGAGATGATAGATGGGTTCTGCCCTTTAAATTCGAACTTACTGAGGGAGGGGTAAAGAAATCAGAAGGGGAAGTCAAGAGTTAATTTCACTGAAAGCAAGTCTTCCATCCACTTTCAACCCCTTTTCATGTGGCGGAGTGACCCCCACCTACAGAGCTCCTTACTCGCCTGGACACCCCCCCATCCCCGTGGGCTGAGTAGGCTGTCTGGGAGGTTCCCTGCTGGGTATTTGATGGAGCACAGAAGGGTGTGTGAGGTGCACTGACCCATTCACATTGCTCCCCATGCACTCGTGCTCCAGAATAGGCTGACTTATCACATGTAATACACAGCGCTGCACAAATGGGGAGTGACAGCTATAGGGCTCGTGGAGCACTGTAGGGATGTAGTGGCTTCTGGGAGCTGCTGTTCCCACCCGGTCAGATTTTTTTTTAAAGGAGACAGGTGTTGGGTGGAGAAGAGGGTAGAGAAGCCCATTTGGCTTGTTGTTGTTGTTTTACCCTCCTCCATCATTGCTTTAACACCACAGACTTTTTCTCTCCTTTGCAAGAATCTGTTACGATGGAAATCCAGTCATGTCCGAGATGTTTATGATTGTGTAGGTGCTGTAGTCGACTTGATGTAATCTGTCTAATAGCTGGGTTAATCCTCTTAACTTGTAAACCATGTAAATCTCTCACCACTGGAATGTGTCCCTATTGTTTTTTTTTTTTTTTGCATGTTCACATATGTGTCTGTGTGTTGGATTAGTGTGAAGTTGTTAAATTGCGGTGGTGCCTGGAGGTGTGAGCTCTAATCACCTCTAATCACCTGATGTGTGATGGCCTGATCCCTGTTGTGTTTACACCACTCACACACACACACACACACACACACACAGGCTCACACAAGGAACTGTCTGAGTTCTAATACCAGACTTTTGGTTTCAGATTAATGTCCAGTGTTTGCCTTTCACACCACACCTGTGTCTGCAGCTGTAGTTTCACAGACATTACTTCAGGACTGGGCTGAAATTTTATAGAGAATGTGGTTGCTTTTTTGTTTCCCCTTAGTCGCTGTTTTTGGACTCTGGGGCAGATGATGGGTCTTTTTTCGTAGTTTGGGCAGGGTGGTTGTTAGTTTTAGCCTTTTAATGGATCCCATCATGTAGAATTTATCCTTTAAATGTGGAGATGTTACTGACAGACCTTGAAAATGTACTAACTTTTATTATTTTGGATAAAAAAGAGGTGAGAAATGTATTTTAATTCAGAAACCTCTAATGTAGGTCTAATAGAAGATGCCATAGTATAGTATAGTATAAAAGTTTCTTGTGCACAGCTTTTCACACCAAAACAGAGCTTTGTTGAAAACACACTGACACACATTTTGTTCTGTGTTTTGTTTTGCTTGAAGGATTTGATACCAAATGGTTTTAAACTCTGAGTTTATTCTCTTGCCACCGTGTGTTTGTGTGCCTGTGCTAACAGTTCATGCTGCCTTCACACCTCATTCAACCCCTGCTCACATCCATGGCCCTGGTTCACCCCCTTTTGTGCCCTTCTATTCTGCTCTCCTTTCTGAGTGATGTGAGAATCTGAAATGTGTGTGTGGGAGAGAGAGAGAGAGAGAGAGAGAGAGAGGCAGAGTGGGGATATTCAGATATACTCAGCTGTTCCCTCTTTAGTGAACCGATCATAGAAAGGGTTGGACAAATAACACACTGAGAGAGCAACTAAGTAACAACCTCCTCCCCCTCTTTTCTCCCCCCCTCCTCTGTCTCTCCCAGGCTGTCAGTGTGGAGTAGAGTTGGAGGCTGCGGGGCGGCTGTGAGCTGTGTGAAGTTCCTGAGAGTGCAGAGAGGCAGTCACTCACAGAGAGACACTTGTACGGGCAGGAGAGCACTGGCACTCTGGCACACGGACGGATATAAAGACGCACAGTCTCGCACCTTTGCCACTCTGCACGACCGTGTTCGTTGTGGCTGCACCTCAGGGATTTGACAGAGGCGGGTTGGTGCTGGTGCGATGGTGGCGCTGTGGTCGCCTCAGGAGTGGGCCTGGCAGGCGGTTCTCCTGGTGACCATACTGGCATCGCTGGGTCTTGGGTCTGATGGTGAGTACTGTGCTGGACACCAGTGTGTTTTGATGCCTTTACTTTCCCACTGTCTTTAGGTTTCATGTACAGTAACTGCAATGAGCCTGAGGCCTCCTTGTGATTGTTTTTTATTAATTGAGTCCTGTATTTGGGAAACACTTTATGTTAAAACGTCAAGCACCACATTGAAAGTTTTTTTTGGGTGAGGTATTTCGAGGTGACAGGTTGATCCTGGTAGCTGTGAGGTTATCTGTCTATTTTTTGCTCTATGGTATTTATGATGAGCAAACGGTATCATCATCTCCACAGGGGGGGTACCATGAGAACGGGTGTGTATTTATCTGCCCTGTTCTCCTCCTCCTCCTCCTCCCCCCCCACACGCCTCTGTTCATGTTTTGAATTGTTTGAAGATGGACAGCCAGTTGTCTTTTACAATGAATGCCAACAGTGTCACGGTGCCCCGCAAGGTTGTGACAGGCGGGAGGGTTTGACGAGCTCCCGGCTTCAAGAAGATGACACTGATGCATTTGTTCTGTTTCTCATCGCAGAGAGTCCGTCATTAAGTTATGGTTTTGCCGTATCTGTTTGTCTTTTATCGAAACGCTAACAGCTTCTTCAAGGCGAGCGGCAATACATAAACTCATTGTTTTTCGGATCCGTGAGGCTTTTCAGTATGGAAATGAGTTGATCGGCAAATGACAACAAGATAAAGATATGAATTCAGGCATTTTGTTACTGACAAATTATTTCACAATGAAAATATTCAGTCACTACAGCCTGACTTTTGATTGTTTATCTGAACAGTTGACTTAATACTCAGTCGTCGAGTGCTTTATTAGGAGCAAAGTTCGCTCTCAAGCTGGTAAAACCCCAGAATTTGCGTGCACATGCCCAGTGGTGTGTTTATAAATATTACTATCAATAGATGGCCTGGAAAATTTCAGCATATGACTCGGAACTGTAACTGGCTTTACCTTATGTGATTAATGGTGTGTTGGTCCTTTAATTTAGCAATCTATTTATGCTTCACTATCGCTGCCATGGCCTCTTCTCTGTATTGTTTTATTAGAATGTAGTCATGGTATGTTTTTATCCCCTTATACACAGAAAGAAATGGGAAAAAGAAACAAAAAAAAAACAACTGTCATCTCCAATTGAAGACCAGAAGTAAAAGAGATGATGTGATTATAAAAAAATCCTGGTTAAAATAATTAGCTTCACACTGAAACACAAATTGATTTTGATTTTAATCCTAGTACAAAGAGATTCTTTGCTGAAATTGTGTCAAAAATAAAGACCAGCTGTAAAATCCTTTCCTTGAATGAGTGGTTCAGTGCAAGCTGTAACTTTCACAGTGGGTCACGAAATACCTCAGTCGCTGATGAATGTGACTTCAGAGAATTTCCCCTTTACACTGGTCTGTACACACTAGACTAAGTGTTTAATTTCTCATCCAGTATTAGTGCAGCGGGTGTGAGGGTCACTAACCACACGGGTATAAGTGGTGTGGATGATGGAGTGAAACACAGACGGAATAATTGCTAAAGAGTGTCATTCTTCATTCTGTCAACGAGAAGTATATTCCTTGTCAGTGCAGACTGAAAAATAGATGAAATAAAGACGTGAGCCTTCTTGGAAAGATTTCATACTTAAGGTATTTCTGAATTGTTGGACTTTCTCCGTTTCACTCTAATAATTCAGCCACCAGTTGCTTTTTCTCTTTCTGTGTGATCTGATCTTTCAGAGGTCACTCTAAATGAGTAAAACATGTGGGAGGTTGCACCATAAATCTAAGTAGCATGGTCAATTTGCCACCTGTTTCTATAGGCTGGTGGGGTTCACAGAGAACAGGCTAACCGTAGCTCTGTTCTACCAGTGGGAATGGAGTGGAAATACTAAGAATTCCAAATACTAGGAGTTAAATCCAACAGGATGATCGTCTTTGAATTTTATATTGCTTGTTTCTCATTTCCGTCATCCTCCCTCTGGTTTCATTGTCTCATTGTTCGTAACAAAAACTGCTGAGTGACCCTGAACGCCACATGTGTCTGTACCATAAGTGCTGCAGTCAAGGAGAAACTCGTATACAGCAGCTCATCACTCATATTCACTTCAAACAGGCACAGCTGAAAAGTACTGATGTTCTTTGGTGGTATGGTGTTTTCATTCAAAGCAGAACTTCACAGATCTGAAAATGTCAGGAGGAGAATTAGTTTTGTCTTTATCAACAGCTATTTCTGTCGTACACTTGATATCAGTATTAAGTCTTTTTATTGAAGTGTGTGATTTCATCGTCCATTATTCTAATCGTTTTAGAATAATGGAGATGAGTTTCTGTCAGTTTGTGTTGCATTATTTATTTAGGTGTACAGAACACTCACAGTTTAAAAGAATATATAGAAATAGTTCTGTAGCACTGTCTATGCTTAACTCTCTGTTGTGTGTCGAGGAGTAAGGGCAGAGTCTGGTGTAGCAGTCAGGCGGTACAAAACAACAGCAGTTGGTCCTCAACAGGACCAGACTCCTTCAGCCCTCTCTGCTCCGCTTCCTGTCAGGATGTGGATATGGTTCCCCAACACAGAATTTGATCCCCAGGCAGATGTGCTGCTCCAGTGGCCGTGCATGAGAGCATAGGCTCAAGTGTAATAGTTGTTCATGTGAGTGTATGTGGCTGTAAAGGAGGAGAAATAAAGACACTACTTGAGTGCAAATAAGCTCTACTTCTTAACCCAACACTGATTCACCAGGCATTACTATAGGTATTAAATATGCTTCCTAAAGAAGATTGTCTCCCACCTGATTCAAATATGTTGCTACAACCACCAGCCACCCATTATAGCTTAGTATAAAGTGTGCACATACATCTTCCCTGCTTTTGCCTTAAATCTTCCCTCCAGCACTAAATGCTGTGATGGTCATGTTGAAAGGTTGAGTTTGTTGTTTTTTTGTTGTGGAAGTCAGCCAGTCGCTCATTATCACTGTATGTGAGAGTGCTATTGATCTGCTCGTCTAGCCCTTTTACGAGAAAGTGAATAAATGTCAAATTAAGCCTCAGGTCAAGTGCGAGTTTGGAGTTAAGCATACAATTATAACCGCATATATACGCTTCGCAGAGACCTTGCATGACCTTCACTAAAAACAGAAGCTCCTATGTACATTCACTGTTTACGCCAAAGTTATAATGCGGTGTATAAGTGACAGATTGTGGTGGCTCTATCAGTATGTCTGTAATGGAGCCAAGCATTACTGAGTCCTGTGGCTTTGTTCCAGTAAATCCAGACCACATGGATAAATAGACGAGCAGAAGAGATGCTTTGATGGGCATCACGGATAGATTTTTATTTATTTTTTTTATATAAAAAAAACTTCTTTCTTCAAAGAAAAAAGAAATAAGTAAGTAAGAGAATTTGGGCTTGCGATACAGATATTCGTTGGAATGAAATGCAAGCACCTGCACACGCTCACACTGTGATCAATACGCTCTTGTTTTATAGCATTCCAACTTCTACACCTGTGGTGTGTCTATCAGTCTGTGTGCGTGAGTTAAAGCGCACGTATCTGTTGGTCTGAAACTCCGCATGACTGTACTTTGGATGTTAACATAATATAATGAGCTTCTCAATGCATATTGCATGTTTTCATATGACATTAATGTGTCAATCTTGTTGTCCTTATAAATCAAGGGAGATGTAGACTCATTTTCTCATAGACTTCCATTCAAACTGAGCATTTTTGCAACCAGTGGAAATCCCACCTTGGTGGAAGACTGTGTCCATTTCTCATACTGTCTTTGCTCGAGTATGCGTCTGTCTGTTTTTCAGTATTCTGTTGTGGATATAGCAGCTCTCCGCTGTATTCACACCCATCTGCAAAGTTTCCTCTGTGCAGCCAGTCTGACAGTTGGTTCAGCAGGTCTCCCGTCATAAATTTGGTGCGGCACTGTTGCTCACAGTGACCGCCCCGTTCCTCAACAGAGGCAACATGGTCACGGCCTGGAAACGCAGAACAGGTTGCTGGAACGCTGCACGGTGGAAACAGATGACCTGGTGTCAGTGAGCGCCGCGGAGCTGGAGGAGTGAGTGAGGAATGTGCTCCTTCAGACACATTCTTGGGTTCGCACATGGACTGGGTGTGCACATGTGTGAGTGGTTCGTGTGGCAGAGGCTTTTGAAGCATGTTGGGGGGTTAAGAGGGTGGAGAGTGGGGTGGTAGGGTGGAAGAGGATGCATGACCCCTTCGCAGGTTGGCAGTGACCCCTTCAGGGTCAGAGTGCATGCTGGAGACACTGAGGAAGATGTCTCCTTTGAGTCGCTGATTTATCACGGCCACCTGGAGAAACTTGTCTCCCTTTCTACTCAGCGTGTGTGTGGTACTCAGCTCACAGATTCCTTTTTGCAGATTCATCGAAATGAAATTCCCCTGTTAACATTTCGCTCTAATCTTATCACTGGCAACATCAGTAATTCTATCTTGTGTCGATTCCCAGTTAACTCCTGATGGAAAAAGAAAACCCATTATTATAACGGTATTTTTATCGATCCCCTGCAGCTCTCCATTCAAGCACAACTTGAGTTTCTGGTAAGAGTGACACGACTAAAAACCCCTGTGTCTGCTGCAATGAAGAAATCCAGATGTGAAAAATAATATTAATGAATATGGATGTGAAGAAATGGGAGGATTAAAAGAAGGTAGTCATTTTTTTTAAAGGTTTTTTTTTTTTTTCTTTAATTGACTCATGTTGTAATCATGTGGTAACTGATTATGATATAAGAATCTGAAATTCATGCCTTGAGATTTGGGTTTCAAACAGTGCCATAGATCACAGGCACCTATTGGAATGCTACTGCCTGTCAATCACACAGGTGTCCACTTAGAAGTGTTGTACTTTGTCACCTTTTTTAGGCACATCATTTTCAAAATTGACATCATGTTCTGTTGAAGGAAAACACTGAAAATAGTGACTGAGACGATCAACACCTCCTGGTGGCTATTCAATATAGTCTTACTTCCAGGTTGGCCTCATTTGGCAAACCAGAGAAAGTCAATTTTTGTTTTTTTGGTAATTTTTTTTATGTATACTCTCTCTCTCTCTCTCTATCTCTCTCTCTCTCTCTCTCACTCTCTCTGTCTCTCTCTCTGAGTGTGTGTGTGTGTCTAGGTTGAGGAGCAGCCTGTGGAATGTGTGGGGGATGCAGATCAGATTTCGGGGTGACCTTGAGTGTGCCCTGTAGCTGACAAATGTAGAAATGATAAAAAGTAGATGTTTTATTTTATCCCCACAGATGTGTTCAGTCGTGTCTATTTCCTTGGGCGATGAGTTGAATTATTTTTCCTTGTCAAAATGATGTAACTATGAAAGAAAAGCAGCTCTCTGTTTGTAGATGTCAGTGTATCGACGATGTCCTCTCCCTCAGGACTCCCGCTGACTTTACATCCTTTAGCGTCTTTAACAGTCTGTTGGACACATAGTGACTCTGTAGAAAAGTAAACCAGTATGATAAATCTCCATAAAATCAGTCGCCCTTTTTGACAACAGCGGGGTTTAACAAAACTACTTTTATAACTGCCTTGGTTGCTAGATGGTCTGTTTTTTTAATGAACAGCACCATACAAATAAGAATTAAACTCTTCTTTGTAAACATATACAGTTATGTGCAATTTTCTTTGTGCACTTTTTAATTTGTGATTTATTGAATTGGAGCATGCAGTTATAATGTTGACGAGTGTCACTGTTCCCTATTGTGAACGTCTAAAGGCAACACATCTGACTTTAAGTTGTTTTTTTGAGTTAAGATTTGCATAGCTGTTGTTATTCAACGCTGTAGATTATACACAATACCTTACCTCAAAACTCATCTCCTGACGCAAGTTTTTTCTGTTTCTCGTCCCTCTGAGGTGACCTTCATCTTCTTAAAAAATAAATAAATAAATGAAACAGTGCTGACATGGACTGAGTGAATTCAAAAGACTCGTACCTCGGTGCAACATTCCTGCCTTGTGTTTTCTTAGGCACACTCACAGTGCAGATGTGATAGACAATCCAAGGCCACTGTGAGGGAGGATCACAACACCTCCACAAACTTCCCCTCTCTCAGAGTCAGTCACAGATTAGGGTTAAAAGGACAAATGAATTGCACTGTGTTATATCACAGCACATTTTGATTCAGACCTTTGATCACATTCTCTTCTGGAATTATAACTTGGGTCCTTTTTTCTCAATGGTGAGCTGGTATTCAGTTTGCAAATAAGCTATTTTTGTGTTTGACTGATGGATGGACATTAACTTTTGACTGCTTTAGTGACTCAGTCCCATTTCCCCCCTTCCCCCCAACACTTCTATTTGGAGGACATACTATACTATGACTTTTTTTGACTGATTTTGGACGACATACTACACTATGACATTTTCGGGTG